>NC_067417.1:34542467-35148580 GCF_009764475.1 Pristis pectinata | reverse complement strand
GTGCTGAAGAGCCTGTTTAAGTGCTGTATGACCCTAATAGGACACACAAGAAATTCTGCAGATGCTGGAATCTGGCGCAACACACACAAATGCTGGAGGAACTCAGCAGTCAGGCAGCATCTATGGAGGGAAATGAACAGTCGACCTTTTGGGTCGAGACCCTTCATCAGGATCATCAAGATCAGGTCGAGACCATTCATCCTGATTGAAGGGTCTTGACCCGATACGTTGACTTATGCTGCCTGACCTGCTGAGTTCCTCCAGCATTTTGTGTGTATGACTCTGAAAGGGTTGTGAAAATACTACAGAGAATACAACTTTTCTTTGCTGCTTTTGACAGCAATATGCCATCCAAATAATGTTCCCCTAAAGATGTGCTGAAGGGTCATTGTACTGGGTGCCAGGGTCTGCTTTGGTCATGTGGTGACCAAAGTCCATCTTTAGGGGTGACCAAGGTCCATCTCTGCCACTACTGGTCTGCCATTGCACACGTACCTTCACCTGCCATGGAGCACACCAAGGGTAATGTGGTATTCAGGACCAGAGCCAAGGCTTAGGAGCTCGGGGTGAGAGAAAGTGATGGAGGTAGCTGGCAGGATGTACAGTAGCTTGTGGCCCTGTGGTGGAGGGGATGGGGTTGCTGACCAGAGAATGACACTGAGTGAGAGGGGATCTGTGCTTTGCTCAGCAAGTCATGGGGTCAGAGAGATCAAGGGTCGGTGCCTGGGTGCCTGGGCTAATGGAGGAAGGAGAACATTGCATAGAGAGATTGTTACCATAACTTGGGGGGCGGGTGCTTGCGGAGGGGTTGTTGGGGGTCCTGAAGGAAACGAGACAAGTACTGGGACTTAATTGAATGCTGTGCTGGCTCTGATTAATTAAAACCTACTTGTTCTGGGGGTACTTCTGAAAAGAAGGTGTGCAACCTGCCCTGGGGATGCTCCAGAAGGAGAGTTGTGTGGGGAGTGATGTCGTTTAATGTGCACCTCGCACAGAAATGGTAACAGATTCATTAGGGGGATTCGCACCCATAAATGAACTTCCAGTGATAAGATTCAACACCCTCAAAAAACTATGATTTCATACCTGTAATAACTAACTGAATTTTAAGAAATCTGACAATTTATTACAGCTTAATAATTGTCATTATATTTTTACTGATCGTTTTTCCAGTCATCACAACTGAATTACTGACAATTTAGATAGGATTTAGAAACAGTGTCAACATTGAAACAGTGATAAATTTCCTCTTATCCCTTCCTCTCAGACTGCATTTAAACTGTCGTTTCAAGTTTGAAGCTGTTAGACACAGAATCACTTCACAATTAGGAATCCTAATTTATTTTGACCAGCTAGATTAAAGAAAGAGCAGGATTTATTAAACTGGGTGGAATTGTGAATTGTGAAACTTCAAGGAGACTTCAAACAGATTGAGTGAGTGGGCAAAAACACGGTAGTGTAGCGGTTAGCATAAAGCTATTATAGCGCCAGTGACCCGGGTTCAATTCCGGCCGCTGTCTGTAAGGAGTTTGTACGTTCTCTCCGTGACTGCATGGGTTTCCTCCGAGGTGCTCAGGTTTCCTCCCACAGTCCCAAAGACGTACGGGTTAGGGTGATGGTGCCGGAAGCGTGGCGACACTTGCGGGCTGCCCCCAGAAACACTCTACGCAAAAGATGGCATTTCACTGTGTGTTTTGATATACTGTACATGTGACTAATAAAGATATATTTTCTTACCTTATCAACTCCTGTTGGAAATGAAGGTATGTATTATTTAAATGGTGTTGGAGTGGAGAGTGTTGACTGTTGATGTACAAATAGACTTGGATATTCTCACTCCATTTAAGTAATAATTTGCTTTTTCATTCTTCTTTCTGAAGTGGATAACCACGCATTTTTCCACATTATACTCCAGCTGCCAACTTACCACTTGACCCCTGTGTATTCCTTTGCAGCTCTTTGTGTCCTCCTTATCACATGCTATTTCACCTATTATATCATCAACAGATTTGCTCACAGTATACACTGTCTGTTCATCCAGATCATCACATAGATTATAAATAGCTGAAGCTCCAGCACTAATATCTTTCACACGCCACTAATTACTCATTGCTAATCCAGAAATGATCCATTTATCCCACCTCGCTGTTTGCTGTTAGTTAGCTGATCCCCTATCCATGCCAATATATTACCACCAACTCCATGTTCAATAATATTTTATGTGACACTTTAGCAAATACTTCAAATCCAAATACAATGCATCTTACCAATCCCCCCCTTAATCCACCCTATTTGTTACATCCTCAAAAAAACTCTAGCAAATTTGTCAAACACAATTATCCCTTTCATTAAACCATATTGACTCTGCTTGATTTTCTTATAGTTTTTCTAAATACTTTCTTGTTAATGTTTATTTTCCTGTGTTTCATAGAAGTGCTAGTTTTATATTTCATATGAAATATGGGCTTTTGTTCTGTTTTTTGTTTTTCCCAAATTTGCTTTACTGTGGAAAAATATATGTAGCTATTTTGATTGTAACTTTTTAAGTTGAGTTCCACACCCTACCAGATCAAAAACCTCAACATGTTGTGTCTTTCAGAGACAGCCTTATGGCATTCCTAGTTTTTTTTACAATGTTGAGATTTTTCCATTATGTATCCTATGAATGGAGAATTCAGCGACACTGCATTTTTTTAAACATCGAAGAACAAAATAACACTGGAGAACGGATGAACATTCTACCACATTTACAATCCTAAAGAATCATGGCCAGTTGCCCATTTATGAAGCAAAAAATTGCTGTTAAAGAGAACTAGATACATAACTCGAGATAAGTCATGAATGGAGTGATTGGAATAATTAGCTCCAACTGTAAATCTTATTTAAGATATTCCTCAGATTGGGCCTTGGAATGAACATTAGACAAAATACATCTGGCAAGATGGTTAATTTAACGTCTTTTGGTTAATGTGTTCATATATAATTCCTTTGTCCAATTTTAACATGATCATTAACCAATTTAAAATCATCAGGACTGTATTGATATATCATCCAAAGGAATGTTCGATAGACATGTTAACCAGTGTGCTGCCAGAGCAAATTAAACCCTTCAGACAACTTGGAACCTAGACTCAGGTACAGACTCAGGGAGACAATCTGAATTTGGAGGAGGTGCATGATGAAACATAGCTGATATTCAAAATCAAGATTTTCAAATGTAAGGAGGGTTTAACATAGAAAATAACCCAAGGTTCACTGCATGGAAATGTGGGTTGGGAGATATAAGCAATAACAAAGCAGATTCTGAAGCTTGGTGCACTGTAACTCTTGCTGCAGAAGAGAGAAGAAGATAAGCAAAATGGTCTAATGTAAGCTGTTTGCAACATTCATACCCAGTGGTGCACTGTGACTGCAGTGAGTTCCATCTGCAAAATGCACTGTAGTCACTTGTCCAAGCAACTCCAACAGCATCTGCCAAACCCATGTCCTCCAACAGACACCTGGGAGCACCACCACTGCAGGTTCCCCTCCAAATTGCACACTGTCCTGATCTGGAAATATATCGCTGGTCTCTCATCACTGCCAGTTCTAAATCCTAGAGCTCCCATCCCAATAGCCTTGTGTGAGTATCTTCACCAGAAGGACTTCAGGGTTCAAATAGGTAGCTCATCACCACCTTATCATGGGCAACTAGGGATTCCAAATGCTGACCTTCCTAACAAAGCCATATCCTGCAAACTGAATAAATAACAAGTAAATTCTTTTGGGTGCAAGATGATTTTGGTCCGTTTTTAAACCTGAGATGAATGTCATACACTGAGGTCCAGATTAGCACCATTTGTACCAGTGCTGTTACTATTTAGACAAGTTGCCAAAGCCTACATGAAGTTTCCCTACCTTAAAAGATGAATAACAATAATTGTAGGCTGATGGAATCAACATCAGGAGTCAGGTGGAGAAGTCCAATGGCAATAAGTAAGGGATGAAGCTTGGGATGGGACTTCAGGGGCCCTGTCCAGCTTGTTCATCAAATATGTGCATGCATAATATTTGCCATTTTAGAGCCAATCTCATACTCCTAGAGTCAAGATAAAGAATTATAGAACACAGATTTGCTTAATATGGTTACAATTGAAGTTGACACCCACAAAGACATCAAGAACAAAAAGAAAATAAAATTACTTTGCTTGATTGTAATTAGGTGACACATGCTCGTGAAGTTAGAGGGAATTCCTGTTGGTTTTGATGGATTCTGGTCAGTTTTGAAAGAGAGATGAAAATCTCAGAGGAAATCCCAGAGAATGAGAGTTAGGTGGCTGAAGACTACAGTAAAAATCTCAATAAAAGTCGGGTTGTCACCCTAGAAACATAATCAGGGTTAAAAAAAAGTGTTTTTCTTGCAGTGTTGTGATGACCATGTATTTTTTTTGTCCTGACTCTCAAACCAAATCAGCTGTTAAGTGTTAATTTGAACTGGGCAAGGTGTTCTTCATTGTCATTGGGAAAACACACATCTGATATGAAAACGAAAACATTTTCGTCTTCTAAAGAGTTAAGATTGTGAATAAGTACTTGATTTAATTTCTTTAATACCTCTAATTCTGAATTATTTTTTGCTTTTTTGGATTTGCAAACGTATAAGCAAACAAATTTCACAATTTCACAACTGTCAGTGATGGTAATTGCAGCCAAAACCTCTCACCACACGTCAAATCTGATGGATTTACTGAAAATCATGTGAAATAGATAGCAAAAATAATTTGTATAAATTAGGAGAGGAAGTCAACTGAGTGGTGGAAGATGCACGTGAGACAAGGAGTCACTTGCTCTTCAGTTGTTCTTCTCTTGCTATAATATGTTTCATGGGTCTAATCAGATGATCATTGAAACAAGTCACTTTGATTTGAAAGTACTTCCCAGCAGACACTAGACCTTTGCCCTCACTATGAAAAGAACTCCCTACTTTAGTCAAACCAATGGATGGTTAGCAACATATATTAAAGCGTTTGTTATAATAACTGAAGCTACATCTGGATCTGAGACAACATCAGACACTTTATAAAATGACTGCAGTGAAAACTATCCATAATGACCACCTTTGGGATTGACTTCAGGTGATCTTTTAGACAGGTTAGCCCCTAATACATATTCAACACTCAGTCATAAATCTTTTGATGGTGCTAGGATAAGATGGTTGCCATGTGCAGGTTTAGTGTGATTGTATCACAACTGGGAAACACAAAAAAATCCTTATTAGCTTTTGTGAGATGCACCTTAAAAAGAATTCTTGCCTTACTTTTTTAACAAAGTAAGTTCAATAAAATGCCATATCTACTCATAATGAATTAATATTGCACCAACTAATGTAAATATAGAAGTCAAGTTGCATGAAAATGATAAAGCTGTTCACATAAAAAATCATTTACTTGAATTTTTTAATGTTTTCATTGCTTTTCCTCACTAAATAATTCATGATACAGTATTCACCACTGTGCATCATTACAAACAGCTGTGGTCTCTACACATGTCTGCTTCACAATGATCAAAACAGCACACACAAAAATACACTGTTTTCAAATTGAGAATTAGTTCTATACTGGTAAGTACAAAACTATTGTGGAATCAATTAATGCATAAATGGTACTCAAAGGATACTAATAATAACTTAAAATGTGCTCAATCAACATGGACAGAAGATCACCTAAGTTGTACATTATATTGCACTGATGTGAAGTGGATACTGCTTTTATCCAAACCTCAGCGACTTAAACCATATTGCACTGGGACTTCTCCATTGTCTATCTTTCTGACCTCGCTGAATGAGATTGCTCAATGTGGTGTACCTTTTGGGAGATTCCTTTTGGTTAGAGATAGATTCATGTCAACTACAAACTGGATTAGTACATCCCAAGCTCATTTCACCTCTTGCTGTCAGACAGAAGACTTTCATTCTCTCTGGCTGAGGTATTTTTGAACTCTGCTTCCAAAGTGCAAAGATGATTTGATCTATTACATTACCTTTCCTTAATCAAAACATATCCTTACATAAAGAAGATGAGATTGCTTTGGGAAATTATCACAACCCAAACATTAATCTTTGCTGTAAAATTACCACTGTTAGAGTATGTTGTTATGATCTTTTATTTTGATAATGGACAAATTCTATGAAGCAATCTGCCCGTATAATAAGCCTTTCATACATCTCCCAAAGGCAATGATATGAAGAAAATCTACTGCAACTAGTCATGGAGGAGTCTAATGGTTAATGTACTACATTTTGCTGTAGTCCTCAGTTACAGAAATGCTATCGAGATTAATGCAACTATGTCAGATTAAGAAAGAACATTCCTTGGAAGTAGAAATCTTAGTGCTTCGTTTGCTTTTATCATACTATTATTGAAGTGAGGACAACATATTAAAAGATATCTATAGATATCATTCTATCACCAGAAGGGTAAGTTAAAGCAGTGATGTCCAAGGGAACAATACATGTTTTGTGTGCAGACCGCCCATTGCAATGTTCTATTGTTGAGCTGCTGGAGGCTGAGGATGCTGGATACACAGATGAACGGACCTTGGGCACATTAGAAATTCAATCATGGCATGCCTGTTGTTTAAGTGCCACATAATTCAATTTGAATTTTATCCAGAATAGATCAAGAGAACATTGAGATCAAGATTCATGTGGAAGGGCAGGGACTGATAAGGAAGATCAACATGATTTGCTGATAGAAAGTCAAAAATGGCCTTTCAATTTCTTGTTCCAGTTTTATCTTCAACTGGAATGATCACCTTCACCTTCAAACCAGTCTCCAATCCCTTCCTATACCCTCCATAATTCCTGGAATCTCATTCTGCCACAGCACACTCCACAGTTTTTCCCTGGTACCCCCCCCCCCCCCCCCCACTGCTGAATTTCCTCTCTAATGCTTCCCTGTACATCTTCTTCAACCCTTCTGATCTCCTGACTTCCCACTCATCTCTCGGGCTCCCATCCTGTCCCACACTTTCCCTCAGCTTGGAGTTTCTCCTACTATCCCCCACAATCCTGTCCCCACTCCTGTCATTTCTCCAAATCCTCTCACTGTCAGTTTCCCTGTGGCCAGATTCCCCTTTCTGTCATCTACTCCCCACCAGTCTCCTCTCTCTGCACTATGTACAATGTTGTAATAATGCAAAGGGAAGGCTTTTGTCTCAGATTACGTTGATCGAATTCAAAACCTCCGTCCGCTACGGCAAGCTGGTGTGTCCATCCCCCACCCACATGGTGTGAAAAAGCCTGGAGAAGAATTTCCAGACCAAGAGGGTTATTCTTTTTTAATTACAGATTTACATGGTTTTTGGTTTTCCTCACTACAACCAGTAATTTCATGGCTCCAGATATCCTGCAACTTTGTCAGTGATGGAAAGTGGCTTTTGGTACTCATTGACCACTGAGCGGTAGAATAAGTTAGTACTCAGATTCTGAACTGAACTTCGGGCACTTTATAACCAAATAGATCACAGCCAATGACAGCTCAACATGCGGCATGGTGGCGCAGCAGTTAGTGCTGCTGTTTCACACCTCCAGCCACCCGGGTTCAGTCCTAACCCTGATGCTGTCTGTATGAAGCTTGCATGACCTCTGATTTCCTCCCACTTCCCAGAGATGTACTGGTAGGTGAATTGACTACAATAAATTGCCCCTAGAGTAGCTGGGAAGCAAGAGAATCAAGAAGGAGGTGATGGATATGTGAGAGAGCGGATAAATTATAGGGAAATAAGTGGGAAAATGGGACTAATGGGAATAACCTGAGAGCTGGCATAGACTTGAAAGGCTGAATGGTCTCCTTCTATGTCATGAGAAATATGAAGTATGAAAAGCAGCAGTCTAAATTTAGGCCAGTCAGACTGTAACACCAGCCCAGAGCAAGCCCTAAAAACACTGAATGTTCTTGCACATGATTTTTGTAAATTAGATATTATTCAACAAACAAGTGGACTCCTGCATGCAAAAACCTTCATCTGACCTGGGGTGTGTGTCTGGGGTTGGCCATCATTAGTAGGGTGTGGACCTGAATGAGCAGTTTGACTAGACTGAGCAAAATGATTGAAACATAAATGATATTACTGAGACTAATTTCTACACTGCAGCATAGCCATACTTTTTATAATATATCATTGGCTGCTCCAATATTTTAATGTGAACATTCATGTAGGGTGTTTGCTCAATGTGGACACTATCATGTCAGCAGCCTGTAATGTGTCAAGCATTTTGCGTGTGTTGCTCCAGATTCCAGCATCTGCAGAATCTCTTGTGTCTCCAGTGGGTTTGAATATTAAGTTGGGTGTACAATAAGGTGTAATATGATACTGTGTGTTACACCTTGAATAACAGCTATCCCTCAATTTACAGTTGCTGCCTGTTCAGAGAAGGGAGTAATTTCTCTCATATAGTTTTCTGAGAATAGTAAGTTAGCTAAGTTAGTGCACCTTGAAAAATTCTTACATGGTTTGCTACAACCATAAGAGGGCTAATGTTTGGTTTCTTACAATAATATACAGCAAAGATTGGGAATCAAAATCAAAATGCGATCAAATGCATTGAGTTCTTTGTGGCACCATAAACTGGAAATTTGTTCAAAAAACATAAAAATCAAGTTGAAAGTCTCACTGAAGAAATAATCTTTTTGTTTTCATGCATTAGCTCACCTTTTGTGTAATCTGAATATTTTTGGCATTTTATTTTTTGGCATGACAGTAGATTTAGAATTCATTGTTGGTTTACTGGGAGTGAAGTGGGAAGTGGCAACATGAATTTTATTGATAAACGCAGTATAAGACAAGACTGGTACTGCGATGTAATGGGCCGGAACATATTGACGACATGCCACCTATTCATTGAGAACCACCGGCTAATTGCAGTAGGTAGCATATTTTGCACTTCCGCACAGTGCATTTAAATGGTAAGTTTAAGTATGTCTTTATTTCTCTTTATGTGTATCTTTTTAAAAATTAGCAACAGTTCAATGTGTTTAAAATAAATTCAGAGGAACACAAGAGACTACAGATGCTGGAATCTGGAACGACAATCTGCTGGAGGAACTCAGCAGGTCGAGCAACATCTGTGGGAGGAAAGGAATTGTCAACGCTTTGGATCGAAGGGGCTTCAACCTGAAACACCGACAATTCCTTTCCTCCCACAGACGCTGCTCGACCCAGCGAATTCCTCCAGTAGATTGTAAAATAAATTCATTAGTGTTCAAAGAATAAGTAACATGATGTAGTTTCTAATTTATCTAAATGTTTTTCATCTGCCTCCCAATGTCCCTGATCATCACAGACATTGTGAAACAGTAAAAAGGCTTTTGACTGCACATCCTATCGGAAGACCCACAGGGAAGTCTGTGGACAACCTGTTCCATCTTGCAATATACCAGTTTACCAGTCTTGTGGCCTCAAAAGATCTGGTGCCCAAGGTTGTTGAGGCTAGTTACAAATGCTTAAAACAGTCATTTACATATTGCCTCACAGAGACGTAATTAAATAAATGGTTAAGCTAATTATCATTATACTTTAATTGGAAAATCTTTAAACTTAAAACAGTTTTGTAGTTTCCCTTCACCACTTATAAGTAAATAAATGATATGTTTCCACGTATGCTTCATAAAACTAGTTTCTCTGAATATTTGCTTGTTTTTATCACGTCAGAAAGTGGCTTTAATGTGTGTGTTTTCATTCATTATATGAATGAAAGTACCCATACATTTATTAAATGCAATCAGGTTATAGCTGTGGTTACCCAAACTGCTGCAAAATGTTTGACACATTAGACAGATATTTCCCAGATATAAGGTACACGAGAAGCAGACGGTCATGCTTTTTCCACTGGAAACAATAGAAGTCCATCTCTACATTAGTTGACATTCTTATTATGGTCAAATCTGTTCTTCATCCTCTGTCATCCTCCTGCTCTTTTGTCTAGGTGATGGAACTATATTTCTGACCACAGCTTGTGTTCCCTGGACCTTGCTTGTTAGAGGTGAATTCCCAAGCTTGTGTTTCAGCTCAGAGCAACCAAAGCTGCAGTGATTAATCTTTCCCCAATTCCTAAACTTAAAAACATCCTCACGATCAGATGCAATCAATTCATTTTATCTCAAGCTTGTTGACTTTGTTTATTTACCTTTTTTTAAATTTGAAGGAAGCACACAAAAGACCTGACTACCTTTCTCTTTCTGTCTGTCTTTCTCCTTATCTTTTGCCACCAATGCTAGTTGTGGAATACACCAAGCATCTTATCTCATCAAAGGGTGCAAATGCTAATCAATGTCTTCCTTAGGCTGCCGTAATTTCTTCCCCCTCAGTCAGACCATGTGTTGAACAGGCTGTGCCAGTCACTGGCATTAAAACCACATTGTATCTGCTTCTGTACTCTTCTAGAGAAAGGATGTTACGATGGAAAAAAATTCCTAGAATTTTAGAAATGGTGGATTTAAGAGAGCTGGGCATGTGCAGGAGATTTACAACATCAGCCCTCAAGTATATATCCATGAACGTTCTAGTTAGTTACCGTCAAGTAGCAGATGTTCAATGTTAGTGATATTTTTACTTGTCGTACATCAAATAGAAAGATATGTTGATATGGTGCGTTTCAGGTTATCCCAAAGAAAATTAGAGTTAATGACAAAACAAAAAGTGATGGAAACACTTCGCAGGTCAATCAGCGTCAGGCGGAGAGAAAGAGAGTTGATGTTTTGGGTCAAGAACCCTTTATCTGAATGGGAGAAGTGAGAAAACAAGTGTGTCTTAAGTTGCAGCAAGGGAGAGTGGTGAAGAGAACAGAGGAAATGTGATCGGGTGTCAACCAAAGTTGCCAAGGAACTTTCAGAGCCAGCAGTTGAAACAAAATGATGAAGAGATAAATTAAAATACAGCAAGTTGAAACAAATGTACAGCCACATCTGTGAGAAAAAAGGGTTTACATGAAGTTGTTGAACTCAGTATTAAGTCTCAAGGGTTGTAATATGCTTAGTCAAAAGATGAGATACTACTGCACTTGCTGGAACAATATAGGCCAAAAAGAGAGAGGTCAGAGTGGAAGTGGGATGGAACATTACAATATCAGGTGACTGGAAGCTCAAGATCACTCTTGTGGATGAACAGGTTACAGCCAATGAAGCAGCATTAAATTGTGGACACCATTGTAATGTAGGAAATATTGCAGCCAATTCACATACAGCAAGCTCCCACTCAAGTTTCTGGAGAGACTTAACACACAACCTTCTGATTCAGAAGTGAAAGTGCTGTCAACTGAGCTGCAGCTGACACTTAAAAGAGTTGCAAGATCAAAAGGACTGTTAAGTTTCTGAAAATATCAAAAAATATTAATCATGAAATCGAGATAAGTCTCGTGTAAGGCTATTAAATGAGATGAAGTATTTGTTTAAATAACACGTGTATGTTTTTTTGCTCCACCTTATCCATTGTATTACTTTATTGACATGTCAGCAAATGCATCTTATCAAATGTTTCTGAGTCAACAGATTATTGGGCTAACATTTTCATTTGATAGAAAAGTTCCCATAGTTTGTTTTATATGTTCAAAAATTGATTTTACATTAGTGTGTAATGGTTTTTACTATATTTAGATATTTACATTTGATCTGCATATCTACTAATCAAATTAAAGTAGGTAGGGAGTGGTAGCTTGCAACAGCATTGGCAGCTTAGTAATTAATTTCACACACAAATAAGTAAGCAACAAGACAAATAATTTTTTTGCTACTGTAATGCTTTCATTATACAGATATTTTACATCAAATATCTTTGTAAACAGAACAACAAATTTCTACCCAGCTCCATATACTGTATTTAATATGAACCTGACCTCAACATACTGTGGTTTGATTGTTGCTGTGGGTGCAAGGATACACATTCTGACTGTGATCGGTAACTTTAGTTCATTTACACAACCAGGTGTGATTGATTGCCCTGGTGTTTCATTGTTCAGGATCTATGAGCTCCAGTACAAAGACTTCTGCCTGCATTGTTCTCCAGGTGTCTTGTGTGTGCTATACCCCTGATGCCATTGGCATCAATAAAACAAAATAAAAAATAGCCAGTGCTATTGCAAATCCTGTCAGTTATATTCAATGGCAGATGATTAATCAGTGCCACTATTGCAGAATATCAAATGAACTCCCTTTTATCTTGCTTTTCACAAATTTATTGCGAGTATAATGTTTATACTGTAGATCTGCACTTAAATGTAATTATAATTATCCACGGCTTGAAACCTGAGTAAAGGACAACAGTTTAATTTATTCCATTAATAGTGAGAGACTGTGGTATGAAATGCTTTGTTGAAGTACTTGGCTATACAATAGTCAAGTTTTACTCTATAATCCATGTGTCAAACAATAATCAAATGCGAGCCACGACAATGCCAGGTTTGTAATGGAGCTCAGATAGTACACAGTGTAATAAGAAGACTGGGTGTCTTCATTTGAGAAAATAAGGCAGGAGGGTGTCAGAATATAAATCTTTGAAATTATGAAGTGCTTCAATAGAGAAGGTACAATAGGAGCAGGAGATAACTTGTGGGCAGAAACGGATTGAGCTGAGGGAAGGTAGGAGAAGGTTTGTGCGCAGCATTGGCTGGTTAGGCTGAATGGACTATTTCTGTGCTGTATATCCGATGTGATCGGTAGGCCCACTTATAAATATATTTTTCAGTCTAGCAGCCCGTCTGAAAGGCTAATGTTGGAACTGCAGAGCTTAGGGAGCTGGCAGTTAAAGGTATAGACAACAAAGGTGGAATGGTTAGGACTGGAGATAATTGAGAAGCCAAAATGGGAGGAATGCAGGTATCTGGGAGGGTAGAAGGAGTAGAGACAAGGAGAGGTAAACTCTTGAGGGATGTGGAAATGAGGATGAGAATTTTAAGTTTAAATTATTACTTGACATGGAACCATTGTTGGCCAGTAAGCGCAGGGGAAAGCAAGTACACTTTGGAAAGAATATGCGATACATATAGAGACATAAGAGACTGCAGATGTTGGCATCTGGTCCAGTCTTGACCCGAAATGATGACTGTGCATTTCCCTCTGCAGATGCTGCCTGACCCAATCAGTTCCTCCAGCAAGTCATTTCATTGCTCATGAAAAATATAGGCATGGTAACAAAATCAATCGTGCATACACACAATGTATGTAATAGTTTCAATTAAATATTTTTTGTTAACATGGAAAGGTATGATAGGACAAGTCCATATTTTTATACAAATTCTGCAAGGCTCAGACGTGGCAGGTCAGTGCTCTCTCATATCTGTCTCCCTGGATGCTTTCTCTCTGCATTTTCTCTTCTGTTTCACATCTTCATCCCTTTCCCTTTGCTTTACTTCTTCTAGCTCTTTTTGCACCACCTTGCCTTCTTTCTTTTCAGATGGGAGTTGTTTTAGACCATCATAGTGGACAGGATAAAGAAACAGATCAAAACTGCAAGACAACAATTCTATTGGGTATTATATGAATTGTTGTTCCTCTAGTTTGTATTTAGCCTCACCCTGGCTGAGGACAGACATGTCGGTGTGGGAATAGGGAAGAGAATTAAAATGGCTGGTAATCAGGAGCTCCAGACAGCTGTGGTGGATCATTGACAAGGCTACAGAGTTTTTGATGTGTGACAATGCTTATTTTTATCTTCCTCGTGTTACCTGGAGGAATTTATAGTTCCTTGAGGAAGAAGAGGAATATTCTGTCTGTGCAGTTCACATTTTCATTTTTAAGTTAAACTGTGCTTTTGGGAGGCGAGTTCAGGATTAATGGTTCAAATCTTCTGTAATATACCTCATTGCTCACATTCACTGTGGAGATCATGAAGTGCTTACTTGGTTAGTACCAGGAAGCCTGAAATAACTGAACAAAGCATTCAGGACCCATTTGGTGAGCCCTGAATGGCAGCAGGTACTTGTACAATGTAATACAGTCATGTGGGTGAGACAGATTAAACCCCATGGAGAAGTACACGTAGATTCACAGCAAAGCCAACCTCCAGCTTGAAGATGTCAAGAGATCTGAATGCTTCTGTAATTCCCCGGCATTCAAACTGAAACTCGATAGCTATTATAAATCAAATAAACAATTAAAGTATTAACAAGTATTAGAAATTTCAAAAATTAAAATATTATATCATCCATAAGATACTTTTAAACAATAATTTTAAGCTTTATAAGAAACAAAAATAATTCAAAAAATGTAATGTAACCATATTTAACCTTTCTTCCTTGCAACTATTAACTTTCACTTTCCACTTGTTGGGCTCAGGGATCCTGTGCCAGGTCTACCCGTGTGCAGATTTCTTAGATGATGTGCTGGGGACTCCAGCAAGGTTGTGCTCCACTGTTGAACTCCATGCAGAGTGCAGCATCTAAATGATTCTATGCAGAGCTTATCAAACTGACTGGGACTTTTGCTTTCACATGGGACTGGACGATACTTGTGGCAGATACATGCTGCCCATTTATCATGGACTCCCGTACCTTACTTCCTTGCAAGTTCCAGCCTATTAATACAGGGATACTGTGATATCTACTTTTATCTAGTTTCATCATTGTAATATGAGAGTTAATTTGGCAATTTGGGAGAAAAATATAAAATCTTAAAAAGACAGGAGCTGCTTGAACCTGTTAGCAACTGGAGAGTTAATTTGAGTACATAAATATATGCTAAAATAAAAGCAAGCTAACCTAATTGAAAACCTGTTAATTTACAATGGCAACAGGAGGACAATATAGGAAAGGTTGGCAAACTTGATGATTAAATGTCTAGACTGCAATGGGTAGTGAATCTTGAGCATTTAAGGTGGAGGATACTACACTATACACTGAAGAAGTTTATTGTAAATATACAATTAACAGAAAAAGTGTTTTATTCAAATGAATGATGAATGTTCTAACCATTATTTTTAGATGTATTTAGCATATAGTTTATTCAGCATAGTGATATCAACACAGTGATGAATGTATTGGTAATGTAACTCTTAATGCAAAAAAACAAAATCTATGCACTATAAAATACTGTGCAACTTCACAATAATGCTGGTCTTCCTCTGTCTCTCTCTCTCTCTCACACACACACACACACACACACACACACACACACACACACACACACACACACACACACACACACACAGAATGAACAGATTTTCCCAACATCCACCCTCATTCTCTCTGCTCAATTTCCGTTGCTGTATCCCACAGTTACAATTTGTTGAACAGATTCCCTAGTGCTGAATTCCTGATCCTTTTATACAATCTATTACCCTGTCCTCAGTACCACCATTGTCAGATGGACTTTCACGAAGGCCTGTTACATTCTGCTGGGAATATTATCACATTCTGTGATCCTGGAATAAAACACACATGGAGTGTCTATGGGGACAGATCCCATGCACACCAACTCTCCTCTGGGGATGGGTCTCACACACACCAAACTGGGTACAGTTCTGGGATATAGCTCTGCATACATTGACTCCCACTCAGGTACGTGCTTCAGGAACAGTGGCTCTCTCTAGCATATGGTTGGTTCCACACCCTGGCTCTCACTGGGTGACAGCCATTGACACCCTTTGGTATGGGTCCCACAGACTTGTGACTCTACATTTCCCTCTATCGTAAACCAGTTGCCACACTTTGCCGGGTCATTTAATCTGTTACTTTCTCTTTGTAAATTTAACAAAGTTAATAAAGCTGGAGAACCCAACACCACATCTGCCTTGTGGGACACGAGATGCCCATGGAATATCGGAAACCAGGATGTAACAAGGCGCGTAACACGTTGCACTTTTTATGGTCCAGAAACTGCTGTAATAAAAATCATATTTCAATTGTTATCAATCATTCTTGTTAACATCATCTTCACCTCTAGCTATTACCAAAAACACAGAAGGCATGCACTGTACCGCACTTAAACATGTGTCTCATCTACTGCCCCATTTTATGGAGCATCGAAGTGCTTCACATACATCATTTCCTTCCTTTATAGGTGCAGTCTTTCAGACTTCCCTGAACACGTTATTACACTCCCCAGTTCATTGCTATTGATCCACTGCAGCACTCCAATACTCTTCCAATCACAATATATTGCAACTGTAAAACGATTCCAGAATTAATCAATCCCCGAAGTTAAAACGTGCAATAAAACCCCATGAAATAAGAAGAAAGCACCCTATGTTAATAAATTGAAATTTAACATTAAAAGTATGTTTAAAACCAGCATAAAATTAGTATTAATTTACAATGCTAATTTAAAGTACTCCACTTTCTCAAACACAATTTTCAGTCATCTGAATATTCAGGCTCAATGGTTCTAATGCATTTACAGTTCTCCAGATATTTTTGTACCTAATTGAGAATGAAAATTAGAATATTATACCTCATGTTTGCTTTCTATTTGCCTGCGTAACTTTCCTGCCCTTGACTCACTGTTTCATGTTCTTATCAAATTAATACTGCACAACCCACTAGAGTTATTGGTGGTTGCATTCTTATTGCATTATTTTAGCTTCACCATCAAGGAGAACCCCAGTACCAAGAAAATAAATAGGTTTTGTTTTAAATCAATTGACCACCACAAAATAAATTGAATGTAGATATTGTTATTTGTAACTTCTCAGCCACACCATGGAAATCAAGTTTGCTAGCGTCCACAGAATACTTTTTTAGTGTAATCCAAGGTGATAGAATTGTGTTAAAAATTACTAATCTATCTATGGAACATTGGTGTAAAATATAAAGTACATTAGTATCATGTGACCTTGTCCTTTACAGGTAACTGACTTTGCTGTATTAAAAAAAAATTAAGGGACAACAGAACTAGCTGCATTGTTATGGGTTTGCAATAAATTGATTTCTAAATGAAACACTGTTCACAGATTTTATCAAACCCCTGTCAAGACCTGTAGATTTCCATTTCATTGGATTTAATGACTGTTGGAGAAGGTGTGCATTACAGCAAGATGCTATCACATTTGTCAGCACGATCCTTTTATGTGTAATTCAATTAAAGTGTTATTCTCTAATTTCATTATAGACTAAGCTGAGTGCTAATGCAAGTGACTACTTCTGCTACAGGTAGATAATGGTGCCCAATTTGATTACCTAATTAGAGTTTAGTGGTCTAACATGCATTTCATATCTTAATTCCCTGAATATTCTTTAATTTTGCATCCAGAACAATTCACTTTAATGGAGAAGGTCAAGATAGTACAAGTGTTACATTTTAGAAACCAACATTATCCTATTAGAATATGCATCTAATAGCGTTAGAAGGATTCCATTAATGCTGAGTATAAATCTTATTTCCACTAGATTTTCCGGTACTTGCTTTTGTAACAGTTGTGTGATTAGTACCAGCCACCACCATGGTGCATTTTAAATTATCTCTGAATAATATATTTTCTGGTTTCTTTTCTTGGCTTCATAGACAACCGAAATTTTTGGTTAAAATGAAAATATGTTTGAAAAATTGTTTGGTGCAGATTGTTGTCATAATCAAATAATATTCCATGGGATTGTTTACTTCTTTAGAAAATTGTTTTCCAACAGAGTTATTAACAAGGTTTCCAAAGAAGGTAAAAGTGAGCTGTCCTCAATATACACTAGCTCTTTTTAAAAACTCAGTCGCTGAAAGCTCATGTGTACCTGGATTACAGTACATTGAAAAAATGTGTAAAGGGCATAGTTTGGGGATGTTTGATAAATAACACTTAATGAAAAATTGCTTGGTGAAATTCTATCAGTGGCATCAAATTGGTTAAAAGTGTTTCTCCTTAGAGTAAATGCTTGTACTTTCCCTTTGCTTGAATGTTAAGATAGAAATATAATATTGAAATCTGTTCTCAGTCTCTGACCTTTACTGAGAAAAGACATAGATGCACACCTAACATTTATACCCTTGGTCCCCCATCTTTTCGATTGTGCTATTATCTGGAAAGTGTGATTATTACTGCTCTTTCCACAGGAAAATATGCCTTGATTTCCATCGATCAGACTTAAATCAATGCTTTTAAAAAATCTTGGAACCTTTTACTTAAGAGCAAAAGCATGCATTTTATGTTTTGACATGGTTTTATTGATTGGGACCAGTATGGGAGAGCAGTGCACTGTTCCTAACTGTCTACTGCACTTGCCCGACTCCCAGTGTCTAAAAGCACACTATTCATAATGGCTTTGCTCCGATCTCTCTCTTTCTGTCTCTCTCACTTGCTCTGTTTCTCCTTCTTGGTCACTGTTTCCTTCCAACCCACAGCATGATGCCTTTCTCATTTTTTTAGAATAATCAATACTGCACTGAAGCCTCCTGCTGTTCCCCGTCACTCATATTTGTTCCAGCCATAAATTATATATAGGCTGACCTCATCTGATATAAAATTTCTATTGCAGTTGTCAATTGTTGATCAATAGTTCCAAATGTCCATCCTCAAAGGCTCTCTTCGTCAGCTCTGAACATCAGATGCAAATATTTCCCTGAACTTAAAATAAGAGAAAAGAATGTTACATTACAAAAGAAGAAAAGTATCAGCTTTAGGCAATGGTCACTTCTTTCGATTTCAATATGGCATTGACATGGATTCTAGAGCCATAGACATGATACAAAGCTTTAATCTTAGGTATTGGCCATTTATATCACTCAGAGTTGTGTATTCAGCCAATGCCCTTTTAAAAGATTGAACACAGCTCACCTGCAAACCTTTTCAACCTGAGGCGCATCAGCTGCTTTATGTGAGGTCACGTTTGAACTTCCTTTCTGAGCTAATAGTGTCTGACA
Organism: Pristis pectinata; assembly: GCF_009764475.1. Taxonomy (NCBI): domain Eukaryota; kingdom Metazoa; phylum Chordata; class Chondrichthyes; order Rhinopristiformes; family Pristidae; genus Pristis; species Pristis pectinata. The sequence goes on along the minus strand of NC_067417.1, from coordinate 35,129,768 downwards.
TTTTGTTCAGCCTTAGAGTGCCAGCTGAAAAATTCAATCAAATTTCACTTCAGTAAAATGTACAATATTTGTGGAATAGGCATTTTTGTTTATATTTGAGTTATTCACTCATTTGATACTTAGCATTCCATGCTTTAGTGTTCTGAGCAATACTTCTAATCTGTTACTGCATTGTTTTAATTTCATTTGGACAATAAGTATTGAGTTTCTAGCAGCAGTTTGTATCTGGTGGTTTCTACCTTCATTAAGCAATCAACAGTCATCCTCTAAATTATTACAAATCATAATGCTGCATGGAAAATGCCAAACAAATTATTTAGTCTGGAGGAGGTTGAAGTATAAATTAAATTTATTATTAGTTTATGTTAAACAAATATATTTTCCTCCCATAATGATGGCAAGCATTCTATGTGACTGTATTATTCAATCTTCAATCAAAATGGCTGAGTAGGAATATGGAGTGTTGGGGAGACTTGTACATTGGTTAAAGAAGAGAAAAAGGATGTTAATAAAGGTAATCAATATTTATGTAACAGTGAATATAAATGCAAGAATACATTTCTCTGCTTATTCCCTAATGAAATAGATTTGTTTTTTTTTAATTCGCTCACAGGATGTGTCTGTTGCTGGCATTGCATTTACTAATTGCTCCTGAACTTTGAATATAGTTATAAGTCAGTCATATTGATGGCTCTGGGATCACATATAGGTAAGAATAGCAGATTTCCCTCCCTGAAGGGCTTGATTGAGCCAGTTAGGTTTTTATGAAAATCTGATAATTTTACAGTCAACTTAACTGAAGTATTTTGTTTCAATTCAAGATTTACTTAATTACTCAAATGTGATTTCTGCCTTTGGTGGAGCATGGCAGGGGGCAATGGGGAAGATGCAGATTTGAAATTGTATTTCCGAATCAGTGATCCAGATACCTGATTACGAGCTAAAAATCACCACAGCCCCGGCGAGGGTGGAGGCAGGGTGGCACAAATGATTGATGCAAAATTATTGCATTGTTGTAACTTGTTCATAAAGAAAAGTGTTGCAGTTATATTGTGCTTTCTGATACGCCTTAAAGACCTTAAAGCTACTTTAAAGTGCAGTCACTGTTACAAAGCAAGCACAACATCCATTTTTAAACACAGAAAAATCCACAAATAACCATAGGAGGCTTCAAGAATAATCCAGTGCAAATAGCCTTATACAAATGCCATATTACCAGATGTTAAGCATCAGGAATTTATAAAGCATAAGCTTAATGACACCGAACCTTTAATTTGTGAGTGCTTCCATTGTCAGTCTGCCTCACTGAGTCAAACATTGAAGGTTTAAATATTATTTCAGAACTTGTGAACATTGTCCAAGGTAATATTTTGGTTTTTAAGGAAACATTGTATTATTGGAGTTCTCATCCATTGAGGGTGATAATAAATCAAAGTTTCACCCATTTGTTCTAATTCTGTTACAGAAGGAAATTGTATTAAATCAGTTCTAATTCTAATAAATGGATCTCACCAGACACAAAAGTTGTGCATCCCAAACAACTCAGAAGCATTGAAGAGGAAATAGAATCACCAACAATAATTTTCCAAAACATTTGGATATGCTTTTGTAAAAATTAGAAACTGACATTTGCAATATTCTCTAAATCTCCTCTGGACAGCCCAATGCATTTCTCAGACAAGTGAGCACTTCCTCCAGTTTCATCACTATTGTAAGATAGTTGAAATGGCAACCATCTTTTTTTCATCCAGCAATTCCCATAATCAACACTGTGATAATGGGATACTTCACAGAAAATGCTTGAAACATTCAGTAGGTCAGGCAGCATGTCTAGCTTAATACTTTAAAAGATTTGAGCAATTTGCCTCTGCAACCTGTTTTGGTAAGCTAGTTCAACTTGTTTTGATACCCAGAAATTACAGAATATTAAAATCTCAAGGCTGGAAGCAAACAGTTCCGTTTAGCCTGCCTTCCTCATGTCCAGCAATGATTTTCTTGCGAGCCATAAGAATGTTGGGTGATGATGTGGCATCTTTGCTGCGATTGTTCCTTTGCAATATACTGGCGATATTATGATGACTCAGTTGTATCAACTGGATGATTTTCCCTTGGCAGGTTCTTGAAAGAGTGTCATCTTCTCTTACTCTGCTTCTGAGCACAGCATTAAGACTCTTCATCGCCTCCAACTGGATTAGATGTGCAAGCATCCTGTTGGGAAAGAGCCCAGATGTACCAAGGACAACAAGTCCTTCACAGCTGTCAAACAGAACTCGACGTAATACTGCACTCTGATACTTCCACACTGATTACATTTCCAATGCACTCACATATCAGTTTAGTAGGATTGGGACAAGGGACTGATAACCAAAATGATCTCAAAAGGCGGTTGCATATTTAGACAGTACAATGAGAATAGATATTTGACCAGCATCCCATGTTCAACTCTGGGTAGCTGCCCTTCAGAAGACCAGGCAGCTCGAGGGAGGTGAGCATTTAAATAACGCCCTTCATAACCACAGGATGTCCCAACCCAGTTTCAAGCCAATCAGGCATCGTACTTCTGAGGCGTGATCACTGCTGTAATTGGGGATTACTTAAGGGAGCAGACTGTGGAGAGAGAAGAAAGCCAACAACATTTACCAGACCTAACAATTGTGCCAAAAATGGCAGGGTCCTCCTTCTGTTTGGACAATTGATAGGCAGAGATGTAAATCAGGAAAGCTGCACATGCCAGAGGTCTGAAATAAAATCATAAAATACTAGAAACACTCAGAAGGTCAGGCAGCTTGGAAGGAGAATCAATGTTAAGGTTTCAAGTTGAACACCCTTCTTCAGTTCAGAATTTTGATCACTGATACTGCCTCAGAATTTTCTGTTTAATTTTTCAGACAAGTGGAGATGTATAGTATGGAACGATGCAGAATAATGAGGAATATATGGAAAGCACAGAGGCAGGCCATTCAGCTGACAAACCTATGCCATAATTGATGTTCCACTTAGACTACTCCCAATGTTTCCGTCCAACTCTATTAGTAGAACAAATCTACTCCTGTAATGCATTTCTCTGTGGATATGAGTTTTGAGCCCACCGGATAGGAGAGTCAATGTAATATTCTGATTGGAAATATTTAATCTGTAGTAGGATGCCATGTGCTTAGGTCAAGTGTTCTCCAAATAAACTACTGTCTTTTTAGGTGTATATATATGTTCTTTAATGCATTTGCGAAGCACTATGAATTGGCAACAAGACTGAGATCTCAGATAGTTTTTCTTCAGGATTGTTACAGGTGTTGTTGACTCCAGCTTAGTAATTTTTAAAGTTTGAAGCACTTTAGCTAATTTTTCACCATGCTTTCCTGAAACCTCTGGCATGGAATCTCAGTTGCACAATTGTGAGCATATTGTTTCATTCAAGAACTTAGCCTTGCATGGCAATTTTTGTGCAATTTTAGATTGTGCTTCATGTAATGGGTTTATGGGTGGAATGGTAAGTGAACAAATTCAGTCAAAACTGTTGCGCAGACAAAACCTGACATTCAAACGTGTACATAAAATTACTGCATTAATGGCAATGGCATCAGAGAATGCTGGAGAACTTCTTCCAGCTCAGGCCACTGGTTTAGCTGCAGTCCACAGTTATTAGCAAACCTCAGCAAAACTCTAGTATATGGAACAGAGTCTGAGGTGTAGCAGTGAAACCAGTTCAGTCAGTTGCTTTCATTCGAACAGCCATCATTCACAACAATGTTGGAGACACAAGAGACCACAGATTCTGTAATCTAGAGCAAAAAAAGCTCTCTCTCCTCTCTCTCTCTCTCTCTCTCTCTCTCTCTCTCTCTCTCTCTCTCTCTCTCTCTCTCTCTCTCTCTCCCTCCCTCTCTCTCTCTCTCTCCCCCTCTCCCTCTCCCTCTCTCTCATTCTCTCATTGCCCTTGTCCACCTGTAGCTTAGATAGCTCTGCAAGCAGTATGTCACCTGCACAACCTTGGTCTCCACCTGATCACAGCTATTCCCTTTGCCTTCTCCACTCCTCCCCCTCTCTGCAATTTTAAACACACTTGTTTTCTGACTTTTCCAGTTCTGTTGAAAGATCATTAACCTGAAACAATAACTCTGTTTCTCTCCCTCCACAGATGCTGCGTGATCTGCTGAGTGTTGCCGGTACTGTTTGTTTTCATTTTGTGTAAAGAGGTTGACTAACAGCCATGTGGTACAAAATGCAACATTGCAAACAGCAGTAAAGCTAGCCATTGTTGTAACAGACGATGAAAACGAGCCAATTTTAATGAGGTAAGACTGGCTCAAACGACTCCAGCGTAATTGGATTATGTTTTCAGTGCTGACTCAGGACTTGACATATTGTTGGAAGGATATGGTGATCTGCTGAAAGGCAGCTTTACTTGAATAATTGGGTACAAAGTGTATATTTGCATCAGACTCATAGCAATGTAAGTCTACTGCAAGCTCAGACTAATCTTTTTTGCTCTAAAGAGTCATATTGAGAAGGAACTGGATAAGTAAGAACAAAATGCTGTGCTTGGGAAACCAGGCCAATGGCAGTTGTAAGCAAGACAGACAAAACTATGTGGCTATGGGGGGACTACAAAGTCAGAATAAATCGTGCTGTAGGTGATGAACAACATCCACTATCCACTTTGCAAGAACTGTAAGCAGAGTCAAAGGTATTCCCAAAATTGGACCTCTCCCATGCCTGTGGATGATTGAATGTTAACAAAGAAAACAGTAAACATGCACAAAGAATTCCATTCATACACAAGAAGTCAAGCCTTTGCCTTAGATTTTCCAAGCCATGATAGATAAAATCTTGCAAGAAGGAGATAATTGCTTATGCAACTAAGATGATCCGTTGATTGCCATGAGTACAGGAGAAGAAAATCTTCTGCTTTTGGCAGAGATTATATGACTGTAGACAACTGTAGACTACTGTAGACTGAAGACCCATACTCCAGAACTGGCTGGGGTCATCAAGAGAACAAAGATGGTCAATTCTTCTATTGCAGAGCGACCACACAATCAAGTTTAGGAGTCCTAAACCATAAGCTCTGTACAGATGCTCTGTAGCAGATACTGCATGAAAATTCTAATGTTGGAAGTGAAAATGGAATTTAAACATTAAGTGCCAATGTCCACAAACAGACATTGAACAGAACTTGGTGTATAGATGACGAACAATCATTCCACAATCATCACACTGTGACGTTATGTCAGCAAAGGTATATCACATGGGCTTAAAGAGTGTTGATATCCACTAGTTGGAGAAGGGGCACTTTGGTAGTTTGCAGAAGGAGGACTTTGGTCAATCTTCATGCTGAAATACGTAGGAACAGTCAATCTGAAAGTAATTGCAGGAAGCTTTTGCAGGATTAGGTTCATCATTCTACATCAAGTTCTGTTCAATGTCTTTTCATTGGCCTGTTTTGGAAAGTGACCCTCAGTCATGGATAAACAAAATTAGTATCTGTGAAAGTTGTAGGAGGAAGTCACCAAAAACATATTTGCCATCATGTGCTTCTGGGTATTTTCATAGAGTACATGTGGACATTTGTGAGAAAGGGAATGACAACTTTCTGGTGTGGATCACAAGTCACTCAAAGTGGATTAAAATGAAATGCATACCATGTTCATATAGTACCTCTGACCATTGTATAGATGAGTTGAGATCTACCTGTGCATTCTATGACTTACCTGAAGTGTTCACTTCTGGCCATGGTCTTCACTTTCAATCTACTCTATTCACAAGTTTCTCACAATGGATTGGTATCAAGCATACTCTCATTCCCTCACATCATCCAGCTTCAGACAGAATAGTTAAAGGAACTCTCCAGAAGCAAGTGCTGCAGGGATATTCAAAACAGCATAAACCATCATTTGACTAATATCTTGTTGAAGTACAGAACATCTCCACCCACTTCTACTCCCACATGTTATACATCTGCAGAACTCTTCACAATGAAAAGTTTGGGAGCATGCTTGGGGCACATTCAACCAAATTCGCCTTCTGTAGTTGACAGTTGAGCCAAAAATCTCATTACGACATTAACTGGAATGAACGCAGGCTTCAAGGATAATGAACATAGTTCTTAGCCTACCTACTAATGCACACAAGTGGATGGGTAGGAATAGTTCTAACGTTTGTGGAACCTAGGGATAATTGCTTTTAATTGGAGACAAGATCCAAAGTGTTCATGTATATCAAATGATTTCTGCAGGAGATGTACAAGTCTGGGTGGTGAACTACTTGATCATGAAGGTGCATTTGAGTTGGATCCAGAGTGCGGACATCAGGAAGTGAGGTATTAAATCCAAGCAGATCTAACAAGGAAACAGAACCTTAACTGAGTTCAAATTCAGAACTGTACATTCTAACACCATACCTATGTATGTTTCATAATCTAGTTACTTCACTAGATTTATATTTGTTGTTCATTTAAAAGAAAAACAGTTTTAATTATGTTAAAAATGTGTATATTAGTAAGTTACTTGTACCTCATGGTTGAAAGGATAAAAAGAGTTCAGATAAAAACACTTTTTTTCAAAAGAGTATTGGAATGCAATGTGGAAATACTATAAAGGAACTACATTTGATAACCTGACCACAGCCGAGATGTGGGGAGATGAGACTCTTTGGAAGATTACCTGAAATCTGCAGGATGGCTCACAATAGTTGATGCCAGACACATGATGCTGGGATATTGCAGTGAGTGTGCAAACAAGATTGGTTGCAAGTGCAGCTACAAGCCTGTAGTAAATTTGTGCTGAAGCGTGGGTCTCGGGGCAGAGGCACTGTGGTTTTCCTTGTCTGCTTATGTTATTTATTGGATTTAACTGAGAAATTAAAGGAGCAAGCATATGTGACTCAAAAGTGGCTAACCCCAGATGAGGCAAAGGATGTTTGACCACTAAGGGGCAGACAGATTCAACAAATAGTTTGAAGCAGTCCGCAATACACGTAACAACTGATTCCCCATTTAGATAATTGGGTGAAAAGGGCCCTACAGATTTGGGAACTGTGCAACTGTGATTCTGTGCAATTTTGCAACTGTGATTGAGGAACACAGCATCTACACCAGAAACAGGTGTTAATATTTAGAATGTGCTAAGAGGGTCTTATAAAATAATACATGAATTGTTTGAGTCTCCCTCTGCAAAACTATGTTTTGCCAAGGAGTGAGCTGGGAACATGCTCAGGAGTACCAGGCCTATTTGTTAGACTGTGACCAACAAAGCAAAGCCTGTTTGCCTGAATCAGGAGGCAGGAGAGGGGCGTGGTTGCTGTGGGTTTCATTACCACCCTCTCCTATCACCAGCAGAACCAACCACTCCTAACAATGCAATCACTGCTCCACCTGCCACAGTCACCACTGCCACGTCACCCTTCTCTTCATCCCTAATGTCCACTGCTTTCACCCTCCTGATCACATCTGCTTATTCCCAATCTCCACCACTTCCACCCCAGCCACCACCGAAACAACCTCAGGTTTACCGCCATTATCTCTGCCCCAATCACCACTGTGCTTCCCTACAAACACCACCAATCCTTCCCGCATCACCACAACTAGCCCTCGATCTTCATCGCCACCTCTCCCCAGTTAGCACTGCCTCTCCCTGTTCAGCACCACATCCCCATCGACTCACCCCAGTCACCGCCATTAGACCCCCCGATCACCATCACTGCCGTCAGAAGCTCACAGCGATCACCACCACCAGTTGCTTGAGTACCACCACTACCTCTGACCACTGCAGGCACCTTCCGCTGATCACCATCTCCAGTCTCTCAGTCACCACTAGTAACCCCCACAATTGCCACAGGCTCCTCCCTCTGATAGCCCCGATCATCAGAGGCACCTCCCTCTGATCACCACCTCAACCTCTTGTTCATCACTGATCACCAAAGATCCCTCCCTTTACTCACCACCCCTAGCTCCTTGGTCACCACCACCCTCCCCATCATCACAAGGCCTTCCCTCAGATCACCACTAACAGCACCTCTATCATCACTGCTACTCGGAGTTACTGACATTATCACCCAATCACCAGGACCACTGTCTCATTCACGTGTCCCTTATCACTGCCACCCACATGGACATCACATCGTCTGACAATCACCACCCCTGGTCTCTGCCTGTATCTCTCCTTCCCTGCACTGTGTCCCCTACCTCTCTCCCCATCACTGCCTCTACCTCTCTCCCTCCAACTGCTGCTTTTATCTTCTCCCCCTCACTGCTATATCATTAAAGCTACAGCCTTCTTGCCAGTTACACCCACAACTGCCCTCCACTCTGCTTCCAGCTTCACGTCCGAAGGCCATCACAACCATTGGTCTTCACTCCTGCCTCACTCCAAAGCCGCTCATATTCCATAAGTCTGCTTGGGCCAATGTCGGAAACCCAATGTCTGGTGCAACACAGACACCATCATTTAGGCGCAGGGATTGACTTGCCCCAAAAATTTCTCAGTCACAGTCTTGTTAAAGGAGATGTGAAATTTGGCCATATTCATATGCAAATATCTTAGACTCTGAATGACACACCAGCTGCTGATGGTCTTTCCTACAGTAATGACCTATAATGTATCTCAACTTCAACCTCAGAAAGAAAATAAATTACTAAATCAATAGGATATTTTTCTACTTATTGTTTCTGCATGCATTGGATGATCTGTTCCTAACCTTGGAGTCTGCTTGAATGTGAGTTAAAGACAAGCCAGATAATAGCTTAGTTTGTCAGGAAAGGGATGAAATTGTGGATACTGCAATTGGCAAGAATCACTTCCATCAACATCGCAAATAACATTGTAGTAATTACTTTGGTCTATTTGGGGTCCTCATTTCTTCTGCCTATGTAATTTATACCTCCCACTAGAATTATTCCAATGTGCACACATCTCATTTATGTTCTCCATGCATATTTATTTGTCAATTTTGTACAGTGTATTTATTGCTGTCTCAGACAAATCATTTGTGATTTTATACATTTAGCTTTTGTGGAAAGGGGGACTCAGCCCAACCGGACTGCTCTGTAGAAATTATCCAATCAAATCCTTAGCAATTCTCATGATATAATATACCTCATAAACCTCCCAATTCCAGTTGAAATAAGCAAGACTCCAAAATATTTATCTAGCCCTCCCTATATATACAGAGTCCATTGCATGCCATACATTGGACAATAAAGAGGAGGCCATTCACCCCTTTGAATGTGTTCTGGCACTCTATTGGATCACAAGTAACATGTGCCTTGATTCCATTTACCTACCTTTACTCTGTATGCCTCTATACTCCCAATTAACCAGGGGCTTAACCTGCCACTGCAAAAAATTGTCTAAGTTACATTCCTGGAAACGCTTCGGGTTCCAATTGTTTTAGTTCTAAAACTAGAATGGTAAGAGTGTGAATATTGAATAACTTACTGCTAAAAAAAATCTGATCGGAAAGGATACTTATTTATTGCATTGATCAGTTACACAATGCTTAAAACACTAGATTTATATTAATCCATTTTCAATCTCCTCAGCAGATCCTCTCAACTGCTCAGTTTGCACATAAACTGCTTTTTTATGATCTGTTTATAGATTATTTTATAATGAACTGTGAAAAGCCAAATGCTCAGAGAACAGAATGTTGTTTCACCATCTCCAGTACAATCACATCTTCCTCTCGTTGTAGCAACCAGAACTGCACACAGTACTCCGCCTGTGGCCATAACCTCCCTGCTCTTATATTCTATGTCTTGGCTGATGAAGGTATTCTTAATCATCTTATCTACCTGTGTTCCCACCTTCTTGGATCCTTGGACATGTACACCAAGATTCCTCCATTCCTGAACACTGCCGAGAGCCCTACCATTCTTTATGTCTGCCCCAGCCTTATTTGTCCTCCCAAAATGCATCACCTCACACTTATCAGGATTAAATTCATGTCAAGAAAGGCACATTAAATTGATTACACATAGGGCTTCTCCCCTTGCAATATAGGGGCAGATGATCTACTGAGATCTGCCTGGGCTATTAACAGATAAGTCCATAATTCCACTGTACCCAAGTGAAGGCTGAAGCACAACCTTCATGATCATTCCTGAGCCTCTCAATTTATTCCTTTCTCTCAACAGGTTAATTATAAACATTGGGTTAAAGCACAAAGTTACACTGGGTGTTTCCATTGTAGATCCAGCCTGATGTAATTAATAGATTTCAATGGGTTTTATTTACTTTTGCAATAAGTAATGTCCTCTATTAATGACAGCCCTGGAGCCACAGATTCCACATACAATGGTCACTCATTTGTATTTTTTACTGTTTGTGTCAGTTCTTCTTTGGAACAATTTCTTACTTAGCTCATGAGGCTACACTTTCAATTACTAACACCATCACCCCACAATTAAAGTTGGACTTAAAGATTTGAACATTCTAAAGGGAAAAGTTATTTCGTTATAAGGATAAAATTATCTCATTTCAGAATTTGTGTTGAAAATAGTATTTTCATTACAAGTATCAGTATAAAGGTAAAACAAGTTGGGATATTTAGAGAGTCAGCAAATGTTTAAATCTGTAATTAACCATATGACTTAACAGGACAATAGACAAATATAATTGATCTGCCATTTGCGACTGCGCTTTCAGCTGTTAAGAAACAAAGAATGTGGAAGACCCCTTCCACCCCAAAGCCTTTTTGTATTCCTCTCTTTCCTCCTTAAAACGCTACTTAACGCTCTTTGACACACTTTGATCGGCTGTCTAAATATCTTTTTGTATAGTTCAGTGTCAAATGTTGTTTGATTATAATCTTTGAAGCAATTTGGGATGTTCTGCGTTGTTAAAGTACCATATAAATATATTGGAAAAACTCAACAGGTCAGGCAGCAACTGTTGAAGCGAAAGCAGAGTTAACATCTCAGGTCAAAAATCCCACATTAGGGCTTCAACATGAAACATTAATGCATGATCTGCTGAGGGTCTCCAGTATTTTCTTTCTTTTAGTATTTCAGATTTCAAGTATCTGCGTTTTTTGGTTTTCATATAAGTATGTTGTTGTTGGTGATTTAGAGTAAATGTAGAAATAGTCTGGCAATAATGTATAAGATCATCACGCGTTAGCACTAAGTTTCTTCCTTAACACTAATCACACTAATTTTTAAACTGTTGAATGATTGATATGTAGTAGACAGTTATTTTAAATTTGAATCATATTTTCCTTAATGGTCTCAGTGTCAGAGCAGAGTTGTAAGATGCTGCCTTATAACTTGCAACACTCAGCATTGCAAATTAGAAAACTTCTTGGAGTTTATATAAGAAACAAAAATTCGGCCTCTATTTTTCACAGGGGGGCAAAGAGGGAGTCTCACTGCAGACAAGGAAAATGGGAAAACTGGGAATGTGGGATGATAATAGTAGGATCTCTTCAGGATATTTTATTCCTTGTCCAGCTCGAGAGGTGTCAAGGTTAAAGGTCCCTGCCAGGGAGATAATGGAGTTGGTGGTCAGGTTCATAGCTCAGCAGCAAGGAGGGTGGAGAAAAGCGGTGATTGCAAGAGGAACCATTTGCCTGTTGGGGAAAGAGTTCAGAGATGTTCATTAGCTACAAATTTACTCCTTCCTGTCCCTCAGACCTCCATTATGAGGGGATGAAAGCCATGGTTTTTTTCCCTTCTCTCTCTCCTGCAGCCTATCTGCTCCTCCTACCAGATTTACCTGCTATGATTTTCTTTTATGGAATCTTCCTTACAGGTTTTTGCTTTCTTAGTTTTATTGCTGTCTATATTTGGTCTCCTGATTCTCTTCCATGATCTTTCAACTCATCTGTCAGACTTCTATTATTTATCATTCCATTTCTTTTTACAATGTCACCAGCTGAATGGTTCAAAGACACTGTCTCGTGGGGCTGATTCCACAGCTGAAGTGGAACGGATGCTCATGGAACACTGGGCAGCAAATCACAGATTGCCCCAAGAAACATGCTGGGGAATCAGAGCTGGGAAAAGTAGAATGGATTTTAATTTGAATTGAACTTTGGTGCATGAACTGGACATGCTTTTATATTAGAGGAAGAATACCTTTATTTCCAATGTATAAGAAGATTATCTGAAAACCATTTATTCATATTAGTACACAAATTCCATCCCCCTTTTTAATTAGTATTATTGGGGTGAATGTTTGCAGATGTTTCATTCGTTGTTCCTATGTGGTACGTGTATTAGCATATTATTGAGATTTTCGTTTTGCTTGCTCAGTAAATGTCAGCAGAATTTGATGCAAATTTACTCACAATCCTTTCATTTGCATATTACATTAACTGTGTACAGGACATTCACCAGCAGGTGAACGGACCTTCAGCAATCAATATAAGCCATTTTACAGTGAGTGCTATCAAAATGTCCTTCACTTGGATCTTGGAGGGACAGTGCGTAAGGAGACTGCTCTTTGACAAAGACCCAATCTCTGATTTGTACACAGGTCGTGGAGGCAGCTGTGCAGTTAAAGTGCAACATCCAGACAGCACTCTCAGTGGAAGTGAAAGTCATCATTGCATTAAACTTCAGCACTGTAAGGAGCTTCCAAACACCAGCAGGAGACATCAGTCAGACCAGTCGGTGTAGGAGTTGCAGCTGCATCAAATGAGTAATAAATCCATCCTCTGGTGACACATCCGCGAACATCACATCCAACTTTGGCATACAGCACCAGCTGGATGAGCAAACCCAACAGCAAGCCTGACAAGGTAGCATTCCTCAGTGCTGCACTGCGGTCTAGGGAAGGTGTTGTTGTGAGGTGGGTAGGGGTGGGGGTGGGGATGGGGATGGGGAGAGGGAGAAGCTTGAATCCCTTGCAATTCAGAGTCAGATGTGCTACCAGCTGAGCTTAGTTGACACTTGCTTCCCGGCATCGTACAGCTGGCTGGTGGAATTCAAAAGTTTTACCCAGATCAGCTCTCAGTGTCTTGGGTAATGATGCAAGTAACTTGCTGATCATTGCAGCCTTGAAACATCCTCCATTTTGTCAGCAGGGCCATGATGCTAGAATCACAATGTCAAGCGGTGGAGCTCGTGGCCAAGCAGGTACCTCTGCACAGCAACAGCCAGCCTTCTTTAACTATCACCTGTGATCAGCAGCCCACCATGGGGAGTTATCCCTCAAACTCTTGGACATTGTCTGGAATCACAGCGTCTTTCAGCACAGGAGGATGCCACTTGGTTCATTGTGCTTGTGCCAGAGCTGTCCAATTAGTCCCTCTCCTCTGCTCTACCCATAGCTGTTCAAATATATATCCAAATCTCTTTGAAAGTTGCTACTGAAGCCACTACTTCCACCTTTGGTTGGTGTATTCTAGATCATAACAATTTACTGCAAAAATAAATCTCTTCATCTCAGCTCTGGTTCTGTCTAAATATCTCAAATCCATGTCTTATAGTCACAAATCCTCCTGCCAGTGGAAATAATTTTGTTTTTTACTCCAGCAAAATCCCTCATAATCTTGGACTCCACTATTAAATTTCTGCTTTAAGTTCGGTAGCCCTTCATACCTGTTGGAATTCTAATAAGTAAATTCCTCCCCATCTCCGAGGCTTTGGCATCATCTCTGTATTCCAGTTGAGTCCAAGCCAGTGACTTACAAAGGTTGAGCACAGCTTCCTTGCTTTTACAATCAGATGTGCATTCCTGGGATATTGCCTGTGATAAGTGATTGTGACAGCCCCACAGTCTTGGCTTCCTCCTTGACTTTCTGTCGAGAAAAGAACGCAAAGGATGAGCTTCTGAAAATTATTATGCAAAGGCTTCTTGCAGTGACATTACATGCTATATCTCATGCCAGAACACATAAAAATTGACTGTCAGAAATTATATCAACAGTGCCATGAGTGCACTCCTCGAATGTAAAATAAAACCTGGAGGAGCAAAGTTCCATGTGGGAAAAAAACAGAAAAAGAACATGCAGGAAATAGGTAGATTAGATGGCAGAAGGTGGTTAGGAGGAATTTGCCCTTCTGCTGTTACTAATTGATCTTTATCCATTGCTTTGAAGAAAAATAACCTGTAGAACATGATACATTACTAATTTAAAACTGAACAAACTTCAGTAGGATACTGACACTTGAATGCCACATTCCAAAACTCCTGTAGTCTTTATACTGGATAGTACATCCAGTGTAAATTGGTACATCCACTCATTAGGAGCAGGCTATTAATATGTTGAGAGCTTTTTTTTTGCTATATTAGCAAGGGTTATTAATAAATGATCAATGAATTTATGCTGTGTTAACTTACAACACTGGGGAGGTATTGAACTAGAAAAAAGTCTTTTAACTGGAAAAGCTTGTTCATATGAAGAATTTAAAATCATAGAAATAAATGTGAAGAAAATCCATATCTGGATAAATTACCACCAAAAGGTGAAGTGAGCTACCTAACTGGAGCCCTTCCTCCCTCCCCACATTCAAGGACAACAGGAGAGCCAATATTGTGAGAGGCAGGCAGCACTTAAAGATGCACTGGGCAGCTATCTGCAGCACTTAAACATTGCTGCTGTGGATGCTGATGATCTAGAATTTATCCTGACCAGCAATTCATCGAAGAGACTGAGATCCATGTTGTTTGGACTCTGCCCAGGAGACCACTAATGGCGGAGCGATGTCCCATTTCCACTGGGGGTCAGGCGGGCACGAGTGTGCACACATGCACTTTCACTCACACACACTCACACAGCAAAGGAGCTAAACCCGATAGACCCCACGGATGCATACCCACAAATCAAAACGATTTGTCATCAAGATCAGTGGAACCCATGGAAATGCTATGTCCCACCAACGGTATCACCATCCTCAGCTGCTGTTCAATCCAACACTGCCTGACACTCTCCGGCCATTCACATCCATAACACAGGACTCATTTCTAACATCATAAGCTTCAGCTCACCATCTTACACTCAACACAACGGCAAGCCTCAAACCCCATCTCACAGCCCACACATACGGACAGCAATTCAAACACATTGAGAAAATTCTCCAAACACATTGTGTCCTGTTCACTAATACACTTCTTCCTGTCTTGCAAGGTGGTGCAAGAACAAAGGTGACAGCAACTAACCTGTAGGATGCATAATCGTATCCCCAAGGAAAAGAAGATCTTGCCACAATGAGAGCGGTTTTGGCCAGTGGTAGAGTACAAACTGTAGAAGACGACATTGTCCTCACACCCACTTCTCATGTCCGACAATCTACAATCTCTTCTGATGAACAAGTTGCCCTATGGTTTCAGCACAGGTGTCTTACTTTCTAACCCTGCCGATTACACAGCCCTATCTATGCCTTTTGGGTTAACCAGCAACTGCAACTAGCCAGGCAACAAGAGAAGGGGATTGTCACTCAATTTAATTCTCATTGCCACCAGCTCAATGACATTATTGCATGTAACTCAGAGGTTAGCTTCGAAGCAGGATCCGCAGGTGAAAACTCACAGGTACAATGGGCTGCAAATGTGGCAGACGTAGGAGTAGTACAGATACCAGTCCCCTGAAGAGTGAGGTTACACAGAAGACTCAGATAAAGGCTGTGATGGAGCAGCTTGCAGAAGAAGGCTAATGGGTATGTGCAATGAAATATTTGGTGTATTGGCTGGAAGCTGCAGAGCCCACCATTCCTAGCAAGTAAATACCACACAACTCCATGAGCGCACAAGGTCATGAGAAATAGAAACAAGAGGAGGCCATACAGCACCTCAAACCTGCTCCAACATTCGATAATGTTGTGGCTGATCCTGTGCTTTGCCCACTTTTCCACCTGCTTGGTGTATTCTCTGAAAACTTTCAGCCCATGCGTATTAGCCAATTAGCAGGCATGGTAGTGTAGCAGTTAACTATTACAGCGCCAGCGACCCGGGTTCAATTCCGGTCACTGTCTGTAAGGAGTTTGTATGTTCTCTCCATGTCTGCGTGGGTTTCTTCCCATATTCCAAAGACATACGGGTTAGGAAGTTGTGGGCATGCTATGTTGGCACCGGAAGCATGGCAACACTTGCGGGCTGACCCCAGAACACTCTATGCAAAGGATGCATTTCACTGTGTGTTTCAATGTACATGTGACTAATAAAGATATCTTAAAGATAAAGATATCTTATTCAATTTCTTCTCCTGGGCCAACCCCTCATCTCAGGAGTTAGTCCAGTGAGTCCATGCTGCGCTGATTCCAAGCCTCTTATGTCCATCTTTAAGTATATTCATTTTTGGGGACAGGCACCAAATCAGAATTTAGCAATTTTTTCTGCTTCAGATCACTTTTCAATGACCAATGTTTCAGGGCTGGGTAGGAGGTTGGAACCTGCTTTGAGCTCAAGTGTGATGTGGCCCCTGGTGAAAGAGACAACTAATGCTCACTACACTAATGTTTAACTGGTCAAGGCACAAAATGGAAGTCTGTGTATTGTGGCACAAGTTGGCCATGATCTCAACAAAGAGCGGGGCAGGATTAATGAGTGGGAAAGCTCTCTCTTGTTCATTTGTTCCTCTGTTCTGGTGAATCAACTCTTGAAGGAGAGAGTAAAGAACGGTGTACAGAAAAACTATGAGAAGCATTCTAATATCAAGTGCTTCACTGAAGTACAAATGTTTTGGGTTGGAAATTCTTATTCTGTTAAATCCTGTAAACAGACAATACATAGTCGAGGCTGCACATTGTACTCTGTTTTTGAAATTCAGTTCCAAGCAGATATAACATGCAATCATTTGCAGATTACATGTGTAGTACATGCAGCTGAACATGACTTTCAGTTTTCTAGTGTAACTTCAAGTTTCAGTTGCATAACAACTGTTTGAGACACAAGAGACTGCAGGTGCTGGAAACTGGTGCAAGAAAAAAACTGTTGGAAGAACTCAGTGGGTCAAGCAGCATATGTGGAGGCAAAAGCGATGTGTCAATGTTTCAGCTCGAGACACTGCATCAGGACTGAGGGGAAGGGTAAAGAGGAAAGATGGCCAGTGAGAGGGAGGAGTGTCAGAGGAGCTGGCAGGTGATGGCTGGAACCAGATGAGGAGGGAAATGATGGGCAGATGGAACCAGGTGGAGAAGGGGGAGAGGGATGGAAAAGGCAACAAGGGGAGAGAGAATCTGTGTGGACTTTAGGGAGTGGCAAAGGAACACTGGGGTGTGGCTTACCAGACATTGGAAAATTTGGTGTTCATACCATTGAATTGTAGGCCACCCGAGTGGAATATCATTGTCCTTCTTTGTGTTTGGCCTCAGTGTGGCAGTAGAGAAGGTCGAGGGCAGACAGGTCAGTGTGGGGATGGGAAGGGGCATTGAAATGACATGTAACCGGAAGCTCAAAATGGCCATTGTGTACAGAGTGCAGGTGCTCTCTAAAATGGTTGCCTTGTCTACGTTTGGTCTCACCAACATAGAGGAGGCCACATCTCGAGCACCGAATGCGGTAGACCAGGTTGGAGGAGATGCATGTGAATTTCTGCCTCACCTGGAAGGGCTGCTTAGTCCCCCGGATGGCGGTGAGGGACGAGATGAAGGGACACCCGTTTCACCTTGTATGGGTGCAGGGAAAAGCGCCAGGGTGTGGTGGGAAGACATGAGCGGACCAGGAAGTCGTGGAGAGAGTGGTCGCTGCAGAAAGCAGAAAGGATGGGAGATGAGAAGATGTGAGTGGTGGGGAGATCCTATTGGAGCTGGTGGAAATGGTGAAGGATGACGTGCTGGTTGCGGAGGCTAGCAGGGTGAAACATGAGGACAAAGGGAACTCTTATGTTCTGTGTGTATGGGCAGGGGTGGATAGGTTGGTGAGAGCAGATACACGAGAAATGGAGAAATTGCATGTGAGGGATCCATCGACTACAGCAGAGGGGAAGCCATGTTGGAAGAAGGGCATTTCAAATGTCCTGGAGCAGAAAGCCTTGTCTTGAGAACAGATGCAGCGAAGACAGAGAAACTGAGACAAAGGGATGGCATCCTTACGGGAGGCAGGGTGGGAGGGGACGTAACAACCCTTACAATTCTTTGAGTATGACAGAAGGACTTTTATGAGAGTATTGCGAACAACGGCTTTCATTGGTAACCTTTCAGACAAGGATCCTTTAAGATCATGTCTCAAATAAAAAGAGTTAACAGTGCAGATTTAGTTAAGTCGTATTTCTCTTTCATCTTGATAAATGCCAGTTGCTCAGCAGGACTTGGATTCAACTCCCTGAATTCACTGCACCCTTTTCTCATGCACAATGACAGGAAAATCAGAATTTATTAAGACTTTGCACAATGTGTGTAACGTTTCCTTTGAAAATGCAATCCCTAATCAGTTTCGGTTGAATCCAAAACTTAGCGATTTGCACAACCCAAATTTCCACTGCTAGGTAGAAGTTAAAAGTTGTAAAATGACAGACCAGAACATCTCAGCTGGTTACAGCCACATCCTGTGGGAGGTTAACCAACAGATTTATGTAAGCAGTTGATACCTATTCAAAGCTTCTTTGGGGAGGAATACATCAAATTCTTACAAGAATGAAGATATGATGGAAATATCCTTGAGCTGTCCCCTCTGTTGCAGATGTTACACAAATAGGAAAAATGTTTGAAAAACTGATTCAGCCTAAAGGATCCTGGCAGTCAGATCAGGGTTCAAATTTCCTTACATTTTTTAAAATTAACAGAAAGAGGGATGCCGATGCGATTACTCAAATTTTCATTATTAAGGTGATCTGTGTCATCGTAAAGGATTCGTCTACCAGAACATAAAACCAAGCAGACACATTTACAAGCTTTCAGACTTTATTTGATACAGATACAACATTTTCCAAGGATATTGTAGACTCTAGCATTGGTTCCACAACAGAAAAAAAAATGTATTTTTAGAAGCTTTGAAACATAGCTGGGGGCACTAAGAGATGAATTTCTATCTCCTTTTCGAAATATTATACTACCCTGATCCATCTTATCTGGGCCAGCAAATACAGCCTTTGCCAAATTAAGAATAATTACAGTTTGTATCTGGTTCCATGAAATTATAGTTCTTCTGAGTTTTAAAGGAAGTAAGTTGAAGTAACTGTAAGAATAGCCTGTTTATCAAGATCATTCTTTTTTCTTCTTATGGCTATATTTAGGGGATCAAAAGTCTTGACAAAAATTGAAAAATGAATCGCAAGATTGCTATTTGCAATGCAACTTGAGACACTCATTGGGGCAGATTTTTGTCTTCTGTGCCTAGTTATCTGATAGAAATCAATGGAATGAAAACTAGGTGGTTTTTAAAAAGAATAGATGATCCACTCCGCCAGGTAACTGCCCAGGTAGCCAATGAGTCTTAAAGTAACGAGGAGGACCCAATGGTAAAATAAAAAATGAGCAGGTTAAAGGCTGGGTTCTCTGCAATAAGTAGCTCAATTGCTGATCTTCCTAAACTAATCCATTATCTATAAAGGTAAGATGAGAAGAATCCAGTAACCTGCTTTGTTGTAAGGCATTTGATCAGTATCCACTCCACTGTACTTCATATCCCACCCTGCGTCACCAGTGAGTTGTGACTGCAGTACATCTATCTGCACGATGCACGAGAGCAATTCACTGCTCTTCCTTTGAAAATACCTCACAGCCCCACAAACTCTACCAATGAGAAGGTCAGGAAGCATCTTCAAACCACACAGCAACCTGATCTGAATATTGGCTATTATGTTAAAATCCTTGAATTTACCATGTGCCAATCCCTTCACCACCGGCAATATGTCTGTTCAGGAAAAGGCCCAACACCATTTTCCCGGAGTAACTTGGGATGGGGAATAAAAAATGGCAGCCTGGTCCAGTATTCCCAGATCCCAGGAGCACCTTTTTATTAAATAATAGATAGTTTTGCTTATTGTACCTTCAGCACCAGTGGGTGGAGCTCACCACTAATTTCATAAGCATGTTGCAGCAGGCATCCTCTCTGACTATCTTATTCATTAAATTTCCGGCTGTATTGCAATGAGTTTTTTTCTAAAGGAAACCATATGGAAAATCTAAGCGATATGAGTCTTGTATGGTTTGCCAGGCTTTATAAATTAAATTGAAAGCACTGGTGGTAATTTACAGATAATTATCCCTTCTGGCTGTGTGCATTAAGCTTCTTGGTATTTGCTACTGATCTCTGTAACTGCTAATCTCCCAATACTTAAGGTGTCAGGTTTTCTTTTGATGTTATAAAATATGTTGACTCTCATTTTTCATCAGGCCTGCATTCCAGGTAACACAATTATACTCTTACATTTTTAAAGCAGCATGTCCCACAAATTATAATGTTTATTCCTGGAGCCTTCATTAAAATAACAATGTCGTGAAAAACTGCGAACAGAAGCAATCCAATGTTGAAGAGGCAGTCCACTATCTTAAAATATTTAAACTGAGCTTATGTTTTATTCAGGCATTGACTGATTATACCTACACTGAATATATGTGGAAAAAAAACTTTGCAGAAATCTGGAATGAGAACTACCAGTTATGTCCAGTTTCTAATTTGCTAAATTCAAAATATTGTTTGGTACATATATTAGGCTACCAAAATTATTTATAGTATACTTACAACTTACATCTTCCTTATTTTCCGAACTGCATTTTTTTCACGAACTTGTTACTTCAATGAATATTCCAAAAAAATAAAATTAGAGTGGAACTGAAATGTCCCATTCTATGTGGTAGGAAGATGTGGATTTATAACAGCAGTTTCCTGTGAAATGAGATTCTGGTCTCTGCACAAAGACCAGTTTCCCACAAGTAGGGAACGAAGATTGGAACTGCAGCTCCCAAGAATCAATGTGAAGGGCTTGGGGGATGTAAGATCTCCAACCTTCTGTCTAGAAGTTGTGCAATAAGCAAGATTATTTTTCAACAAAAAAGCTGGAAAAGAGGAATTGAACTATTTATTTAATAATTCATTTGCATATGTTTGGTTTTTGCTTCTGTGGTACAAATGATGCATTCACATCTTTGTACCATTTGTGGTTACCCTGTGATTTGCACTGGAGAACACGGTTCAATGCAAAGCAGTTTAAAATAGTTTCCTAGACAGGATCTTACATTTATCGTCTTCTGTGAACTTAAGTGTCAGACAAGAGATGAACCATCATTTTCTTGCTGATGTGTAACTGAATAAATGTGGATGATGGCAACATCACTGGCCCTTAATTATCTAAAATGAATTAAACCGGGATACTTGTGAGCTAGGCAGAGAATGGCTAATTTGTATTGGTTTTCTGTAAACTTTTCTGCAAACTATCTTTGCAATTTTGTTTGAATAAAAACTATTTTGTCCTAGGGAGTTCATCAGATTACTCTTAAACTCCTAGTCATGGCTAGACTTAGAACTCTGACCCAAGAGAATGAGAGCAGCACAATGTGGATAACAGAAAAACAAAGGACTGCAGATGCCAGAATCTAGATGAAAGACACTATGATGCTGGAGGAACTCAGCAGGCCAGGCAGCATCCATGGAGAAAAGCAGGCAATCAACGTTTTGGGTCAGGACCCTTCTTCAGGACTGATGTGGACTGAAGAAGGGTCCTGACCCGAAACGTTGAACCGCCTGCTTTTCTCCATGGATGCTGTCTGGCCTGCTGAGTTCCTCCAGCATCACAATGTGGATAATCCCCTTTTCCATATCAGAAGAGAATAGTTATGAATGCAGCCAATTGGAGGTGTACTTCATACTAAAACAGGACTTCAAATATGCCAAAATGTAAAACAAACAGCAGATGCTTGAAAAACTGAACTAAAACAGAAAAATGGGCAACTAGAAGCTCAGGGTCACTTGTCCGACAAATTAGTTGTTCATCTTATTCTCACCCTGATCTCTGCGCCTTTCGCCTCTTACATTGTTCCAATGAACCCTAGTGTAAGCTCAAGGAATAACATTTCACCTTCCAACTAAACATGCTGCTACGCTCAGGACTCAAGATCTCAAGATTAAATTCAATGACATCAGATTATCAGCCTTTCAAGTTTGTTTCAGAAAAGGCCAGTTCTGATGAAAGGTCATCAACCTGTGATATTAACTCTGTTCTTCTCTTTCCAAAGATACTCTTTAATCTGTTAAGTATTTCTAACAGTCTCTTTCATTTCAGATTTCCAGCAACTGTAGTTTCTATGTCTCACAGTTCCAACATTTCTTGTTTCCTCTCTCTTCTGTTCTCATTGAAAACCTATTTAAATCTTCTCCAGACAGATGGACTGTGATTAACAAGCCCTTACCACCTTTTCTCAGCTGACACCACCACCAATTGTGTCATTCAGTCTCCCTTGATTTTCATCCCGTCACAACCATCCCCTTTGTCCTCTTCAACTCTCTCCCATCCACTTAAAGCTTGTTCAATATCTACATTTTTCTTAACCTGATGAAAAGCCATCAGACACAATGTTAGCTCTGTTTCTCTCTCCACCAATGCTGCTTGATCTGCCAAATGTTTCCAAAGTTAACTGTTTTTCCAGCAAATACTAAGGGCGTGAAGACATTTGCTCTCAATGCTGCAAATTATTCTGCCAGATTGTTTCAACCATATAAACCAGGCTGCCATGAAACACCTTAACTATGAGCAGTTTGCATTGAAAACCAAATTTCCTGGATTCTTCCTTTGACTTTATCCAAATTGTCATCAGTTATCTATTTTAATACCCAATGGTGCAGTGGTGGTTTAATTATTGTCCTTTGATTCCAATTCCCTTTTCTGTTTTCTTTTATATTTGACCGACTGGAGAAATCAGTGATTTTCATGCTGATCGTCGGTGTTATGTCACAAGCTTTGAGGTGAACACCATACTGTGAGCCTGGGAAATTCTTCTGATATACTGAACAACTTCCTTTGAAACTTGTTGCAATTAATGCCTGTGATTTTCTGCTTGATATCTTGCAAGCAAGTCACACATTTTACAAATTTGCTGGGGATTTCTATTGGCACAAAATTAATTTGCAAAATCTTCCTGAGCTTTGAAAGTGGATGGAAATCTTAGAATGATGAGCCTGGAAACTGAGTTTCTGAAAATTAAGCATGCTAAGCCATCATTGTGTTTAACACCAACCCTAATTGTAGGAACTGATGCCAGGTATTCTAGGCCAAGAATGCTTGGGGCAATCCTTTAGAGTCACCTGCAGTCCCTCCACCTGCACTCCCCCCTCCCACCCCACAACAGCAGCCTTCTGCCAACAATGCTGCAGTTACTGGGGCAGCTCCCCACAGGAGTAGGAGAAGCAAGGGCAAACAGAAGGCAGGCACCAAGGAAACTCTCAAAGGTGATTGGTTGATGTGTCTTTTACTAATGATTAGGCTTTTGATGACGAGAAGTATAAAAGTGGTGTGGGAAGCGGGGGATACAGTATTTCTGGATGGAGGAACAAAATGAGGAACATGATGATAAACCAAGGTCAAGGTGGTAATGAAAGCCATGGGCAAATCATCAGTGGAACTGCAGCCAAATTACCCACACTCGCATTGCCTGGCTGGAAGAGGTTTCTGACATGACTGCTGGCCTTCCTTCTCTCTGCCTTTTCATCCTCCTCTTTATCCTCCTCTAATACTTCTGACCGCTACTTCATTCTTCCCGTTGCCCATCAACTGGCAATGGCCAAGGCCACACCATAGGCATGTTGTGCCGAATGATGCAAACTGCTAATGATGTGGAGATCTGCTGAGAATTGCACAGGAAGACCCTTATTGCTGTCCATTATTGCATCAGGATGCCAATGGCATGTTCAATGATGCTGCATGCAACAGCATGGTCCTCATCATACACCTTCTCAGCTGCAGTAGGAGAAAAACACAGTGGGGTCATTAGCTATGTTGTTAACAGGTAGACTGCATGCTAAACAGTCACTTGCTGGTCTGGAATATTGAGATAATAATCAACAGCACAACATATTGTCTCAGAATAAAGGAATCATGGCTGCTTAGTGGATATTGTGCTATCAGGACAATCATGGACCACCTGGAAATACACTGAGTTGACATGGTTATCTGGGTTCTGGCTGGCTCCTTCAATACAATGTCGATGCAGTCCAGTGTACCCTAGACTATCAGAAAGCCTGCAATTCTCACAAGACCCCTCCTTCACATCCCTTGTTCCTCCCTTCGATTCACATTGAGTATGAAGCTTCCAGGAAGGATTAAGGGAATAATCCAATAGCAAAGAAAAATAATGCTATTGTGAGCTTTGTCCAGGTTTTACTGCAGGAAGATGTCTACTACCAATTCCTTCATCTCCCAGGGGGGCTATGCTTCATTTAAAAGCACCAACGAATGTTTCAAAGTTGTGATCAGCTGTTTGTGGTTGGTTTGTCCACTCATTAAGCTCAGAATCACAGCTATTCAACACCACCTATGGAGGGGAATATAAACTGTGACATTCACATGGATTAAGATACATACTGAAATTTTGTCTGCTAAACAAATTATTTTTTTCTGACAAATGGCTTATTGATTGGGAGCTTCTTTGCACTTGACTGTTTCTGTAATCAGGTGCACGTACAAAGAGGACAAAAACAAAACTACTGCAGATCCTGGAAATCTGAAATAAAAATGGAAAATGCTGCAGATACTCAGCAGGTCAGTCAGCATTTGTGGAAAGTTTCAGGTCAATGAACTGCTGAGTATTTATGGCATTTTCCTCTTTTTTACACTGGATGTGATGTAAGGAAGAGTGCAATGCCCGTTTTGATGCAGGAAAAGGCCCACAAAAGGCACAGTCTTCCAACACTAAGCCAGGGTTGAGGTCTATTACAGTATTACAGGGTGCAACTTTACTTGGGCCCATGCCAGGCAGTGTGAGGCATCTGTTTTCTTTGAGGTAGCTGTTTTCTGTGTTGTGCTATCTTTCTATGACTCTATGGATTTGATATGTATCATCTGATTGTCCCCAAACTTAATATAAAATATTTCTTCATTTGGCAGGCAATGGGATTCAGTTTTACATAAATTCATATCTTTTTGAGCACTAAAAAAAAGCAAATACAAGTACAGCACAGCTGTCTCAAGATCCAACCATAGATGCCAAAATAAATTGCTCTGCTATTTGATCTGAAAGAATTCTCTTTGTTTTTACTCTAATTAAAATACAAAACAAAAACCCTTGGAGCTTATTTTTCATCTTGGGACTAAAATTACTTTTGTTTGGTAATTTCACTAAAGCCAAGAATACGAAGTGGAAAATCTTGTACTGTGCAAGAACCACCAAGGGAGAAATTTCATCCTTTCGAAGTCATTAGTTCACATTGCTAATAATGGCCTGGGTTTTCTGATTAGGGGCAGAGAAGCTGCTTGTCACTGATCTCAAAGAAACCTACCCCTGAATTTTCAGTGTGTTCTGTGGTGTAGATTTCCCCTTTCCATTGGCACTTTCGACAGAGGATCTGTTGTGTACGGCAACAGGTATGTGATCAAGCTGGCTGATCAACCAATCAGTTCAAATAATTCTGAAATCCAGAAAGCAAAAAAGTTCTAATTTTTAAAAATATTATCAATATTTTACAGAGAACAAAAAAAAAACTGTGATATTCACATGGGCTAATTTTATAACTAGTCTCAAGAGGAAGTACGATCCCTCTTAAGACTAGTTATAAAATTTTGTCTTACTGAAATATTTGAGCCCACAGTAGTCATACAGGTATTTTCTACCATTGTATTAGTCTATGGTATTCTTCAGAGATTATTTTGTATTTTACACACCTCTCTTTTGTCAGTTTAATATTTAACTGGCATACAGTAACCAGCATTGAGAAGGTTTTATTTCCAAACAAACACCTATTTTTTAACTCCTGTGAAATATTGGGATCTTATTCTGCTGTTCAGATGACATTTTATTTAGCTTCTGTAGGTTGCCATTGACATCTCTTCCTGCCAAAAGGAAACAATGTCACCTTGGACATACAGTTCCTATGTAAAGTCAGTCCCTATTACGTCATTCTTGTTTAAATAATGAAACTGTTAAGTAGACTTCACACACAAGTGTCACATTATGATTATTATTATGACCTCCAGTCCTCTGAAATTCAAGAGCTTGACTCTACTTAAAAGGGCAGGCAGCATAAGATTAATACTATGGAGCAAAGTTGCAGTTATTCAGTCACAGTGTGGTATTGCTAAAAAAAATCCTGCCTTTACACTGGAATAACTTGTGATTAGTCCAAGCCAAGAGCCACTGGAACAACACATAAATTGGAGACAATCAAGGCTATATTTGTGTGTTATCCCATTCCCTGATTGATGGAATTCTTTCATATTAGTGAATAACCAGCATACCTAATAACTCACACAACATTACAAACATGCTCATCTTTCAACAGAGAAATAGACAAGTCAAGGATAGTTCAGCCACCTAATATTCACCTTTACTCTTCTGCCAGTTAGAGAGACTAGAAAACTAAATTACATAGGAATGTGCATTTTCAACAAAAATATCTGCAGCCATTTTTGCTGCAGCTAAATCTTAAAGGATGCGAGATTATTTCACAATCTTCACAAGGTGTCACATGTATCATCTGCAGTGTTCACAGACAGGACAGAAATCTATGCTGGACCTTTCATAACCTCAAAGAGTCTTCAAGCCCTTTGCAGCTCATAAATTACTTTTGAATACTAGTCACTGTTGGAATGTAGAAAAATTCTATAATATGAGCCAGATGAAATGGGGGAACATAAATCCTTGTCTGCAATATACTTGTAGATAAATACTCTAACAAGCTGGTGGGTAATTCTAAGCATGTTTATGGCATGTGCATGGATATATCATGTATGTGGAACATATGTAGCATGCATATGTCATGTAGATAATACGTTTGGTACAGAACTGAAGTTTGTTGAGCCAGAATGACACAAAAGCAAAGCTGCAAAACAGTCTCTGCAGCCACATGGTCAGTGCTATTCGGCAAAGGCAAGAAGAACATCGGAATGAAGCATGGCAACATTTCCATATAAAACTAAATAAACAAGTGTTTAACACTTAGTGTTTTGGTTTTCTCACAGATAAATTTCAAACAAGGTGGCAAGAATGATTCCTTGTTTAAAAGCCCTAAGTTATCACTGTTAAGGTCCAGAGAACGGCATCATTTCCCCCTAGAAAAGTATAAATCTCAGAAATATTTAATTAAAGTGCTCAAAATAATGACTGGGTTAGATTGTGTTTATAACTGTGTGGAAACTTTCTTTGAATTGATGAGTTAGGAAAATCAAGGTTTTATGTATACCTCTGGAAGCATTGGGGTCGCTTCCATGGAAAGTGATTTTGTTTACTCAGAAAATTGAGGGAACAACTCACTTGCACAAGAGGTGAAAGAGGATTTGCTGCAGTAGTACAAATGTAGCTGGACATTTTCATTAACGTGTTGTTAAATGACTGAGTGAAAAAGGTAGGTGAGGTATTGGGTGGATACCTCATATTCACTCTGATCCCCTAATGCTTGCCCTCAAAGATTAGAGAAGAAGTACCCCCACTTTTTGTTTGATTCAAAGTTGACCCAGGTTTATTTTAGTTTGGAGGCGATGACATGATGACAATTGGGAATCTCTACCAGGAGTCCTGGTGCTTAATTACATCAAAGATTTTGCATGCTGCAACACCTAAACTACTTTGTGGTAACAGATAGCATGCACTATGACATAATTCAATGGAATAAAATACATGAGGCATTCTGCAGTTGGTATTATTGAGTAACAACATCTCCATCAACACTGTTCATTTTTGATTTTTGAAAACAAGGACCTGCCTTGTATCAAAAGGATATTATTAAGGTCAAGTTCTAGCTTGAAATTCAGGCTGTCTGCAAATATGTTGGTATTCAATCCATTCAACAAAGATTTTCTATTAAAAAGGTAAATCAAAATCAATTTATTTTTAATCAATCAAAACACGAAGTTGGAGGCCCTCCTACTCACATCTCCACAGAGATTCAATCATTCCATATCTTGTACTAAAATTGTGATGCCTTTTCAATAGTTGTACAGGAAAAAAAACATATTTTTTACTGTTATCTTTGGCCTCAAGTATTTTTTCGTTTTGTTCCATAGTAGAGACAGGAACATTTTATTTTTGAAGATAAACATCTCACATTTTCATTAAATGAAGTACAAAGCAGATTTATCCCATTTAGACTCAGACAGTGAACATGAGAAAATATATTAATGTTTTGTCCATTTCTCCTTTATGAAGAGATTGAATTTGCACTGATGATTTAAAAAAAAATCAAAGATTAAAAAATGTCATTGCTTTATTTATTTAATAGGCATGAACATGTGCTCTAATTTATGAGTACTGTAATTTATACAAAAGAAAGAATAATTTAAATTTTTATCTGTACATCATTGTACAATCTGCAATTAGGGGTATTGCATTTCCGAATACTTCACTGAATCATCGCAACACATCATAGTTAACACTACCTTTAAAATTGCAATGTTGTAATTATAACTGCTGTCTGTCTACTGTTTTTGTAAACTTCTGATTTCATGCTCATTTTCTACAATTACTCCAGTCTGTTAAAACACTGAAAACAATATAGATTCTTGAGCAGAGAATAATGTCTTCCTCCTTGTGATGAAACAAAGTACTTCATTAAAATGGATAAATCAGTACAATGCAACCTTTTGAGATAAAATAAAGTACTCTGATTGTGCTGGATAATCACATACATTAGCAGAAGACAGAAAATAGTTTCCGTGCAATGAAATCAAATGGAATTTGCTGTAGGACATAGTTTTGCACCTGAGGTTCTCTACGTGGCTACACTCCATTCTTAGCATAACCTGCGAAGGTCTTCTGGAGATGAAGTTGCTTTTCTGCAGAGAAGGAGTGTGGTGATCTAATCTGCTGGCCATGCTCACTGTCATACATCTGTGAGTAGCTAGAGAACCACTGAGCAAAGTTAAATTCCCATTATGATGATGCTTCGTCCTTAGGAGGCAATGAGAAGAGAAAATGTGTTGAAATTTTAAAAAGATGACTGGAAAGATTGCAATTATTGGTTGCAAATTACTTGAAATAAAATATTCCTTATGGAAACCCAAGATTAAACAGTCTAATTGAAATCTGGATTAATTATATACCAAAAACATGTATTTTAAAAATAGAATAGTGCATTTAAGGACTGCTAAATGTTCCATCTTCTGGAAGTCAGTTATTGTGTAGTGCAAAAATTAGTGCACAAATTTGGCAGCAATAGAGGTGCTGTTTAATTCCATTTTCTGTTTCTGTTTTTACAATTCAATATTTTTCTACATATTTCGGAGCTCACAGATTCAATCCACCTTCTCAGAATATCACCGGTAAGCATGACACAAAACAGACACTGTTTCTTTGGAACACTGCTTCCCAAGTGCTCCTGTACTCCAGGGAAAATCTCTAGACCCATCTGGTAAATCACCAAGGAAAATTAATTCATACAATGCCACTAGAGCAATTGCAAAAATGCAATCCACTGCAACCATACCATCTGAAATCAGATGCTCTCTGTTAGATTAACAAATATATTAAAACTAACCAATGTACCTAACACCTGTCAATCAAATGACAACACTTTTAAAATGGCATCCTGCTCTTCAATAAATCTAAATGTTCTCAAATTAGGCAAATTTGGGTCATGCCAAATGTATCATGCCAAAATCAGGTAATCTATATCTTATGTTCTGGCTGTAAAAGTTACAGTGCTTTCCATTTCATATTTTTCTTGCTTCAGCCATTCGAGGAAATTACAGAGCTTTGCAACTGACTGTCACTGTGCTATTTGCTGCTACAACACTAATAGTAACACCATTAGTAATGTTTCTAGCGTGAACAGAATGATAATCTACTTTAGTTAATGTTCTAGCTAATTACCTGTGAGCTTGATTGCCTGATAAGCAACTTGGCCATGTTGCGGATGAGGACATTTGTCGACAATAAACTCCGAGCAACTCAGGGTAAATAACCACAATGATTAACATATTTTTAAGCAAAGATTTATCCATTTGGTTCTTGAATGCAAATATATCAACTCTGTAATCTTTGACTTTAAGTTGACACACAAAATATACAGTACTTTATTCTCAATTAAAGTCCAAATTCTTTGAATTGCCTCAGCACTGATGTTAAGAAAACAATGAATTTGTTCTTGCTGAACTGAATGGCGAGAAACAGAGAAATTGGGGTGGATTTGGTTCAAGACTCCAGTTAAAGTTAATGACAAAAATAGGGAAGAGAAAATAAAAAGAAAATAAAGGCATGAGAAGTATAACACTTGAAAAAATTTTTATTTTAGATCATTTTAAGTGTTTATTTTTGTAAATTGCTGCACCAATACCTTCATTTTACTTGGTTTGCTATAGGTACAGTTTAAAAAAATGATGGACCTGGGAAGTCTGCTACACTTAAATCTATTATCAATACAAAAGGTAAGAATTCTTGAATCATTCTCACATTAGCAAAGGTGGATCATCATTAGGAAGCTGAACCTAGGCTAAACGTAATCCATTCCAGATTACATGGACTCAAAAAAGTAACAGAGGCAATTTCTGGGAGCTGAGTGGTAAAATCCAACTGAATCAATGCTGGCAGTGTGATTATAAAGTTGCTTTGTTCTTTGGCCCTAAAGAGTAAATCTGCAGAATGTGCTGATTGGCAGATGTACTCTTAGTACAATATGAGAAAATATTTGCTCAGCATAAGACATCAGACGTGATTTCATTGCTTTACTTCAGACACAAAGAAAGTCTTAATCACTGCTGGTAATTTAACCACATTTAATAATAAATAATGTAGCATTAATAAAATATTAATAAGTAACTAAATCCCTATCCTAACAGCCCTTTTTAAAATCTAGTAGTTAATGGATCCTCATTAAAATCTAATATTCAAATGTTCCATATCTTGAATCTAAACTATTCCTCTTTTTGTATGAACTGTTCTACTGGTAACTCAAGGGATATGACTGAGGTTCATCACATTGCAGTACAGCAGGTTGAGTATACAATGATCATACATTTTACAAAAGAATACAGCATATGCCATATTAAGAATTTCAAGTATTCCCACAAAGCATTTTACATAAGTACTCTATACTAATCAGAGTGTAAACAAAAAGGCTGTTAAAAATGACTATTAGTGATGTTGGTGCATGAATACACTATTTCTGGGATGTGGCAACTCTGGTTAATTGCAATGAGAACAATTAGAGCTAGAAATTCAGACACAGATTGCTGTTTCTTTTTCAGCACTACAGATATGAAAATCATTTTTTATTTTTGAGTGGCACAACAATGCATCTAGTCGAGCTGCTGCCTCATAGCTCCAGTGACCCAGGGTCAGTCCTGACCTTCAGCACCATCTGTGTGGAGCTTCCATGTTCTACCTGTGACAACATGGGTGCTTCAGTTTCCTCCCACATCTCAAAGACGTGTGAGTTGGTAGGTTAAGTGAGTAGGCAGAAGATACAGGAGCCTGAGGGCACATACCACCAGGCTCAAGGACAGCTTCTATCCCACTGTGATAAGACTATTAAATGGATCCCTTATACGCTGAGATGGACTCTTGACCTCACAGTCTACCTTGTGACCTTGCACCTTATTGCACTGCACTTACTCTGTAGCTGTGACACTTTGCTCTGTACCGTTATTGTTTTTACCTGTACTACCTCAATGCACTCTGTATTAACTCAATGTAACTGCACTTTGTAATGAATTGACCTGTACAATCAGTATGCAAGACAAGCTTTTTACTGTACCTCGGTACAAGTGACAATAATAAACCAATACCGATAACTGGACCACCGTAAATTGCCCCCACTGTGAAGGTGAGGTGAGTCTGAGAGGACTTGATGGGAATGTGGAGAGAATAACATGGGATTAATGCAGGATTAGTTTAAATGAGTGCTTGATGTGCAGCTTGGACTTGGTGAACTGTAAGGTCTTTATCCATGTTGCATGACTCTATGTCTCCATAAATGCAGAGTGGAATAACTCTAACTATAATTGCAGGTTGAATCAGGCCACTCTGGCAGTTTAGGCACTTCAGGTCATACCTCCACCAATGATATCAGCTGTTTATCTAATGGCATTCTGCAATGCCGAGTGGTACTCCTTCTCCTATTTTTTTATATTCTTATGTTTTTATGATCCTCCAAATCCAATCATCGCTTCAACCCTGCTCTCCTATCTTCTTCCTTCAGGCCCCAACCTTCTGATCTCAAGCTTCAATCACCAAGTTCTGAACCCAGACTCTGATCGTCCAACACCAAACCCTGTGTCCTCTGCCCCATGCCTTAATCCTCCACACCTAGTACCCCAAGCTTGACTCAAACCCCAGTCATCTTACCTCAGTTCTTACCTCAGATCTTGGGATAAAAGCTTGATCTTCTAATCACAGGCTCCAGTCACTTTCCCCCTACCCCCAGCTGTCCTTGATCCTCCAACTATAGATCCTGAATCTTCAAACCTTGGCTCAAACCTCCTTTTTCTCCAGGCCATGAAAATCCAACCCACGCCCTGTTTCTCCAGTCCTCCAACACCTACACCAGTCATCTGACCCAGGCCTCAGTACTCCATCTCTCAGCCACAGTCCTCTGAAATGCTGTTGCTACTTTGTGATAGCTATGAAGTAAAAGGCAAGATTATTGATTTTAGGCATTGGTTGATGACCACTGGTAAAATAATACAAACCTCTCATGCTTGGAGGTGAATCATCTTCATTAAATATTGAAAAAAATGAGTGAATGCTATGCTTCGAGTTCAGAATGAAATGAGATGTCATTTTCAGAAGAAGTGAAAATGTAGTGAGTGGATAGCTTATTAACTAAACAGAGAAGTGGGAAGGTAGCAGGAGGCAGTCCTTGTTAACAATTCTATATAGTCAGAGGCACAGAATGATGCTAAACACCACTAGATCCGAACGAAATGATGGACAATGTGGCCAAGTGCTGCTTACGAAGGAAGTTAATGATTCTCTTTGACTGACATTTGATGGTGGGTTTAATGATCAATAACCAGCACCTTTGACGGTGCAGACCACCTTCCACCCTACACAGGTGTGTCAGCAGGGCTTGGATGGCATGAGGTTGTGGGTCAGGGCCCAGCAGTTGGGAGCAGGGGATCAGGGATTGATTTGTCTCTCACCAGTCATGGCAGTGAGGAGATAATTGGAAAAAGGAGAGCAAACATTTCCATGAGGGGTGAAGGGAAGTCCTCCAGATCCTCCAAACCCATCGTACCTGTTTAGTCCAGAAGGTCCTGCCTCCTTTCCCTTGTTCCAGGAAATCATGGCAGCGGTTAAATTTAATCAGGCTTCCAACGGTGGTTTGGGACCCCAAATTAAATATGATAATGAGGTACCTCTCCAAGATGTGAAGGGGGCAGACTGCCAGCCTGTTACTGTAACAAAGGTACCTACATGGCTGTTTGCTGGACAGATTTCTCAATTATTAATATTTAACACTCCCTCCCCCAACTTTCCCACAAACATTATGGGAACATTATTATAAATATATTTATAGAAATGTCAGTTGTTACCTCTAAATATATCACCTTATGTTCGCTACTAAGGGTATTAGGAGAGGGTTAATATGAAACAATTACAATATGCATGTCATTACAGATTCTCGACAATGTAGAACAGTTTAAGTTTGTGTTACTAACAAATGCAAATATTTATATACAAAGTAAGCCAGGTAAATTTTCAAGCTGATGATTGGAGGGCTGTGACTAGTGGTGTCCCACAGGGATCAGTTCTGGGACCTCTACTTTTCGTGATATTTATTAATGACTTAGATGAGGGGGTGGAAGGGTGGGTTGGCAAGTTTGCAGATGACACAAAGATCGGTGGTGTTGTGGATAGTGTGGAGGGCTGTCGAAGCTTACAAAGGGATATTGATAGGATGCAGAACTGGGCTGAGAAGTGGCAGATGGAGTTCAATCCAGAGAAGTGTGAGGTGGTACACTTTGGAAGGACTAACTCCAAGGCAGAGTACAAGGTTAATGGCAGGATTCTGGGCAGTGTGGAGGAGCAGAGGGATTTGGGGGTTCATATCCACAGATCACTGGAAGTTGCTTCACAGGTGGATAGGATAGTTAAGAAAGCTTTCATAAGTCGGGGGATCGAGTTTAAGAGCCGTGAACTAATGATGCAGCTTTACAAAACCCTTGTTGGACCACACTTAGAGTACTGTGTCCAGTTCTGCTCGCCTCATTATAGGAAGGATGTGGAGGCGTTGGAGAGGGTGCAGAGGAGATTTAGCAGGATGCTGCCTGCATTAGAGAGTATGGATTATGAGGAGAGACTAAAGGAGCTTGGGCTTTACTCATTGGAGAGAAGGAGGATGAGGGGAGACGTGATAGAGGTATACAAAATATTAAGAGGAATAGATAAAGTGGACAGCCAGCGCCTCTTTCCCAGGGCACCAATGCTAAATACAAGAGGGCATGGCTTTAAGGTAATAGGTGGGAAGTTCAAGGGAGATGTCAGAGGGAGGTTTTTCACCCAGAGAGTGGTTGGTGCATGAATTGCGCTGCCTGGGGTGGTGGTGGAGGCTGATATGTTGGTCAAGTTTAAGAGATTGTTAGATAAGCATATGGAGGAATTTAAAATAGAGGGATATGTGAGAGGAAGGGGTTAGATAGTCTTAGGCATGGTTTGAAGGTCGGCACAACATGGTGGGCGAAAGGGCCTGTATTGTACTGTATTGTTCTATGGTTCTAAACTTGTTCCCTGGCAAGTTATCCTTGGTTCCTTGCAGATTACCTCCTTGTTTCAAATGTTCCACCCCCATCGATACACCTTCCTCATTCTCGTCCTTAATTGACCCTTTCAGCTTTCATTCAGTGCACTTTTCTTGCCTCTAAGTCAAAGGATTGTGGGTTTGTCTCATTACAGAGAACTAAGTTATACAGTGTAAAAGGAATTGGACCTCCCTCAGTCACCTACCATCCACTGATAGTCATGTTAGCCAAGTTAACCACAATCCTAAGCAGCACATTGCCCACAAAACCTCATTCTCCACCCCATTCTCCACTCCCAATTGGTAATATTTTGTTCTATTCTGTAACTCCAAACAACATCCTTTCATCCTCTTCCCAAGGAGGATGGCCAACCTTGCCTTTGAGCATGGAATTTGTCGCTGACCACTGGTACTACATAAAACATAGAACATTACAGCACAGTACAGGCCCTTCAGCTGACAATATTGTGCCGACATTTTAGCCTACTCTAAGATCAATCTAACCCTTCCCTCCCACATACCTCTCCATTTTTCTATCATCCATGTGCCTATCTAAGAGTCTCTTAAATGTCCTCAATGTATCTGCCTCTACCAGCATCCCTGGCAGCGTGTTCTACACACCTATCACTCTCTGTGTAAAAAAACTTACCCCAACATCCCCCTTATACCTTCCTCCAATCACTTTAAAATTATGCCCCCTCATGTTAGCCATTGTCGCACTGGGAAAAAGTCTCTGGCTGGCCACTCGATCTATGCCTCTTATCATCTTGTTCACCTCTATCAAATTACCTCTCTTCCTCCTTCACTCCAAAGAGAAAAGCCCTAGCTCACTCAACCTATCCTCCTAAGAAATGCTCTCCAATCCAGGTAACATCCTGGTAAATCTCCTCTGCACCCTTTCTAAAACTTCCACATCCTTCCTATAGCGAGGCGACCAGAACTGAACACAATATTCTAAATGTGGTCACACAAGGGTTTTATAGAGCTGCACCTCACGGCTCTTGAACTCAGTCCCCCGACTAATGAAGGCCAACACGCCATAGGCCTTCTTAACAACTCTATCAACCTGCACGGCAACCTTGAGGGATCTATGGACGTGGACCCTAAGATCCCACAGTTCCTCCACACCGCTAAGAATCCTGCCATTAACCCTGTATTCTGCCTTCAAATTTTACCTTCCAAAATGAAACACTTCACACTTTTCCGGGTTGAACTCCATCTGTCACTTCTCAGCCCAGCTTTGCATCCTATCAATGTCCCGATGTAACCCTCGACAACCTTCTACACTATCCACAACACCACCAACCTTTGTGTCATCTGCAAACTTATTAACCCACCCTTCCACATCCTTGTCCAAGTCATTTATAAAAATCACAAAGAGCAGGGGTCCAAGAACAGATCCTTATGGAACATCACTGTTCACCGACCTCCAGGGCAGAATACGCTTCATCTACAACCACCCTCTGCCTTCTATGGGCAAGCCAATTCTGCATCCACACTGCCAAGTTTCCCTGGATCCCATGCTTCCCAACCTTCTGAATGAGCCTATCGTGGGGAACTTATCAAATGCCTTACTAAAGTCCATATGCACCACATCCACTGCTCTACCCTCATCAATGTGTTTTGTCACATCCTCAAAGAATTCATTCAGGCTTGTGAGGCACGACCTGCCCCTCATAAAGCCATGCTGACTATCCCTAATCAGACTATGCTTCTCCAAATGCTCATAAATCCTGTCCCTAAGAATCTTTTCCAATAATTTGTCCACCACTGACGTAAGACTCTCTGGTCTATAATTCCCAGGGTTATCCCTACTCCCTTTCTTGAACAAAGGATTAACATTTGCCACCCTCCAATCATCTGGTACTACTTCTGTGGCCAGTGAGGACGCAAAAATCATTGCCAAGGGCTCAGAAATCTCTTCCCTCACTTCCTGTAGTATCCTGGGATATATCCCATCCAGCCCCAGGGACTTATCTATCCTAATGTTTTTCAAAAGTTCCAGCACATCCTCCTTCCTAACATCGACATGTTCTAGCTTATCAGCCTGTTGTACGCCATCCTCACAAACATCAAGTTCTCTCTCACAGGTGAATACTGAAGCAAAGTATTCATTAAGGACCTCCCTTACCTCCTCCGACTCCAGGCACATGTTTTCTCCTTTATCCCTAATGGGACCTATCTTTACTCTAGTCAATCTCCTGTCCTTCATATATGAGTAGAATGCCTTGGGGTTTTCCTTAATCCTACTCGCCAAGGCCTTCTCATGCCCCCTTCTATCTCTCCTAAGTCTATTCTTCAGTTCCTTCCTGGCTACCTTGTAATTCTCTAGAGTCCTGTCTGATCCTTGCATCCTGAACCTCAAGTAAGCTTCTTTCTTCCTCTTCATTAGATATTCCAAGTATCTTGTCAACCATGGTTCGTTCACCCTACCATCCTTTTCTTGCCTCAATGGGACAAACCTATCTAGAACTCCCTGCAAGTGATCTCTAAATAACCTCCACATTTCCATTGTACATTTCTCCGAGTACATCTGTTCCCAATTTACACTCCCAAGTTCCTGCGTAATAGCATCATAATTCCCCCTCCCCCAACTAAATACTTTCTCATACCGTCTGCTCCTATCCCTCTCCAAGGCAAGGGTAAAGGTCAGGGAGTTATGGTCACTGTCTCCGAAATGCTCACCCACAAGAGATCTGACACCTGACCAGGTTCATTGTCTAGTACCAGATCCAGAATGGCCTCTCCTCTAGTCAGCCTATCTACATATTGCGTCAGGAATCCTTCCTGGACACACCTAACAAATTCTGCCCCATCCAAACCTTTTGCACTAGGGAGGTGTCAATCAATATTAGGGAAATTGAAATCACCCATGACAACAACCCTGTTATTTTGCACCTTTTCAAAATCTGCCTCCCAATCTGTTCCTCTGTGTCTCTGTTGTTATTGGGGGGTCTATAGAATACTCCCAGTAGAGTGATCGCTCCCTTCCTGTTTCTGATCTCCACCCACACTAATTCAGTAGGCAATCCCTCCAGGACATCTTCCCTTTCTGCACCTGTGATACTGTCCCTGATTAGCAATGCCACCCCCCACCTCTTTTGGGCAAACTAGTACTGGACAAAAAAAAACTTGCCCATTCCATTAGTCTCCTCTCTATGTATCTTAGGGAAATCCTTTCCAATCTACTGATCAATCTTGTCCACAGACCAATAAATTGAAGTCTATTAAGTTATGTTTCCTCTGCTACTAATCATCCTAAAATACTGCACCCCTTGAAAACATCAAGAACAACCTCAAGCAGCAATTCAGATGTCTTGAAGAGTCAATGGTATTCTCCAATACATGCCAACAAAAACCACCTACGCAAATAATGGCCTGCTGTATGTTGTACAGCTTTACAAAACAATGAAACAAAAGCCTGAGGCAGGTTGAGGAGGAGGAACACCAAGAACAAACCAAGGAATGAGCACAACGAACATTAAAGTTCTGAGGATTTGCCTGGAGACTTGCTTTTGCAAGCTGTTAATGCAGCCCCCTAGACTTTTAGAAATGTGAACTTCTGTGTGAATAGCCATCCACACAAGTACAAATTTATCTCCATCTTCACCATGGTTTGGCCAAATACATGCCTATTGACAATGAAAGTCACTGCATCGAAACTACCATGCCCTATATTTCTTTCCTCGACTAAACTGCTATTGCACCCTACACCAGGAAAACTATCTCTCATGTTGTGAATTGAAGGATAGTAAAATGTTAATACTCCACAAGTGTTGAGAGAGTATATGTGTAGTTTGTGAGTTAACTTCCCCAGTTTGGTGTACAGGTTATGTACTTTAGTCCCTTTAAATGAAATATAATGGATATTTTTAAAAATGGCCTCCACTATCACTTGTGGTATGGCAGCTCCTATTGTGAGTCATCAGTTTGACAAGGTTTGGCACAAACAAGATTTTGCACTCACAATGGGCAGCAGTTATTTTCTAGTGAAAGTGTCAATCCATTTAATACCTTGTTATCTGCACACTGAAACTCCTCCCAAAAAAACGACACTTTTCAAAATTTGGAACTTTAGACAAAGATGCACTCACATTATGACTTTTAAAATGACACAGAAATGATGTCCTATTTCTATTGAAACCATCAGGACAATTTCATCTTCTGCTGCAGCACAAAGTTCAACAGAACATATCAGCGGCCTGCTTAACACTTCATCCAATTTAACACTTGCACAGTTGCCAGTTTCTAAGTACAGGTCACAGCCAAAATACCTTACTGGTCCTCTCCACAGATACTTTGTGACTTGCTGAGCATTTCCACCAGTTTGTGTTCTTGTTTAAAATATTTGCATTGGATGCAAACACACAACATGGTGGCATGTTAGTTGAGGAAGATTGCAGAGAGAGGGCTTTTCAGTGCTGATCCTTTTGCAGAGTTTTAGGTATTGCAGCAACGTGATATTTACTGTTTTGTTGGATCCATCTGTTCTCCAACATCTATTCCGCACAGCTACAAAGTGACTTCCAGGGGCCAGAAACTGAGTGAGAGTAAAATAACTAGTATCTTCAATAAAGATTGGGAAAAAAGTTTAAATGGTTTTTCAGTTTTAATTATTTTGATTGTTGAAGTTCTCCATGGCATTAAGCGTGGCATTTATCATCTTGGTGCAGTTATGAAGAGGAATAAGAGGTAGGCATATCTTTATTAATAGTACTCTCTGAATAAAGTGAATATCACAGATATGCTGCTGAAGGCAATATTGCGTTCATTCATTCATATGCAAATGCTACACTTTTCATATTCTTTGCAATAAAAGCGCACTCATTTGAAATGCTTGTAGTATTGCTTATCCACTCATGGCTTAATGAACTACATTAGACACCCCCCACCACCACATGCTTAAAACCAATTAATGTTTTATGACAGGCTGCATCACTCTCATTTGGCCTCTATTGGCTCTTTCATAAAATCAGACTATCCACTAGAGTCTGGTTTAACATGCTAATCTTAGAAAATGCATTCATCTTTCTTTAGAATTCACATTTTGAATATCTACATATTTTTCCATAGAAACTGGAGAATAGAATAAAACACGTAACCTAAAGCTGATCTGCTTCTTTGTCAAGTTCACCGATAATATTGGGCTGCAGAAAGGAAAATCAGGCAGCTGCCGAGAAATTTGTTTGCTCCAAAATTTGAGTGAGAAACCTGCACTGGGTGAAGTGCAACTGTTGGTTTTAGATGTTGCCAAAGAATTGCAACAGTTCACTCCGATTCTCATGCAGCAGTGCAGGCACATTTTTGTCCCCAAGCACTGTCTTTACAGCCGACCTTGCAAAACTCATCCATTTTATTTCACACTAAGCGGCCCAGTTGCAAACCTTGGGGCCTCAGCCCCTGCACAAACACAATTCCTGGCATTTGTAAAAAGTTAGCAAAAAACGAGCTGCTGGAGGAACTCACCAGATTGGGCAGCATCTGCAGAGGGAAACGGACAGTTAATGTCTCAGGTCGAGACCCTTCATCTGGACAGCAGAAAACGAGCTGCTGGAGGAACTCACCAGATTGGGCAGCATCTGCAGAGGGAAACGGACATTTGACACTTCAGGTCAAAATCCTTCATCTGGACATCAACTTTTGCAAAAGGTCGTTGTGGATAAATTGGCCAGGAGAGACAAAAGAAGGAAAGGAGCAAGCCCACCAGATTTACAGCAAGACCTTGGAGAAAACTCATAAGGGGAGAGGGTAAGGATAGAGAATATGGAACCAAAAACTACACTGCCTCTTATTCAGCCTTGCTGAAAACATTAGGGTGCAGAAAGGAAATTTCCCTGGTAGATATGACCCAGAAATTGTGATGCAACGGAATAAGTGTGCTAAAGTGGTACTGTGCAGAAAGGCAGTTTGCACCATTTCCCTGGGCAGCAATGGTTCACTGCACAAGAAGCCTAAGGTATCGCTTATGCTGCAACAGACCCTGCCCAGGTAAAATTGTGCAAAGGCCTTTCCTCCACCTTTTCCATCATTACAGAGTGTGGAGATCCTGGAGGAAATCAATGAGGTGGCAGACTGCAGGGTGGAGGGAACAAAGACTAAGATTGTGCAGGAAAATCAATGGGGAGGGAGGAAGGGTAGGAAGGGAGAAAGACAGCAGGGATAGTAGAGGACTGTAGATGTAAAATTGGGAATGTAGCAGGTGACCAACATCACACTGCATGTTGCTATCGGTATTTCAGTGAAGAGGTGTGTTGAATCAGTTTGGCTGTGTAGTGAGGGCACATGGTACATAAATATTTCTGTTTTTCCTTGTCCTTTAGAGTTAAGAAGTTATCTGTTAGTTTCATTTACCAGCTTTCCTCTAGTATCAGAGTTACCGGGATTTACCACCCTCTGCATGAATTCCTCCTTGGTTTAGTCTTATATAGCCTATCCCTTATCCAGAGACTGAGGCTCCTAATTCTAGATTCCTCAGACAGGGAAATTGTTCTCCCTGCAACCAGCCTGTTGAGTGCTGTAAAGGTGTTACAAGTTTCAAGATCTCCTCATATTCTTCTAAACTCTAGAGAACGCAGCCCTTGTCTACTCAATCTCTTCTCATACGACACGTCTGCCATCCTGGGAACCAGTCTAGTGAATCTTCACAGCATTCTATCTCAGGCAAGTATTCTCTTTTTTAGGTAAGCAGACCAAAGCTGCACACAATACTCCAGGTGTAGTCCCTATATCATTGCAATAAGACATCCTTATTCCCATCTGTAAATCCCCTTGTCATAAAGGCCAACAGACCATTTAACTCCCATAATGTATTTTCCTTTCTTTATCAATTTTTTTTGTCCTCGTTTGTTGATTTCTAAAACACTCCCAATCCTCAGGCCAACTGCTAATTCTGGCAAGTTCATAAACCCCTTCTTTGTATTTAATACTGTACTTAATTTCTCCTGATAACCACAGATGTACTATTCATTTTTCTCACTGGACTTCTGTGCCTTAAAGGAATATAGTTTTTCTGGAAATTATGCAGTTGCCTGTCCACTGTATTACCATGTATTTTCCCAATCAACTCTCCCTCATACTTGTATAGTTCCCCTTGTTTAGATTTGAGACACTTAAGTTTTGCATAAACTGTTATAAGTTTAGACCCAGCATTGAACCCTGTAGCACACTTGTTACATCTCGCCAACCAGAAAAAGACTCATTTATGCCTACTCTGTTTCCTGTTAGCCTGCTAATTTTCTGTCCAGGCCAATATATTATCTCCTTCACTGTGAGCTTTTA
Organism: Pristis pectinata; assembly: GCF_009764475.1. Classification (NCBI taxonomy): domain Eukaryota; kingdom Metazoa; phylum Chordata; class Chondrichthyes; order Rhinopristiformes; family Pristidae; genus Pristis; species Pristis pectinata. The sequence goes on along the minus strand of NC_067417.1, from coordinate 35,087,799 downwards.
TTTTCTGCAGTAGCCTTTGATGTGGCACCTTATCAAATGTTTTCTGGAAATCTTAGTACATCCATTGGTTCCTGTTTATCCACAGCACATGTTACTTCTTCAAAGAGCTCCAATAAATTGGTCAAATGAGATTTCCGTTTCAAAAACCCACATTGACTTTGCCTGATTACCTTGATTTTTTTTTCTAAGTGCCCTGCTATAACATCTTTAATAATAGTTTCTAATATTTTCCTTATGACAGATGTTAAGCTAACTGACCTGTAGTTTCCTGCTTTCTGTCTCTCTCCTATTTTGAATAAAGGATTTACATTTGCTGTTCTACATTGTAATGGAATTTTCCCTCCAATTTAGGTAAGTTTGGAAAATTAAAACCAATGCAGCAATTATCTCACTGGACACTTTTTTTGAGAGCCTAGGGTGAAATGCATCATGGCCCATGATCTTGTCAGCCTGCAGTTCCAATAATATGTTTATTATCACTTTCCTAGTAATTGTAATTATCCTGATTTCTTCCTTCCTTTCCATTTCCTGATTGACAGCTATATCTGGACGTTACTTCTGCCTTCAATAGTGAAGACCAATGGAAAATACCTGCTTAATTCGGGTTGCCATCGCCTTCTTTTCCATTATTAATTCCCCAGATTCACCTTCAGTGGGACCAACACTCACTTTATTAAATCTGTTTTTATTAATTGGCTACAGAATCTATTTATACATTTCTTATTAGCTACATCTTGCACTCTAATTATTCTCTCCTTATTAATCTTCTAGTCATCCTTTGCTGTTCTTTTATATTCTGTCTAATCTTCTGACCTATCACCCAACTTTGCACGATTATATGTGTTTTCCTTAAATTTGATACTAAGCAAAAACTAATCGATCACATTCAGTAACTGGGGTATTTGCTAACTTCCATCATATGATATGCAATAACGCTGTGCACTTTCTGAGCTATAAGTTTTCCCTGTAACTGCATGCAGTATACAGTCAACAATCAGTGTTGTGCGGGAGAGGGGGCAGGGGACTCACCAGCTGCATCTTGCCTCCATCACCCAATCAAAGGGAAAAAAAAGAAAGGAGTCACGTTTAATTAGGCACTTCTCAATCTCATAACATCCCAAAGCACTTCACAGCCAAAAATATAGCCAATGTAAATTATAACTATATATATGACCAGATCATCTATCTTCAGTAATGTAAGATGAAGATTGTCATTTACTCAAAGGACTTGTCGTGGGAGAATTTCTTCAGTTTTACTGTTGTCCATCTTTTGGGTGAAGAAAGCAGTCAAGTGATGCAAATGAATCATAACATGATTACAGCAGTATTATTATTCAGTATCTCTGTGGAATAATAACAGAAGCAACACTCACTCAAATGTCATAAATTTTATTATGCTTTAACAAATAGCTTTTCAGTTAATCTTTCTGTATTCCAATAAGAATAATAAAGCTGCCTTAATTAATTGTGTGACCCAATGTTAAATTGTCTATTGTTATTTGCTGGCGGGATTTGAATCATTATTTGAGTGAAATGTCAATAGCCGAGAAATTCACTTGCTCCAAAATCAGAGCATTAAAACAGTGTTGTGTATGGTGTTGGACCTGGAATGAAAGTAAGTCGAAGGGCAATTGTGCAACCGTGCAGTGACAGCAAGCACAAGGAATGATTACATTTCCCTTTACAATAATGACAAAGTTATAGATACAGATTTTCCTGGATCTGCACAGTCATCAAGACAACGTTTCACAATTCAGCTGTTTGCACCCCCCCCCCCCATTGTTTGGATGCCAAACATCTAGTGGACACATTTGCAGTGCCAATCTCACTAGCTGCAGTTTTGAGGCTGCCACTATATGCAATGCTATTATTGGGCGGAGCTATCCAAAGAAGGCAGAAGACAATGCCAATCAGCAGCATGTAATGTATCCTCTGCATGTTATTGAGGCACACATTTAACATTCAGAAGATCAACAATAGGAAGGACTCAACAACAGCAATATGTGAAGATATTATTAAACACTTGTAGATTCCTTCATGGAATAATAGAATGGTTCCAGCACAGGAGTCTACATGGTTCATCAAGTCCTTATGGTTCGATGCAAGAGCAATGCAGCTAATCCCACTTTCTGCCTTCTCCCCTTAGTCCTGGAAGTTCTTCATTTCAGATAGTTATCCAACTCCCTCCTGAAGGCTATAATTGAATCCACCTCCTCTAATACTACTCCTGACTCTAACAAAAAGTTTTCTTCATATTATTTTGGTTATTTTGCCAACAATCTTTCACTTATGTTTCATAATGCCTGAGCCATCCAAAAAGGGGAAAAGTTTCTCGCTACCTACTCTGTCTATACACTTCATAATTTTAAACACCCCCTCTCAACTTTCTCCTTCCAAGGAGAACAATCGCAATTTCCACACTCATTCATGTAGCTAAAGAACATGCTCCCTGGAAACATTTTAATAAATCTCTTGTGTACCCTGCCAAAAGTTTTTACATCTTTCCCAGAATGTAACACCCAGAACTGAACACAATATCCGATTTCTGGTCTAACTAGTTTTTATAAAGGTTCATCATGTCTTTCCTGCTTTTGTACTATTTATGAAACCCAGGATCCTATTTTTTTTAACCACATTCTCAACCTGTCCTGCCACTTCTGACAACCTGTGTACATATACCCCAACATCTCTCTGTTCTTATACCCTTTTATAATTGTGACCCTCAGTTTAGATTGCCTCTTCTCACTCTACATTCAAAATGTAACGGGTTGCAATTTTCAGCATTAAATTTCATTTGCCCTCCTGTTCTCCCATTCCACCAATCTGTCTGCATGTCCTTGAAGTCCATTACTATCCTCCTCACTATGCCGCCAAGCTTTGTGTTGTTTGCAAATTTGGACATTATGCCCTGTACACCAAGTCCAAATCAAATGTATATTAAGAAAAGCATTGTTCCTCATACCAATTCCTGAGGAACTTCATTGTCTAATTCCCTCCAGTTTGATAAACAACTTTTCACGACTTCTCTCTGCTTCTTTAACTTAATCATATTTTCATCAATGGTGATCTAACGTAGTGTAGCGGTTAGCATAACACTATTGCAGTGCCAGCGACCCGGGTTCAATTCCAGCTGCTGTCTGGAATGAGTTTGTACATTCTCCCTGTGCCTGGGTTTCTTCTGGGTGCTCCAGTTTCCTCCCACATTCCAAAAACGTACAGGCTAGGAGTTGTGGGCATGCAATGTTGGCGCCAGAAGAGTGTTGACACTTGCGAGCTGCCCCCAGCACATTCTCAGTAATGCAACAAGATGCATTTCACTGTGTGTTTCAATGTACATGTGACTAATAAATAAATATCTTATCTTATCTTGTCTTATCTTTATCTCATGAGCTTCTTCTGTCTCAATGACAAGGCTATTATGTGAGACTGTATCAAATGCTTTTTGGATGTCCTTAGATATACCACATAAATCATATTTCCCTCCTCAACCTTCTCTTTTACTTATCCAAAATCCCCATCAAATTATTTAGACTCATTTGTCTTTTCAAATCCACGTTGACTTTATCAATCATAAATAGTCTAAGTGACTGCTAGCACTGGCTTGATTACTGTTTCTCTAACTTTTCTCACCACCACGGCTATATTGACAGGTCTGTGATTGTTGGGATTTTGCCAACACCCGTTTGTGAACAAAGGTGTAACATCTGCAACTTTTTTGGTCCTCAGGCACTACACTTGAATTAATAATGTTTGGAAGGTATTGGCCAAGCCGTCTGCAATTTCATCCCTTCCCTCAGCCACCCCAGATACATTGCGTCTGGATCAGGTAGTTTATCCACTTTTATGGACAGCTGGCAATTCTAGTACCTGCCTTTTCTCAGTTTTTAACTCATCCAGGATCTCCATCACTTCTTCCTTTACTGAGATTCCAGGAGCACCTTCTTCCGGGTTGAAGACTAGTATAAAGTATTCATATAGAACCTACGCAATATGGTTTCTGCTTCAGGGAGTAGAATCTATTTTTGAGCTCTGATCAGCCTCACCTCTCCAATAACAACTTTTCTCAACTTTGGATTTCCTTTTATGTTTGCTGCCGATCTTTCCTCATGTTCCCTCTTCACCTCTCTTATTTCCATTTTTACTCCCCTCCTGAACCTTCTATAATCAGCCTGGTTCTCACATGTTAACAACCGGACATCTATCATATACTCTTTTCTGCTTTGCCTTGAATCTCTTCCTTTAATCTCTGTACCCACCTCATTCATTGAAACATAACAACACCATAGCTGAAATATCTCCACTTTAAATGCCTGACCTTTGTTCAATTGCTGTTTTACCAAATAATCATTGTTTCCAATTTGCCCCAGGCCATACCCATTTTCATTGCATTACAGCTGGCTCTTCTCCACTGGACTTTTTTACCTTGGACTGGTCTATATCCTTTTCCACATCTATTCTAAACCTAATTATATAAATATTCCAGATGATCCCAGTCGAAATTTGTAATCTATAGGAAGGTTGTAATGGAGATCATGTTGTTGGCAATGCATGACTGCAAGACATGAATGAGGTGAATGCTTTCAGCCTGAGTCTGAACATTGTCCAGACCTTATCCAGGTCATTGACTGGCCAACTCAGTCCATATCAGCAGTATTGTGTCAAACACATTCCATGCCTTTGCTCCTCTTGGTGATTCTTCTTGGTGGAAGTCAACATGGAGGGTATAGATTCCTCAGTTGAGGGAATGGGCAGGTGGTAATTAACAGGAGGCTCCTATGCCCAAGTTTGAAGTGAAGCTGAGAGAATTTATGCTGGTCAAAGCCAATGTTAAGAACTAACAGAGTGATTCTCCCCTCATCCTATATCATTGTACTTGAACCACCAGAAGGATAGTATACAACCAGTGATGCTGATAGGTGTCTGGGATGTAGTTGACATTTAGCATGACTGGAAGTTAGTGCATTAACTGATCAGATAGAATGCATTCTAACTTGCTGAAAGGATCCAAAGTTGGCCACAGTAGAGTCGTTGCTCATAATCTTTCAGTCCTCATTGGATACAGAGGTAGTGCCAGAAGACTAGAGGTCTGTTCATGTTATCAGACTATTCATTAAAAGGGAGAGAGATAAACTGGGAAATCAGTTGGCAGCCGAACATCAGAATTGGGGAAGTTAGTTATCAGGAACATATAATAAACTTTAATATGAAAAGGTATGGGTTAAAGGGGAGCCAACAAATTGTATTTCACTAAATTGATTGCACTTTTGACAAGGTAATATATCTATATTAGTCACATGTACTTCAAAACACACAGTGAAATGCATCTTTTGCTTAGAGTGTTCTGGGGGCAGCCCGCAAGTGTCACCACGCCTCTGGCGCCAACATAGCATGCCCACAACTTCCTAACCCGTATGTCTTGGGAATGTGGGAGGAAACCAGAGCACCCAGAGGAAACCCACGCAGGCACAGGGAGAATGTACAAACTCCTTGCAGACAGCGGCCAGAATTGAACCCGGGTCGCTGGTGCTGTAATTGCATTATGCTAACTGCTACACTACCGTGCTGCCAAATAAAGCTGATCACATGTATTAGATGTTGTACACCATATGTGGACTTTTAAAAGGCATTCAACAAAATGCCCCAAAGATTATTAGGAAGGTGGAAAACCATGGAATTAACGGAAAAGTGGAAGTATGTATGAAATTAGCTCAGTGATGGGGAGCAAAGGGTGCTGAATGTGGCATCTGTAGGCTCTTTAGTATTGCTTTTTACTGAAACAGCTAATAAAAGTAAAGCAACCAGCAGAATATTCTTTACTGAAAGCAGTAAGCTGGCAACTAATGGCAATGTCTTGTACAAGAATGCATTGAAGTCATACCACTTGACACGTTTAATTCTTAAAGGTAAATGTAGAGTTTTTTACATGACACTGCTTCCCTTATGAAAAGTAATAAACTACTAACCAGTTAATATGTATTTGAAATGATCAGATAACTATTTATGCATATAAAATTATGGAATGAACTAACAGAAATTTTTGTACTGTTTTTAATTTGATCTATTATAAATTCACTATGTCTCTTCCTGTCTACAAAACTCATCCCTAAGAGTTGTACTTGACATTTCTAAAGTATCCACTCCAGGCAGTGTTAATTCCAATAGATCACTTGTCCATATATCCCTCGCATACATTTGGTCTCACATCCTGCATTTGTTGCTTCAGCATAATTGTCTTCATAACTATGAGTACATTTTATTACATGTTTTAAGCTCAAAAATGATCACAAAAAACTAACCACAAGGCTAATAAGTCCTATCCACTATGACAGCAGTTACAATAATATGTTGTATTTAGTACATGACTGAATAGCATGAAATTAGTCACAATTTTTATTCTGGTTGTTTCTTCTGGGCTTTCCACCCTTGTGCCTCATAGATGCCTCTCCATCTTTCCCACTATTTTATAACCCAACTCCAACTCTGATTCCTCGTCGATCCCCAACCTTTCCTTGTTCCCAAGAGGCTGGAGATGCTGGAATCTGGAGAAAAAACAAGCTGCTGGAGGAGGCGGGGGAGGGGAAAGAAATTAGGAGAAAGGGGGCTGGGGGGTGGCATTGGAAAGAACAGCACCTCACTTTCTGCCTAGGTAGTCTACAACCCGACGGTAGGGACATGGAATTTTTCAGCTTCAGCTAACCCACTCCCCTTTCTCTCTCCTTCAGATCTACCCAGATCCTCTCACACACGCCTTTCCTTACCACCAATCCCCCCTCAGCCCCTGTCACCCAGTGTATTTCCCCCTCCCCCACCTACTGCATTTGCTCATTACCCACTCACTCTTCCCACTGGGTCCTCTCCCTCCACCGTTCCCATTTGCCCACTCTACCTCCCTAATTTGGTTCCTCTTCACCTTCCTTTCTTATCAGATTCCATTAATCTGCATGTTATCCCCACCTATCACCTCCCAATGTCTATCACTATTTCCCCCTTCCCTCCCCCACCTGACTCCATCTGTCAATCACCCCTCCTCACCTGGATCCACCTATTTCTTGCCAAATCTTGCCCCACCCCTCCCCCTCACCTCTTATAATGGCTATCTCCCCTCCAAAGGTCGACTGTCCATTTCCCTCCATACATGCTGCCTGACCCTCTGAGTTCCTCCAGCAGCTCGTTTCTTGCCCTTTCCTTATTCCTGCTCTTCCTTTTGAAGACAAAAAGTTTACTCTGATTTTCTCTGGATCATCTCCAAGGCCTTCAGCTCTGATTTGACAGCATTCAGTCTGTCTGCGATATAGCAAGTCCACACTTGCTATAACATCCTGCATTGCATCTTCTGAGCTTTCGAACTGGCTGCACACTACAAAGCAATTGCCCCTTAAAGCATCCAATTAAATCTGTGTTTGACTCAGGCCATTTACCAATTCAGTAAACAACAAGTCTTGTGTACACTGAGCTCTTCCCCAAGACTCACACTCTCATCTTCTCTGTTGGTATTTTTTATGCCAGACTCGATCGATGTTACCTCACTGCAGCACCACATGCTGAATCTTTTGCTTCTCACCTTGTTAGTGGACTTTTGTAGTGGTCCAGCTGTTGTCCCAGAGCTCCCATGAACTGCCTCTTTCGTACTGTTCAGCCACGTTGTATATTCTTCCTCTGAACATCCTGCCATGAAGGTTGTAAATGGTCCCATTGTTCTTAAAAGACCAAGTTAATGTGCAAGTGATGCCTTTGAATCTGGCTACCTATACTGAACTGTTTTTCATTGACTCTGAACATGTTTCCCTTTCGAACACTTCACCCATGTTTAATTCTGTAGCCATCTGTTACTTTGGTTTTCTGGTCTGTTCTTAACCTGAACATTCTCCCTGTAACCACATGTGTTTCCTCTGGGTTCTCCAGTTTCCTCCCACATCCCAAAGGGTTGGTAGGTCAATTGGCCACTGTAAATTGCTCCCAGTGAATAGGTAGAAACTGAAGGCAATTCACACTAATCCTACACTAATCCCATTTTATTCTCCCCATATTCCAATCAACTCCCCCCATGTTCTACTATTCATTTACACCCTGGGATCAACTTGGAGTGGCCAATCAACCGATCAACCTGCACATCTTTGGATCCAAGGCCTCCTGTTTTTTGTGGACATATGACCTTGCAGCATCCAAATATCTCAGCCACAAAGAAGAACACTTCTTACAATTTTGGTCAGCTTGTTCTCCGCTTCACCTTGGAATCATGCCCTGAGCCAAACCACCTTCTGTTTTAAAGTCATGTATTCTCCATGCTCCTTTGAACATTGTCCAGTGTATCAAATGGTTTCTCCTGTTTCTTTTTCATTCACAAACTAAGCAACCTTGCAACACCATATATAAAAAAGTCTGGAAGTTGCAGCTCTTTGCCCTTGTCTTTACCTGACTACATAAACACTAAATGATTCCTCTAGTCCTGGCCAAACATGCCAGCTTCCAATAATCTGCTTCACATTGAAATGTCCCTTCATGATTTTCACTGTATTCTTGTACAAGACCTTGTCCCTGATCCACAGCACCGTACGGTCATCAGCATCTTGTGTGTCTGCAGCCCCACGACCAACAACAACGTCACCTTCCTCCTGGCACATACGGCTGCTTGCCTGTTCTATGTCCTCCCTCAGGACCCTCAGTGCTATTATTCTCTCTCAGGAACATTTCCACATCCCATATACAGGGCAAATGGCTGAATTTATTCATATTTCTCTAGGTTACAGTCATTTCCGTCTGCCATCATCAGTGCTCTACCTAGAGCACTTCCTCTACTTCATTCATACTGGATGCCCGTTCCGAGATTACCTCAAGCAGCAATAATCCCACTGTCATCACCAATCTTATGTTTGTGGGCTGTTTGTGATTTGCTGCTTACTGAGACAAATATCAGAAGCTGCACTACCAACAGAACTTGCTTTATGAAAGCAATCTAGTGTTGACTAACACCAGTGCCTGGTACAGCAATGTATCAAAGTTATGGCATATAGAGCACTCAGTTCTTAGAGGGACATTTACACTTACATACACTGTAGTTGTGAAAGGATGTTTTTCAGACAGGAAATTGACTCAAATGAGTCAATTTAAGGTGCATTTTTCTTATTCAATTTTTATACATAGTCTAGTCTCAGATGCAGGGAGGATTATTATAAATCAGCACATGGTATCAAACTTGGCAAAGTAATTGATGAGTGATTGGGATAAGTTTAGTCTTGAAGTACATTAAAAAGAGCCAACACATTGAGTTCAATCCTGAGAAGTGTGAAATAATGCACTTCAGAAGGACTAATAAGGATAGACAATATATTATCAATGATATATTTTGAAAAGTAGAAGAGTGGAGAGAACTTGGAATTATATCTACAAATCATCAAAGGTGCCAAGACAGCATGATCAGGTGTCTAACAACATGCGAATGCAGTATTCAGGTATATAAATAAAAATGTAAAATATAAAGGCAGGAGATTATGCTCGAACTTTAAAGGTTGCAGGTTAGTCCTCAGTGTGAGTATCGTGAATAATGGCACACCTCCAGAAGGTTATGTGAATCTCAGAAAAGTTACAAAGGAGGTTAACAGAAATTAAAGTTTCAATTATGCAGTTATTAAAGTTGGATCTTACTAGAACAGAGAAGGTTAAAAGAAATAATCAAAAGAGGTTTGCTGGATGTTGTAAGGTTTTGATAAAAAGAGAAAATCTCTTCTCTCTGAGGAGTGGCTTAATAACTGATGCAAAAACTTTGGGAAAATCTCTGGAGGGGACATAGACACAGAGAGCCTTCAGGATCTGGAACACTCCACTTGAGAAGGTGGTGGAAGCTGATTCCATAAAAGAGAGTTGGAGAAGTATCTGGGAATGAGGAATTTTTGAGCTTACAGATAGAAAGAAGTGATACAGAAGTAAACATAAATCTAGGCCGGGCCCTATTGACCAAGTGATCTCCTTGCCAACTGTAAATTGCAATGATTCAATGAATTATTCTGTACATGTAACTAAGCTGGTCTTTTACTTGCCTGTACAACAGCAAAGCATTCCCAGTTCTTGCACTTGTTCTCGAAAGAGACCGAGGAGAACTTTAAGGGTGAAGTGGGTTGGGTGTGCCTTTGTCATGTCTTGATTTGATGCTTTATTCTTTTCAGTCATTATGGTGATTTGGTATTGGTTTGTTGTTATGCCATTTCAGAAGACAATTAAGAATTAACCACATCTGTGTAGGATTCCTAGACTGAGCCAGATCATGTAGAAAGTGTAGGTTTTATTTCTTATGAAATATTAATTAACTGTTCATAATTTTAAAACAACAAGACAATTTTTTAAATTTTCATTGTTTTTTTAAACTGAATTTGATTTCCCTGACGATCATTGTGGATTTGAAGTCAAATTCTCTGGATTGATTATATTGGATTATTTTGCAGTCTCTGGATTGTTGTCTTAGTGATTGACTCATTAGACCATCAAACAACATGGAGCAAAAAAACATATGAAGGCAAAATGATGTATGAGATTACCTTGGGGTACAAGTACATAGTTCCCTGAAAACTGGAACACAGGTAGACAAGGTGGTGAGGAAGGTGTATGGCATGCTTGCCTTCATCAGCCAAGATATTGAGTAGAAGAGATGGGACGTCATGTTACAGCTGGACAAAATGTTGGTTAGGTTGCATGGGGTGTTGTGCGCAGTTCTGGTTGCCACACTGGAGGAAAGACCCGATTAAGCTGGAGAGGGTGGAAGAAAGATTCACTAGGATGTTGCTTGGAGTGAAGTGCATGAGCTATCAGAGTGATTGGACAGGCTGGGACTCCTTTTCCTACAGTGAAGGAGGCTGAGATGTGACATAATAGAGGTATATAAAATACTGAGAAGCATAGATAGGGTAGATAGCCAGTGTCTGTTCCCCATGGTAGAGGTGTCTAAAACTAGAGAGCACAGGTTTAAGGTGAGAGGAATGAGGTTTAAAGGGGATCTGTGGGGTAAATTTTTCACGGAGTAGTTGGTATCTGGAATGAGCTGCCACTGAGGTGTCGGAGGCTGGAACAATAAAAATATTTAAGAGGCATCTTGATGGGTACTTGAATGAGCAGGGCATAGAAGGGTATGGAGTTAATGCAGACATGTGGGAGTAGTATAGATAGGTATGATGATCAGCATAGACACAATAGGCTGAAGGGCCTGTTTCTATGTTGTACAATTCTATGATTCAGGAACCAGATCTGAAAATAACAACAGAAGGTGATTTATCATGGAATTAAAGAAATGATACAACAGAGAAAGAAGTTGCTTGGTCCATTGAGTCTATGGCAACTCCTAATAAAGCAATTGCATCAGCGCCATTCCCCTGCTGTTTCCTGCTAGACCTGCAAGTTATTCTCCCTCAAGTGCCTATCCAATTCCCTTTTGAAGGCACTGACTGAATCTGTTTCAACTACCCTGTCAGGCAGTGAATTCCAGAAAATTACTACTTTTCATGTGACAAAACTTCGCCTCACGCCCCTCTTCCTTGCATATTTACCACAACGTTTTAAGTTTGCATCCCCTAGTCCTTAAACCATCTGCTAATGGGAACAGCTGAGGCCATTGTGGGCTTACCCCATCCAAGCCAATCATGGTCTTGTACAACTCCATCACATTTCCTCCCAACTAACCTCGCTCCATGGAGAGCAATTCCAGCTTCTCCAAACTAAATACAGTTTAAGTCCCTCATCCCTGGAACCACTTGATTATTTTTTGATGGGTCTTGAAGGCTGAGGCTGAAAATTATTTAAGTCTCAAGTACTCATACATCAATGGAATAAATCAAAGTGATTTACTGAAGGTGCACTGAGACACTATAATTAATCTAGGGCCATATTTATGCACTTGCTGCTTGTGTTACTCCTGTAGCCACTCTTAATTTTACAACCCATCAGTCCCATTGTACTGAAGGTCTCCCTGCTTCCGCAGGTATCATGTGAAGTGGAGCAGACCACAAAGCAGCAACTAGGACCTCAATCCTGAGACCAGCCTCTGCTCTCTAAGACCTTTGAACTGCTTTTAGTGGTCTCTGATAAAATTAATTATTAAAAGATATATATTTATTTTTAAATCTTTTGAGTGCTGGAAATTAATGAAAATTAAATCAAGATTAAACAAAAAAATCTAACCACTTTCCTGCAGTCTTTCAAGGTCCATGGCCCCATTCATTGGCATGGGTTGACCAATAAACACCAGCCATACAAGGTACATTCACACCCTTAGCTCAGGATGTTTGTGCTCCACCCCTAGACTCAGTGGTGGGTGCGATGGTGGAGCAGAAGTCAGATGCACTGACATCCAGTCTCCGGCTCTTTCCTGACCTACTTGCAATACGCAGGTGCAGAAATCAGGAGCAAGCTGACCAATGCACTGCAGCCAGCCATCAGTTCTCTGTGGATTCGCCAGCTAAAAGCAGTACCTTCCTGCCCACTGTCTCGACACGTAGCTCCAGTTGAGCTAGGAAGGAGAACAGTCTAGATCACACTAAGATATAGTTCTTCTGCTAAGTATCAGTTATGTGTTCACTAAATTAGCTTTTTAAATATCGACTTAAACCAGACCAATCATTTTTGGTGAATTGACTGCCAAAGCTTTCATTGCCCTGAGAATTTTATGGCAAATTGTTGTACTCAAACAGTGCACCAAGTATCATACAGTGAGTGTTAGAAATTTACAACATTGTTTTATTCGATGTCACCTCAATATTCTTATTCTGACCCACTGCAATTTTTTTGTTTTGTGAAGGTCATTGATTAGCAATTAAAGTATCCCACATGTTTAATCACTAGGAGTTGGAAGACCTAACCAGCAGGATCTGCAAGCCTCAATATCACTAATACATAGAACATTACAGCACAGTACAGGCCCTTCGGCCCACAATGTTGTGCTGACATTTTATCCTGCTCTAAGATCTATCTAACCCTTCCCTCCCACATAGCCCTCCATTTCTCTATCATTCATGTGTCAAATAGTTTCAAATTACTTACCAACTACACTGTTTAAAAAAAGAGAATGTAAAACACTTCTGCTCTGACTGTTGATATTGTCTTAGTCCTATGTTCTTACAGCATTGTTCCCTATTACGAATGTTGGTTGGTTTTGATTTGCCCTAACATTCAGAAAAACAACCACTGAATATATTGGAGATGTATGGCAAGGACATTTGAAAGGCTTCTCCAAGCTGTTGCTCAGCTTCCCTTGGCTTTTTGAATCATATTTTTGCTTTGCCTACATGACACCAATAATGTGCCCTGACTTTCATACAACTCTGACTCCACCACTGCTATCATTTTTACCATTTTCTCTAAGACCTGAGTGGACTATCCTTTAGTTATGAACTATATGGACTTTCATACAACTCTGACTCCACCACTGCTATCATTTTTACCATTTTCTCTAAGACCTGATTGGACTATCCTTTAGTTATGAACTATATGGACTTAAAAAATATGGACTTAAATCAGGCCAATTATTTATGGTGAATTGACTGCCAATACTTGCACTGCCCTGAAAGTTTTATGACAAATTGTTGTACTCAAACAGTGTACCAAGTATCATACAGTGAGTGTTAGAAATTTACAGTATTGTTTTATTAGATTTTACCTCAATATTCTTATTCTGACCCACTGCAATTAGTTTGTGACATTTTATTCAAAAATATAGAACCTTGTGAACTGGCACATTTACTCCCTGCCAGAAAGAATGTGTGCAGTTGATAATTCACTGAATCCAGTTATTTCTTCAAATCACACAGTCAGGAGATCAATTTAGATAATACAATGCATATGCTTGAAATATATTTTCTTTCATGCATTTCCATGATTTCAAGATCTCACTTGGTACATTAAGTAATCAATTACATATGTTCAGTTATTACTCTGGTCAATATTTGATAAAAATTCTAGAATGGCTAACATTTTCTTTTGGAATCATTGGGATTAAAACACTATAAAGGTTTTCTTCATGGAATCTGATATTACCTGCCAATAATTTAAATGCTAGATTTTATGCACAAGATAACCTTTGTCAAGGGGAAATATATCAAGCCAATGGTGCAATAAGATGTAAATTATTTACCCACTATTTATTTCCAAATAGTTTATAGTTACAATAATATTTGGATTTTAATAGTATGCCAATTAATGTCATGTTGTTTTGTTACCTGCTTTGTAGCTCGTATTTCCTCATTTTAAACTGAAGCGTTTTCTGTTTTGAACTCACTGATAACCTGAATGTTGGCATCTGAGTTGTTGGGCTGACCAAAGGCATCAGAAAAGCAAGAAGGACTTTTCAGGATATAGAGTCATGAAAAAGAGAAATGACTGAACTAAAAGATAATGAGTATATTTGTGGGAAATGATGCCAATTGTAGCCAAGAGATGGAACAGATGGAGAGAAAGTTGAAGCAAAACTGAGAGGTTTTTATATATTATGACAAGGAGAAAGACAGAGAAACGTATGATGGTGAGGTAATAAAGGATGAAAAAGTGAAAAGAAAATAGAGAAACAGTAACAATGTGAAAAAGGAGAGTGATTCTAAATATCTAGTATCAGGGACTAATGAGTATAAAATTAAGTTTGTAAAAGAAAAGGATCAAAATTGAATGATTTTTCACAATCTGATTGCAACACAAAGGCACAGAAAATCAAGAACCTTGGAAACTAGATCAATATCCCCAATAGAAATGTTCAATATAGTGAAGGAATTGCCTTATTTGTTGGATATTTAGTGACTGTTAAACAGTTTGCATGATAAAAAATCATAATACCCATTAAGTAAATTTCCAGAATACGTTCAGATAATGACTTATTTCCCCAAAGAAAATGTAAAAACAGTTAAAATATAATTTGAATTTTTACACAGTTTTTCAAGCTTGATAAAGTGATATGTCCATTTATAATGAACAGAACACTCACCTATAAAAATAATTTATTCATGTGCAATTTAACGTATAACATTACAGAATGATTGCAAAACCACATTGCAGCAGGGAGGCTTTGCAGCCAGCAGTAAAGAGATAATCGGTATAAAAATAAATAAATTTGATAGCAAGGAAGGAAACTGCATTTGGTGTCACAGCAAATGACTTCTTCAAGGTTGAATGTTCTACCATTTGATCAATATGAAGCTACTTACAAATCACATTCATTGATCACTGTAATCATCCAAAGGAATGTAGGGCGGTCACTAAAACCACATGCACTTAGTCTTAATTGCCCACATTAAAGCAATTATGTCTGCAAACTATTGCTGTCTAACATTATGCTTATTATTAATACCATCTCTTTACTTATATTGACATAAACTGTATTTACTGGAAATCAATCAAACCCTGCTCTCTGCCACACATTCAAGCTGCTGATGTTCTGAAATATTACCTCAGTAATAGCAAATATGTCTTCTTCCTCTGAATGTCAAAACACTTTTGGCAGTTGCAGTGATGACTCTGTTAGGTGATAATGCACAAGCAATTTTATGAGCTTCTATAACTCTTGCTTTCTGTGGTAATAGCATTACCAGAAACATATGACCTTTTAATGAACAGACTGCAGAATCATTTAAAATTTAGAGAATCATTTAGTAAATATGTTTGTCTATAATCCTTCTAAGAAAATTATGCTAATCTTAGCAAACGTTTGTATGTCTTTTTGTTTGCTGTGTGCGTGTATATGTGTACAATGATGGGATGAACCTATATTTTTGCTTTGCTTTCATTGTCAGCATTAACTTCCATTCCAACGCAGCCTGATTATACTCTACAGCAATATGTGCCTTAATTGCCATATCAGAGGAGGACCACCAAATTGTACTTGAGCAACTCAGCTTCACTTTCCATCATTATCACAACTGTGAGTTATCGTGGCCTTTCTGCATTGCAGTGCTGATGCCGAAACTGACCACATGCAAAATAGCAATGTTTTATGGTAAGTGGAACTTCACTGCTCCTCTTCTCTCAAAATGTTCCTTCCCTTGGTATACCAGGAAAGGCCTAATAACATGGTACAAGTGGTTGGTGGTTTTGGCCCATGCCATAAAATCCAGGAGTCATAAGTAAGTGCTGAACTAATGTTACTGTTGTTTAGTACCAGCTGCTGATACTAAAAGTTCCTGGCATCCAATAATAATACTAGTTTATTACTTATGTCTACAGCTTCTTCCCCTCCACCATCAGATTTCTGAATGGTCAATGAACCCATGAACATTACTTTGTTATTCTTTTTTTTGCACAATTTATTTCATTTTGTAATTTATAGTAATTTTTATGTCTTGCACTGTACTGCTGCCGCAAAACAACAAATTTCACGACATACGTCAGTGACAATAAACTTGATTCTGACTCTCATTCTGATTCTGCTTTAGTTCATCTAAATTCTTGGTGCAGTTATTGCCCAAGCTTCATGGATCCAGCAAAATCTTGTGTACTCCTTAGGCTGGGTTCTAATCTTACTGAACTTCCTATATCCAATAATACTATTATCACAGAAGGCAAGTTAGAGCGAAAGTTTTTGAAAGTGCTTGTGGATTAACAATGGTCATAGTTATCACTGCGATTGCCCACAAATGTTTTGACATTCAGGAAAAAAGTTGTATCTCCAAGCACTAAAGATAGTCTTTTCCAAATTTTCTGCCCTATATTTTTCAAACGGGGTAACCTAAAAGATAAACATAAAAGGGGGGAAGTTTCCAAGACTTTGGGGGCCAGATGGAAGAGCAAAAACACTGGAGATAACGCTATATTATGGCATGTTGATCAAATCTTTACTGTAAGACAAAAAAAATGTATGAGGACATTATAAACATTGAGAACTTCTTTAACTTCTGAACAGCCATTTCTTATTCCAAGTTGTCAAAAACTAGAGCCACATACAGTTTCCAAGATTGAAAGAAAACTTCCTTTGCAGTCAAATGATGCAAGATACATTTCAAACCTTCTATAAAATAAAATGTACAAATCCATACGAAAAAATGCTCTAATGTTTTTCTCATTATTCAAAAAATAAAAGCTGCTTTGCAGCAGTCACAGATGGAGTAAAAATACAGCAGTGGTGTATAAATCTTGCACAATATCCCTAGTGTTACTGTGAAGGATATCTGGTAAATTGAATTGGTCTCCAGACCAACACATGACAGTTTTGAATCTGAAATGCAGATCCCAGGCTCCAGTTTAATTTAGGTTACTGAAATTCTGTAGCAGAACTAGGGGAAATAATTAAATTAAAAAGCATTTCCCATACTCTGTCCCTCATGAGGATAAGATAAGTTTAAATTTTAAATACAAAGTGTTTGGTGAATGAACATTGTGATACAGTAGCATCCTCATGATATGAATCCCTGTGAACTGAGATTACATTTTGGAAGTGCTGACATAATGGGAAGGAATTTAGGATCAAATAGATAATGAGTTTCACCAATGGAATATTTGTGCATTTGTGGTGTATTACAGGACACACAATAACTAAAGGGTTATAAACAGTAATTATTTATTAATTCATCTGAAATATTAAGTTACTTTCCAGGGTATGTTATTGTCTCCTCTATAGTGAAAATATTACCTTTATTTGCTCCTTTTGGATTTTCATTTTTGCTAGCAGGAGTACTATGGCAGACTCAAGTTCCTGCGAAAGAATCATATATTTCGGTAGAAGTGATGTTATATCTTCTCATCTATTATATCTTCTCATCACATAAGATGTAATATTGGTATTTGTTTTACTATCTGAAGCAGATAAATTAAATTGTGCAATTTTTATCGCATTATGTTCAATAATACCACGAGTAACTATGAAATTGCAGTACAGTTATTTAAGAACTTCTGCTTCATTGAAAATAAACAGCATTGCCTGCAGAAATAATCAGGATTTCTTTATCTTGACATATCTCATGTTTTCACTTTAGTCGATTTTAAAATTATCATTTAGTCGTGCCTTTCTATTTTAAACCTAAAACCTTTTTTGTCAGTTTGTTTTGCACCTTATCCAATTACTTCATTTTACCACTTCAATAGTCAAAGTGACTTGGGGCTGAAAACTGAGCAGATCTCTCCCTGCAGCACCTTTCCTCACATTTCTCATTTAACCGCCTATCAAATCATCCTTTGTCTCACCAGTTCCCTCATGTTGCCTCTGTTACTTCTAAAAATTTACCAGGTCACATGGGTCAGAAAGACTTAGAAGTAGATCATATAAGAAACTGTTGAACAGACTTTTTAACATCTATGAATAGACCGGTGCTATCATTTGCCTTCACCTCTGGTATCATATAACAAAAATTGATGATTCTTGACAATTTTACGTTTAAAAAAACAACTTTTTTTGGCTTTTTAAAATTTTCAATGCACTTTCTGTTTTCATTTTGAAATGCTTCTTCAGTGTATTCCTGCATGGTTCTGCATATTGTTATGTTTCTTCTGTATTCATTTTCTTTTTGCTAGTTCCTTTTTTAAAATTCTTTTCCTATATCTTTATTTTCCTACTTTTTTTCTGTTTATCGTTTTCTTTCTTTCTATTAGCTATAGTACTTACGTCTCTTTACAAATATACCAGTGCTTTATTTCAGCTGGATTGTCGGTGCAGTTATTGCACAAGCTTTGTGGATTCAGCAACATCTTGTGTATTCTTTAGGCTTTCGCTGGTTTCTAATCTTACTGAACTAGCAAAATGAATGAGAAGATTTAAAAGAAGACTTTAAAGTGGCTGAAAGAGAGAGGGTCTAAGATAAGTGGATTTGAACAGAGAAGGTTCAGACAGGCCACAAACATCTTCAATCAATGGGGGAAGGGGTTATGACACAGGGTGAAAAGGACTTGAAATGCCAGCGCAGGGACAAAAGTACTGAAAAAAATATCAGTGAGTAGCAAGAACGTAGACAATGAATTCAGAAGTAGAATCAGTCATGAATTTTGGCAGTGGAGCCAAGAATGGTTGCAGATGGTATAAATGCACAGAGATGCTACGACTGAGGGAGATAAATGAGAATAAAGAAGCCAAAAATTGCAAAATAAAAGTAAACACAAGGGGCATACATATATTCTATCAATATCTGATTAATCTAATAGCTACACTGCTCCTGAGATGCTGAATGCCATGTTTCTGGCTATTCTCTACATACAACAGTCACTACACCAAGAGAACATAATCACACTCCTATTTGATGAGCACTAAGCAATAAATTCATTAATCATCATTTTATGCCTCATCAAATCTTTTCCAAGCTGCTCCATGGGAGTTATACAAATTAGCCAGAGAAAAGCCAGTAATTTTAGTTTAGCTAGGTAAGTGCTTTTTGATTGCCTTCTTGAACAATGCTTCCCTTGACAAGCTAATAAATCAGTTCTTTCTAAACCAGAAGCGCAGCAAGTGTGAACAATAAGTTCACATAGTTTTGCCACTGATTTCAGCTAAAAAAAGACCTAAGTGAATGGCCTAAGATCAAAGTCCCTAAGTTTATTGCAGAGTCAGGCTTTCTCCATCAAGAACGAGTGAAGAGAAAGATTTTGTTTTATTATTAATGAACAGGAGAAAAGTCTGGTGACAAAAGGAACAACTGTATGTAGCTGAAATTGCAGCATTTGACCCCTGTGTTTTCTGGGCCACCATTCAGACTTATTGTCTTGCTATTTGTACGGGTAGAAAACAGAAGCAATATTGCAACTGTTGTATTAGGTGCCCTGCTGTGCTCCTGAAATATCTCCATTCTCACACAGTTGGACAGGTGAGGAGGAGTGGTTACACACAGCTAGGAGATACTATTGTCAGGGTAACAAATTACCAGAGAAACTGGTAATAGAGACTGCATTTAATCAGCAGACAATTGATTGCTTGACTGTTTCAGGTATTTGTGGTGTATGTCTTGATTTGTTGGGTGGTTTACAGTAACATGAGTGAAGCCTTGCGGGTGTGCTATCTTGTCTTTTTGAATTGCAGGCTTGACAGTATCATCCTTTCTGTTAGGCTGTAAATCATCTCACTAATCAGCTTGCACCAAGCCAACATGCATACGTTGGCACTCAGCCGGAGAATTTGTTTTGGAAGGCCTTTAGCAACGAAAACTGTGTTTGTATCAATAACTGTCTGCTAATGTCTCATGCGTATGGATGTAGCAACAAAATAAAGCAAGTAAATACAGTGATATAGGCATTTCTGTAATAATTGTTTTTGCTGTTGATGCCTGATTGCACACGGTGTGGTGAAGTAATTGAAGCTGCAGCCAAAAAATCAAAATTTGCCCACTGAAGTAACTTGAAACAGGATTTTAATTCATTGTGCAATATCAGAACATTATCTGCAGAATAAAATAATCTTTCCATAGTAGCTGAGACAGTTTTGTTGTTTTTTTTGTAGCGTTGAGCCTATATCTTCCGTGAACCACTACCAGTACCACGGAAGAGCATGTCAATGCTTCTCTTAAATTCTCCTGCATGCAAAAAAAAACTCTAGGCTTCTTTTCAACAAGTCTAGACCCAAGGTATTTTAAGTACAGTTTGTCTCTTAGCTTCTTCATTAACTTTCCCTACACACATCACTGCATGCCTCTGAAAATAACTTGGCAAACTGGGAGCCGTTTATCTCTTTTATCTTGGGACCTGATCCAATTAAATAAGTGCACATTTACATTTGCATCTATCAAGCTTAAGCTAAGAGAGTCTGTGGTTTGCTTTCAGTGAGTAAGACCTTATTTTTAGGAAAAATGGAACAAAATGTGCTATTTTACCATCAAATAAAAGTGTTGACTATTATCTCTAAAGCCTATAAAATAGTACCATAAAACTAGTGTCAAGAGACAGTTATCAAACTGGATACATTGTAAAAACACAAAATTCAAATGTCATCTTTTGTTAAATAATGGAATTATGCTGTCATGTCCTTCCAGGTACTATAGAAGTGTGCATATGACTGTATCCAACCCTCTAGGTTGGTAATTGTTACTTATGTTACTCCCTAGCCAACTATGTACAAGATTCATCAATGATATCCCCTCTGCAAATGGCACATTTTATACAGCTCCATAAACAGCTTTACAGAAGTAAGTTAGCTTTTGTATTTATAAAGAATATATAATCTCCAGGCATGCTAACTGGTTAATAGTTTATAGGACACGTACACTATTGTTGACATTATCTTGCAGTGCTTACTTACTGTAACTTTATAAAGATGGTCTTTTCAAATTCATGTATGGCCAAAGCATTTTCCTCAAAACAAATCGGTGTAACCACAAAATAGAAGTAGAAGGAAAGCAATGACCAATACTACATTGACACATAAATTATTCACTTGCTCTTGCCCTATGGCCTTTTGGTTTATTTTTATCTTTCCTTCACAATTTGAATCTTCCTTAATCTTGGCTATCTCACTAACTGGATGACTTCATTCCGTTTCTCCTGGATTTGACTTTGGTTTGGCCTGATTGGGCTGAGTTGCTGTATTGATCTATTTCCAGGCTTGTTTCTCTCCCCCTCAAAGTCTCTGTTCCAATCATTGTACATTTGTGATTCTCCATTATTTTTTTAAAAAACTACAATCCTGTGAGATATCAGCACTCTTAATATTCTGCCTTCTAAAGCATCTTCGGTTATAATCATCCCACCAATGCTGGCCATGCCTTCAACTGCAAAAGACCCAACCTTTGGAAATGACTGCCGAAACCTTTATACCGTAACCTCTCTTTTCTCTCTTTTGAACTTACCTCTTTGAAAAACTTTTGCCCATCTGTCCTAACATCCCCTTCTGCAGTTTGGCACCAAATTATTTTTTGGTAATGGTCCCATGAAAATTCATGAGATGTTTACTGTCTTCAGGGTGTCTAATAGATATGACTTTTTGTTGTGAAGATCATTCATTGCAACTTTTGTCATCCTCATAAACGCATCTTTATTCCACTTACTCTCTGCCTTCTCCATAATGTCATATGCAGCTTAGTTATCATCCAAGTATGGGTATCCCAACATTTGTCTGAAGCTTTTGCCTACTGTAAATTTTGAAAAGAAAATATTGAAAATTGTTAGTTGTTAGAAAATTGTTAATTTTGCAAGTTTACTTTTATTGTTTTAGTTGGTCCACTGGAGCCTACATTCATTATGCAGAACAAAACTGATATTTGGTTGATATGGCTGAGGTTAACTGTCAGCACCATAGAATCATGGGATCATAGGATCAAGGAGTTGTACAGCACAGAATAAGGCCCTTTGACCCACCCTGTATATGTCAACCTTTTTCCCAGCTACACTAATCCCATTTGCTCACATTAAGTCTGTATCCTTCTATGCCTTGCCTATTTAAGTGCCTGTCTAAACGTCTCTTAAATGTAGTGATTGTATCTGACTTCACCACCTGCTCTGCCAGTGAATTCCAGATATCAACCATTTTCTGTGTAACAAACTTTCCCTTGAAACCCACTTTAGGACTCCTTCCTCTCACCTTAAACCTATGTCCTCTTGTTTTTGACATGCCTATCGTGGGAAAATGATTCTGACCATGTATCCTATACATGCCTCTTATATTTTTTTGAAGGCACTCCTCAGCCTCCTTCACTCCAGGTATCACAAACCCAGCCTATCCAATCTCTCTCCATAACTAAAGTCCTCTAATCTTGGTAACATCCTTGTGAATCTTCTCTGTGCTCTCTCCAGCGCAACCACATCCTTCCTATTATGTGGCGACCAGAAACACACAGTAGTTTTGTAAAGTTCAAACATGACGCCCCAACCTTTATATTCTATGCCCCAACCTGTGAAGGCAAGCATGCCCAAGATGTTGGAGGAGATGTGTTGCCATGGATTGGAAACTAACTGTCACATAGAAAACAAAGAGTTGGAATAAATGGGTCCTTTACAGGCTGGAGGTATATAACTAGTTGAGAACCCCAAGGATCGGTTCTTGATCCTCAATTGTTTACTATTTATATTAATGACCTGGAGGAGGGAACAAAGTGCAAGGTTTTCAAGTTTGCTGATGATACAAAAATACATGGAAAGGCATGGTGTGATGAAGACATTGTGATTCTGCAATGGGTCATTGATAGATTGAATGACAGGGCAAAATGTGGAGAAGTGTGAGGTCATGCAATTCAGTAAGAGCAAACAAAAGGTGGATTATTATCTAAATGGAGAGAGACTGCAAATGAGTGAAGTTTGGAGGGATCTAGGTGTTCTAGTGCATGAATCACTGAAGGTTAGCAGGCAGGTCCAACAAGTAGTTAAGAAGGCAAACAGCATAAGAAGGGCTTGGAGTTTAAGAATAGGGAGGTTTTGTTATAGTTGTACGGGGTGTAGGTGAGGCCACACCTGGAATACTGGGCATAATTTTGCACCCTTTACCTAAAATGGGATATAATAGCATTGGATTTAATTAGCTATTTCCTGGGATGATAGGATTGTAAAGTCAAGGAAGGCTCAAAAAGTTGGGTCTGTATTCCTTGGAGTTGAGAATGAAGGGTGACCTTATTCAAACATGTAAGATCCTAAAGGAGCTCGACAGGGTAGATGTTGAGATGTTCTTGCTAGTGGGACAGTCGCAAATAAGAGGACATAGTCATTTGAAAATGAGGTGCGTAGAAATGTCTTGTCTCAGAGGGGAGTGAATCTCTGGAATTCTCTGCCCCTGTGGGTGGTGGAGGCTGGATCATTAGATATACTTAAGGTGGATTCAGATAAGTATTTGAAAGATTGAGGAATTGAGGGTTATGGGGAACTAGCACAGGAGTTGAGGCCAGCATAGATCAGCCATGATCATATTGAATGGTGGGGCTGCCTTGAGGGCCCTGGTGGCCTACTCCTGCTCCTATTTTCTAGTGTTCATGTGTTCTTATATACCTTCCTCACCACCCTATTGACAAGCAGTGCCACTTATAGGAAACAATGGACTTGAACCCCAAAATCCCTCTGTCCATCAACATTCCTTAGTCCCCTACCATTCTATTTACCCCCATTTGACTTCCAAAAATGCATCATTGTTGAAGATTATGCAGTATCATATAATTAAGAACAAAACATAGGAAGAATAGAATTGTGTAATCAGCTCTTTTTCTTCCAGATCCAATAGATGCAATTAAAGTGCTGAGTCACATACATTAGGACATATTTTGATCACGTAACATTTGATAATGTCCATGACAAAGCACAGTTTTTAGTACAATCTCACAACCACATCCTGCATTTGTTTAGCATTTTAACATTTAGCATTCCAAGGCACCGGAGAATTGTCAAACTTGGCACTGAACCAAGAGAACAGATGATCAAAAGTTTGGAAGCGGTATATTTTAAGGAATATCACACAGGAGGAGAAAGAGACAAAGGTGTGCAGAGGTGTAACTATAGAATATAAAGCCCCAGAAGCTAAAGGCACGGTGAGCAGCGCAGAAGTGATGTAAATGTGGGACATACAAGAGGCCAAAGATCTCAGAGATTAGTAGGACCAGAAGAAGTTGGAGCTAGACAGGGACAACATTATGAAAGGATTTGAATAAAGTATCAAACCACGAAAGGACCAGTAACCAATGTTGGTTAACAACAGATAGTGGGTGAAGACACATTCCTAGTTGAGAGGTGAGGAGCTAACAAACCCATCTGTTTGAAGTGTCATAATCATTTTATAGACCAGAAAACCCGTTGCCATTGATAATCTATTAAGTATGTTTTCACCCATGATCACAACGGAAGCTAATGGGAAGAACCGCTAATTCCTAATGTACAAAATAACACAAACGAATCTGCGCCCATGGACGCACATTTGCTCATCAATATCCGAAGGGAAGTTTTTTTTACAATAACGAAAGTGAAGCCGTGAAGCTCGTTGCTTCTGTTAAAGATAAACTGAAGTTTATGAGCTTCCTACTCAGTTAGCTGGGTGGTGGTGTTCGGCGTTTGCTCTTCGAGGTTATGTTGCAACCAGTGTAAGTGGAGCCGCTTGTGTAAACACGGATCTGGAAACGTCATTCCTAAATTAGTCCTGCCTCAGTCCAAAACCGAAACCGGTTCGCTTTGATGTAAAACGCATAATACAGGCAGTCTATATATGCGCCCACATCCCAAAAAGATCTATACAATCTATTTTGGGAATGAGTTTGCTAGATTAAGTTGTGTACACTTTTGACTACCTAAAAACCTCTCGGTATTAGAGTATCGAGTTGGTTAGCTATACACAAATATATATCATAAATCGACTCGTGAGGTTAAACCTTGCATTTGGAGGGAAAAATCGTTTAAATTGTAGCAAGCCATTATAGCTTCTGACTGGTTCAGCAATGTAAGGGTGCGATCAAACAGCGGCAAGAATCTCTCTCTCTCACTCACACACGCACACACACACACACGCACACGTTTTTCCCTCGGGATTTGGGGAAGAACTAGAGAAACAAGGGACATATCTGTTTCTTTTCCTTACTTTTAAACTGCTTTTCACCCCTCCCTCTAAATAATCTTACGTTTTTAATTATATCTTCTTTCTTTAGATAGATGTGTAAACTTCTATAAATTATATACTGACAACCTATACATCAATTTACAATTTCACCATAAATATTTAAAAGTTTTTTTTAACATTTAGGAATGCAAAGTCGTTATTAGGCACCAATTGGACTGGACAGTGCTGTACTGTACTGGGCGGACAATAACCCATCAGTCATTAGCAGGTTCATTTTCACCAAGGATTATCATTAGGAAGTGATTTATGCTGAATGTGCTCTAGCATTTCTCAGCCCAGAGTTTGTCTTTCTCCACTCGAGCCAGCGCCAAGCCAAAGAAACAGCTGGGCTGAATTTTTAGCGCCTATAATTAATTAAGAGCTTCATTCCCGGGATTTGATGATTAAATAAAGCAAGACCCTTATCCCCTTTGCGATTTCACTGAAAGTCTACTCCAGCCCAGTACTCCTGATCCCACGCTGGTGGTGCATTATAATCCCTTTTTGTGAGGAAAATGCCACAAGATTGCACATAGACACAAGCACAAAAGGTAAATTCAAAAACAGCCACTTGTTCTGCAGTCGCTTCTGTTTTCTCTAGCTTGCTGCATATTTGCCACTTTTTCAGAATCGATGGGGGAGACGGCTCACACGTTTCAGTGTATTGTTTTTTGGGGGCGGGGAGGGAGTATTGGCGGGTGAATTCCTGGTAATACTTGGTGCGCTGCCAGTCACACATGTCCTTACTAATAATCTAACTGGGTCAAGTAATAGGATTCCCTTTACACTTTTTAACTGAATTTGATGTTGTTCTGAAGTGGCAGACCCACTCTTGTCAGTGCCTCTAGTGGTTTGTTTGTGCAAGCTGCTGTGGCAGGATTTGACTTGTACATCTGGATAATAACAATAAATTAACAACGTATCACCTCGTTTGTCAATAGACCCCTAATATATGAAGAATTCTACGGGTGTTTTTATTTTTTAATCTGGAATCCATTTATATTTCTTCTCCTTAAACCAAAAAAAAACAGACGAAAACAGGGACCAGCTAAAAAAAAACTACAAAGACTGGAAAGGGCAATAGGAAATTATGAGAGACGCCAAACCGAGATAAAATCGGGAACTTGGCATGTAATTTTGGAATATCTTTCAAACAGTGAAGAAAAGAAAGTGCTTAGCAAATTCACTCCTGGTCCCGCAGAGAGCTTAGGCTTCTGGAAGCTTGCATTCAGCGTCGGAATCGAACAGGTCCGACCTCAAAGCATCTCAAAGGCCACAGTGGTCAAAAAGTTTTTGATAATCCGTGTCGAGTAACGGGAATCGGCCATTCAGCCCATCAGGTCAATCAACCCGTCAGGCCAATCAATTCGAACGTGGCGGATCTCTGTCTCAACTCCATGTACCCGCTTTTGCTGTGACAAATTAAGCACTCAGCATACTCTTGTGATGTGAAGTTAAGCTTCCCTGAGGTCGTTTTAGTCACATCTACTTGTATAGGAACCTTCATGTTGTACACGTTAATTCAACATACCTCAATACTCACCCGTATAACCATTA
Organism: Pristis pectinata; assembly: GCF_009764475.1. Classification (NCBI taxonomy): domain Eukaryota; kingdom Metazoa; phylum Chordata; class Chondrichthyes; order Rhinopristiformes; family Pristidae; genus Pristis; species Pristis pectinata. Next base: position 35,060,813 of record NC_067417.1, on the reverse strand, counting down.
ACAAGGGTTATGTAGTTCCATAATGTACTCCGCAGCCCTTAGGATCTGTTTCACTTCAGTCTGCCTCCAGTCCTACTGTCAAAAAGCGCGAGAGAGAAAATGTCATTTCAGATTATTTTCCAGAATAGCAGCCCAAGGACGCACATATTAGGAGCCAAATGGACAATAGGTATTGACCATCAGGCCAGCTGCGGTTTATTTCAACCATTAAACATTCATCTTTGTGCAACCGATTTCGAGTTATAAATCGTAAGACCGCTTCCGACTTAAAACTTGATGCTTTTGCAACCACTTCCTTGCACTTTACAAGCTGAAATTAACTGCACGTTTTAACATGAAAGTTTTGAATTCGATATAATGTTGACTAGTTCAGAGGAAGAAATAATTAGCTAAAATATAACGACACCCCTCTGATTATACAGAGGTATTTCTGCTGTACGCATAATTCTCAATTGGACCTCAGAGACCAATACATAACGCACATAAAATTAGTTATAATTTCTATAATAAAATCTATTGGTTTTCGAAGAAACCTGGGGTCCCCGGATGGTACAAAGCGCATTGTACGTACAAGGCATTTTAAAGCAATTAGGAAAACAGTCGAAGAAATTATTAACTCTCTACTATGTAATTTGATTTACTTACGTTAGTGATGGCCATCCATTCATTACCACACTAACAGGACTACTCTGACATACGCAATACAGAGGCTTGCAATTCATTAGCAGCCGTCACAATTTTCCCATCCGCGGCGCCAGCCAGCACTTCAAACAAAGTTTGTATTTTCTTTCAAAAAAAAGTCTCATTCGCCGTCCCATGCTTTCTGCAAATGTATTCTGTATGCGTTCTTAAAGCGGTCTCCCTGTTGGGTGCGTGTCAAGGGTTGGGATCAGTGAAGTGTTTCTCTCTAGGTACAGAAGCGAGTTTCCTAAATATGCTCGCAGGACACAGACAGACTAACATTTCAGCCCAAGCAAACCAAGGCCTTTGATCATCTCGATCAGCTCCAGATGGATTCGATTTGTAGGCCATTTTTTAGTTTTCTCTCCAAATGATTATTTATGTAGTGTGCAAACGCCACCTTTTGCTCCCTGACGCAGACAAAAGAGCACAAGAGCAATCAGCTCACACCTTGTCCGGATACTGAAGTTTATTTGGAGGCGACGGCGGTAGATTAAATAGGCAACTAAAGCTCAACTGTGGCGAGAGTGAGTATAGTCAAATAAGAAACAGCTTCACCAAAATGGAACCTCTCAAAGTTTGCATAACAACCTGGAATTGCACTTTTTATACAGTTTTGATAAACACAATAGCTAATGCTAGAATGTTTCCACGTGTTAAGTATGCTACACATTTAAACGTTAAGACTTTTCCCCCCACATTTAACGCGTATGGAATGGCACAGGACACCTCCATAACAATGTTCGCTCTTAATTCCCAGTTGCACTTATAATTGTACGACTCAGCGTGTTCTGTAAACAGTAAAGCACGGATCCCTTGGCAATAAGTGGGACTAGTTGGAACATTAAATTTATTCTTTAGAAAAGCAACTAACAATATGTGAAATTGCGCCAAATCATCTAAAATGTATTGGTTGAACTTCTTCGTTCTCTTTCAAAATGACGAGCTACATCGTTAGAGAATTTGAAGTTTTCAGCAAGACCGGGGAATGATGTGAAAGTTATTGCGAGGATGCACCTCACAAGGGTTTCAACTTATAAAACAATGCCTTGAACGATCGAGCGTTTACGTGCAGAGTGATGTGTGAAACACGATTATATTTTAATATCTCCAGAAAAATAAGAAAACCCACCACGCTCGTCACCAACTTTGGAATGAATTAAAATAATCTTTCCCTCTTTGTTACCCTTTTTAAAAAAATGTTTTGAATAATGGTACCGGGATTGTCCTGTACAAGAATGATGGAAACCATGAGTCCATTGCTTTCAGCGACTTGTCCAGCTGATTAGGGGGCCTTGGGATGAGCAGCATGAACAGCCCGCAGGAGGTGGCTACCCCCCTAATTCTTTGACAGGTCAGGCGCAAAAATATGAACAGTAATGCTTGGCGTTTCTTTCCCTTCTCTTTCTCTTCATGTCTGGGGTTGGAAATGATTGCTGGCTGCCTGTTCGCAGTTGCTCCACAGATTTTTTTTAAGTTATGTAGGGGGAGGAATGCCAGGAATTCACGACTGGGAAGAGGATAGAGACTTTTCACCTCTTTACCAGTCAATGGGGGCGAGCGAAGGATATGCAGCGACGTATGGACGGAGCTACTAATTCTTTACAGGGTTGGAATGGATGGGATTTAGTTCAACGGGATAATGCCAAAACCAACTTCCCGTTTAGTTCGGGAAGTTTCTTCCTGTTTCTCAAGTGGTCCCTTTCGCTTTGCTCTTGGTCACCTGGAATACATTATTCTCCAGGGATGGAGCGACATCCAGTGTTTTCCTCCTGCTTTCGGTCCTTTGTACATAGATACAAACGTTGTTTGAATTAATATTACCCGTTTTTCCCGTTTCTTATCTTGAATTATTTCTTTTATTATAAATGACGCACATTTACTTTGTTATCCTTTCACATTAACAAATGGTGTCACACGTGTAGTGAAAGTTTTTGTTTATATAAATACTATATTCCATATCTACATGGGTCATCAAAGTGCATTTTCAAAACTTGCAGACACCCCGACCTCCCCAGGGTGATGTGTTTTACATATATTTGAGGTATTCCTCGGATGAGCATTTCAAACCTAACAGCTGTAAAAATAAAGCTTACTTTATTCTTTTTCTTTCTCTTACCTGTTCTAATCGACAGAAATCGTTTAAAGATCTGCATCGCAACACGCTAGTGTTAACGCAACGCGGTGAGTGTAGGGGAGTTTCAGATAAATACAGTGAGCACCGGAAAGCTCACCAGCACTTCCAAAACTGCATGCTGTACTTTAAAAGTCGGATTAGGTAGCCGCAGCAGCCTGCGTGGAAGGATTTTATTTTGGGGGTGGGGGATAATGGGCAGGAAAATTTGTTCAATATTGTTTGGTATGAAAATGTCGCAACTGAATTTGCACCGCATAACCTGAGTCAGCCTTCTGTTGTTCCCCTGCTTAATATAAAAAAAGCCGATACAAAGTCATGGACTTGTGATTTTAATGCAGGAAACTCGCGAAATTCAGGTGGGTTAATGGACTATACTTATATGTGACTATGGACTATAGAATATGTGCGGACATGTATATCACCACGCAGTCAAATGCGTGTGCATAGGCATGCTTAATCAACCATGCGTGCGTATTCCGCATTGCTTACTGATAGCTGTGATCAAATAATATATATTCCGAACAGTTGGAAGAAAAGTTTGCTGAACTCAGAGCACCATTAATTGTTTTCATTTCTAAATGGGTGAAACTGAAGAAATGTAAGCAACAGTATTAAAACTGTTGTGATATTGTATATACAGCTATGAATATTAATACGTTCGGCCATCGGTCCTCTTTAATATAAAGGCTGCCCTGGAGGAAGACTCGTGTGAGATTATACAACAGCAAATCCCACGCAGGCCACCAACCCCGAAAAACCATATCATTTAGTCAAAACCACAAGGTAACTGAAATTAGTATCTGGTGCTCCTGGAACCAGGAAATACTCAGTGTGTGGAACACTGGAAATAGTGTTTGTAAATCTCCGCTTACGCACTTGAACAACTCATAAAAGATCATTTCTTTATGGAAAAATATAAAAATCAGCTTAGGACTAATACCGCCTGTAAGAGACTAATCCTTGAAAATTAAGTAAAGATTAATTTAATTCCTAAAATAGATACCATAGTCACACTACTAATTTGCATAGTTTCCATGTAAAAAAGCAATTTACTACTAATTCCTTGCTTGAAACTGATCATAACTTTAAGCTGTAGGTTATTTTATGTGTTTTTTAAAGGAAAATTACATTGAAGAAAGCCAGATGGGGGAGGAGGCGAGGGGAAACTAATAATTATGGTGCTGACTGATGATATATTGCAATCACGCCAATGCAGCTAACACTTTAACACCAGATAAAAATAGAAGTTCTGATTTGAATGTCCGGGAGACTCTGAACATTTTAGTACCGTTACAAGGGTATTTATATTCGCCCCCTGAGACACTTGTCCACAATTTACTGAAAGGCTAGAAAGATGAAATGAAATAAGATTAATAGCAATCCACCGTTTAACAATCCTACTAGAGAAACTGTAATTTAAAGAGAATTGATAACTACAGCCGCCCTTCTTCTGCGTTTTGTTAAATTCACTCCTATTACACATCTAATAAAGGCCGGGCGTATCTTTTTAAATGGAGAAGCCTCGGCGAAATCATCGAGAGTAATTTATGGATAATTGCAAAATAACATTACGAAATGTTTAACTCGGGAATAACATACTGTGCCTCAAATTCGTTGAGTGTGTCTAAGTTGTATGTGTGTTACGATACACCTGATAATGTTTAGAATCTGAATTAATCATATATTAATGACAAGTAACGTTAGAAATGTCTAATTGGTTATAACGACATCCAGACAGCAATATTCAATCCAGTACAATGGAACTTTTTGTAATATTTTAAAATGTAGTTTATTCATTTTATTTGTGGAACCGTCTAGATTGTGATATTATTAGTACAATTGTTGGAAAATTCGCTAAATCTCTGAAGCACAGTGCGGGCGTTCGATTTAGCCTGACAGCTTCTGTATTTCCTGTATCATCTGCGCTAAAAGGCCGCCAGAAATGCAAATAACACGGGCAATTTGACGTTAACTAAATATATACGTGCCAACTACGAAATTTACATCAGTTCGTTTCCATCCAACTAACCTTAAACTACCACAGATCAGGCCGAAATGCACAGTCGTTATACAATATCTAATGGGTTCAGTGACTGAATTCGGTTGAGGGAAAGGGAACTGACATCTTCAATTTAATTGCCACTATGAATGAGCTCTTTTTTTTCGTTTTCCCCTTTTCTGCGGCGAAATAATCAGATGGGTCCGTCATTAATATTTGATTTCCCAATCTGTTGATCTTTTAAATTAGCACGGTCGGATTGACTGCAATTCTACAGAAACAGAAATAGGAAGCATCAAGTCGCATTTGGAAAAATCAGGCTGAGATTTTATTTACAAACATTTCCGAGTCCATTGTTTCGCAAAAAAAAACAGCCGCATAAATTAGTAAAAGCTCTGGGTATAGTCCTTACAAAAATACAATTCAAAGATTTTTTTTCTCCTACTTCCAGAACACTCGATGCACAGAGACAATATTTCACACACAAAAAAAATCTGGTTTTCGTCGCATCACACTTCCAAGTACGGTGACATTTTCGGGTCATTGGCCGTATTCACAGCAAATAATGAGTTGAATTTCTTTTCCATATTTCTTTAAGATTTACGTTAATTTGTTAGTCCCCGGTTTGTGAATTGGGAGGTTTATGTGACAAAGAGTGCTATTTGATCCTGGTGTGTTATTTTTAATTTTAAAAAAAGCTTTTTGGCACTTATTTGAAAGTACAACGGTTTTCTATTCAGAACAAGTGTGACACCTACCTGCGAATCTGGGAAAAGTTCAAGTCAATACTTTTAACTGAATGGGTTCCAGTATCGTAACGTTGAGGATGGGGAAATATGAGCGGAAAAGAAAGAATCTAAGAAAGCTTGCGGCCAATACTGGAAAATTAAACTAATTTACATGGTATACGAAAATAACTTGAGTGGTTGAGAGTTGGTGATGAGAAGGGTGGAGGCGACGTTATCTTATGTCACTATGTATTCCGTTCTCATTGCCTCCTATATAGCACCGCTATGCTTTTTTTGCGATAGTAATGAGGACTAAATTTGGCATAAAATCGAACTCATTAGCAAAGTTCACCAGCTGATTGCTTTGCATAAAACACGACACTGATTGGATGTAATTAGGTTAAAGGATGGCACTTTAGTTTTAGCCTTATTATTCCAGCCAGTTTTTGTACTCCACCAGCTGCACTGTGAAAGTGCCACACACTCTTTCCTGTATTAATTTTCTTTAAAATAACGATTCGTCACCTAAAATAAAACAAAACAAGCCAAACAGCAATGCTTGCCTGGATGTGTAAGCTAAAACTGTGTTTTAATTAAATATTTACATTTTTTCAGCAGCGACCTTTGAAATTATTTTGTTTCTCGTATGTCTTTTAGGTTTTTTGAAACCTTTCCTCCAACTTCCATGGAACAGTTTTCATCTTAAATTAAACTGCCATCGTGTTAATTATGAAACATTTCAAAAACACATTTATATTATATATGTATATATATTATACGAAAGAACAACATTAATATCTGTACAAGAGACTCGTTTCATAATTTACTTCAAAGAGGGTGTATTATCCTTTTTAAATACAAAAATGCTACATTAAATATACAGAATTAGTCTCAATACAAATTAATTCGTGGTTGGTTAAGACTTTTTTCCAGATGTTACTTTTGAACAGTTTGAATTAACCGTTTGGAATATATCAGAAACTAAACTTCTTTGTTACTTTATACCACCTTGACGGGGAAATAATTTGCCATGGCAAAATAATAAATAGTGTCCAGAGATTCGGCGAAGAACCATTATTAAATGTTCGACATACCTTTCTTCAACTCATAAGACGATGTGTCCTTGCAATGATCGACTGGTGCCGGGCTCTTTGTTTTAGATTCTGGGCAGAGTTTGGCCAGTGCCTCTGCTCTGTTTAAGACAGTCTGACTTAATCCATTAGAACTGAAGTGATTTGTGCTGCTACCTCCATGGTGGCTGTGAAGGTGTCCGAAAGTGCCATAGTTCGTGTAGCCCGTGTAGAAGGGAGAGGTGTAGTAGAGAGGCCGACCCAGCACGGCGCTGTTCGGGTAGGGGCAAGGGGAACGGGACGGCGAGGAGGCGCTGGCGGACACGGCGCAGCCATGGCCCGGGCACGCACTCGGCTGCTGCTCGCTCTGTTCTTTCGACTTGTCCGAAGTGGCGATTTCTGCTAGAGACCAGAGTTTGGGCTTGGAGCTCGTTGCCGGGGGCGAATGGATGACTGAAGTCACGCTGCAGTTCGCTGTGTTACTGGGAAGAGTGTGAGCTAGGTTTGTATGTGCATTTTCCAAGTCGGAGTCGTGGCTTTCGTGCAAGAGCTCAGTTCCGTGAGGCACAACCAGGGAAGAAGTGGTAGCTTTGGGGGAGTGAAGGGTCTCTTTTTCCTCCGAGTCTTTAAATTCCGAATCGCTAAGGATCTGCTCATCTTTACTGGGGTCTTGTTCCTCAAACCTTTCGCAGGCAATTTCTACTACGCTCGTTTTCTGACTCCCTGTTTGAATCAGTTGAGAAAGAGAAAAAAAAATCACATTCTATAGTCAAACATGTTAATTACAGTCTAATTCTTGTATTTACTTCATGAGGAGATTTGTAATTAGTCACATTTCTTAACTCAATAAATGTTGTTACTTCGAGACAGTATTTCAGATGTATGTCACGGTATTGTGTTTTTAGAAACATCTCCTAAATACACATGTAGCTAAAATTACAATTCAAACGAAAATATGTGTGTTATTTGCATATGCGTGCGTTATAAATAATAAACCAAAATCAACTCCGCGCCCTTATTGGAAATGATTTCTCTAAAATATTCATTAATTTCTTACCTGGCTCTGGTTCCGATGAGTTCCCCTTTTCTAAAGGTTTCTGTGGCTCATCTTCGTCGTTTTTCTCCAGATCTATGTTCTCTTCTTCTTCCTCGTCTTCACTCCTATTTCTCGGGGTCCAGGTCATTTTATTTTCCTTCTTCAACCTCCTCCTGGCGTTCGCAAACCAGGTGGACACTTGGGTCAGCGTCATTTTCGTGATGATGGCCAGCATGATCTTCTCGCCTTTGGTGGGGTAAGGGTTCTTCCTGTGTTCGCTGAGCCAGGCTTTCAGGGTGGCAGTGGCATCTCTGGTGGCATTTTTTCGGTAGGCTGGGTCACCGTAGGGGTAAGAGCCTAAAGGAGCAGCGTACGGGTGATATCCTATAGATCCAGCCATGCCCGTCGAGTGATCATAGGGAGAGCCCTGGGACAACAAACACCCGTCAAAATCGCGTTTTGTATCAAACGCATTCAACTGTAAATCCTTGAACCTTGTGAAATAATACATATATTTTTAAGCTGCCAGTTTTTGAAGATTATAATAAAGTCGGCTGATTTTTTAAAAATATTAATTTTCCTAAAATTGTTCTTAACTAAATTTAAATTGTTTTCAAATAACAAACTGCGATGCCTGAAAAGTTTGTAAAGAGGGGTATGCGATCATCTCGTTAGACGATCTCAGCGAAGCACCATTGTGTACAGCGATAGTTACAAATGCATTTTCATGGTGTCTAGAAAGCAGAACTTACCACGTAGGAAGTGAAGGCAGCGGTCGGGTCTGTGCCGTACTGGAGGTGGCTGTTATAGCCTGGGGAAGGGGCTGTAAACGCTGTAGATCCGGCGTACGGGCTGAAGGCAGATCCCGAAGAAGATCTCCCAAGTTCATCTGTCCTGGGCCCCGATATGACGCTCGTGCTGTACGCTGGACACGAGTAAAGAGCTAACGAAGCTGACGGTTGATACAAGTAACCCTGAGGATACGACATGGCTAAGATTAGTGATTGTGTGTCTCTGTGTGAATCAACCCCTTATTTCCAAGGCTTTTATGTGAATTGTGTGAACTGGAGTCATACACCGTCAGATTGCCTGGGTCTGCGCTGTCAGCTGCAAGCTGACTCTCCCAGTGTTTACTTGCTTGCAGAAGTTTTCCCTTGGATGGGGCTGCTTGGAAAAGGTCCTGCAAGACGCAAGTTAGAAATTCAGGATTTCTGACGCCTTCTACGCACTCGCAGCTCCTCCTATAAGGGTGTTGTCAATAGAAGAAAGGCAGCAGCATGCTGGGGTGCCACAGCCAACCTAATGAGAGGCTGTTCTCTCTCTCTCCCTCTCTCCCTCTCTCTCGCTCGCTCGCGGAACAAGACCCATTTCAAGGCTCAAGTGCGCCGGCCCCTGGATGGCAATCTTTTACCAGACTCCAGCAACTCAACTTTAGTTCGCTAATGTTGTACGTGATGGAAGCCTGGCGAATCAGATCACGTCAAATCAGGGACAAATGTAAACTTACTGGAAATGCATGCCAATTAAACGTTCCAAAGTACGTTTGTTAAACTTTCCTTGAAATTTAAATTTACTGCCCGGAATTAATTGCAGTTCGGTCGTGTGCTAACGATTATATAATGTTACAGGTGTATCACTATTGCATAAAATGTTGTAAAGCAGAAGCTTTTGTTTTCAGAAGATCCGCTGCAAAAATAAATTTAACAAATGCGATGCTTTAAATTAGGATTAAACTAATTTTAAAATACACTAACAACTCACCCACCCCTTCTCCCTGTACCCACGTGGTTCAGCTAATTATTCAGTCAATAGTTAACTAACAACTGTACCCAGCCGGTGCCGATGAAAGATGATGGACAGTGACTCTGGCTTCGGCGCCTTGGTAAGGGGAAGGGAAGAGCATCTCGTTTTCGCACTTGCGATTACCATCCAGCAGTTTTGCTGGAATTATGTGCGGTCTGTGCGTTTGAACGTAGGGCGAAGACAAGATCGGCCTGGCTGTGATGTCACTTGCCACCAGCTGACAGCCACACTTGAATAAATGACCACTTGGATCAGGCACTGGGAGATGACCAGCTCTTGTGGAAGCGCACCCCAGCACATACAATGGGTAGAGTGAAGGAATCAACAAGAAATTTAAAAAAAGACGAACTGTTACCTTGAAATCACTCCAGGGTATTGGCTATTTTTATATGCCGTTAACAGTGTACTATTAATCTGATGAGGTGATTTGATTCAATTTTAAGTCTGTCTGTTTTTTTGTTCTGACAGCAGCTGTCAGCGCAGTCTATAACATTAATGCAAAATGAGACTCACAGTGAAGGATCAACAATTGTGATGTCATTACTGAAAATCTATTGAGAAATAATTTGCAGTAGGTGCATGGAACATGCTGTGGTTGAGTACACAGAAGCATCACCCCAACACACCCCCACCCCAATCTTCCATTCTCTTCTATAGAAATCTTCAAAATAAATGTTGTGTTTGATAGTTGCAGATTGGGGGAAGCTAATTTTCAATATTGGCTACCAATTGACATTAGTATGGAGCAGTCATTAGTAAGTCATGCCAGACGACGATAAAGCACAATGTGTAGACAGTGCGTACATGAAATGTATGGAGGGATTCACTGTTGCAACAACAGACTCCAGACCAAGTATGTTAAGTAATAATAAACAATGATTTTCAAAATCTATTCTTTGGTTATAACGTATTCTTGCACGTACGGAAAAAAATATTAAGCCTCACGTTTCATTGCTATATATATTGAAACAACAGATATGGATTAATGGAAATGAACAAACTTTAGATTTTGTAAAAGCCATTTTACAAGCATAATCACGATCTTTTTGGATTTATATTAGAGAGGATATTGAGTTAGAGGTCCACCTATTGGATTGCCTCAATGAATATTTATACATGGTGAACTATTTCTCCTTTAGAAGATAAAGTATAACGAAGAAGAGTTTCATACTTGATTTTTAAATTTTTTTATTGACTTCCATTCAGGTAATTGAGTAATAATTTCATTTTGTATATTTTATTGTACAATCTATCATAAATTATACAATGTTATTACCTGTGAAATATTTAATTAAATTTATAGCCTAAAGTGACCTACAATCCATCAATATTGGATGTTTTCTGAATTTAGAATCACATGAGAGTTTTTCTTCCAATGTTTGGACTAATATATACTAAAACAAGGCACAGTTCATCTAAAGAAGTCCACGTTGTTCTTTGCATATGTCTGCATACACCCCTCCAGTCCCCAAAGTCTTTAACAGTTGTCACAGTGAATGGCAGCTAAGAAGTTGCTAGCAGAAGCTGTGTCATTTGTAGTCCAGTCAGTAGTCACACTCACCTATGAATCCAAAGGTTCAGGATTTATAGTACAGTTATCCAGGTTTACTATCCAGTCCAGTACTGAAGATATCTGCACCATCAGGAATGCCATATCTTGGATGAAACATTAAACCAATGTACCATTGGCTTTCTGAAGTGTATGCGAAAGATCCTATGGCATAATGTTGAAGAAGAGCAGGGGAAAGATCCTTGATATTCCCCACTATTTATCCCTCAAACAACATTTCTAAAAGAGATTATCTTGTCATTATCATATTGTGGTTTGTGGGAGACTGCTGGTTGTTTCTGGTTAATTGCAACCATGGCACAATCTAGAGTACTTCATGACTGCAAAACACACGGGGCACATTGTGAAAATAACTGCAAACATTACAAATCTTTCTTTTAGCAGAAGTCAAAGCACCAGCAGAAATAATGTTTTTTTCTAATCTGTTCAATATTTTGTTACTCTGCAATTCAGAAATTACCCAGTTTTGGAGGTTGTGCACTCATTTATTTATTCTGTGAAACTTTTTTTAAAAATGAAGAAGGGGACCATGTATATTCATTGCATACATCTGTACAAACCATTGTAGACTATAGGACAATGATACATTAGAAAGATCAGGGTTGAAATGATTCTTGATACCCTTGTCCTCTTTTGATTTAGGAATATCGTCTTGTAACCCTAAAGAAAAACAATCTCCCATGAGTTAAGATATATTTGTAAGAACTGATTTGCAAACTCCAGGTTTTATAACTGGAATTAATAAAGTTGGAACTTAAGGTCTTCAGAAGACAGTCAGTATCTGAATCCAAAATCTTATGCTAAGCTTCATGCTTCTTGTCTCAGTCCACCATTGCTGTTATGATTTAGGTCATGTTTGTGTGTAAATATTTATTTTATTAATTGCCATGTCAACATTTCCTATTCAATTTTGTACATTACTGACTTGTAAATAGTTACAGGTTATTAAGAGGCTTGGTGAAGCAAATTTTTGAAGTCTTACCACTCTGTTGTCATCTTCTGTATGTGCATGAAAAAACATTTGTTTTATCAAGTGGCCATGGGCTATTCAAATGAGAATTTGTTAGCATTACACTTATAATTATTTGTGAAAATGGACAAAGTTGAAGGCTTAAAAGGACCAATATTTTACCTCAAGATCTGTATTTAATATTTGATTTATTTTATCCAAAGCTGCTGGCATCACAATCCATATCAGATTTTTATACAATTTACATGATTTTTACAAGACTGAGTTTGTATATTTGCATGGGTGAATCCTACAGCTTTTCCCATTGACAGCAGAAAGTAACAGTACAGTAATTACAGAACTTCACAATGGTTGTATGGTCATCAATAATAGCTTCATAACAGACATAAGAGTTAGGTGTATTGCAGCCAAGTGACAACCATATATTGAGAAGCTATTATAACCTGCTTTTATGACAATTTTTATTGTTTTCTAATGTAACCCACTTAAGCATAATGCTTATTGTGGTTATATTATTACTTTCTGCAAAATCCATTTTACCACATTAGTAGTTTTCAATCAATCTTTGTTTAACGCTTAGAGTCCAAGTGCATCATATTTACAGACACATATAAGTCCTATTAGAAAAGCAGAGAAATTTTCTTCATAATCTGATTCCCCACTTACTTTCAGAATGTGTTTTCTTTCCTTTTGCTATGATGAACAGGTAGTCCAACATGTTGACTGTTTATTTCTGATGTTGAAAAGAATTGTATTTTCCTGCACTATCCGCCATTCTATACATTAACCTTCCTGAAAGGAAATAATTAAATAAGAATTCCTAACAACTTGGACAAAGTTTTAGGTATGTGTGAATTTTAAGAGAGAATTATTCCTGGTCAAAGCTCACTTCTTATTGGAAAATTTGAAACAAGTTGACAGCAGTGCTTCTCTCCAGCTGCTGCACAGTTGTGGAACAGCTGCTGACAACATCTGTGCATTCTGAGGCATTGCACTTGCTGTTGCATTTTGGCATTTTGAATGTTTTGATAACTTTAGTTGATGCTCTTTCCCTTTACTCTTTAAGAGGGCTATTCTGGTCTTAAAAGCCAGTGAATTGTTTGACAATTTCTGTATGGGAAGCAACCTGTTTAGTTCTTGTAATTACTGAACACATAGCTGGAGCTGGAGACTTAAGGGGGCAGAAATGTATTGAAACTAGGTGGTGCTGGTGTGGTTAAACACTCTCCGATGCCAATATATTTGATAACGTCATGCTACATTAATGTTATCAGATCCATTTACGCTGTGAGGTTGGGATATTAAATGAGAAAAGGAGGAATGGACTGTCAAAATTCAGACTTTAATCTTCAGATGAATTCAACACTGGTCTGAGCAAAAGCTAAATTGCAGGGTCTCTTCATACAATATGATTCGGTATTTCTGCTAATATTAGTTCTGATATTAGCAGGAGATCATTTTATGATTAGCTCATTAGTTTGGTGCAAGCCTATACTTAGCCTTGTTATTTTAACTAGCAAAGACTCTCCTATCAATTGACCAAAGGGGCATCAGTTAACAATTTCTGGACGATGGTGCCCAACTGTGTGTATTTGGCTCACATCCATATTTTACATTGATGCAAAACACAGTTCAATGCCTTTAGGTTTAAACCTTATTCAAGATGGCATCTGGTCACATCCAGAAAGAGGTGATCAATTTGATAATACAAGGACGAAATGTTTGTAAGATTTCCCTTTCATTGCAAACGATTTGGGGACTTAAAGCTCATAAAGCGAATACCAACGCATTGCCGGTTGTGTTTTAGTAAGTCCCGCAATTATTTTTTTCCGGAAATATGTATTTGAAATGTGCACGATGGCTACTTCAATTATTTCCCTCTGCTATCGAGCTCCACTTCAACTGCAAAGCTAGGCAAAGTACCTTAACAGCTGAAGTTATCTACCAGTTATTAACAGCACAGAGGTAAGTTATGCAGTTTGGATCGTCCCCAATTATTTTGATGAATGGAAAAAGATCATTTTAAAAACAGATCGAAGAAAAATGTATCAATTGACTCAGCAGTTCATTCAGCGGAAACCGTTTTGTACAAGCTTCATTATATAATTTCCGTATAATACTAATTACTTGGACCATTCAGAACTTCGAAGGGCGTCCTTACAATGCAGTGCAAACCAGCTGATTCGCTGTCTCTCACACTCTTAAGCTCAAAATGAGTGTTTACTGGTGGATATAAGCGAATAAACGAACCAGGTATCCCCTCTCGAAAACTCATAAAAGGGTAGAAGCGAAAGCAGATTAAAACCATATGAACTGGGATAAATCCCTGCCGATCAACGGATGTAATCTCCTTTGATTCCACCAGATATATTTCCCAACACGAACATATCCCGGTTTATTTAATTCTCTTTGTCTGCTTATAGCAGCTATTCTACTCAAGCCCATATCTCAGCGGGAAATCTCGCAAATCGATAGTTTTCAAAGTCTTTTTCCCTGCGAAATTAATCAACGCATTGCATATTGCCTTTAGCCCCTCAATTATAAGAACGTACTTTTAACTGTACAAAATCATGCTCTGATATCACTCTATGTGAATGATTGATTGAGATGTTTGTTCATACTCTCATCTGTTTATAATCCGTTTTTGTTACTTTCAATTACTTTTTTTGTGTGGATTAAAGGCTTAATGCTACATCTTTCTGAAATCATCTTTGGATATCACTGTATCTATACAGGCAAATAATGACTGTCAAAGTGTGAATGTTGCTAAAATGTGCGTATCATTGTTTTAACGTATTGCATAAACAGACAATGAATATGTATTCCTCTATTTACATATTTGTTTTTAAGTATGTTAATGTTTCTTAATTTACTTTGAACTGGCAAGATATTTTTAATAAATCCCAAACGTGCAAACATCTGCGTTTCTGGAATTTCACGAAATGCAACCTGTAACCGCGTTTTAGAATTATTCACACATCACGGGACAGAAGATACACCGCTCCCAAACAGGCCATTCGGCCCAAACAGTTCATGCCGGCACTATGCTCCAACTCGACTACTTATCTAAATCTATCAACATATAATAATCCTTCTCTTCTCCTCATATGCTTTTTCAATTGTCCCTTAAATGGATCCCTACTATTCCCTGTAATCTGTATATTCCCACGAAATAGCATTTTCTTTCTTATTATAAAAATCGGACAGTTTGCAATTTCCACTTTTTTTCAGGCTCGGTTCATCAGTTGCGCATCCGTGTCACTAAAAAGAGTATGATGTTTGCATATTATATATGTTAAACCATCATCTTTTCTGTCTCTATTACTTAAACATTCCTGTGCATCTGAACTACACACAAGGAGAGCGGAATGAAACCACTCGGAGCGCTCCGCAGGTAACAACACTCTCCCTGCAATACACACAGCTCATCATCGCCGGGGAATTCTGATTGACAGGAGCGCCTGTGCAGCGCGGGGCCGCCTGGGAAATGTAGTTCCACGCCTGAGACCGACCCGCGGACGAACAGCAGATCCCGAAGTGCAGTGCGACATTGCCCTTCGCCGTCCCCTCGCTGATTGGTGGTGCGCCGCTCATTTACATCGCCTGGCAACCAGTGGCCTGGACGCAGGGACTGCCGGAGGCGGGGCTAATGCTAATCACGCCGTAAGCCCCGCCCATCCCGCGCGGCTCCTCCCACCGACTTCCGCTTTGCCCAGGCGGTTGCCAAGGCAGCGGGTCGGGCGACCGGAAGCGTGCTGGGGGTGGTTGAGTCCCTCACGCCGAGAGACGGCGGCCAGGAGGCGAAGCGCGGCTTTCATGTTGACTCCCGCTCACATGAGGGGTGGTGAGGGTGGGCCTGCACCACAGCGCCAGACCCGTGCGGTAAGTCACACGTCTTCATCCCGGGGCTTTTCCATCCTTCGTGCACTGTTTATTCCAATGCAGACTTGCAACTGCAATGCGTTTAATGCCTGGAAACGGACAGGCGATTTATTGCATTGTGGCAGCGATTTAAATTGTGTGTTAATTCTTTCGAGGTGGGTGTAATAAATGCTCTCTTGTCGCACGTTTGAAGTTTTCTCCGTTTATTGGGTCGTTGTTTGCGCAATGTTATCAATCGGCGACACGGAGAAAATAGGTTTCTTGTGAATAAAACAGGGAGAACAAACGGTTCTGTCCGGGATTGGGAGCAGGTGTAGTTCTGCTTGCAGCACACTTTCACTGAATACTTTGGTTGTGGACAAATGCGCGGGTAAGTGTCGGGACGTTGCCGCAGGTTTTTTTTAGGCACGCTCAGGGGCAAAGCCGTCGAAAGGAACTTACTCCTTCGTTTGAAATTCCTGACCTGAAACTGATTGTAACCCGCAGGTTTGCTTTGATGAAATTGGCACTCGCCAGCACCTCTTTTTTTTAAACAGCCAAGTAAACAGACGGCGCCGTGTTAGTTTTTACGACTGGATAGTATAATTTGTGTATCTTTCGAGAAACAAAGCCGATATTAAAATCCTCCTTTCAGAATAATTAAGAACGTGTAAGTATATATTAAAGACAATGTCAATTTATTTTTCTAAAATCTGTACATCACAGAATTCATTGTAAATATCGGTATGATGCACATTTTATAGGAAGTGAATATAATTATCCTGAAACCTGTATGTCATTATAAGTAAGTATTTCAACATGAAATGTGTTTTATACTTGCGAAATATTTATTGAAGGAAATAAATATGCAGAGCATTGGATCAAATACATAATACTGCTTGGAGTGTTTTCCTGGTTTTTATTTCTTCAGTGGAGGAATTGAATGCATAATCCAAAATAAGATGAAATGTTGATGTTTTTATCTGCTTGTATAGTAGTTATATGAATCAGATTTTATCTTTAAAGACTGTTTTAAAATTTTTTTTAGGGAAGTATACTTCTGGTTTTCAACCTTGACAATAAATATGAATTGTTATTTGCCATTGGCCCTAAAAAAACTTAACAGTCAGCACATATTGAGTTGTTAAATATATAACTACTCTTAAAAAGTGGTTTACCACCATCAAATAGTGCTTTGGTTATGGAAGTATTTCATTAAATTTTGATGTTTAATTTTAGTTTACCTTTCATGTTGATTCTACCTATCAATGTTGGCTTTGCAAAATAAAAGTGAGACACCTAAACCTGAGAGTGATGATTAATACCTGTCGCATTTTTGTGGCACAATTTTGCAGGTGAAGACTGTTTTCATATGTAATATTTGTCTTGCTGCAGGTATGGAGCTACTGTACAAAATTAATATTACTTCTGAATATTTATAAAGTGGTTCTGTATAATACTATAGATGATTAATTATAGTTGAAGTGTGATCGATTGCTGATCAGACTGAGCTTTATTACTGGAAATAATTATGTAAATTAGCAATGAAATGCTGTATCTAAACTGCCTCATTTTAAGATTTAAATAATTTTGACAGTGACTTTCACTTTTCATTGGTTACAAGAAGTCACCATTAAAATCCTGAAAATAAATGCCTGCTATCTGATATTTTATATATTTGTACCATTTCAGAAACTTCTGTAATTAAATATTGTAAAACAAACAAATTACTAATGCATTTATAAACATGCATTTTGATTAGAAATGGAAATCATACCAATGATCATGATAGACTTTATACATAACAGCAATATGCCAATAAAATTTGATAATATCCCAACAGGAACACTAGATTTATGGAGATTTGGGCAGGAATCAAAGCTTGGGGTGACACCTCACAACTATTTTCACTTGTGTTTTAGTTGCATTTTAAAATTGTATCTTAGAATTTTATTACAAAAATATGCAGTGATCATGCATCTCTCTGGTCGTAGAAGCAGCTATTGACCTATCACAGGTGGTAGAATTCTTGACCCATAAAAGAATGCTGCAAGTTAAAGTGACAGTTAAGCTTGTCAGTCGCATTTGCCTGCCACTGCTTGAGCTTTATCAGTGCTCAGCTGCTGCTATCGTACTGCATGCTAAGAGGAGATGCTCCATCTTGGGACAGCAAACTGTAAGTCAACATGGTTTAAGACCTAGAACAATGTATTCTGGCATCAGCAATTTACAAGGTAATGTCTGAAGGAAAAACATGAATAAAGTAATTTAATAAAACATATGATGGATATTTTTGTCAAATATACTAAAGATGTTTGTTACAGACAAGCTTTTTTGAACATTTTTATCCTTTTATGTAGAAACAGAATACTTCATATGTGCCCTTACATAAGTTGGGTCTGTCACACAAGAGAAGGTAAGGCTGGCCCATTAAAACCAATCTTGCTACATTGTATTTGATTATCAAAATATCCGAGTATTGTCATAAGAAATTACGTATAACTATCCTTTTTTAAAAAAAAACATTTATTGTGACTTTTCTCGTGGCTTTGATAATACTGAAGTGCAGTTTTCCTTAATTCCATCTTTGTCAGATCTCCTGGAGATTTAACTTGTTTCCTGTTATTGGTTGCTTGGCCTATATGACAGCAATGAGAACTTAAATTTATAAGCACATTTGAATAGCAGTCTATCATAGTGATGTCAAACAAAATTTGACACTGAATTTGACACTCATCACATATCAGGGGTGATGACCACAATATTAACAGAGAGAAGTTTTACAGAACATTTTATGGAAGGAAAAAGTGGTGGGGAGGTTTAGGGAGGGAATTCTTTAGCCTTTGCTTGTAAGAGCTGAAGGCACAACTGCCAATGTTGGAGCCATTCAATTTGGTCTTAATAAGACAGCATTGGAGAACTGCAAATATTCCAAAATTTAAGGATGGAGGACATAACTGAAAGAAAGAGGGGCAAGAGATGGAGATATGCAAAAAAACAGTTTTACAATGGCGGCATCGCTGACCTATTTGGAAGGTGAATTCTGGTTTACAGTGGAATAAAGCAGACAAGCAGATTGGAGCACGTTGTAATAATCTATTTTAGGACTAACTAAAGTGGTTCAAGGTTTCAACGTTAGTTGAAATAAGGAGGAAGCTAAGGTGGGCAACATTAAATGAGGGAAATTGGCAGCTTTTGAATTGGTGCTGAAGCTTTTGAACTGGTCTAAAGCTCATTCAGGATAAAATATTCTTTTGCATCAATTTTTGTGTAATTTTCAGTTGAGTCAGTATATACTTCTAGCAGAATAGAAATTGAAAGGTAGTGTTTCATGTATCCATTTATCTTGAGATTATTAAAGTTTCTTCGTAGTTTTTTAAATTATCAATATCACCACCACACATGCAGCATTGTAGAAATACTCTGTTTAAAAGTAAAAATGGGGAAAAAATGGAGTGAATGCCACAACAAGGTTATAGGAGAATCATAATTGCCATTAATTGCATAAAATAAATGAAAGATCTCTACTCTATTACAATTCAAATGATTACATATTATTACAAAGTTCTCAAATTACTGTATGAAATACATTTTAGGAACAAATTCAACTTTGTGTATAATACTACTAAATTACAATGTATTTTAAAAGGTTCCCTGTGATTTTGAAGCAACAATCTACATAATTTAGTATATTGTCATGAAAGTATAAATAGGTTGTCAGATACTGAAATTTCCCCCTTGTAAGAAATACAAAATTGAATGTTGTGGGTAAAGCCAACCTTTTGTGAACTGTCAGATGCAGTATATTACAGCATTGCATGAATAAATAACCGAAGATAAAAGTGCAATGCTATGTTTCCTTCATTTTGTTTTAGCAAATCTGACAAACTTGACATGAAGACAAGTCTCTGATTTGATTTATACTCTTTGTATGAAATAGTTCTGTAACATACATTTCATTCATCTGCCATTTTAAAGTATTCTTATGGAGATTTCCAAATTATAATTGTCTATATTCCAGGTGAAAAAGTGGTGCTTGTGATCTCTTAATTTATTTCCCAGAATTGAAAGCCTATGGGTTTGATGCTTCTTTAACAACATGAATTTGGGGAAAAAACATAATTGGGGAACCTAAGGGATATTTTCATTAGTTAAGAATATCAGAAAAGCTTAGGATGATTTGCATGGGTCAACAGCCACTTTGGCTCCTGCAGGGAATTGAACTGGTGTCGCAGGGCCGGAAGCTTCACCCTGAGCGGGTCACTTCTGATCGCACTCACTCCCTTTGCCCTCGAGCAACTCGCTTGATTCCTCAAATATGTTAATTGGGTCACCATGGCATCTGCAACAATTATATTTTGAATGTTACCAATGCTTTTTGCTTCTATTGCTTACTTGGTATATTATTTCCAATGTTATCAAGACCGAGTTTTTTGATGCTCGCTCCAAATTTTCTTTCAATTTTTCACTTGTGTTTGTGGTTCCTTCTGTAAAGTAACATTGGTTTATCCACCACTTAATGTTATGTACATTTTGATATGATCTCATGACTGCGCACGTTTTAAGCTTTAGCTTTTTTTAGTATCTCAACTATTTTATATTTACTGATATAATCTTAGTCTTTCTGTACTCTTTTTAATGAGAAGATAACATTCTTTAATGCCAAAATTCAGGATTCAAAGTAGGATCAATTCTTAAATTATGAAGGGTTGGCATAACGTCTGTAGGTCTGAATTCTGCTGTTCCTGGCCACGTTGCATTAATTGCATTACCTAATCATTTGGTATTAGTTCCATTCATTGCCATCGTAGGGACATAGACTGATTAAGTGAAAGAGTAAAACAATGGCAGATATATTGTAATATGGGGAAATGAGAGTTTCACTTTGGATCAAGTAAAGACAAAATGGAATATTTCTTAATGGCATGAAACAGGGAACTATTGAAGAGTTAAGGGACTTTGGTGTCCAGGTAAACAAATCATGAAGAAACTTGTGCATAGCTGTCAAAAGTAATCTGTAAGATTTATGAAATGTTGAACGTTTTCTTGAGATAATTGTAAAACAAAAGTAATAAAGTGATTCTGTAGTTTTACAGAGCCTTTGCCACACCTTACCTGGAAAACTGCATTTGGATTTGGCTATCCATCCTCGAAAGGCATGTTAGCCTTGGATAGGTACAGCACAGATTCAGCAGAGTCATCTGGAGCTTAATGAGTGATTATTATTAACCTTTTTGGTTCCATTGTTTTTGTATATGTCATCTAAAGCCCTTGTGAGGTTACTCTTGTGTAATCATAATATTGAATTTAAGGAAAGAAGGGAGTTAGAAATTAAAGGCCAAACAAGCTCATTGCTCCATCATTCTAGCTCAAACATCAGAGCAACAAATTCATTTTGAATACTCGTGTTTTGGTGCAATTACAACCTTAAATTTATTATTAAAATACTCATAAATCTTTGAGCAAACAAATGTCTTAAATTTTTGTATTTACTTTCCAATTAATTTAAGTGTTTTTCTAGAAGGAAAATGTGAGAGGATTGCTGAGGAAGGGGCAGAGGACTACAATATGATGCGAAAGGACAGAATGAGAGCGGTGGAAAGGGAAGGGGTCTGAAGGAGAGGAGGATGATGAGGAGAAGGGGATCTGGTAAGGGAGAGGCTGGCAAGAGGGAGTCAGAGTTCTGATCTGGGAGGGCAGAGGTATGGTAAGGAGAGGAGATCTGGGAGGGGGGGATGGGTAGCTGAAGTAGGAGGGGTGTCACAATAAGGGGGAGCAAGGGGATATGAGGGAAGGGGAAGCAAGATGCAGGAGAGAGGGAGGGTTTTGACCGGGAAAGCAAGGGGAGTCAGGTGAGGGATGGGGAAAGTGCAGAAGCTGGTAGGTGGAGTGGCCTGAGAGACTGTTAACTGGAGGCAGGTATGTCTGAAGGAGTAAACGGTCGGGTGGAGGTTTTGGCAGAGGGAGGTCAGGGGAGATGAAGGTCTCAGGGGTTCTGCAGGAGGGAGAGGTCGGTAAAGAGGAAGCAGGAGGTTTGAAGGAATGGTAAGGGGGAAGCAGGGTTCTGGTGGAAATGGGAATCTGAGGGGGGAGGAAATGGTAGGGGGGAGCAGGTCTGCATGGTAGTTGTAGGATGAAGGGAGGGGCTGTAAGGAAGAGGATGGAATGTAGAGGCAGGAGTGTTTTTGGGGTGGGGGAGCTCGTGTGATTGTTCGTGAAGGGAGGTGTTCTGGGTGAGAAGGTTTGAGAAGATCAAAAGGGGAGGCATGGTGGGGTGGAGTGAACAGGTGGGATCAATGTTGGGATTGCTGAGGAAGTGGCTGAAGCAGAATGAATAGGGTGGCTTTGAAGGTGTTTGAGGGAGGGGTTAGGGGAGGCCTCTGAGGAAGGTGGGATATGATCAGGAAGAATGTGGCTCTGAGAGAATAGTAGGGGGTGGCAATGTTGAGTGCAAAAATCTGAGGGAGAAATGGTGAAGGAATGGGATCTTGGGGAGTGGCTTGTATGGGTTACTGAGGACCAGAGAGTGGCTGGTGAGCATTGTGGGCCTGAGGCTGTTGAGGGGAAGGGAGCCATTAAGAAGGGGGTTTGTGGAAAGGGATTGGGGTCTGGGTTGGTGGAAAGAGAGTGGCTTCTGAGGGAGAATTGGTGAGGAAAGGGTAACAATTGGGAGGCCATAGGGTAAGGGATGGTGAGCGGAAGGGAGAGGAGGGAGGGTGTGGTGAAGGGGAGGGGTTCTGAGAGTGTAGTTGGTGGAGAGTGGGAGGGGTGGTAAGGTCAATAGATTTTGATGCAAGGGTGTGTGAGGGAGGGATGATTATGTGGAGCAAAGAATTATGGGGCACAATTGGGAGGGAAGGTTTGAGAGGGTGGGAAGGGAGCAGTAAGAGGAAAGGAGCTCGGTAGGAGAGGGGATGAGGGAAATAGAGCATGAGAATGTGGAGGGGGTCTCTGAGGAATGGTTGTTGAGTGATTGTGCATCTGGGGTGGGGGGGTTAGTTGCAGGAACCTCTAGTTGGGAAGGGGACAGGAGGGATGTTCAGAAGGAGAGTGTGGGGCTCCCTGTGAGAGGCAGAATGGGTGGTTCTGTGAAGGAGGTGGGGGGGGAAGCTCTCATGGAGGAAATGGTGAGGGGAGAGACAGAAGGCGAGTGTCTGAGAATAGGGCTGTTGCTGTGTAAGTCTGAGGGAGGAGGTAGGGCTTTGGCTCTCGAATGGTTTGGGGAAGGAGGCCAGCTTCAAGGGAGTATGATTCTCGGAAGAGCTAGCAGTAGGCTTCTGGGGGAGGAGTGGGAGTATGTAAGTGGGGTCTTGGGGAGGAGTGTTGTGGAGGGGAAGTGAGGCAATTCTGAGGGATGGGAGGGTGTTCTGAGGGAAGGTTTGGTGACCCACAGGCTCTTGAGGAGTCTCTGAGGAGGGGTATGGAGAAGATCAGAGTGGCCTTAAGGAAAATTCGGTGAGGAGGATGGGAGGTATGGGAAGGGTAGTTGTGTGAGAGAGAGGGAGTGACGGTGGCAAGAGAGTGTCATTGGGTAGTTCTGAGGGATGGTATGGGTTGGGGGAGTGGTGATTCTGTGGATTTTGGTGGAAATAAAAGCATGTGATTGTGAATGGATAGATTGCATTTGTGTTTGTGTGTTTTCCTGTGTTCAAGTGGTAGAGCTTCACATCAATGGACCAAGATCTCATTGTCAGGACTGTCTGGTAGCTCTTATGCAACAGGCAAGAAGAATTTGTGCACAGGCATCTTTCTCTTGATGGGAGCAAACAAGTCATTCTCCATGCCGAGAGACTTTAAGACCACTTTAAAGTAACATTCAGGATTTAGTTTTTCCCCTTTACCTACACTGATGAGGTTTCTCTTCCCACCACCTCTGTTGACTGAGTTACGGGAGAACAGAACCTGTCAAAGAAAATTGCTTAAAGTTCACTGGGTGTTTTGACAGAGTTTTGTACACTATCAGAGATTTTATTGCTCTTTACTAATAGGAAGTGTCTGGAGTAACTCCATTGGAAAGAGAGGATTGATGAAACTGCAGAACAACAGGGACCATCAAAATGCTTCAGTTTTGTGCATGTACTTTGTCTCATTTTTTATATTTATTTTCTTACATATCTAGAACCAACATTGGCTTTGATAGCAAGGAGGTAGCTAAATTAGATTGTACAATATACCATTAGTGGTTGAAAAACACTGCGGTCTGGATTTGTCTACAGTTGTACCATGACTATGGTTCTTTTGATCTTCAATTTTTCGTGCACTTATTTGTTTGAATAGAGGTACCATGGTTTAGATTTTGGAGCAAGCAGATCTCATAAAGAAAGATACATTGCATACAATGACATTCATTAGATTGGTAATCAGCTGTGTCTAAGTGTCTATCTACTAATCTGATTGTTTAATCTGGACTTTCACAACATGTACTTGACTTCTCCCAGCATTTCACCAGGAAAATGGATGTAAGGATAAATATCTGTTTTTCTTATCCATTAAAAGTCCTCATCCATCTAGTCAGTAATTGCAAAATTCCTTCTGTATTCATTCACTGGCTTTAATGGATCAAGTGCCTTTATGGTATAGTCTGTTATGCAATCTTTAAATGTTTTACAGCTTTATCTGTACAGACTATAATACTAAGTCTTGCAGCTATTTGTTAATGTCCACAAATAAAGACTCCAGTGTTTATAAAATATTGATGCATTTCTTTGCTTTCAATTATTCTTTCCAATTACCAGGTTTTGATTGCTTTATAATTTTGCACAATTTTTTTCAATAAATGTTTGAATCCATTATAACAATTTAAAATAATTTGAACAAATGTCTTAACCAAATAGTGTAATTAAAACTTTTTTGATATCTTGCAAATTTTGCACATGGCATAATTTTCTTTCTACTAGCTACCCTTCTTCCTGCAATTATTTTTTCAGATGTAATTTAATACAATAGCATGTTAAAGTTATTTGGAATGACAAATAACACTCCTACCAAGTCACTTTTAATTACTATATGAAAAATAACTATAGTTAACACCTTACTCATGCTCAAACTCTCCAAATAACCCTCCAGCATTGAGTTACTAACTAATAGAACAAAAGCCACCCCTTGACTCTGGTATTGAGGAATGCAACACTTTTTTTGAGTGCATGTGCCTATTTTATATGTACTGTATATTCAATAAATGGATCATAAACCAATGTAAGAGCTGAGCGTGTATCTAGGCAGCTCGCTTTAAAATGAAGCAGTTCTTAAAGCATCAGTATTGTCACTGTTGCTACTTCTGTCCACTCTACCCTGGTTATGCTTGGTTATTGAAAGTAATTTTCTTTACATCAGCAAATTGTTTACAGATGTTATAGTATGTATAGATCTTCTAACTAGTCAGTATATTACATTTAACATCCAACAAATTTGTGTTTCTGAGCAATAATTTCAGTGACTACAGCTACTAACAATTTTGAAATTTAAATGAAAATAACTATCAGCCAATAAAAATGCAGATAGTGGAAATCTGAAATAAAATACTGGAAACACTCAGCATCTTTGGAAAGAGAAACATAGTTAATGTTTCAGGTTGAAGACCCTGCATCAGGCAATTGAGCTTGAGCATAATTGAAAAAATATATTATATATGGAAGTCAGGGTGTCAATAATTGTAACAATATATAAGAAACATTAAATTCATCCATCTTGAATAATTTGCCTATATGAACTTAATGATTTTAAGTAAATTTTCTGTTGACTTTGTGATGGATTCAGATTTATGTTTCTTTTTTTGTAAAAGAAAACTCTTGATGCCATTATGATGTGTTAATTACAAGAAAACTTGGTGAATTACATGGTTATGTAGTTTATTGTAAATCTTTGACAATTCCATATACTTAAAGCTTTGCAAAATTTTCTTTGCCTGTAAGTGATTGAATATGATCTGCATACAGATCTTTTCGGTTTGAGAATTTAAATTGTATTGAACAGGTCATCCTATGTGAGTTGCTTGTTGTTAAATATTTACAGTATAATCACACCTAATTTTTTTTTGCTTTGATTTTGCAATTATTCGTGGGTGCTCGTATTGTGTTTCCATTTCTGGCACCATTACGAGCCTCAACTACTTCCAAGTAAGTTGTAGTTCGGAATAAGTATAACTTCAGAGTAAGCCTCTCTCTGTTCTTGTTTTAATATAAGCAATATTTTTCTTTTTAGCTTCATTTTCTTTCTGGATTAACATAGTATTTCTATTTTCTGCACCCATCATCCTTGACTATCTGCTTGAGATTGCAATTCAGCTAAAGTCTTTCATCTTTGTCCCATAGCACTAGAAAATGGGCAGAACATCCAAACTGATTTTATCCAAGCACCTTGGAAACAGATGCATTTGTCTCTTAAATTTGATCGCGAATGCCACAGGGAAAGGAATATACATTTACCTATTAAACTCAGATCCTGGATTTTTCTTTTGTTCAAATGTGGTAGCACTTGAATGTGGCCAATGGAATGTAGGGGGAAAAAAGCCTAATTGATCCCGAATGCTACAGGGAAATGGAAATATGTATTTACGTATTGAACTCTGATCTTGGATTGCCTTTATTGTTGCACCTGAATGGATGTAAGAAAAGTCTAATTTCACTGGTTATCTTTTTGGCATTTTGCTTTGTGAGTTATTTCTGTGTGCAACAGTCCAACTCTTATTTCTCCTTTAAACTCTGAAACCTATCTTAACTGTTGTTGTCCTCCACAAGGCCACCTGTATTGCTGTTTCCTTCCTGGAAGCTTCTAGATTGCTCAACCTTTCCTTAATGAAAACTCTTGGGTACCATCTCACTTACTGTAATGGGTCTCAAAATGAATACAACTTATTTATCCCTGAACATCTTCCATTATTATTATGTCTGTTTGGGAAATGGATCAATTCCATCAATGTAGAATGACATTTTGCTTAGCTGTTTTGAAGCAAAATATAACCTAGGCAGACGTGATTATGATTTTTATTTCCACTTCTGAGGATGAGTGTAACTTGATTTGTGTTGCTTAAGAATATTTGGTCAATATTGCTCGTGGCAGTTACAGTATTGAGCAGTTTGCTGTAATTTCACTTCTCCTTCCCATCCCTTTTTCTTCCCCTCTCACCTTTCCATATCAACACACAAGTATCTTTAATACAAATGTACTAGTTCTGTGTTTTGTTTCAGGTTATGGTCTGGAAGATGTTTAGTGTTAAGCTTTTAAAACAGAATAGCAGCTTTTACTTGAAATAATTGTGTGCACCTTCTTTCTATTAAATAATGAAATATTACAAACTCCTAATTAGGACTAATGATTATTGCCTCTTAGAGTTCTTCTGTGTTTCTTTTTGGCATTTAAAATAAATTTACTTTCAGGTGGTGAAATAACCAGAAACTAAAAAGAGAGAGAGGGGAAGTAAAATCCCGTATGTATATTAAAAGAAACAAACCTGCTGTGAAACCCTTGAAACAGTGTCAGAGGAGAGGCTGTGCTCTATACAGTATCTATCATAATATTCTCTACCATGCTGTTCATGCAACCTTTAGTCCTTTAAGTAGCTGGATAATAGTCACCCATCCAATACATTTGCCCTGAGGCAATAGATGGAGACTTTTTCATCATTTTTCTCCTTTGGGTATTGAAACCTGGTGACTCTTGAGGTGAAAGACAATCATCTATGTTCTTTTCACACTGCACTGAATTATTATACTGTATATAGATACATCCAACCATGTATAGAGTGATGGTGTGAATTTATATATTAATTTCTTACCAGTTTAAATTGTGCTACACACATGCTAAGGATATTTATATTTTGTGAAGAATGGAGCATAGAATAGTTATATTCATAGCATCTAGAAAAACATTTAAGTAGAATCCATATAGAACCTATGGATATCAAAGACTTTAAGTTCCTGCAGGAGCTAATTTGCAGTGAAATTGTTCATGTGAGGCATACATAATTGATTAGCAGGAAGAAAACTGCTATGTAATATTGACAGACAGTTGGCCTCGCTTATACAACTAACTAATGCAGAAACCATTTAAATTAAATGTTTGTTTATATAACAGTGATGGTTTATCTCCTCCTCATAGTTTTCCCATTCCACACTGTGAGCGGCAGTTGCAGTGACTGTTAAGTGTTTAAAAGATGACACCATTATGTGAAGTGATTTTGAAATGAGAGATTTCACTGGAAGATTGCATCTGCTACTTTCCCTCCCTATATCACACTCCTTGGCTGTGCAGATTATGATTGATTTGTTTGTGACAGATTGCAGGAAACAGTCATTGATTTTTCAATATTTTACCAAAAAATTATTTACAGTTGTAACCATGGGGAGGTATTTCCATGGGCTGTCAGCCCTTGAAAGACTGGGATAATATTCCCTGCTCCCTGACAAGACAAATTACCTGTAATGAGTGCAATAGCTGAAGGGTATACTTTTATTTTAAAATATGTCAATAACCCCAGTGACTAAACGAATATTGATTCAGCATAATGAAGCCTGAGTAATGCGAAAATGAGCTCTTCAAGAAACCTACTAAAGGGTTCCATTCAGCTCATAGCAGGAGGTTTTCCATTCTTCATTGCTGGGTCATGAAATGCTGCTGCTTAGGAACAAATCATTAGAAAATTCAGTGCCCTATCTCAATGTGAGGACTGAAAATTGGCCTACTGTAAGTGATAGATAGCCTTGCTTGCCCACGTTTTTATTCCAGTATTTATATTATGTACACATAAAACATCTTTAATATTAATGCAAGGCCTGTTTATTTTGTGAGGTGTTGCCAAAAGTCATTTTGAGATCAACCCATACCTTTTAATCATTTACGTTCATGGAATAAAATATTTTTCCCATACTCCCAGGTTGTTCAAATGATTTTTTTGTCAGAGGCAACAGTGAAATGCAGGAAAATTGACAGAATAAATGATTTGAATATTTAATTCACCTATCTGAGGAAAAATGCAAAATTGCTGTACATATTGTTAAAGAGCATTCATTCTAATGTTTGACTTGTTTTATGACAATCTGACCACTTGATGAGCATTATTCCTAATACAGTATTAGCTTCCAATTTTCATCTTTTTAAAATAGTTTGGACTCTAAAACTCCAGTAATGGGATTTGAGTCTATTTACTTTGGGTTGTTAGTCTGGATTACTAGTCCATAAAATATAACCAGTGCGGTATTGTAAATTGTATTAATGATATGGCACCGTATTAGATGTGGCAGAAGAAAGATTTGCATGTGAATGCAGTTTTATGTGTGTTTCTTTAGAACAGGCCCAAAACGTTGGCTGTTTCTCTTTCCACAGATGCTGCCTGACTTGCTGAGCTTTCCCAGCATTTTCTGTTTTTGTTCTTGTGTTTTTACAGTATTGACTTATGGACTTAATGTAAACGTGTTACTAGCTGTCTGTCATGAGATCCTTGCAATAATTTCCATACTTCCACTTTCTTCTAGTACGACTTCCTTGTAGTCTGTATAACAGAACATTGTGATCGATGTAACCCAGTTATGAACCCTATTGCAATCCCTAAGTGGGTCATTGGGGGGAGGGGGGTGAAGATGGAGGGGAGGAGGTGTATTGGGATGTTGAAAAAGACATGAAATAACCTGTGTGGATGCTGGTAGCAGCTTTGTTAAGTTGAGAGGAGAATTTGTGTAACTAACGAAATTTAGATCATCAGTGAAGGAGTCTTCAGAGTTTTAGTCAAATACTGATTAATCATGTGGTTCCTAAAAGGGCACACTTAATGAGGTGTAGTGCTGAACTAGAAATGTTGAAATGTTTCAAAATGGGAATAAGAGAGGTACATTATTTCAATATGATGGATCGGAAGCATAAATTTTCTTCATTGGTTTTCAGATAATTGGAGTTGATCTAATAACTGGTTGGGGGCGGTGGTGGGGGTAGAAACAGACAGTAATTTTGTAGAACTGTTGAACTTTAAATAAAGTGTGTCCTGCTCTGGTCTGGTCATCAACACTTGTCTGACATATCACTTTGGCTCTGAGCTAAAAGGTTTTGAGCTCAATTCCCATTGCACACAATCCAGACTGATGCTATTGTGCAATGCTGAGGAAATGCTGCATCGTTAGAATTGCCATCTGCCAAGTGGTGCATGATTTTAAGATCCTAGGAATCCTCGGGCAAATGGAGGGTGTAAAAGATTCTAGAAATGTAATGAGTTTTTCTTTACAGTCACGTAGTCTCCAATGGACTATGTGGTGACTTATTTACTAATTGCAGAAGCTTTTTATGTGCAACTTAACTGTAACGTCTGCTTGGATAACAACAATTACAATATTTGTAACGGGTGATACATCTATTACATTATAGGATGTTTTGAGAATATAACAAGAACACTATACAAAGGATTTTCTTATGTTTTCAACTGTGCAATTTTCTGTATACTTTAAAAGTATAAATTACAAATGAAATAATGCATGAAACATGGGTAGCATAGATGGGTATTAGGAGTGATTCATCAATTGAGGAATTGAGTTGGAGTCAGGAGTGAAGTATTAGGGGTAAAATAAGGTTGAGGAAGGGAAACAGTACAAAGAAAAACACAAAACTAGGGGCAAAAAGAAATTTTAAAAAATAATTACAATTATCGGGTAGTTTCATGACCTTCCAAAAGTGCTTTACGTAGTGACTTAATTGTCTTGTTTTTGTATGCTTCTTTATAAAGCCCAGGATCCCATATGCTTAATCAGCTTCTCCACCTGCTTTACACCTTCAAAGATTTGTGCAAATTTACAACCAGATCTCTGCACGTCTTTTAGAAGTGTATCCTTTTATATTGCCTTTCTTAATTCCCGTTACCAAAATGTACTTTTGTGTATGTTAAACTTCGTCAACTGCATGTCCACCCATTTTACCAGTCTGTCAATATCTTTCTCACTGTTTGTCACACTTGCCAAGAGATGTGTCATCTGTAAGGTTTGATATATTGCTTGTAGACCCAGATCTGTCAATATGTATCAAGAAAACCTTGGGGTGCACCATAGCATATGTTCCTGTAGCTTGGGAAAGCAACTGTTCACATTGACTCCTTCCTATCTCTATAAACTCATTTTAGTATGTATGCTTTTACTCTGTCCTTTTTTCCATGTGCTCTAATTTTGCTGATAAACTTGCATTTATCCAGTGCCTTTTAAATGTCCATTCGACAACATAAACTACTCTGTTCTCATTAATCCCCCCTATCTCTGTCAGAAACTCAGTCAGGTTAGCTAAGCAGCATTTGCCTTTAACAAATTCATTCTGGCTTTGCAAGTTGATCCATAGTTTTCCAGTGAGTTTTAAATTTGTCCCAGATTACAGTCTACAGCAGCATTTCTAGAGTTGTTGGATTTATCATAATAGCCTTTTACGGGGAAAAAAAAGTATTTACAGTCCTCCAGCATCACTCAATTATCTTAAAATCCATGCCTTCCATTCACACCTGGAGACTTAATCAACTGCCTTTTCACTACATCCTTTCTATCAACCTTTAGTTTATTCAGAATCTCAACTACCTCCCCTCTTTACAATGATTTTGGCAGCAGCATCTTTTTGGCCATGAAGTGTACTCATTTAGTAATATCATAGATCTCATTTTTGGTCCGGAATCATCTGTACTCCTGCTTCTGCTAACAGTTCATTATTTTATATGCCAGTAGAAGACATTTATTATTTGTCCGTCTACTCTCATATTTTCTCTTTGTCTTATTTTTACATCTTCTCTGATCTCTCTATATATAGCCTAATTTTCACATGCTATTTCTCTGACATCTGTCATGCATTGCATTTTTCTGCCTTATCTTGCTCTCCATCTCTTGTCATCCAGGGAGCTCTGGCTTTGATTGTCCTGCCTTCCCCCCTGAAGGGAATATACCTAGACTGTACAAGAACCATTTCCTCTTTAAAGGCTTCCAATTGTTCAATTACAGTTTTGCCTGCCAGTCATTGATTCCAATTTACCTTAGCCTGTTCAATCTGCTGAAATTGGCACTTTTTCAATTAGGTATTTGTACTCTAAAAATTTTCCTTGATCTTTTCCATGGTTAGTCTAAACTTCTACCATGATCACTGTTACTTTAATGTCTCCTCACTGAACCTTGCCCATTTGACTCTTCTCATTTCCCAAAACATCTTTCTTGATGAGCTGGAAATGTACTGATGGAGGAAGTTCTTCTGAGCAAACTTGAGAAATTCTTCCCCTTTTTGCCCTTTATGTTTAGAAAGGTCTTGCATCTCTTTGTAATTTCACTGCAAATTTGCCTCTATACCCTTCCTGATAGTAGCTGGCCTATAGAATATATCAGGAATGTTGATGGCACCTCTATAATTTATTTCAATTAATTCCAAGAATGGAAATATTTTGGGAAGGGTTAAGGTCTTCAAGTGCTGGTGTAGCGATGTACCTGCTGACATGAGTTTGGAAGGAGTAACTCCTGTGTGCCAATCATGTGGGGAGTGAATATTCAAAATGGTGGATGGAGACCCAATCGAGTGGATTGCTTTGTCCCAGATGGTATTGAGCTTCTTGTGTCATTGGAACTGCATTCATCCAAACATGTGGAGAGTATTCCATCATGTTGCTTGTAGATAGTGGAAAGGTTCTGGAGAAATCTGGAGGTGAGTTGATCACTGTTGTATACTATTACGTACCTGCAACAAAAGAAACACACTGAGTCATGTATAAGTGTTAGAAACTATTAATAACTAATGATAATAAGAAAACAATAGAAGTAAAAATGTTAGAAGTAAAAATTTAGATATTAAACATTAACCCCAGAACTAAACTCGAAGTGTGTGTGTGGCAAATTCCAAACTCCAAGTCCAGGAATAGTTCTCAAAGTTCAATTCAGCAAGCCATAAGGTGAAACGTGAGCAAAGGCTTTTGCAAAACCACTGTTGACTGAACAGAAAATGTAGAGAGAAAATAGAGAAGTTATGAAATCCATATGTTCCACGATGGAACCCACACGACACCTCAGTCACTGATGATCTCCACTGCTTTGTTCCGAAGTATCTGCCACCCCAAAAGGCATTCGAGATGTGGCCTTCCACACAAATACCTGTTTCCTTCTACAGGTTAACGACAAAGTGGGCTCCACTGGATTATTCCAAAAATCCATACGTGGATTGTAGTGACAGACACAGTTATTGTTTTTCATCCATCGATACAGAGACCAGCAGGCAGTGTCTCTTTCTCCTCTCTCTTTCTGACTAAACCAAAATGTCTGCACGTCGTTATCTCTTGTTGTCGTAATGACGCCACACACACACACACACACACACACACACACACACACACACACACACACAGTACTATGACTTAAAGGGACATTCACCAAATAGCAACCTAATCCATAACAATACTCATTTTCTGGCCTGCTCTTGTAACCTAAATATCTCTGGCTGGTTCAGTTAAGTCTTTGGTCAATGATGAACAGTAAGATGTTGATTTTGGGAAGCTCAGTGATGCTCAGGAGGTGGCTAGATTTTTCCTGGTACCAGACTCTATTAATTTTTGGTCAGTGGTCGTACCCAGGATGTTGATGATAGAGGTCATGATAAATGTAATCCCACTGAATGTCAAGCATGGGCAGTCTTTTGTATGGGTTGGGTATTGCCTGGAACTTGTGCAAATGTTACTTCCCAGGTCTCAGCCCATGCTGGAATGTAGTCCAGGCCAAGCTTCATATGCAGTTGAAGAGTTTCCATTTTCTGAAGAGTTTTAAATGGAATTGAGCATTATGCAATCATCAATGAACATCTCTATTTCAGACAAAATAATGGGAGCAGGTCATCTATGTAACAGCAGGAGCTGGTTGCGATTGATCACTACCTGGGGAGCTCCTTCAGCAATAGCCTGGAGCTGAGATGATTGACCTCCAACAACCACAATCTTTGTCATTTTGTATGAGGTATTACTGCAACCATTCACGTGTTTTCTCTTGGCCTATTGATGATTTCAGTTTTATCAGGATTCTTTGATGCCATTCATGGCCAAAATTTGACTTGACGTCAAAGGCAATCACTTTGATCTCACCTCTGACATTTGGCTTTTTATTTCTTGTTTGGACCAAACAGGTGATGAAGTTTTGAGTCAAGTGGTTGTGGCAATATCTTAAATCAGCTTCAGTGAGCAGGACTATGAGTAAGTGCAGAAATACAGATCTTCCATTATTTTAGGGATTGAGGATAATTATTGTATTGGATTTGCCCTGCTCTTTTGTTGACAAGACATACACAATAACATACAAGAAGCAGAGAGAATTAGGTCATTCTGCTCTGCTGTCACTTTCTTGTACTAACCTGATATCCATTAATTCCCTTAATTTTCAAGACCTGGGTGATTCCCCACATTGTTGGGCAGTTACTAGCAGAACTGTAGTGAAATACCTGGCTACGTTGACTCTAAAGCACAGAAATTTTGCAATTTTATCATAATATTGCCAATGAGTATAATAGGTGCTGCTGATGTGCAATTAGTATGGTGTTTTGAGTAAATCTCATGTTCAATGCATTGAATTTAATCTTCAAGTAAATTGTAGTGATGGTCTGTTTTCAAGAAAGTACAATTTTAGTAAATTGTGAACAAAGTGATGGGAGCATTTTTTTTTGGCACTTCAAAGAAGTAACTTAAGAAACATATACATTGCTCATGAGAAATTTTAATTTGCATTAGTGAATTAATACTATGCTACTGCTAAGTCCTGCAATTCCTGTGAGGAGGCCAGACCTTTTCCTAGCAAGAAAGAAGTCTTTTGAGGTGTAGGTGAGGAAGTCAGGACCTGGTTTTGGAGGTCCAGAAGTACATAATGCAACTTAAGAAACTTAGATGAAGGGTCTCGGCCCGAAACGTCGACAGTTTATTTCCCTCCATGGATGCCGCCTGACCTGAGTTCCTCCAGCACTTTTTGTGTATTGCTCCAGGTTCCAGCATCTGCAGAATTTCTTGTTGTCTTACAAAGATAAGAAATCTGTTTTCTGTGGAGTTCAGGATGGATTTACACAAGGGAAAATAGTGATTGTAGAAGATCTATGCAAAATTGATGAATGTACAAAATAAAATATTAACAAAGACTTTTAAATAAGTTGTGATCTAAAAATAATGGTTATGTAAATTTTGTTTACTATCGCAGCCTTCCACAGCAGAAAATTATTGGGTTAAATTGTACTGGATCTGGCACTCTTCCAGACCTGTATTTACTTGCATCACCCTGATCTGGGTTTAGAGGCTGACTGACCTGACCTCGATATTTGTGTGTCCTTCTGTGAAATGTAAGATATAGTGGTCGATGAACTACAATCAGGCATAGGTCCCGTGGCCCCTTTCCAGAATAAAATGATGGCTTTTTGACAGCTCACTGTCAAGTTCACTGAGCATTAAGTTATGAGTGTGTGAATGAGAAGGAGCTACTTCATTTAGCTGAGATGTTGACAACTATGGGAGATAAATTTAAGTAATTATTAAAAAGATTAGCAGGGAGTTAAGATATCTTTATTAGTCAAATGTACATCAAAATACACAGTGAAATGCATCTTTTGCATAGAGTGTTCTGGGGGGCAGCCCGCAAGTGTCGCCATGCTTCAGGTGCCAACATAGCATGCCCACAGCTTCCTAACCCATATGTCGTTGGAATGTGGGAGGAAACAGGAGCACCTGGAGGAAACCCACTCAGACATGGGGAGAACGTACAAACTCCTTACAGACAGTGGCCAGAATTGAACCCGGGTCACTGGCGCTGTAATTGCATTATGCTAACTGCTACACTACCGTACCTGCTAATCACTACAGTTTAGCAACACTGGCCACTGATCACTCTGCACTAAAATGGACTTTGTTTTATTTTGTTCTTATTGTGTTCCTTCTTGTAAAAATTGTGTGTAATTTTTTGTTTTTCTTGTGAATGCTGCTTATATGATGCTATGTGCCTGAGATGCTGCTGCATAAGTTTTTCATTGCACCTGTGCATACATGTACTTGTGCATATGACAATAAATTTGACTTTGACTTGGAGTGGAGGAGGACTGAAACACCTTACCTGAAAATTTGGCAGAGGCAGTGATCCTCATCACATTTTAAAAGAACTTGGATAACATGAACTGTCTTAACCTAGAAGGCATTGGATTGGGAGCAAGGAAGTGGGATTAACTTGCCTGGACATAATGGGCTTCATGGGTTCCTTTTATCTAATAAATTTAAATAGTTTCATGATGAGGCCTTGGGATTTTGATGATCAGAGAAGACAATACCCTTCATAAATCACACATTGGATATTTTCTGATTTGCTTAATATATTCTGACTTGCACACCAGTTGTGCTCACAATTGCATGTAGAGCACTAGACAATATTTTTCACTTGCATACCAATCAGCTGTAGACAATGAGCATAGCATAATTATACATTAACTTTCACATGCTCCTTCCATGAACCCTGAAATGGGCAGAATAGCTGTATATTGTGGTGATTTTAGATATAATTGTGGAAGAGACATAACAAAATGTGGAGCTAAGGCAATTGAAACAGTACTATCAGATGAAGATGTGCCAGTTGCTGCATAGTGTGGCTGTACTTGTTTTTGTGGTGCTCATTTCTAAAAGGAACGGGTAGAGTATGAAGAGCTGCTTGTTTCCTTGTATGTGATATTTATAAAAGAGTTCGCCACCTGCTTTTTGTATGAGTAACAAAGGAGGATTGAATAAATAAATGGAGGAAAGTTACCGAGAAAGGGAGAGTAGAGGAGTGGGATTCTTTTGGGCAAAAGACCAGGCATTGACACATTGGAAAGGGAATGTTCTTCAATGCTGTGTCATTCTATGAATGTTATAGAGCATAGTTTCTTGCACAGTAATCTGCTATTGTCACATGACAATGTCGGAGTCATTTGCTGTAAATACCCCTTTTTATCCAGATCAAAGAGCATCTCTTTCTGCTATTTGCATTGTTGTTACATTCATACTGCTGCAAAAGACGCTGCAGGGTTACCCCAATGTGAAGCTGTGGCTGGCTTCCACTCATTGGCAACATGATCATTAATACACATTTAAAGAGATTCAAGCACTCCCAAAGATTCCTTCAATGTTTTCTGAGCTGCATTCATTGGTAGCCTGCATAATAGAGCCTGTAGCAGCGAGATGCATTGAGTAGCACAGGTGCAGCCAACTGCATTCTTGTACCACCAGGCAGGCTTAAATGAAGGCAAGACTTGTCACTTGTAATGATTTGAGTCCCCTAGCTTTTCTGCAAAAGGATTAGTCACAGAATCAGATAGCGAGTGTTCTGAATCACTGTGCTTCTGCAATGGAGTGTGCCACAAACCACTGTTAATGGAACACTTGATAGTAAGGCACATGTACCCAGCCAGTGTAAATAAGTACAATAAATGTAAGGGGAAAACATGGGAGTAAATAAATTATAGATGTACTATGACCATTACATAATATCTCTTTGATCCCTCTTGCATTTATTATACTATGCAGAAAGTAAAGTATTGTAAGCCACAAATGAACAATTTTCAATGTACACCAAAAAGTTAGGTACTTACAGCAAATATCAAACATAGTAGTTTGCAAATGTGTACAAAATAAAGCAGTAGTATCTAATTGTAGATTGGAAGATTGAAGCATCAAGACCATGGTCTCTGAATAAAGTGACCCTGATTACATCATGTCCACTTTTCCATGGTGATTACTCTCTTAATCCAGCTCCAAAATAAGGCATTTGCTTCATGGTAATATTGTTCATGCCACTTGCTGTTGTAAATATTCTTAAGTGATATATTGTAAGAACTTGCACTTGACTAGGACCAAAATTAGCAATTTTTTTGCAGTCCAATGTTTGCCGGTTGAGAGCGTTGTTATTCTTGTACTTGCTTGTAGCTTTTCTCTCTGGAGGTATGGGGGAAAAACGTGGACTTTTATTTGCCCAACAATTTTTTATGGTTTTGGTTTCCTCAGTGAGAATGAATTGCTTTTATATGGCATTTAGAAATTAGTCTAGAAACTTTTTTTGCCCAATTTTTGCTAGCACAGCAATTGCCACTCTCTTGCATATTTAATCCAGATATGAAAATTCCTTTGTTGTTGGACTGAAGTGTCACATGGTCTAATGATAAGGCTCTGAGCAATGGCATGACATTGAACAGTGGATTGGAGATGCTTCACTTCAAAAACCCTTGACGACTGACAAGCCTGCAAAGCCTTTTTTTACTCTTGAGAAAAAGTTGAGGTTTGTGGGGACTTGTACTCGCAGTACAGTATTGTGGAGTTATAAAATTGTTAGAGGAAGCCATTTGACCACCAAGTCTGTGCTGGCCCATGGTAGAGCAAACCTGTCAATCTGTTCCCTGCTTTTTCCCATTAGTTTACCAATTATTTTCTCTCACATGCCTAATCAATGTTTTTGAAAGACCTGATATCTGTTGCAACCATCCTTGCAGCTAATAGGTTCCAAGTTATAATTATAGATCTCAGAATAGTGCAACACAGGGACAAGCCCTTTGACCCACCAAGTCTGCGCTGACCACAATGCCAATCTAACTAATCACATCTGCCTGCACGTGGTCTGTATCGCTATCTTTCCTGCCTGTTCATGCGTCTCTCTCAGTGCCCCTTGAACATTGCTATTGTATCTGCTTCTACCACCTTCTCTGGCAGTGTGTTCTGGTTACCTACCATTCCCTGTGTGGTTGGAAGAAAGAACTTGCCTCACATCTTTAAGCTTCCCCACTCTTAGCTTAAACCTATGCACTGAAACCTATTTGTCATTTCCAACCTGGGAAAATAACTGACTATCCACCCTATCTATTGCCCCTAATAATTTTATACACTATCAGGTTGTCCTTCAACCTTTAACACTCCAGGGAAAAAAAACAATCCTAGTTTGTCCAACTTCTCCTTGTAGTTAATGCACTCCGGTCCTGTGATTTTTCTGTGTGCTGTTTTGTTTTCTGGGGGAAAAAATTAGTTTTATTTTCTTCCCAAATTTTTAAATTCATATTATTGCTCCTCATTTTAATGCTTTTAATCATTTATTATCATTTTAATGTTTCAGTTTACATTTCTTCATTTTGTTTTTAATAGTTTGTGAATGCCTCTGGCTATCAGAGACAATTAAAAGTTGTTTGAAAGGCCTTTGAATGCTGGTGAGGCTATGAAACCAGAGACCTACTTTCTCCTCAGAGCCCACTACCCCTCACTGGACACCTATCAAGTGTGGAGAGTTGGCTCTTTCAGCCATGTACATATAAGAAAAATAAATGTGGATAGGGTGCAGGTTGACCCAACCCATTGTCTCCTTGTTTTCAAAATGCATCACTTCATGCTTCACTGCATTAAATTTTGTTTGTCATTCTATATGTCTTCTTGCAGACTATCACTATTCTCACTGCTTTGTGCCATCAGCAAATTTGGAAATTTTAGCCTATATTCAAGTCATTGAAAGATATAGAAGTGTTTCTCTGTTGGAATTGGGTTACGTCCTTTATAAACAACCAACTTGAATTATTCCATCTTGATTAAGAATTTGGCTCCATTATAAAAGATGCTAACAGGAGTCTTGCTTGCTGTAACCACCGAGTTTTTGATGCATCACACTTTTTGGAGTACTCAATTCTTGTTTGTTTTCCCTTAAAGTTTTAGCCTTGACTCAATGGTAACATTCTTGTCTCTAAGTTAGGTCATAGAAACTAGTCCATCCCTAGAGAGCATGTAAATTTGTAGTTTCAATTTCAATGCTCGGAGTGCTGCACTACCAAAGGGGTTATCTTTTGGACTCGGGTTGAACAAAGGTCTTCTCTGCTCTTTTAGGTGGACATAAAAATCTAATATTTTAAAAAGAGCAGGGGAGTACTCTAAACAATCTGCTGGAGGAACTCAGTGGGTTGAGCAGCATCTGTGGGAGGAAAGAAATTGTCAACGTTTTGAGTCGAAACCCTGTGTCGATAGTGGTGCTGAGAACAGTTCTAATCAGTGAAAATTCATGTGTTGGCATTTTTCCCAAATGTTTTTCTTTCTGATTCACATCCACTTTAATCATTCCCTTGCAAAAGGACATCGAGGACCATGATTTTTCATTTGGTTGACGTCAAGTGATCAAAATACATTTTAGACCATGAAAAATAAATATTTTTGGTTAATAATTTGAATCTTTGGTTAATAATCAACAGACATTCTGACTCCACTATGATTACTACACTGCCTGTAATACGACATGTTTCAGAATTGGAGCAGCCTTGAGTTTAAAATATGGTTGACGTAAAATTACTATTTTGGTCGTACATGATTCAGTAAATGATGCATGTAGACTTTCTGCATTATATTACAATCATGTTATAATTTATGTTGAGTTGTTTTTATATATAATCATGCATTGTTTCCACACAGAAAACAAAATACAGAATTACACCATAATCACTTATTTGATGTTGTTGATTATGATGTACATGTACATACTGTAGATTCTTATAGTAACATTCTTTCAACAATTGAATATTTTATAGGAAGAGGAATATAAAATATTGCTGCTGAATTTGAAAATGGAATAACTTTTTTATTTCTGATATCAGCACAATCTCTGCAATGTGGAGGGTGCAATTGGTTTGTTTTAAATGTTAAGTTCTGGGATCTAATTGAGCTTTGCAGTGTTGGTACTTTTCAGTGTCATAAATAAAAAAAAATGCTTGTTGGAGCAAGATGCAAGAGAACTGCTGGGGGTTATGTAGCTAAATTCTGACATGAGTTAAGTTCAGTGAAGGAAAGAAGAAAACAGCCTATCAATTTTTGACTGAAGGGAACAGGCAGGTTGTGTCACCTTTTCTTTCTTAAAATAAATAGTCCGTGATGTACAATTAAAATGATAGAACTACTGAAAGAATACAAAATAATTTTACATACAGTGGTTCACTTAGAACATTTTAAAAATCTGCAAACAATTTAGTTAATTTTTTCTATCAAATACAATTCATATTAAAGTATTGAGGGATAAATACAAAATGCAAGAGTAACTCATTAAATCAGCTAGTACCAGTGGAGAGAAACAGATTAATATTTCAGATCAATGACCTGACATCAAAATTGGGCAAAGTGGGATTAGCAACTAAATGAGAGTTATTATGTGAAATAATAAAAGAAGAAAAAACTGTTATTGGAAATAAAAGAATAAAAGGAATAAAAACACAATATGGTGGAAATGCTCATTAACTGAAATTGATGAATTCAGTGTTGAGACCACTGCCTCACTAGCAATAAGGTGAGGTTCCTCACTGTACCTCATTGAGTTTCAATAGAACCATGAAGGGAGGATGATGACCGAAACAAAGTTCGAATGGGATCGAAAATTTAAGTGACAATAACTGGAAGCTTGGGACTATGACAGGGATATTCTTTAAAACAGTCATTCAGCCAGTGTTTTGCTTCCTCAGTTTGAAGGAGATTGCAGTGATCAGTGAATCCAGAATAATAAAGAGAAAGAAGTACAATTTAATTTGCTGGTTAGGTAGCAGCTGTGGATAGAAAAACAAAATGTTTTGGTTCCAAGACACTTACCCCCAGCATCTTCTGTTTTTATTTCACATTTCCAGCATCTGTAATTTTCATTTAAATTGCTGGCTTACCTGGAAAGGGTGTTTGGGGCCTTTGACAGTGCAAAACAAGAACACAAGAAAGTGGAAACAGGAGAAGGTCACCTGGCTTCTCAAACCTGCCCTTCTGTTTGATGTGAACATAGCTGATCTGCTCTTCTGTGCCCATTCCACGTAGCCTCAATTCTCCAACCTTTCAAAAAATTATCTGCCTTCCCTTCCGGAGATAGCTCCAGTGATCTAGCTCCCACGGCCCATCTGGGGTAGAGAATTCCAGAGATTTTTCACTCGTTGTGAGAATAAATTCCAATACACCTCAGTTTTAAATGACTACCCCCTCCCTCCTGCCCACCCTCCTCATACCAATGTAAACATCATCCTTCTCATGTCCCTTGGCATCTCCTATGTTTCAGTAAGATCGTCTCTTATTCCACTAAACTCCAAATAATACAGGTTAACTAAAAGTATAACTTTTTAGCTTTGTGACAGGACAGCTATTTCATCCCAGGAATTAGCCTAGGACTGGTTTATTCTTTCTTAAATAAAGGGACCAAAACTGTTCGTAGCACTGCAAGTGTGGCATCAGTACTGCTCTATTTTTAAAACTCCAAATCCCTAATAATAAAGGCCATTATTTCATTTGCTTTCTCAGTTACTTGCTGCACCTGCACACTTTTTGTGTCTCATGCACAAGGAAATGTAGATCCCTTTGTATTCCACATATTTTGCAATAGACTGCCTTTTGGTTTACTCCACTTTAAAACTTACAATATTTGCCAAGTTTACACCCATTCACTCATCTATCTGTAGCCCATTGCAGAATACAAGTATTGTCTTTACACCATGCCTCACACCTATTTTTGTGTCACTGAGTTCTGTTGTCTTTAGTCACTAATATGGGTAATAAATTGTTGAGGGCCAAACTGCTCCTTGGGGCAATCCAGTGTTGCATCTTTCCAGTCTGAAAAACACACATTTCTTCTGACTCTCTGCCTTCTCTATAATAACCAGTCTTGAATCCATAAAAACTTACTTCCCCCAGTATTATGAGCTCTTATCTTGAGCCACATCCTTTTGTGCGGCACCTTCTCAAATGCCTTCCAGAAATCCAAATGCATTATGTTTGTGTTTCCTTTTGCTTGTTATATCTTTTGAAGGACTTAGCAAATTTGTCAAACGTGATGTTTCCTTTCATAAAACCCCATTGACTTGGTTTGATTACATTTAGCTTCTCTAAATGACCAGCTATTTCTTCCTTAATTATAGACTCCAGCCTTTTCCCATCAACAGATGTTAAGTCAACTGGTCTATAATTTCCAGCTTTTTTTCTTCCTCC
Source organism: Pristis pectinata (assembly GCF_009764475.1). Taxonomy (NCBI): domain Eukaryota; kingdom Metazoa; phylum Chordata; class Chondrichthyes; order Rhinopristiformes; family Pristidae; genus Pristis; species Pristis pectinata. The sequence continues at coordinate 35,018,029 of NC_067417.1, read as the reverse complement.
CTTCTTGAATAATGGCATCACACTTGTGTTTTGCCATTATACTGGTCCCCTCACAGAACTCGGTGAGTTTTGAAGAACTTCAACCAATGGCTCTACCATCTCTGTAGTCACTTCTTTTAAAAGCCTTGAGTGTGGGCTGTCTGGTCCTGCTGACTTCCCTGCCTTTAGTCCCAACAGGTTTTCCAATACTTTGTCCTTGTGAATGAAGTTGTTACATGTTTTTTTCCCTCCTATTTAAGACCAGCCCATCTGTTGCCCCCTGGATATTTGCAGTGTCCTCCACTGTGAAGACTGAAGCCAAGTGTTGGTTTAAATTAGCTGTTCTTTCCTATTAAGAATTCCACCGTCTGTTTCCGCATGTCCCACTTTTATGTTAGCTACTTTCTTCCTATTTGTGTATCTGTAGAAGCTCTTGGTGTTTATTTTGGTATTACTTGCCAGTTAACTTGCAATCAGTTTTCTCTCTCCTTATTAACTTTTTAGTCTCCAGGTGCTGTTTCCTGAAAAATTTCCAGTCCTCTGGTCTTCATTATTGCCATTGCCACTTTGATCTAGGTTTTGATTTAATATGTTCCTTGACTTCTTTTGTTATCCATGGATGTTTCACCTTTTTCATTGAGTCCCTCTTTTTGATTGGGATACATTTCAGCTGAGCATTGTAAAATAGCTGCTTAAATATCTGTAGGAAAAGGAGGTAAAGGGACAAATGTTGATTCTTCTGGAGTTGCATGAAAGTGTTATGTCCAGGGTAGTGGGTATTGGTAGAGTTAGGGGAGTGAGCTAGAGAGTCTTGCAGGGTATGGTCCCTGCAGAATGCTGAAAGTAGGAGTGACAGTGGGGAAGATGTGATTGATAGTAGAATTGCATTTTTAGGTTTTGGAATAAGTGGGGACTGATCTGTTGAAAGTGGAAGTTTGGGGGGTGGGTGGTTGGTGAGGAGTGAGGGCATGGAACTAGACAAGGTCAAGAGTACTGTCAACTATGGTGAAGAGGATCATAGGCTGAGAAAAAAAGATGTACTCTAAGTACTGGTACAGGAGGTGACAGCATGACAAAAACAATGGAGGGGAAAAGCTATGAGAATGGAATGGAATTGCCACAGGTCCTGTGGTGGTCAGAGGAATAGTCAAATTTGTTGTGGAAGATGTTGCTCATTGGCTTATCTGCTAAAATGAAGAGTGAGAAATGAAGGATGAGGTAGGTCAGAAATGGATAATGTGAAGATGAGAGTATGGTGGAAATTGGAACAATTGATGAAGGATGAAGTCAGGGCACCTGAGTGGGACTGAGACAAAATGTTCCACATATCCCAGAAGATGTGCATAGCTTGTGCTCATAATAGGTTCTTGTAGCATTGATTATTTCCAACAAAACCTGTTGCTGAATTGTGCTGGGTTTTAACTGCTGTATTTAAGAGGGAATAAAGCAGAAAATTATAAAAAGCCACTGCGGTTGCTGGGTTTGAGGCAGTTTTCTCAAAGTCCAATGGGAGACATTGCAACACAGAAACTATTTAAACCACCACAAGAAATTCAGCATGATGACAAGTCTTATTGTGATGTCGTTCTCCTTTAATGCTGTAGAATGAAGTTAAATGATCCAAAATAAACATTTCAGTTGATGTTTCAATAATTAAAATAGTTGGTGTAGTATTTATTTGAATGGTACCAATGCAGAATTCATGTACGTGTTATAACGTCACATTTCATACTTTATTTCTTAGTGCTTCAGAAATTATTTTAATGTACTATCATTTAAATATCAATAAAACATAATCTAAAATAATAATTGTGTTTATTTGGTATAATTATTTGCCTATATATAAAAAATAACCTGGGAAAAGTGCATTTTCATGCAATGTGTTCAGACCACTTTTGAAAGCAGCAGAATTATGACCAAGGCCCATTACTTAGCAAAACAGCATAATCTAATGGAGAAACAAGAAAAATTGAATTATACTAAATTGTTGCATTGCTGACATATTACTTATTAAGTTAGAGCATTATATGATTTGGTTAAGTGAAACTTTTATAATTATATATACCATTAACTAACTGAAACTTGAAACCAATATATTGAGGTCATGCTTCAGAGGGCAGAAAAATATTTTCACTTCCAGAAATCAGACAATTCTGATTACATATGACCAATAACAGTTCAAATAAATTGTGACCTGCTTCAAGAATGAAAATACAAATCATAATTCACCAATTTTTTTGAATATTTTATTTATGTCTTGAACTATTTTTGTAGTTAATTTTATTTACTTTTAGGGAAGGTTATTACAAGCATAATGATGTTACTGTTAACATGAGCTGGTAAGTTAAGTGAAGTGAACTGCTGTGAGCTCTTAAGAGGCAATTGACTATTTCACTTATCAGTTGAAGTAATACGAGTTTTTAGCTTTGTGGTTCATTTTTTTTTAGAACAAAACATGTTTTAACTAGTTTATTAGCCACCTATAAGAGGTGAATTTGGCATACAATGGAGAGTAAGTGAAATGCTAATCCTATAAACTGCATGGATATGGTGAAAAAAAATTATTTGTCAAGTAACAATATGTGATGGCTGGTAAAAATGAAGTAGTGGCTGATGATGGAGGTGCATTGAAAATATGACAAATTTGTTTTAAGAATTATATTCTCCCAATTATTTTTTTTCTTGATTTACTCTAGCTGTTTTTCTTCTTTAAAAAAAGTGAAGCAGGTGGTTTGATCCATGATTTTTGACTTTCATTCTGAAGACGGGGAGATATGAGGGAGTATCACAAGTTGATTCTCTCTCTTTTTGGATGATCTATATTTTTAAGTCCATCCCACACAATGCAATCTTGAAACCTGCAATTTACATCTGCTATTTTACTGAGATCACTGGACTAAAATGGGTACATCTTCAACGGATTTTAAAAACTGTACGTCCATGGATAATTGATATGTAATAAATATATTAACTGCATCTCGTTGTGACGGCTCTTAAAACCCATCAGCTGAAGATTGATGTTGACAGATGACTTGTGCAAAGTCTGAAGCCTTTAGTTTAGGTCTTCCAGAATTGATTCTAATATTAAAAGCACAGTCAGACTGAATCCAGCAACCATAAATTTTTTGTTGGGCTTCACTGTCTGATATGGCTACTCAAGTTCAGGAAGAAATTTTCAAGATTGTTTCTTCAAAAGAAATGTACTAATTTTTAAGCTTTGGTAAGATGGAACTTCCTTCTTCATTCACCAAACTAAGGGAATGTTTTCAGACACCCTGTTGTAGCATCAGTTAAGCACATACAGGTACAGAAAAAAGTTTTGTCTCCAATTGTCATTGGAATCAAAAGGGAAGATGATTTGCAGCTGGGAAAAGTCATCGGGCATTATTTTTCCACTTAGCGATAATCCTTTTAATAACAAACAGTTTTGTTAGACAAGAGCAGGGTGTGATTGTGCTTTAACTGGTAAAGCAGATCGACAATGCTTATCTAAGCAAGTTGTCTGCCGCTTCTGTTGAAACCTGCATCCCTTGGATTTAAGGAAGCAATAATGAGGGCCTTCTGTGGGCAGCCAGGTTGAAACAAGTGTGGTTTTAATAAAGACTAAGACATCCAAAGATGGGAGATGAAGTTGTGATTGAACAGATTGGTAAGAGATACAGCTGAGATTTTGGAAGTGCGGAATTGGGAGAATTTTTTTCCAGGGATGGTCACGGAACGAATGGGTTTCGGAGGGCAAAAGGGGATATGATTGGAGAGCAAAACCAGAGAGTGATCAGACAATTAAAAACACTAGCTAATTTAAACCCTTTTAACACATTAAAATCATCATCAAAGTGATGAAATGTGCAGTCAACGGTGCTTTCATGTGGCTTTCTAGCCTATTGAGGTCTTTGCTGGCTCTCAGAGTAATCCCATCAATCCCATTCACCAACTTGTTTCCTTGAAGCCAACACTATAATGCACATCCATTAACAGCCCTGATTCTGCCACCAGCCACCAAAATGAGGGGTAATTTAGCCAACAACCAATACATCTCTTGGTTGTGGAAAGAAACTAGGGCTCCCTGGGGTCCAGTAGTCACCAGAGGTCAGAATAGAACCTGGATCATTGGAGCCTTGAGACAGCTGCACCATCAGCAGTGCCAACATACTGACTGTCTGCTGCTTCCTCAATGAAATTTAATCACAAGCTTGAAGTAAGACTGCTCACTGACTATTGAGCTGTGTTTAATTCTATTTGCAAATTTTTCAATGTATGAAGCAGTTTTCAGGTATAACACAGAGTAATATCCAGTCTTGGGCTATTAAGTGGAAAGTAATATTTCTGCCTCATGCAAGGTTATTTCCAATTGGTGAGAGCTTAACCAGCTCAACTTGTCAATACCATCACTGAAAGCAATCCTGCTCCCCCCCCCCCACCCCCCGATCCCTCATCAGTACCTTGCATATTACCATTAACCAGAAACTCAGCCATCTACATGTCATGAGTCATTTACTATATATTATTCAACTGCTGACTTGCTCAAGTGACCATCTTTGGACTCCATGAACCCTCTTCATCAACTGCAAGGTGCAAGTTAAGAGATTGATGGCAGACTCTATGCTGAGTGCATTTACAACAATACTCAAGAACCTCTATACCGTTCAGGACAATGTAGTCAGTTTAATAAATATGTCATTCACACATTCTTGTCCTCTAGTTACTGGCAGTACTGACACCTAACCAATTCCTTTCACATGTAACCCAGGATTGTGAGCACAGGGATGATAATCAGTCACGGAGAAATTCAAGGAATGTCTGATTCTGCTATTGTCTAATGACCAAAGTTTTCATTTAACATGAATCATTAGATAGCAGTTGGAGAGAAAATTCCCTTTATTTTTTTCCTGTCTCTGATCAGCTGATAATTGCAGTATCCCAGTTGCTTTCATTTGAAAATTCAGTGCAATTTTTTTTTGTGTTTTCAGTTTGTCACTATGTTCTTTAATCACAGCAATTGTTATTTACTCAACAAATTTAATATCCATTGTTTTTACAAAGTTTTTGAACTTCATTTTTTTAGTAGCACAGCAGGAACTGTCCATTTGCTTGTATTCCTTTGCTTTGTCAGGACATAGAAGCAGGAGGAGGCTGTTGGCCTCCACCCTTCCACTGCTTGCTTCATCATTCAGTAAAATTGTGCCTGATATTTTCTGTCTGTGCCATTTTCCTGCACTGATCGTTTCCCTTGATTCTTTTAATATCTATATGTCTTGAATATGAAGAAATGAATGGATTAATGAGGTAAATGAATAGAAATGTGGTAAATGGATATTCAATCCAGAAAATTGTGAAGTATTTTGGGAAGCAAATGAGGTATGAGAATACTTTTTCAATATTTTTATTAATTCCAAATAGAGAATACGAAGAACCTGAAACAAAAGTAAAGACAATGGTACAAAAGTCATTGTATTGAATCACACTTGAATTCTCAATACTTCATATTGATAAGTAGAAATGATAACTAATATTAATAAATTGGAATAATTTTTTATAAAAATCTAACCCCACTACCAAAACCAAAGCTGTTGGTAAGAAAAAGGACCAAAAAAAACACCTTAAAGACATAGAAGTATTAGCCAATATATGTACTCCAAGCACCAAATCAGTGGTTTTGAAAGTAGTTCAAAAAAGGTCCCCATAATATTTGAAAGTTCAAAATAGATCCAGAAATAGAACAACAGATCTTCTCTAAATTTAGATATGACAACATCCCGTAGCCATTGAACATGAGTGGGGGGAGTAACTTCCTTCCATTTAAGCAACACAGCCCTGCTGGCTATAAGAGAAATAAAGACCAATATGTGTAAGTCAGAAGTCTCCAGAATTGTATCTTTTTCTCCAACAATCCCAAATAATGCAGTTAAAGGATTTGGCTTAAAATTTATTTTAAAAAGCACAGAAAAGGTTTGATATACCTCTATCCAGTATTTTTTCAAACTTGGACATGCCCAAAACATGTGAATTAAAGAAGCCTCTCCATTATTGCATTTATCACAGTAAGGAGATATGTCCGAATAGAAATGCGATAACTTGTCTTTGGACAGGTGAGTTCTATGGACCACTTTAAATTGAAGGAGGGAGTGGCGCGCACATAATGAAGAAGTATTAACCAGTTTAAAATTTGATTCTAAGTTTCCTCAGAAATTGAAATCTGCAAATCATGTTCCCAAGCACTTTTAATTTTGTCTAAGGGAACCTTATTCATCCCTGATAACCTACCATAAATCTTGGATATTGAACCATCATAAAAAGGCTTCAAATTAAAAATTACATCTAGTAAATTCTTATCAGGACTTATGGGAAAAGTACGTACTTGAGATCGGAGAAATTCTCTAATTTGCAAATATGGAGAAAAGTGAGTTTTTGGCAAATTATATTTAATTGAAAATTGTTCAAACGTTGTGAAATTTCCTCCAACAAATAGATGCTGAAAGCAAGTAATATCCAATCTATCCTATTCTTTAAAAACTATGTCAGTTATGGAAGGTTTAAATAAACAATTAGCAAAAATGGGACTAGACAGAGAAAATCTCAATAAACCATAATAGTTTCTAAATTGTAACCAAATCCTCAAGCATGTTTAACTACCAAATTATCAGCTAATTTATTTATTGATTGAAGTGAAGAGCCAAGCAAAGAAATGATAGAAAATTTTTTAACAGTTAGCTTCCAAAGAAACCCATACTGGACAGGCGTCATGATTAATACAATATAACCAAAATGTAAGATTTCGTATATTGACTGCCCAGTAATAAAACCTAAAATTGGGAAAGGTATGAGAATACAAAATGAATTATGATTCTGAGATGTATAGAGAAACACGGGAAACGAGAGTATACCCACATGTTCTAAAGTACTGTGTATTTATTATACTAATGAATGTGGTATTACTCCAATACTGAATATGGTGTTCCAACAGATATTCAGAGGAGATCTGAGAGATTCATTCAAAGGCTGGAACTCTCAATCTGTAGGGATTGTAAGGACAGAATATCTCATTTGATTAAAAAAAATACCTGGAAGCAAGGTTACATCAACTGCAGTAGTCAAGATGCAATATGCACTTTTTTTTCCTCCAAACATACCTTTGCTCATTGCGGCCAAAACGTTCTATTTTAACTTCATCAGTCCACAGGACTTGTTTCCAAAATGCATCAGGCTTGTTTAGATGTTCCTTTGCAAACTTCTGATGCTGAATTTTGTGGTGAGGATGCAGGAAAGTTTGGAGAAAAAGGGTGCCCAATTTCATGAAAAGAACACCTCTCCAACCGTTAAGCATGAGGGTGGATCAATCATGCTTTCGGCTTGTGTTGCAGCCAGTGGCACGGGGAACATTTCACTGGTAGAGGGAAGAATGAATTCAATTAAATACCAGCAAATTCTGGAAGCAAACATCACACCCTCTGTTTAAAAAAAAATCTGAAGATGAAAAGAGAATGGCTTCTACAACAGGATAACGATCCTAAACACACTTCAAAATCCACAATAGTCTACCTCAAGAGGCACAAGCTGAAGGTTTTGCCTTGGCCCTCACAGTCCCCTGACCTAAACATCATCGAAAATCTGAAGATAGACCTCAAAAGAGCAGTGCGTGCAAGACGGCCCAAGAATCTCACAGAACTAGAAGACTTTTGCAAGGAAGAATGGGTGAAAATCCCCCGAACAAGAATTGAAAGACCCTTAGCTGGCTACAGAAAGCATTTACAAGCTGTGATACTTGCCAAAGGGGGTGTTACTAAGTACTGACCATGCAGGGTGACCAAACTTTTGCTTTGGGCTCTTTTCCTTGTGTTATGTTGAAACTGTAAGAGATAGAAATGAAGTAATCTTGCTTAACATATTAAAGAAATGTGTCATCTTTAACTTTATGCCTTTTGGAAATCAGGTCATCTTTTATTCGCTTAGCTATTCACAGTAACAGAAATTTTGACCAGGGTGCCCAAACTTTTGCATGCCACTATACATTCAGATGGCTATGCAAAGCCTTTCACAGGCTCAGTGTTAGATTCCTGAAATATATACTCTATTCCAAGTACTGACACAGGAAGAAATCTTCAAGTAGACAGAATAGAAGATTCAAGGATGGTTTCAAAGCCAACTTGAAAAATGCAATCTCCCCACTGATTTGTGAGAATCCCTGACATATGACCACTCAAAATGCAGAATGTGTTCGGAATGGTTTTGAGAACTTCAAGTCCGTGAGTTGAGAACATGTAGAAATTCAGCATCAGTGGCTGAATCAGTGCCTCATCTGGCAAATGACTCCCATACTACCTATGGCAAAAATCTATGGGTCCCACATTGGCCTCATCAGTCACCTCAGAATTCATGGAACTGGAGTGAAAGCAAGTCATCCTTGATAACAAGGGACTGCCCAAAAGAGAAGAAAAATTAACATGTAGCTCCTCCTCCACAATCCCTTAAAAGGGTGGAATAATAGAAGTATATTTGATGCATTAAACTCAGCTGTATGTACACTGATAAGTACAATATTAACAGGGAACTGCTATGTAATTAACTTACCAAGGGTTTGCTTTTCACTCTTTGAGGTGAAATTAACTAGTATTTCATTTCCTTATCTTTCAGCACATAACCTTTTATAGCTGCAAAAATCTAAATTACTTCATGGTATTTTGGAAATATCCTGTTAAGGAAACAAATAGCTTCACTTGGAGGGATTTGTCAGATTTTTGAGTTGTTGCAAATTGATCGGTCCTGAAAATGAATGTTAGAACTGTCACAAAAAATAGTATTTTATACAAACAAAGAAAACACTAAGCTTGAACTTAGTTTTGCAAAAATGTTCAATTTTGCTTTTAATCTTATTACTACAATTGCTTTTACGTTTCTGTTTCTCTTCCAAATAGCAACAATCCTGTACACAATTTCTAATTTGGAACTCTTCTTAATTCTGTTGCATTGTGGTAAACTTATTGGTATCGATAGAGTCATACAGCATGGAATATTCCCTTTGGCCTGACTTGTCCATGCCGACCGAGGTGCCCTTCTATGCTGATACCATTTTCCTTCATTTGACCACATACCTCTTCTGCTATCCACGTGCCTGTCTAAATGCTTTATAAACACTGTGATTGTACCCACCTTTACCGCCTCCTCTGGCAGCTTATTCCATATACCCACCACCTGCTGTGTGTGGGGAAAAAATAGCCCCTCAGATCTCCCTTTAAATGTTTCGCCTCTCATGTTAAACCTATAGTTTTAAACTCCCCTATTCTTGGAAACAGACTATGACTAATGACCCTATCTATGCCCTTCATAATTTGATAAACCTCCATAAGATGTCCCCTCAGTCTTCTGTGGTCTGGTGAGAAAAATCCCAGCCTGTCCAATCTCTCACTATAACTATAGCTCTCCATTCCAGCAATATCCAGGTGAATCTTTTCTGCATCCTTTCAAGTGCTACCACATCCTTTTTATAGTGTGGTGACCAGAACTGCACACAATAGTCCACATAGCTGCAACATAATGTCCCAATTTTAATATCCCTGCCTATGAAGGCAAGCAAGCTAAACACCACCTTCACTACCCTATCCATCTCTGTCACCATTTTAAGGAGGCTATGAACTTGCCCCCCAAGGCCCCTTTGTACATCAGTACTTCTAAGGTCCCTGCCATTTACTGTACAAGTCTGGCCAGTATTAGATGACCCAAAATGCACTACCTCATACTTGTCTGGATTAAATTCCATCTGCCACAGCTCTGCCCAACTTTTCAACTGATCTATGTCTCTCTGGATCCACAGGCAGCCATCCGTGCTATCTCCAACTCCACCAATCTGCATGCTGTCAACAAACTTGCTTACCAGACCACAGACATTCTTAACCAAGTCATATGACAAACAACAAAGGTCCCAGCATTGATCCCTGTGGTACACTGGTTACAGACTTCCAGTCAGAAAAACAACCCTCCATGATGTAATATTTTAAATCAGTAATGCAGGAATTCTAATTAAGATTGTTTATTTTTAAGTTAAAATGACCACAAAAACATTTTTTGACAAGGAAACAACTTTAATTGAATGTTTTTCATTCATCACCAGCCCAAGTATGGGATGTCAAAATCTTCTGATCTGTGCCTGCAACAATTGTGTGCTGTCAGCCAATCAGCCAGCTGTCATTCCAACAGTTAAGAAAATCTTGTTTGGGTAAATATATAGGGGCCTAGTAATTATTCAATTGAACAGATTTGCATTTGAAACCTTTCAAATGTTAATGAGAAAAGTGTTGTGGATTCTGCTAACAAGATCATTGGAAACATATGAAGGAATTGATGTCAAGAAGAAAGTCATCTAATTATTTACCCAATTATGGTATTTTTACTAGTTAAGGATCAGTCATTTTTTATTTAATGCAACTAAAAATGTCAATCTTTTTTTAAGTCTGTACCTCACCAGAAGGCCTTCGATTTTAATTTGTAATCCCTGGTGAAAGGAAATCTGCTGAAAATACAAGATTGGAATTGGCTAATCATTGAATTAGCAGTATAATACTGGACTTTTTAGTTTGGGGATAAAGCCTCAAAGGATGAAACAATTATGTTAAAACACAAAGGTAACTATCATTCAATGATGTAAGCTTGTATCTGCTGTTTATTTTGCTGATTGCCAACAGTAAAAAGTTGATACCATTTTTCAGGGTACATTATACACAAATATCAAAAGAATTGTGCTGATAATCTAAAGAAAGCCCTTGGATATGGACGTGTATTACCTGGTACTAACTTGCATTTCTGATCAAAGGGAAGATTAAAAAAACATAGAATTGTTACAGAAGGAGACCATTCAACCTAATAATTTCATGCTGGTTCCATGTTCAGTCCCATTCCCCTGTGCTTTCCCCTGAGCCATGCAAATTATTTATTTTCTCAAATGCTTCCCTGAGTACCTTTTTAAGGCCTGATTTGACTCTCTTTCCACCACTCTTACAAGAAGCAAGTTGGAGACCATACCCACATGTCAAGATGTCCGACATTTTGTATCAAATCACCTCCCATGAAGAGAACAATTTCAGCTGTTACAGTCTAAGATTTTGCAACCATTCTAGTAAATCACCTCTGCTGCATCTAGGACCTTCATATTCATTCTAATGTGTGGTGGCCAGAATTTAATAAGAAAAATGGGTGTGGAGTAAAACCCTTTGCTCAATGTACGTTTTATCTTGTTAAGTCACTTACTGGTTCTCATCTACTTGACTTACTTTGAGGAATTCTATCAGGGTGAAATGCATTTGTGGTTACCCTAAAGCACTCTGCTGGCATTTGTACAAACAAAAGGGGTTCAAACTGTTATTGACTCAAAACAACATATTGTAGATATCACTGGAAAGTACCATGTTGATTCTCCTAATTAATAAAGAACTATTTGAAAGGAATTATGTAATGGGCTGTCAGCAACTAGCCACCATTATCACAATGAATGGAATCAATCAATTTCCTCAGAGAAAACAATTGCAGTATAAAGTTTGGCATTATTCTCTGTAAATTTGTTTTTAAAATGAAGGCTTACAAAGTAAGCACACTTATAGTTGCCATAATTACACTTTCTCATCTGTTTATTATAGCTGACATAACCGCACAACACTTTTGTACAAAAACAGAAATCTGAGGTTAAAAGACGGAATTCTGGAAACACCTTAACAGATCAGGCGGCATGTATGGAGAAAGAAACAGTTAATGTTTTAGATTGATGATATTTAATCAGTTCAAATTTTTCATGAATCTGCTTTGTTAACATTTCTCTATCCACAGATGCTGCCTGACTCTTGAGTATTTCTGAAATTTTCTGTCTTCAATACATATTTACACAATCTTTTGAGGCTGTTTTTAAATACACCATGCTGGTGGCCAGCCCCCTTAACACTCAGCCAAGGTGATTTTTTAAAAATTCATTTTTATTTTCATATTTTCTCATGACATAAGGAGATTATTTGGCCCATTGAATCTATGCCGGCTTTAAGAGCAGTTAATCACTATTGTGAATTTCTGTAAGTTATGTTCACATGCACACCTCTGAAAAGGCTTCAAAGATTTTTTAATGCAAGTGCTTGTAGGTACATTTTGAAAGATACTGACTTATTTTAGTTGACTACTAAACTGAGTTCTGAACCCAAATCTAATAATATGGGTATAATATTTTCCCTAATCTGGTTATTCACAGGATTGATACTGTGATTTTGTTTTATGGTAGACTCATTTTCAGCAGTATTGATCAAACTCTCTGCTGAGTTACCGCTCTGAAGTGCATCAGAACATTTTTAAACTTTTTTAAAAGGAAGACTTTTTAAAATACTGATTGACCTGGTTTAACTTACCCTACATAACATGCAAATTAATTTAAATAGAAGTTTAGGAGGGAATAATTTCAAAGCAGTTTTCAATATGGGTGCAATTTGTGCTGCAATACTCAATTTTTTTATTACCATTTTTATTGTAATCCAACAAATTTTGGTTCTACATCCTTTAAAAGATTTGTGGTGAGTGAAAATTTCAGATCCATTGAACAGCTATGCAGTGACATTTGAAACTTTGATTAGTTTTTCTGGATATAGTTATTGATTACTTAGCTGCCCAACTGAGAGAAAAATGGAGTAGTTTAAAATAGTGGATCACCTTATCTCAAGATTACCATACACAGGTATTCACTGCACAAGGAGATTTACTCTCTTTCACGTTATGGGAAATGGCATATATGGATGCTGCAATAATCTCCAAAACTCAAACCATCTTGTGCTTTTGGTTGAAGTGTGGCAGTGTAGTGAGAGTAAAATGTTTATAATTGTGACATAATATAACTGATTAAAAGCAATTCTGTATGGGGCTGCAGTGCTGCCCATCTTCTAAAGCCATTTGCTCTGATTACTATTTTAACTTTGTTAAAATCTTACCACTTAATTTTCATTCTGGATTCCACTTCCATGGCACCAATTCAAAAAAGGGTATGATTTAATTTAGAATGCTGATGCACAAACTGAAAATGGTGTACAACAGATGTGATATCTCATACACACATATTAATCTCCACAGTCTCCACCAAATACATTGTAGTTTATGGGATTTAGAAATGGTCATTTGAAAAGTGGATTCATATTAGAATTTAATATAAGGTTAAGAGTTGTTTTTAATATATCAATCAAAACTGTGCTGAAAGGTGACTTCAACACTACACAGTAGATTAGTCCTTGTAAATGTTTAACTATGATTGAGTAAACCACTTTGCCAATTTGCCACTCCTACTACCAAAGCTTGCATAACTGTTTAATTTTTCCTTAATTCAAAAAATATTTACTATAATTCACTTATATCAACAGAAATGTATTTATTTGGACAGATTTTTTGAGGAAATATTTTTAACTTTCATTCCTTTTGTGTAGTAATTGGTACAAATAAAAGTTGCAAGCCTGCAAGCTTGTGGGTAACGATGCTTTTCCGAAACATCCTTTTTCATGTCAACGGAGACACAAAGTTGTGTACTGAAATACAAGGAAATGTACTATAGTAATGGTTGATTTGGAAATGTTTTATCCAACATAAATTAGTCAGGGTCTTGGAGGCTAAAATGATGAGGGGTTACTCGTACACTGTTTAATTAATTGAAAAATGCTCATATTGCAGTAAGTTGTTATTAAAAACTAGAATCAGTGTTGCCAGTACGCAACCATAATTGGTACACTGGGGAATTAAATATTTAGCATTAGTAATGTAGCAGTACTAAGACACAAATTTCTATTTCAGTAATGAAAGGGATTTACTGTAAGTGCAAATGGCTGCAATGACAGCTGTGACAAGGGAAACAATCTGGACTATTTCAATAAGATTTTTCATTTGATGGCAAGCTTTACCACATTATTTGCTGGTAAAAGATCTGCACGTTCAATTCCCAAATGTAATGCATTACCAAAAGTACTGAGATTTCTAATTGCAAATAGGATGAACAGTTGGCCAAATGTCTTGCCTTAAGTGGCCGAAACATGAAGCTCTCACCAACTAACATGACATCAGTTCATGCTGTTGTCAGTAAAAACATAGATGTCAAAAAGATCTTGTTTGTTTTAAGTTTAATTACATTTTGAGCATAAGTGCTTCCACTGATACAACATGAAAAGTCGGATATTGTGCTCTAATGAGCTGTAGTAGTGGATGGCTGAAGACCCTGAGGGATTCATTCACTAAATTAACTGTACTGCAGTATTTGGTTTGGACTCGATATGTCTTTTAGATGCTGTTTAAGCACAATTACAGAACTATCTCAGTTTTCTGTATTGCATTCAACCAAGCTGAATTAAGTTGTTTTATCTAAAGATGTCTCTATACTAACTGCTTGTTCAAACAAAAGAACTTGTCAAGAATATTTCACAGCTGCCTCTGTCTTGTTTATAGACTTCAGAAATATATTATTAAAGATATAAAAAATTCTCCAGGTTGGTAACATTTGAGTGAGTTTCTTCAAATTATTCAAATGTTTTAACTCAATCAATTTAATTTGCATCAATCCTATAACTATCTGGACAGAAAATACATTTGGAAATATTACATGTAATACAAAATTAACCATAAGCTGCAATTTATTGTTGAATTCATCCCACATAAGATGCAATCAAATACTCTGATCATATCAATCCCGAACTTATTTGTATATATTTCATTCATGCGCTCCTTTAAAATGTGCAAAAACAGCCAGAACAAAATGATATATTTTGTAAATACATTTACAACATTGATTATTCCCATCATTGATATTATGTAATCCACAGTCACATGAGAATTGATGATGGTTTATCTTATATGTTGTTTTATGATCTCATTGGAGAAGAGAGGTTGGATTTTATTTTCCCTGAAGCGTAGGAGGCTGAGGGGTGACATTAGAGGGGTATATAAAATCATGAGGGGTATTGATAGGGTGCATGGTCATAATCATTTTCCCAGGCTAGGGGAGTCTAAAACGAGAGGGCATAGATTTAAGGTGAGAGGGGAAAGATTTAAAGGGACTTGAGCGTGAGTACGTGGAACAAGCTGCCAGAGAAAGCGGTAGAGGCAGGTATAATTACAACACTTAAAAGATATTTGGTCAGGTACATGAACAGGAAATGTTTAGAGGGATATAGGCCAAATGCACTCAAATGGGACTAGCTCAGGTAGGCAACTTGGTCAGCATGGACAAATTGAGCAAATGGGCCCGTTCCATGCTGTATAACTCTTTGACTCTATAACTTTTTATTTTACTACGATAAATATTGAGAAACATTATGGTGAGAACTACTTGGATTCCTGTGTGCAAATGGATAATCTTTCAATAATATTTACATAACAATGTCATTATTATTTGACCAAAAGTGAAATTCTTTAAAAATGTCTTGGGAGGAAAATACGATATTGATTCCTTTTATATAAAAGAAGCACAATGGACATGAAAATCTCCCAAGGAAATTTTAATATTTGCTATAATTGTTATTTGAGATTTTGGAAAATGCAGAAATATTGATCATTATTTGTTAAAGTTATAATCTAATGTGTCCTGATGGCATATGTTTCCTTAAATTACCAATGCTGCTTGTTTTGCCTTTATCAGTCATCAACCCATCAACTGCTCCATTCATAATGACTTCTGGCAGCTCATCAGGGGAATTCAGAACCATTGAATAGAGTTCTATCAGCCTTCACACCTCATTGTGGGAAACTGTTTACTATGTCAACTTTTTCTGCAAATTGTACGCAGTGCTGTAAAAGGATAGATGCTGCAAAATGAAACCATATAACCTTGTAGCAGTCAGTTGAGATTGAAAGTTTGTGTTGACTGATAATTCACAGGCTCTTTTACTTGGTCACTAAGTCACATCGAGATGCATATCTTTGAAGTCCACCATACAATAGATAATTAGACAACATTTCATTTGGCCTAACAGTTGTCAGTTTCTTTTTGAAGGAGATTCCTGATAATTAGGGTGTGTGGATCAGTTTTTCTGACAGCACACTAACCTTTCACTCTCCTTTTATGCTAACTTCTTCCAAAGCATTGTCATGTTTAGTACGTCAGGTTTCTACAACCTTTGCACTGAATTAAAACACAGTTGCCCTTTGATAGTCTGCCAACGGTAAATTAAATTATTCACACAAATGTAAGGTCATATAATTTGGCAGTATTTAATAAACAATTGGTCCTTGTAAGAAATTATAATTTCATTGGTATACCCGTTAAGCTGTGTCCCTGCAAAAAGTGCATTTTTAAAAATTATTATTTTCCTATTTTTCTCTTTTTAAACATGTTAAATCATACACCTTCTCAATCAGTCATCAATGAGTGTGCAGTATCAAAAAGCTATAGAAAGAAAGATGCAACACAACCCAGCTCAGCTAAAATCAGTCCTTTTTTAAGACTTGCATTCACACATATTGTTGTTCCAATTAATACAACTAGATAATGCCAGAAGTGAGGACTTTGGCTCAGAGCTAGAAAGCAGAATGACAGTCATTGTCAAAGTGCAGTGCTCTCAATCTTTGCTTGGCTGAGATCAATTAACTTGGTACAGAGTTGATCCTCTGGCCAATGTGTGTCAGCAGCATGCAAGCAGAGTTGATCCCCAGAGCTAATTGGAAAGTTGTGTTCATATGTTTGTTAAGGATACACTGTGACACATTGAGGTAGGGTGCAGATGATCCGCCCTGTATCCTGGGTTAATGAAATTCTGATACCCCTGGATTCTAAAGACATGTAACTGCGTTCTTAGAACAGATAGGAAACATTGAAAGGGAAGCCAATCCCTCCTGCACTTGTATGGTGGCATGTTTAAAAGTTCTATTGTCAAATGAATATTTCCCTCAGCTGGTTTTTGAGATTTATGAGAGTCATGGAGAAATAGAGTGCAAACTATGGTAGAAACTAATTTTCAAATATATTAGAAATGTTTTGCATTTGGGTTTTCTTTGTAGATTATAGGAAAGGTCAATGGGGTATAGAACTTCATCAAATAGAGCATCCACCCAATTCATTAATAGCACTGAATTGAAACCCACAATAATTTTTCTTTGAAACAGTCACAAAATCTGTGTTTTTAAATAATTAAATGGCCTGCAAACAGTGTACGGTTGTGAAAACAGCTAATCAAATTCTTGAAAAATGTGTTTCCAGTACCCATTTAGGTTTCTCACCCACCTCTTTCACATACCCTTAAAATTAACATTTATAATGTAGAGGAAACCAATAAATGTGCATGTGTTTGTTTGCAGGGTAGAGAAATGGATATTGTCTATTAATTCAACCATTCCATTATCTAATACAGACTCTCCCATCCTATCATTTTTTTTATCTGGAGAATTGATTATATGATTTAAGTGTGCTCCAGGAGCATAGAGACCTTGCAGGACTTGCTGTAGCTCCTTGCATCTTTAGTCAGGTGCCATATCATATAATTTTTCAAGATTTTGGTTTCTCCTTGGGACTGAACCCAAGATTCTTTCTTGGTATTTCCAGCATGGGAGAAGCAGGTTTCAAAAATGCTACACTGATTCCCTTCAATGCTCCAGCCATCTTGAGTGTTGTGAAATTCAGATCGAGCATCTCCCTGCTCTAATGCCTTGTTTTTCAGATGTCTGCAGTGTCTATGGTCTTCTTAACCCTGGTGCTGATTCCAATTCATTTATCTTCTGCAAATTTCCTGTCTTTAACACGTGCACACACTCAAAGAGAAAAATTAAAAGATTTTTTAAAATCAAATCCTCAAGATCCACATTAATAAGTGCAATGTGTATTTCCTTTAATAATTCTGTTACACTGGTTAGACACAAATTTACCTTTACAAATTGAGCTTGATTTTCTTAATGATTCTGTCACCTATTATGGCATCTAGAGACTTTTAGTCTTTTTACAGCATCAACAATTGTTGGAAATGTCTCAAAAGCACGTGAACTTTTCAAAGCTTTGCTGTAAAAATATTATTTTAAATGGCATGACAAATCACTAAATACCTTCACACTCCACTTGTACTCTGAGACTGGCGAGAGGGAGGTGAAGTTGTAAATGAGGGGGAAATTACACTAGCTAGTGAAGCATGAGTCTAGAAATGATATTAGTGCCCATTTTTATATGGCCAATGTGATTCTGCAAGGTATCCCACCAGGTATTGCCCTCTTGCTGCTTCTGTGCATGTTTTTAGGCAGAACCCCATGCAAGAATGGGGACACAGGAGACTGCAGATGCTGAAATCTGGAGTAACTATCTGCTGGAGGAACTCAGCAGGTTAAGCAGCATCTGTGGGATGAAAGGAATTGTCAATGTTTCGGGTTGAAGCCCTGCATCAGGACTGAGAGTGGAGAGGAGAGATAGCTAATATAAACAGGAGAAGGGGAGTGGTGAGACACATGCACTCGGATACGTACACAGGAAAAAAAAGTTCATAAAATATTCTTTGAAATCAAATCAAGGGAAGTGTCTCGCCACTCACTTTCTCTTCTATATTGGCCATCTCACTTCTCCACTCTCAGTCGTGATGCAGGGTTTCGACCCGAAATGGTAACGATTCCTTTCCTCCCACAGATGCTGCTCAACCTGCTGAGTTCCTCCAGCAGATTGTTGCCCCATGCAAGAATGCGTGCATGCTTACATTGTGATTTGTATTTGTTTCTCTATTAGCATATGTCAAGTGCTAGTACTTTCAAGAAAAGGTGCGTCTATTAAAATCAACCAGAGCTAACTGATATCATGGCTCAATCTCTTACTGTGAATCTCATCACCAAGCCACACCACTGCTGCAAGATGTTGCACAACTTTTCATCTAATTCACTGAGGTCTTGTTGCTACACACACAAAGATGGAATGCCAGGTTTACCAGAATCCTTGTTGAAGAGGTTTAAAGCTACAAGGAGATCCAATAGGTTTTAAGAGGCACTACTAATCTGCCTCCTGCCCCCCCCCCACCCACTTTCAAATTATTCATTCCACAGGACAGAAATGATATACCAATGGCACAGTAGTGTAGTGGTTGGCGTAGTGCTATTACAGCGCCAGCGACCCGGGTTTGATTCCGGCCACTGTCTGTAAGGAGTTTGTATGTTCT
The DNA here is from genome assembly GCF_009764475.1 of Pristis pectinata. NCBI lineage: Eukaryota > Metazoa > Chordata > Chondrichthyes > Rhinopristiformes > Pristidae > Pristis > Pristis pectinata. The sequence goes on along the minus strand of NC_067417.1, from coordinate 34,998,941 downwards.
CCTCGTGTCTGCGTGGATTTCCTCCAGGTGCTCCGGTTTCCTCCCACATTCCAAAGACGTACGGGTTAGGAAGTTGGGCATGCTATGTTGGCGCCGGAAGCGTGGCGACACTTGCGGGCTGCCCCCAGAACACACTACGCAAAAAGATGCATTTCACTGTGTGTTTCGAAGTACATGTGACTAATAAAGATACCTTATCTTAAGAGATACCACTGCCTAGGGAAAGGCCTTACTAACCTAGTTACAGTACCAGCAGAACTTTTAATGATCTTGCTTGCCTGGTCAAAGGTAGTGGAGACAGTTACTAATCCTAACTGACAGCACAAGCATTACCATCTTAACTAGTGGTCTAATACCCTTGTACATATCTCACATCTCACTCTTCAAATTTATCTAAAGTTACCTGTAATTGTTCAGCCACACCAGCATTTCACTCACATGCACTGAAATAGTGACTAGTATGCTTTCTTCACTCTTTTGCAGAGAAAGTTGCTTGCATCAAGCAGCTGCAACGAGAAACTGTGTGGCTGCATGTGTGTAAGTGTGCTTTTAATCTCAGCATCTCTTTCAATAAGAGAAGAGGAAGCTTTTGATCATGGGTTCTGCTGCCATGATTGGAAATCATTGCAGGCGATGGTATGCTCGTATCCAATCAGTCCTCTACATCCCATCTTTCCCAGTCCCACGTTCTCCTCTGCCATTGAACAGTTCACGTTTCATATGTTCCCCTCTTAAATGGCTTCTATGCCTCATCCTGACAATGGTAGTGAGTATAGAGGCAGAGAGACACCAGAATGATGGGCACAAAGGAAACGCACCAGGGTATTTAGTGAGTGATTATGTAGTAATGTTATAGATTTCATGCAAACAATTGTTGGTGACGAATTGCTGCATTTTGGCTTTTGTGACTTGTGCTGCTGGAGACACTGAAATGGCCATTGACAGGAAAACTCAATATAAGGACTGACGGTGTGGGGATTCTGTTTTCTCTTCATTCATTGTCAATAGTTTATGAACTGCTGTGATGGCTCAGGATGGCTTAAGCTTGTGCGCTTAAGTCCCACTCCGGAAGCTTGCACGGAACCTCCAGTTTGATATTTCTGTGTTGTACTGAGGGAGTGTCAGGGGTAAAGTAAACCAAGACCCTGTCTGTCCTTGGGGATAGATGCAAAAAAATCCCATAATGTCATTTGAATAATAGCATGTGAGTGTCCTGTTCAATATTTCCTGTTTAACTAACTTAGAATATCTGGTTGTTTTCACATGTCTGTGTGCCCTGGTTCTGAACTTCCATCTTCCTTTAGTTTTTCTTCTATATTCCTTGTGCATTTTCTGTGCTCGATTTACCCATTGAACACTTCTACCTCCTCAGTCTTATTTTCACTGTACTGCTGGTCACTCAGAGAGTAGGTTTAATTTTTCATCCAAAAGGCGACACCTTTGACACTCCCTGAAATACTAGATTAGATTTTTCTTTTGATCTTTAGAAGCAGGATTTAAACCCATGACCAACCTGAACTATCACTGCAGTTCGTGAAGAAGTCTCTATCTCCTCATCTGTTTCTTAACTATGTTGCTTTTTATTGACATTATCTAAAATAGGTTCCACATATGTGCTCACCACATCTAACTCTAGCTCACCATCACATTTGCAACTCCTCTGCTGCCTCTAATTTGTCATATAGCTTCTCTGACATCCCAATATGACTATACTCTAATGAAGTACTGGGAAGACAAAAGGGCTCACCTCCAGATCCTACATTGCCTGGCCAACAGCTCCGTCACATTCCCTGGCAATCATCTTAGGCCAAGCCAGGCTATTCACAATTTGCTTTCATATTTGACTTTAGGATAAGCTATCATCAAGTCTTCTTTCATCACCAAGTCTGCCACCTTCTCCTGTGACATCTTCTGCCCCAACTCATCTCCTGCTGAAATGCTCATCTATCCCGTTGTTGCCTCTCAGTTTGACCATTCCAATGATCTCCCAACAAGTTTCCTATTTCCCACTTCTATAAACTGGTGTAGAATTCTTGACTTCCTTCAACTCCCACTCATTCTTCACCTCTGGCACAAGTTTTGGTGACGCCTCTGTTTTGAAATCGTTCCATGACATCCCATTTGCTTTCTCTGTTACTTCCTCCAACCAAAGACTATCCAAAATTGTCTTCCTAGCCTCTTGCACATTTTCAGTTTTAATTGTTGCACTATTGGCAGCCATGTCTTCAGTGGCCATTGTTCGAGATTCTGGAATTCCCGCCATAACCCCTCCATCTGTCCCTGCTCTTCTAAAATGCTCTTTAAAATATCCATTAATCCTAATACCTGGCTCAGTATTTGACTTTATATAGTAATGGCTTTCTGAAGTATTTTGGTACATTTTATTATGTTAAAGGCACAATAAAATTTTCCCAAGATATTGTTTATGTGGGACCATAACATGCAAATTATGTGACTCGTAATTGCTTCTGGGTGACACTTTAAAACTCCCATATCTCCATTGACCATAAAGCATTTTCTGACATCCTGACATTGAAAAAGGCAATGTATAAATGCAAATCTTTTGCATAATATAACCCTAGTGTGCATATCATAAAAAATTCTCTGCATAGAACTCTTCACTGTGGTATGCTTTACACAGTTGCCATATCTCAAAGTGTCATGTCTCTAGGCTAAGATTAGTTATTGGTTGGAATAAGCATTTGATTAAATAGGTTCTACTCAAATATCTGTTTACTTCAAATTTGGTCAATGAGAACCTAGGCACCAGTACAAGTTTAAGAAATCAAATTCAGTTTTGTTTCATAAGATAAGTACCACAAAACTGATGAAATTGCTTAAATAACTAATTCACATTGCTTTGACTTCATTGCTCAACTATTGTTTCCAGTTGTATAAACAGATGGCTACATTAAAAAAAATATTCACTGTTACCGAAAAAAATCCAATAAGCCCTTTCACAAAGTATAACTACTTAATGCTTGAAATACACATGCAGATTGTTCCTACACATCGATCTACTTTTCTGTTTGGAATTAGCGACAATTGAAAAATTTGTTTGGGTTTAATTGTTAGAGGTGCTTCGTGGATGTTTTTATCCTGCCGTGAAATTATAATATTCAAAATGTATTACAGTAATATGAGTCATGTAATATTTATGGATATGCAAGAATTGTCTTCAATTAAACATAACAAAGATTGAAGATGTATTTCATTTTTGGCAAACCTGCATCCTTTTCCTTTCTGCAGATGGAGTGCTCCTTCTCGGAACCTGAGAGTATTGCAATGCCAGAGAACAACTATAATGCCTACAAGAACTTGGGTAAGAGGCTTACATAATATGTTCTTCCTTTGGAGAGACAAGAGATTGTAGATGCTAAAATCTGGAGCCATAACCAATCTGCTGGAGGAACTAGGTGGGTTGAGCAGCATCTGTGTGAGGAAAGGGATTTTGGGATGAGACCCTGCATCAGGACTGAGAGTGGAGAGTGTCTGCTTCCACCTATCACCCACCTGCCTCTGTCTCCCAACTGCACCCTTTCCCCTCCCCCATCTGCGCGCCTCCTTCACCCTCTCCTCAGTCCACCAATTACCTACTGTCCCCTGTCTCACCCCTCCCCCCTCTCTCCTTTATACTATCTTTCTTCTCTCTCCACTTTCAGTCCTGAAGCAGGGTCTTGACCAGAAATGTCAACAATGTCTTTCACCCCATAGATGCTACTCGATCTGCTGAGTTCCTCCAACATATTGTTTGACGGTCTTCCTTTATTCGTCCATCATCGGAAGCCCTATTAAAACCTCAAGTCCCAAGCTTTCTTTGGCTAAAATCCTTGTTAATAGTGGGTCTGCAAAACAGAAGTATAATTTTATTTGTTTGTCTTTCTCACCAGGCTCTTCTGTTTGTGTGTTTTTCTTTGTACTGTGCCCCTGTTGGTCCTCGCTCTTCATCACTTTTCCAATCATATGTTCTGTTTCAATTCCACTTCTTCTTTCCACACTTCCTCTTGGTTTTGTATTTCATTCTCTCTCATTTCATTTTCTGTAATTTTCCTCTTCTCAGTTCTCTTAAACATCTCCATCTTTAATTATGTTTAATTTTTTTGGAAGTCATGAACCGATTAGGTAGGAGGGCAACAAAGGAAACATTCAAGATGAACAGTGATGCCTGAGTTATGCGTATTGGAAGTCAGGTGACTGTAGAGCACTTGGCATGGGCTGGAGAGTGATTGATATGTGTATTGGTGAGTGGTTTACACAACTGCACAGCCTGTGTAGGAGTCACTTGTGCAAGCAGGTAGATCAGAAAACCCACTTTGGATGGACAGGTGGATGAGCTGTGGTCTGGACTGTGCTGATGTGCAGCCACAGGGTATGTGGAGAATTGCTGGCTGGCTGCAAAATGGGCAGCAGTGCATTCCAGACCTCTGTACCTGCATTCTGCAGTGCAGATCTGCCCTGGAGTCAGATGGTTAGTTCAGAGCTGCACATCCCCCTTGGTTTATTTCAGCTGAAGTTAATGCATTTGACACTCAGTTACCTATGGGTGCTAACCATTTAAATGTTAAGTTTAGGTAAGTCTTTGGCTTATTTTTCTTTATTTTACTGTATCTGTTTTTACTTAATCAACTTCATTTTGTTAATTTTTAGTATTTTAAAATCTTTACATTTTAACTTTTAATTTTGGCCAACAATTTCCAAATGTCTCTAATCATCAGCAGAGTGCATGAGAAGGGTCTTGCTTTCCACTGCTGCTGACTAGTCATGGCTTGTGGAACACGGCCTCATGGAGGGGCTGAGGTGGTGATGCGGTCGAGGTCTTTGTTGTTGTGTAGCTGCAAACATGTAGTTTGACCGGTGGGCTAGTACAACTGGCATCCGTGATGACAGGATCAGTAAAATCTGGTTCAATGACAGGATCAGTAAAATCTGATTCAACAGGAGGCTGCAGATGCTGTCAGTTTTTTGGTTGTTTTTTGGTTCATTGTGTTTGTGGTCTTGATTAAGGGTAAGAAATAGGCTCGGTCACCAGGAAAACTGAAAGGCCGGACTTTAGCAAGATAATGTTCCCTTATTACTGCATTGAAATACCAGACAATTGCCTTAGGAATGGTGCTTGAGTTCACAACCTTGAGATTTGGTTGTGAAGAATAATCAATGTCAAGGCTTGACACTTGAAGATGCCTCACCATGATTGATTTCCTGTAAGTAGTCTGGTAACTACAGATCTGTGAGCTTGATGTCAGTGGTTGGGGAGATCCTGGAAAAAAATTCTGAAGGAGAGGATTAATGATCACTTCAAAAGGCAGGGACTAATCAGAGATGACCAACATGACATTATCAAGGGCAGATCCTATCTGACCAATTTGATTGAATTCTATGATGAGGTAACAAGGTGTACCAATCAAGGCAGGGCAATAGATATCATTTGCATGGATTTTAGTAAAGCTTTTCACAAGGTCATGCTTGAGTGACTGGTACAAAAGGTTGGGACCCATGGGATCCAGGGAAAGTTGGCAAACTGAATCCAAAGTTGGCTTGACAATAGGAGCAGAGGGTGGGGATAGAGCATAATTTTTGTGATTGGATGCCTGTGGCCAGTTGTGTTACACAATGCTGTGACCCTCGCTGTCTGTAATATACATGAATGATTGGATGTGGGAGACGTGATCAATAAGTTCACGGACGACCTGATTGGCAGTTGTTGAGTGTAGAAGGTAGTCTCAGGGTGCAGAGAGATATTGATGTATTGGTGAAATGCATTGAAAAATGGAGATAGTGTTTAATCCAGACAAATGTGAAGTGATGCATTTTGGGAGTACTAATGAGATTAGGATGTCCATGAGGGTCTTGGCAAGTATTGAGCAGCAGAGGGACATTGGAGTACAAGATCATAGGTCCTTGAAGGTTGCAACGCAGGTAGACAATGTGGTTAGGAAGGCAAATAGGATACCGGCCTTTATTTGCCAGCATCTTGAGTACTGAAAAAAAAGGTACTTCATCAACTTTGTAAAACTTTGGTCAGACCTCAGCTGGAGTATTGCCTACAGTTCTGGTCACCATGCTATTGGAAGGATGTGATAGTGCTAGAGAGGATGCAAAGGAGAGTCATCAGGATGTTGCCTGGGATGGAGCAGTTGAATTATGAGGAGAGACAAGCCGCTAGGTCTTTTCTCCACAGAGCAGAGGAGAATGGGACGGGACATGATTGAGGTATATAACTATAAGGCAAAGATACGGTAGACTGGAGGAAACATTTCCCCATATCAGACATAATTAAAACTAGAGGACATAGATTTATAGTAAGGGGGAAGAAAGTTGGAGAGAATATGAGGGGAACCTTTGTCAAGCAGAGAGTGGTGAGCACCTGGGATGCACTACCTGAGAGTGTGGTTGAAGCTGGGTCACTGATAGCATTTAAGAAGTATCTAGATGAACACTTGAATCATTTAGGCATACAGGGCAAAGGACCAAGTGCTAGGTGATGGAGTTAATACAAAAGGGTGCCTACTAGTTGGTGTAGATGATTTGGGCTGAATGGCCTGTTTCCATGCTGTACAATTCTATGATTCTAAGTTTTCCCACACAGAGGGTGGTGGTTATCTGTAATGAGCTGCCAGACGAGGTGGGAGAGATAGATACAATTACAACGTTTAAAAGCTATTTGGATAGGTACTTGGATAGGCAGGCAATGTAAATCGCAGCATGCTTTCTTTTGTTAAATTGGATATCAAGTCCTGATGGCTACGATGTAGTCATACAAAAGATGAGGTTCATTCCCTCGCATTGACATTGGGTATCAATGGAGCAATGTAGGAGGCTAAAAACAGAGAGGACAGAGTATTAAAATGACAGGTGACTGGAAGTTCAAGGACGCCCTTATTGACTGGACTGAAGAATGTCTCTATTCATCACCTGTAAGATTTCGAGCATCTGCCATTTTTTGCGCCACTTCAAATGCAATGCATTTTCTCATGGGGTCTGGGTTTTTAATAACGTACTAAGCCATAATTACTGCTCGGCAAACTTTTTGGACCTAAAATAAATCCAATTTTATACATGTGGATAATGTTAATATTTTAAATTTTTAATAGGTTTTAACATTTCTTATGCTTTTGATATTTCACCTTCTATCATGACCAAATGTTTATGCCTAATTGTTTTTTGGTAAAATAGTTAAAATAGAACCAAGAATTTTGTTGTTTCCTCCCTGGTTTGCAGTCTGTGAAAGTTCCTTAATGTGATTGGCTGCTTAGCTGATGACTTTGTGACCCCCCCCTCGAGGACACATGCTGATACTGGGGGAAGTTGATGGGAATGTGGGTGGGGGAATAAAAAGGGATTAGTGTAGGATTAGTTGGGGTGCTTGATGATCAGCATGGACTTGATGGACCAAAGGGCCTGTTTCAATGCTGTATATCTCTATGATAAATAATGAAGGGTATTTCAACTCCCCTAAACCTATCCACAAATGTAAATAGGAAAGAAATGGAACTCCTTCAATATGCAGGATTTCTGATCTTTATTAAGAAGTTCAAAAAATACTCACTATTAAATGCAATAATGATGAATGAACTAGAGAAGATGGGAAGTAAAAGGAGGGGAGCGTGAAGTGATTATAGTATCTTAATATTATATGCTTTTGGAAAAATGAGAAGGAGATGAACATGGCAATGGGCTGGGAAATAGACTGGAAAAACAAAGTAATTGTGAGGGGCTGAGAATTGACTTGGGGAAAATAAAATGGTCAAAAGGATTTTCAGACAATTACTTGAGACCTTAATGGGAAACATTTAAAACAGTTCAACAAATGCCAGGGGAAAATAAATATTCCCCTTAAAATAAACTAAATGGTAATGAGACAAAATGGATGAATGAAGACCTAAGCGAAACATTAAAGGTAAAGAAAGAGGTGCATGTGGGCAGCAGGGGAAGCACAAGACAAGACAGTGGAAGAAAGATTACAATAGAAGTCAGGAACTATATTTGGAAAGGCAAAAAAAAACTATGAAATTACACAATCGTGAAATATAAAACAGTGTATAACTAGATAACAAGTAAATAAAGGTAGAGAGATGTATTGGAAACAGGGCCACCGGGGGGGGACAGGATTAAATCACAGGCTGCAATAGTGAAAGAGCAGAAATATTGAATAATTGCTTTACTATTTACCTAAGAGATGTAACGGCCAGATGTGATATTGCAAAATGGGATTAGAATCGATATACCCATATTTAAAATAAAATAAGGAAAAATATTAATGAAACTCAGAGGGTCCAGGTGGATTGTATCTGCACATTTGTAAAGAATCCTGAGAAGATGTAGCGAGGATACTGTTATGCATATTTAACAACTTGCTGGAAGAAATGTGTAGTGCCAATGGACTGATGGGTAGCTATCATAATAGATATATTTAAGAAGGGAGATGGAAGATGTTGAGGGAGCCAGAGACCACCATTCTTAATATTGGGGTTAGGAAAATAATATAATCCTTAAAATATAGGACATAAAAGAACCCAAATCTATGCTCATGAATAGAGTATGGATTTCAAAAAGGAAAACCTTACTTGCTCAATCTCATTGAATTATTTGAGGATGTATCAAAGAAGGCAGAAATGGCTGATGCAGTAGATATAGTATTTTCATCTTTCTATAGGCCATGCTACATAGTTAGTTAACGACAAAGCATGCAGAATCGAGGGACAAGTAGCAGAATAGATAGCCAGCTGATTTTGAGACTGGAAGCAAAGACTTGGGGATAATTAGTTGCTATTCATAGTGACAGGATAAGATAAGATTTCTTTATTAATCATATGTACATGGAAGCACACAGTGAAATGCATTTTTTGTGTGGAATGTTCTGGGGGCAGCCTGCAAGTGTCGCCACGCTTCCAGCACCAACATAGCATGCCCACAACTTCCTAACCTGTATGTCTTTGGAATGTGGGAAGAAACCCACGCAGACACGGAGGGAACAGACAAACTCCTTACAGACAGACCGGAATTGAACCCGGGTTGCTGGTGCTGTAATAGCGCTACGCTAACTGCTACACTACATGATTTCTCAAATATCTATGTTAAAGCCACTCTTCACAATTTTTTTTCCAAAGTCTGTATCATTAATGTAAAAGACAATTACAAAATATTTGGAAAACAGTAGAAGTAGGATGAATGTCAATACTAAGGAGTTAGTATTATACTGAGGAGATTGCAACAAGTTTCAAGAAGACGGTAATATACTTGGAGAATGGGGATTTGATTGGCAAGTGAATTTCAACATAGATAAGTGAGATGTATTTATATTGGTAATAAAAATAAGGAAGTCACATCAAAAATAAGAATAAGCAAGGCAGAGGAACAAAGGGATTTCAGTGTGCTAAATGTAATGATACTAGTTAATAAAATAATAGAAGACAACTTGAGTACAGAGGTCTATTTCCGGGGGAGTAGAATGAAAACTAGAACAATTATTGCTGAAGTGTATTGAATAAAGTCATCTACAGTTCTGCTGGCCAAATATGGAAAGTATATAGAGGCACTGGAGAGAGTGCAAAAACATATATCAAGCAGCATCTTTATAAATATTGGTTCTGCCCAATTGTTAAATACCATTAAAATATTGAGAATTTTGATCCACACAGCGAGTGTTTCCATGGGCAGTAAGTAGCAAAACTATATTCCTTAAACATACGATGATAAATACTAAGAAAATTCAGAAGTGACCTCTTTACTCATAATGTAGAGTTTGCTGCCCTGGTGAATATCATAGATATACTTAAAGTCAAATAAACACATGAAGAGGATAAATCGATACAGCAACAGGTAGTTATAATATCAGAGAACAAGAGAGGGAAATGAGTTGATTGAGCATATACATTGACATGGACTGATTGAAATTGGGCATTTGGTCCACTGTACTTCCATCTGTTCTGACCTCTGGTTGCCATGGCTTTAACGATGATCATAAGAATGTAAGAAATAGAAGTATTAGTTGGCGTCATTATCCTAGATCTGACACTTGGTAAGATCGTAGATGATATGATCTTCAGCCTCTGTTTCCTGCCCAATCCAGTAATTCTTGATTCTCCAGTAGACATGAACAAAGAATGTCTCAGCACCTGCAGTCTTGCAGGGTGGAGAATTCCAAAAGTTCAACATGCCTGAGAGAAGAAATTCCTCACCATCTTAGTCCTAAATCTTTATCCTACATCTTTGCTCCCTAGTTCTAAACTCTTATACTCAGAGAAACATCGTCATTGCATCCATCCTGTCAAGATCTTTCACAATATTATCTTTGAATCAGTTGACCTCTTTTTCTTCTAAACTTCAAAAAAAAATTATTAAACTGTCATTGTAAACTTGGCCATTTGCATTTGGGAAGCAGTGGCTGAGGTTCTGCAGTCAGCGAAGATGCTCCCTGTTGATCTCAAAGATTAGTGATCTCAGCAATGTGAATTTCCCTTTTCTGAGATTAAATGCTGTTCGGTATTAGTTTTGGATGATCTCTTATGTGCAGCAAGAGTGAATGTCATCAAGCAAGCTGGACAGTCAATCATCTGAAAGATTCTAACAGTCAGAAAACCAGAAGGTAACAAGTGTATTTTTAAATTGATATCTTTAACAGTTTACAGAGTGTGAAATAAAAATTAGAATGTATTTGATAATAGATTGGAAACTGAAATTGCTGTAAACTTATCAAAAAATATCTAGAATTTAGTAATGTTTATAATTTTAAAATCCATTTAATTTTAATATAATTGAGGGATTGAAAATCTACATACAGAAATTTGTTTTCTGGTGTCAGAAAAGTTGTTAAGCAGTCATTATGGTACAATACTTTAGTAAAGACTCAATTACCCTCATACAGCAAAGTGCAACGTTCTGTGCTTTTGTTTTAACGGAGGGATACGTTCTTAAATACTGGTTAATTGTGCGGGGGAAGGAAGGTTCCAAAACAGCATACTCTGTGAAAGAGCAGAGAATCATTGATGACAGCTTCTGGAATTCAGTGTTTAATTGCACATTCTCCTACTTTAGAAGATGCCATTAATTTGACAGTGTACTGAAGTCTGACAGTTACGTCATCAATACACTAGTTAAATCCATACAAATGTATTGCTCCTGTATTTTAAATGTGTATCCAGATTAAAAAAAAGTGGACACATTGAAAACTGACTTGGAAACCAAGGATGAAAATTTGTAGCTGAAAAACATCTACTTTCTTTAGCAGAACACAAACCACTGCTTCATCCATCTCCCGCAAAGGCAACATCGGAAGTGCTATGGACCAAATGCAGAGCAGAAGAAATTTCTGTTTGGGATAGATTAGTGAATAACTAAGTCATTCAAGGCCATCCAGATGGAATGTGGAGGTTGGAGATAAAATTCGCACACTATCACCACGTGGAATGGAGTTCAGCAAAAGATTGGAAGACCAAATGTTGGGCAGTCAATGAAAGGGCAATAGGAAATCTTCATTTTCAGTGGTTGGAGTGGGAAGTGATTGTGGGGTCATGAGAGCAGATCATGTGTGCTGATGAAGACTGGAGGTAGGTTCCAGGGGGGTTGGTTGGTGGAAGGATTGGTGGATTGTGTGATTGAGGGCATTGCCCAAGGATAAAAGTAAAGAATTCATTCACTCAACACACATCTCAGTGCAGGATTGTACTTGGAAGACCAATGATAGGTGCTCCCAGGACAATGTGACCCAAGATCCCTTGCAGTGATCTCAAAGGAGTATTTCATGAGGATGGTCATCATCCCAGATGCCCCTAACACAATAATCACAAGAGTGACATGTGCCAGGATTAGAATTTCTGATGTGAAAGGATCTAGAAATTGTTTTTTATTTTCTAGAATAAGGTTGATTTTCAGTTGTGTAATGCTAAGAAGAATGGCATACAATTGAATTTCTATTCAGATAGCTCTGCAGCACAGATACTGATCTTACCAAGTCAGGGAAGGTAAGAATAATTATTGAAACATTATATGTACTTGTACCACTTACAACCACAGAAGGATGAAAATGGGACAAAATGTCAAATAATCTAACAAATTTTTCAAATTATTGTACAGATGCTCAAAACATTATGCTTAAATTGATATAATTGAAACTATATGCTGTCATAGAAAACAATGAACAGATGGTCCTTTTTTTTCCATTTTGTTATTGGGGCTGAATTTGATATCCCTTGCAATATGTTGAAATTCAGCCCTGGTTGGTAGTACTAAATGTACTCTGTGTAGTTGTACTCTGCACCTGAAATTTGATTAGATTGACCTCGGTTGTTTAAGAAAGATTGTAAGGATAGCGAACTACACACAATCTTTCCTAAACAACTGTGGTCAATGGAGAACATCAGATCTGAAATAGGGAAACTTCTCAGTCTGTTATAGACTATCAAGTTGAAAAACAAAGCAATTTCATCTGAACAATCAAATCAGCCAATGAGTAGAACTCGTGGAGTTTAATGATGTAAGGATGAAAAAAAATGGGACAGGCTCAAAAGATGAAAATGTTCTGCCTCTCCCCACCATAAGAGTCATATATTAATACAGTTAATGATTGCTTCTTAATTGAGAAATGCACAATGTACTATATTGTGTGTGTATATACTGTGTACCTTTCTAATGACCAAGTACCAAGTGGTATGTGTCTGATACATTAGCTGTGGGGTGTACTGTTGTTCATCTTTAATAAACAGGATTGAGTTGAAAGCTACTCATCTTAGCTAAATAGCAACATAGCAGAACCTACAGAGACCACATTAGCGATGAGGATGGGATATCGCTGTTAAGAAAGTATAAAAATCATTATCAAATGAGAAGGAAAATTTAATAAGATTCTCAGGATGTGATAGTGATAATAGCAGGTTGTAGTCATGACAGATGCCTTGGTGCAGTGGAAAAATATGAGAGGTTGAAGCCGTTTACTCTGTACATGGAACATGTGGAGATGTTCCCAAGAGCAAGTGGTTTCATGGAGCTACTGGAGGAGGACAGAAAAGAGAGCAAGTTGTTTATGGAAAATATTTTGAGCATTTTCTTTGAGGCAAAGTAATTTGGTATTAGAGACAGACAGGAGGGACTTCCTGTCTTCTGGGGCAGATGCACTTTTGCATTGGCTGCAGAGACAGCTGACCATATGTGAGAGCATGGTGATGGGCCAGAGCCTCTGCAGTTATGGACATTGACTGGATTGTGCCATTTGAGTCGAGGGATTGTGTGTTTCAAAGAATGAGACAATGGAAGGTAACTATATTCTGGTATTACTCAAGTTGTAGAGGTCTACTAGCCTTGCCGAGGAGCTTCAAGCTCTCACATATGGTCATTCAAAAATGACTACCTGCAGCCTTAAATCTGTGATCATGGAAAATGAAAAATTGGTAACCACTCTTCCATTAATTGAGAAGGTTCACCTGGGGAAGAGATCACAGTCAATACAAGTAGCTCTATCCATGAATTTAAGTGTGTGGAGCAATACATCCACACCAGTTCAGACGGAGTCTGAGAGCCCATCTGAAAAGGAGCATGTAGTTAAAAGTTGAGGGAAATGACTGAGTAAAAAACCTTTCTTGATGGCGATAAATTTGAAAGGTGGGTCAATGCATGCACAAGACATGTTGGACAATCTAATGATGTGGAGCCAAAGGCTATAGTGGAATTGCTCAGTAGTACATGGCAAACTGATACTCCCAGGTATGAAGTTGTAGAGTGAATGGGGAAGACCGTACCTTCCAGGGCATCAAAAGAATTGTTACAATATTTTTCAAAACCTAGGGATTTGCACTGTTGACTGCTTGAATATTTGCTAACAAGATCTGCTGATGTCTTCTTCACTGTAGGGCAGGAAGAAATTACTGCCATAAAATGGCGGGTAGATATTGAGCTGATGATGACCATTGTGGGAGCATCTGCAGAGACCACCACAAAATGAGAAAGCGACATTACAAAGTATGGCTTTAATGGAGTCAGAAATTGAGATCAGAGTGTGATGTCTTGAAGAGTGTGGAGGAACAGAGGAATCTTGGGGTCCACATTCATAGATCCCTCAAGGTTACCGCACAGGTTGATAGGGTTGTTAAGAAGGCGTATGGTGTGTTGGCCTTCATTAGTCAGGGTACTGAGTTCAAGAACCGCGAGGTGGTATTGCAGCTCTAAAGAACTCTTGTTTGACCACACTTGGAGTATTGTGTTCAGTTCTGGTCGCCTCATTATAGGAAGGATGTGGAAGCTTTAGAGAGGGTGCAGAGGAGATTTACCGGGATGTTGCCTGGATTGGGAAGCATGTCTTATGAGGATAGGTTGAGCGAGCTAGGGCTTTTCTCTTTGGAGAGAAGGAGGATGAGATGTGACTTGATAGAAGTGTACAAGATGATAAGAGGCATAGATCGAGTGGACAGTCAGAGATGTTTTCCCAGGGTGACAATGGCTAACATGAGGGGACGTAATTTTAAGGTGATTGGAGGAAGATATAAGGGGCATGTCAGGGGTAATTTTTTTTTACACAGAGAGTGGTGGGTGCGTAGAACGCACTGCCAGCAGAGGTTGTGGGGGCAGATACATTAGGGACATTTAAGGGACTCTTAGATAGCCACATGAATGATAGAGAAATGGGGGCTATGTGGAAGGAAAGGGTTAGATAGATCTTAGAGCAGGATAAAATGTCGGCCCAACATAGTGAGCCGAAGGGCCTGTACTGTGCTGTAATGTTCTATGTTCCAGATAAACAGTCCTTCATGAGCATCTTGAGTTTGAGTCATGATGGAAACAGTGATCTTGCTTTTACTGAATGATGGGTGTATGAACAGTCTTCAATATTGACCATTTCGGAAGTGGATTCTGTGATGTATTTAGATGACATGAAACAGTTGTAGGACAATGATGTCACATTGCCCAAGTCCACCAGAAAAGTAGAAAGTGAGAAGCACGACTCGGTGTCGTTAAGAGGCCATTTCAATCAGATCAGATAGTGTTGTTACTGTGGAAGAGATTTCACAAGTCTTGGAAAAGACACGGTGTCCAAGAGACTTCTGCTATTCATTGAGTTGCTGAATGGCCTAAACCAGGCTCAAGTTGAACTGGATGCCTCCTTCAAGGCATCCATCTGTAACTCAGATTTGTATTTGTCTTTTGTTGGAGACAGATCATATTGGCAGCATGGATTGCTGATAGATGAGCCAGCAACCTTCTACTGCCTGCTTGCTGCTGAACCTGATCCTTCCCAGCATCCTTGAGAGGTGGAATCTCCTGGCCTTTTGTTGTTTCTCAGTGAATCAGATCTGCAATTGTGCCGGTGAATAGTGAGGGCCCTCTGGCTGAGTGAAACCCCAGGCTTCACCAGGTTCTCTTGTTCTGTCTCGAACTCCTGGGTTGGGTGGGAAGGTGGTTAGAGAAGTAACATTGCCCATTATAGTTGTTTGCTCAAAATACCAGCCAACATGCAGAGGTATTTCAGGCAAACAACTAAATGAAGGGAGAAGTTGGTCTGAATTTTGAAAGTGTTTTCAAATTTTTTTAAAGTTCTCATACTTATACTTTCACCCAGATGATTGATATGGAAATCCTGGTGACTTGCTTCAGCCGAATCCCTTTTCTTTTAAAGTGGTAGGGGGAAGGGGGGTGAGGGAATAGAAAGAAAATGGCATGCCATCCCACTGCTGTCAATTGTTTATTTTCAGTGTTGGATAGTTAGTTAGACGCTCTATCCTTGTTACTTGCTTACTAAATAGTGACGGAGAAGAACTATAGAAGTGACATGAAGGAGGGTATAATATCTTGGATTTAGTGTTCAATCAAAAGAAACGACTAATAGCGGTTGTTAGATCTCTGCCAATTTAGACTATTTTATTTGTCGGCTTTTTTTTAGAATGAAGATTTGGTATGAATTCTAGAAATAATAGTTAGCTGATAGAACCAACTTTTAAAAGGCAGTGGGTGTTAAACAGGGAATGAAACTAATTTAAGCGTGTTTGGAATGCAAAAATGGCATTTTCTTCTATATGGAGAACTCAGAACATTACAAAGACTTGTATAATCCATGAGTGGAAATGTAATTTATAATACAGCAAAATGTAATAGCTTCACAGAGAATTAGTTTATTAACTCGCCTTAAAAACAGATATTTCATTTATGGTTCCTCTCAACCTATCGATGTTTACATGCCAAATGTAATTGCTTCTGCTTTGCACCAATATCTCTTGAATTGTTTGATCTCTCCAGTATTCCATCCTATTGCACACATTCCATTTTGCTTTATCCTTTTCTCTATCTTTCCACTGAATCTTAAAATTTCTTTTAAGTCTTGTTGATCTCCTACGGGATTGCTCACATTACCTGAATTATAATTGCCTCTATTTTTAAAATTAAACAAGGTTAGAGAAAGGGTAATTTCTGAGTAGCTAGTTAAAATTTCAATTGTTGAGGAGGTCATTTACTGAATGATAATGACACAACGACTCCTTTTCTGAAGACGAGGAAGATTAATGGTGATTGACACTCCTTTAAAAACAGTTGCTCTTTGGTTATCATGACTTTGTGCTTTTTTCTGTACAATTTAATTAAATCTTTTTCTCAGTAGGTTGAGAGCAATTAATTCACTGGAATCCACCATAAATTAATAAATTTCATTTAAGAATAATGAAATTTTTCCCTGGAAATTTTAAATTCTAAAGATTAACTTAATTTCTGCAGATTGTTTATTGTGCTACATTTCTAAAAATTAAAGTTTCTTTTTGGATTTATGCTTTGAATTTATTTGACTAGAATAATGTAATGGTAAGAAAATGAAATGTGAGTAAACCCTTGCTATAATCTGAATAGATCCAAGAAATCTTAACACCAGATAAATGAACAACAAATTGGATTGTTGAATGCTACAAACAACAAGCAACATAGAGAGACTCACTGCAATAAACCAGTGCTGGAAAAGATTACAGCTCTTGTTGGAGAGGCGACAGTTTGTATAGTTTTTTTATATGTTTTTGTTTTCTCTTTTCAACCAGAGAACAAAGTATGTTATCCTAAAACATACCTGGGATATTGCTTTTGTAGTTGAGGAAAATTTGTTGTCATCTTTTGGAGATGATTCAAAGGGATCTATTGACATCAGCTTCACTGGTAGAAATCCAGCAAATGTACTGGAATAGTGGTTTTTGGACCCATCAACTCAAGGAGTAACAGGAAGTAATGCTTGAAGATAAAAAAGATGACAGAAGTAGCTGCACACCAGCCAGTGTGATCACAAAAGCACATAAGGTATGTGATAGACAATGACTGATGTAAAATTCACTGTTATCTGTGGTTATTTGTATGCAAGACACTAGTTAACATACTGATCAGTTGTTACTTCTCACACATTGTGGTTCATGTGCCTTTGTTTTTAGATTTAGAATGGCATTTTTATAGTGTCTTCTTACTGTTTCTTTCACTTGCATTTTGTAATTAAGATACTTAAACTATGAACAAGTTTACTCATCTTACCCTGAATTTCATTTCCAAAGAGAAAGCTGTTTGCCAATTTATTATATCCTAGTTGGCCATCTGAGGAACAGAACATCTTATGTTGTTTGCAAAGCCTATTCTCTACCCTTGATTTAAAAAAAATCATAAGAGAGAAGGGTGCAGTGGTGTTGATAGGATATGAAGGCTGGCTGGGCAAACCTGGCTTTAACATCAGACAGGCACCATATTTTCTGGCTGATAAGGCAGCAGGCGTCACAGCTGCACCTGTGGTGCCATTGGCACCTGCTGGCCCCATGTTAAAAAGCCAGCAAATTATTGCAGTATATATTGTCAGCATCACAAATACTGATTGCAGCATGTAGATTTTTGGAATTATAATCTCCTAATCTTGTATTGTATCTATACACTATGTTCCTGCACTGTAGCAAAAATATATAGTGCTTAATTTAGCACAATTACAAATCTTTGCCCTGTGTTTCGGACTGAGTGGCTTTTAATGCTGATGAATTTGATGAACTATTTAGCATTTCTCTACAACTTCTGACTTCTTGTTGTAGTTTTCATTGTGCTGCTGTTTTCTTAAAAAGGAAATACATTTATTTTATTGCCAAAGCATTTTTAGCACATTAAATGAAGAATGAATGCAATCTCCAGTGAGCTTAACTGCAGGGAATAAAAGCTTAGCTGGCATACCCAGCATCTTTCAACAGTGGTATTTCTCCTGGAAACAACAAAATTGGTTATGTTTTGTGTCTGTCCAAATATCTGGAAATTTTTTAACGACAGGAGAATGAAGTGATCATACAGCTTGTTATTAATGCTCAGCAATTTCTGTCTTTATTAGTGGATAATTTTGCTTTCTTGTAAATTATAATAGCCACTCATCAGTCTTTTTGCCTGATTATTTTTCTGACCATACAACTGTTACTCCTGTGTTTGAATTTCTTAATCACATTATAGATTTAAAAATGTGTCCTAAGGTACAGCTTTCATATTTCATCACCCAGCTCACTATGTTTTCAAAAATAAACTTCAGATTTATTTTTACAGGAAGAACTTTCCACTGAAAAACACCTTTTCACCTCCTAAGGATATTCCATAGTACAACAAACTTTGAATTGTACTTTTTAAAATTATAGTCTCTGCAGCATAGGCAACCGCAGAATAATTTAGCCTCGGTAAGAAGCCAGGAACAGCAATGAGATAAATGGCCAGGTAATCTACTTTTAGTGGTGTTGTATGAGGAACTAATGTTAGCAAAGAAACTGAAAGAGCTGGTCTTTAAAAGGTCCCTAGGATAACTAATTACCTGAACAGGTAACAGGCCTTAGTTTAGTCTTATTCCAAAGGTAATGCCCCAGGTAGATAATGTGAGGGAACTAGTTAAGTACAAGGCAAGTCTGAAAAAGCTAAAACTGCACTAACCTCCACTAGGTCAGCAGTGTGTACAGGTGGCTTATTCAAGCTCATTGTGCCTATGTCTGCTTTGTTCGTACTTTCCAGCTGTTGCATTCCCTCCTATTTTCTGTTTTGATTTCGGACTTCCAGGACAGCAGTTTTTATTTGCCTCTTCTTGTGCCTCATGGATGTCCATGGTGCTGGTTCTAGCTGTTCCCTATTCTCTTGCCCATTCCACCCTGCTACCAAGTCTGTGGTACTTGGTCTGTGGCTTTGGCATCTCATTTCCAAAAGTGACACTGTTGTAAATAAGTGTAAAATGACATATTTAGGAGAAAATGAAAACAAAGATAACATAATGATGTGTCAGAGTAATGTAGCCATGAGCATTAAAAGGCAAAGAAAAACTGCTGTGCTGAAATCTGAATTGAAAACAGAAAATTGTGGAAAAATGCAGCAGGTTAAGCAGCATCTGTGGAAAGAGAAACAGTCATCATCTCAGGTCAATGATCTTTCACCGAGGATACGTGCACAACTGAGGGCTCTTTGAGGGTGACACCAGTCATTTTGATGTCATGCATGTCCAGAGTAGGTACTCAAGCAAAATTAAAAAAAAAGGGAAATGCTGGAAATACTCAGCAGATCAGGAGGCAAGAGGAACAGTTAATGCTTGAAGTCAAAGACCCTTCATTAGAACTGAGAAAGAGAAAAATCAAGTTCAGTCGAATCCTACATTTCCTCATTCCCAATTCTGATGGTGTCTTCAACCTGAAACATTAATTCTACTTTTTATTAATACTGCCTGACCAGCTGGGTCCAGCATTTTCTGTTTTTATTTCAGATTTGCAGCATTTACTAGTTTTCTGATTTTTATTTAGATACTTAAGCAGCTTTGTCATTGAAATCCCAAGGAGTTGGCCTCCCTACTTCACACAATGTTCCACAGAAAGTACCATTGTATATGGTTGGCCTTAAGTCTCATAGGCCCAGTGCCTGGTTCAGAGGTCACAGTTTCCTTTTTTGTTGCAGTGGATAGATAATGCCTATGACTGGCAAATATAAGATGCCATTGAGAATGCTTTTTAAGAGTTCCATATGGTTAACAGTTCAAATCTTAATCTAAAATGAGAAATGCCAAGGGGTAATGCGCCATTGTTGCATTGGAAAATCATAACAAAAACAGTTTCATTTATAATGTATTCCTATTTATTTAATATGGAAACCTGTGCCCCAACTCCCTTCCATCCAGATGTACTAACTACTGGACCTAGATAGGGGAAATGGTTAGCTGTTTCAATATAGAATTATTAATTTCTATTTTCCTTTTATCAATTTAAATACTAAACAAAAGTTATAAACTGTAGTGTAATTCTTGCATATTTGTGGTTGGCAGCTGCTAAGTTTAAGTCCTGTCAGTTTTTTAATTATAGATGGCGAAGTGTCTTGCTTAACTTACAGTTGGTTTTGATTCCAATGTTCCTTTGTTGAACCTTTTCAATGCTATCTACAAAATTATTTGGTTTGATGAATAATTTTGTGTTGCAGATTTCATAATAAGTAAAACATGTTTAATTTATACATAAATGTAGAATCACACTGTCAGCATAATTGTAATTTATTGGTATAATAGTTGCCATAATACAGCGTGCGAGTTAATGGAATGAAATACACTGAGTGAAATGGTGCCTTTGTTGACCATTGAACTGTTTCAGCAGTACCTATGCTCTAATCCCACTGTTATCACAGAAACATTATTGTGGTATTTTCCACATGGTTCACTGTTGCATGGTCACTTAGTATATTGAATTATGCTCTCTAATATAAGATAAAGCAAAAATGTAAATAAAATAATTGAAGAATTAGAAAAATAACAAACTGATACCTGTTAATCAAAAGTGATTTGGATTTTGCAGAAAGTAGGTCCATGAAAATGAAATATAAAATCAGTGGCTGAGATATGTTTATTTAAAAAAAAGTGGATTCTTTTTTTCCTTTGGTTTATCAATTTGTTGAGAGAAAAAGAGTGAAGTGATCCAACTAGAATTTCTGCAGAGTTTTCCTGCCATAACCTTGACAGAACTTCTGGCAAAAAGGTGTAAATGGCTATTGCTGCCAAATCGCCATCAACATTGTGGTTAAGGATTTGGAAGCTACCAAACAGATATTCTTAAAAAAACCCAAACAATTATTATTGAAATACCTGGGCCATGGTAGGCCACAATATTAATAAAAACTATCAAAATGGAAAACCAAAGTGGCTCACTAAAATTGACCACAGGATGGCTTGTATGGGAAATGGAAAATGCATAATGCTCCAGATTTGTTGCTGACACACTCACTGCTGACACTGTCAGTGCTTGTGTCTCATAGCCCTGAACATACCAGAAGCAGAATGGTTTGGACAATCTTGCTGGCCAGGACAGTCCTGGAGCTGAGAAGCAAGGCCCCGTAAGGCCCATGGGCTTGAGCAACATAATTGTGTCACGTGGACTAGCCAGAACAAGCTTGCCTTGTAGACAACAAATCTGTGTACTCAGCTTTGCTTTTTGAGAAAGGTATCAAAGTTTTTGAATGCTTCCAAATGTCCCTCTCATTTTTTAAAAAAAATAAAACTTGTTAAAATGAAATAAAGTAACTTGAAAATGTTGTAAAACTGTTTTAAACCACTTTCAAATAATTAGAAACACTATCAATAAAAATGAATAGACTCGCAGATCCTGGGCTAGGTCTAGCCAGATGCAAAATCTAAGAGCTGATTCCTCTGTGTATATGCTGGGGAATCTCAGCAAGCTGTCTGTGCAGGTCCTTGCAGTGGGAGTGAAGCCAGGAGATTTTTGGTGGAGCTTGGCCAATGAGGTCAGAACCACCAGCATAATCCAGCAAATTAAGTGTATATTCAAGTACAATTGTGCCATGTTATTGTGAAATGGATGATGCTGACACAAAAACTGATGTCCTCCAGCACGATGATCACATGGATCTTCTGATCCTGCAACCACATTATGGCTTGTAAAACACATTCAATTTGCTTGCATTCCATATGATACAATGACTGGAAGTCCATTGTTATCATCTTCTTGAGATGGTATGCAACAACTACATAAAGACCAATTCTAATTTGTCTAGTTTGCATTTGACTGATGGTTTTGAAATTAAATTTGATTAGCTAATCACCATGATCCATGAGGACCCAATAATCTTTACTGGACAGGATAAAAAGAAATCCAGTTAATAGGGTGGCAGATAGAAAATTTTGTAAAAGGAGAACTTTTGAAAATCTTAAGAACCTAGAAACACATGGGTAATTATCATCTTGAGCACATAGGTGATGCTCTGGAAGCGTGAATTACCTGCTTGATATCAAATATTCCCAATTTTTATTCCATTTAGATTTCAGATCATAGGTATCTGCTCCCTACTGCCTTTGTCCTTCTCCTTGGAGTCAGCTTTCTAAGTTTTCTCAGCAGAACTCTGCTCATGATGAAGAGTGTGAGTGGTGAGAAGATGGTGGGAAGGGCAAGTTTCTGTTCCTGAAGAAGGGAGACCAGTTTCTGCCTGCTGTATCTCGGCAATCTGTTCATACTTGATACCTCTACCTGTTCACGCAACACCTCTGTCTTTGTGGAGAACAGCTAGCTGTTCTCACTGCTCAGCGAGAGGTTCAAGCTGTTCCCTGGTGATATCACTGTTCCTTTACAGCTTCAAGTTGCTTCACTGTGGCACAGATCAGACCTCCGTTTAAGTTAGTGTGAGACTGCATAGAAAGAGAACTTCATATGACCTGACCACATCCCCTAAACCAGTTGACCATGTTTGATAGGATTGAGGCTGATCCCCCAGTATAACACTAATGCATGCCTGCCAGAGTAGAGCTCATAGGCTCCTGGCTGTCCACTACCTACTATGAGAGTTTGGCAGTGGACTCCTCCATACCCCTTGTATTCTACTGCATTTGTGAGGCAGCGTTATAACTCTCGAATCATCTTGCTGTGTATCCACATCAGCATTGCAATAGTGGCCCTCACTGGTTTGCAGCGAAGCTGGAAGCTGCACAAAGTTGGGTGCGGTCCCATTGGGAACTGCACAGGTCCCATTATGGCACCCGAGTGTCAGCACTAATCTCAATGATGGTTTTGCACTAATAAAAATGGTGGAATCCAGTTTCCAGGCACAAATGTTTCTTATGATGCTCCATTGCCTTTGAAGATTGAAGAGATTTTATTTGGGCAGAAGAGTGATCAGTACCTAAAACAACCACCGAACAATGTTTATTTTAATGAACCAAGGTATCTTATTGACAACTTGCATAGAATTTCACACCTTGAGAGCAATGCTATCTATAAAATAAGCAATAAGGGAATGGTTAAAAATACCATAATTTAACAGCCAGTATCATCATAGAAGAGGCTTAATTTTCTTGGTATTGAGCATCTTGTATCGAGACTGCGTGAAGAGCAAAAGGCAGAGTGGTGATAATTACATGATCCACAATCATAAAACTATATCTGAAATGTAATTTTCTTTAGTAAGCCAAAGATGGCTATAAGCTGATTTGGGTGCAATCTCAGTGAACTGTTCCCTCAGTTAGACAATTGAGAGGGTGAACACACTCTGCAGAACAGTGTCAATTGCAAATTTATGACAGAGTCAACTATTTCCAGCCAAAGACAGTTAAATGAAACTGTAGTTTATTAATTCAGTCTTACAATTAAATTTCCTGGAATTGCCAAGGAAGAATCTCTTTAGAGGGCAGTGCTGTGGTGGATCCTAATTGGGTCAGTACTTGTCTTTTTGGTTCCCTATCTGTATCGTGATGAAGATGCCTTTGAGATGCAAGCCCCAAGAGGATACTCAATGTCAAGCAAAACAGTTTACTGCAATTGTTTTGTGTTATAGAAGTTGGCTAGACGCTGCTAATTGGGCAAAATGGCTGCATCATTGTTCTGCTGATGAGATTGATCTCTGGCATGCCATTTTCTCTGCAGTGCCGCAAGAGTTCTCTGTGAGATTTGTTAGGAACTCATCAAGTGGCATTGAAACTGATGTTTAGCTACATTCGGATTCTGTCTTTGATGTGTATGTGTGTATACTCAAAGCATTTTGGCTACAAATGCAGCTTATATTTACTGTTGAGTATTTTTCTTTTTGCAGTACATTAAGCTAATTTTCGCAAGTGATGAAAAAAAGCTGTGAGTAAATATATTTCTTGAACATTTCTCCCTGAATTCAAAGGTAATAGAATGATTTGTCGCATATTAATCAAATGTTATAGTCTACAGTTTTCACAATTTGTTTCTCAAAATTTGTGGTCCAACTCGATAGGACCATAGTTCCCAAGCAAGGTTAACAACATCCAAATGGGAGTCTGGTAGTCTAGGCTTTGGACTGGCAAGCTCACCAAACTTTAAAGAATACCTGGTATTAGCCCTCATATCCTTTGGTTTTAGCGCATCTACTGTCATATACCAAGTCTAGCTGGCTTTTAAAGATTCTTAGCCCTTCACTATATATTTTCATTTCTGGCTTGAGGGAAATGTGCATTGTTTAGAGTAATGAATGAAGTAATTCTGATTAGTAAGTATTAATCTCATTTTTAATTTAGTTTTTACTGAGTATTATTTCTGAACACGTACCTCACTAGCAATTAGTTACCCATCCAACAAATGGAGAAATTAAATTCAACACTTGGGTGCTTGTCAATGTTTTGACATGGACCTGGAGTTGAGAGGCACAGGAATTAAAGGGAAAATATCAGAAGCTCCCAGGAAGCACAAAACCATGCTTTCCATTTATAGACTGTCTGCAACACAATAACACTTAATAGAAGTGTTAAATAACAAAAAATATAGTTTAGAAGACTCATAACAAAATACTCAGAAAAATAACCAAATATGTAGCTTTTAAGGAGTGTCTTAAAGGTGGAAAGAGAAATAGAGATAGGGAAGTAATTCCAGCACTTAGACCCTGAATATTTGAAGCCACAACTAGCAGAGAGTAAAATAGCACATGATCAAAGGGTTAAAGGACTGTAGGTGATTATGGAGAAAGCAAGATTCAAGATCATGGAGGGATTGGTGAATAATGATGAAAATTAAAATCAAGAGCTTTGCTTATTGGGAAACCTGTGTTGATTGAGTATAGAAGTGATCAAAGGATATACTGTAGTACGCATCAGGAAACAAATAGCAAAACTTTGTATCACTTCAAGTTTACGAGGAGCAGAACCAAGGAGACTAACCACGGATCTGTTGAAGTAACCAATCCTAGGATTAACAAAACATGAATCAGAATCAGGTTTATTATCACTGAGTTGTATGTTGTGAAATTTATCTCTGGTGACATAACAAATCTCCTCAAACTCCTGACGAAGTAGAGCCACTGGCATGCCTTCTTTGTGATTGCATCAATGTTTTGGGCCCAGGATAGATCCTCCGAGACATTGATGCCCAGGAACTTGAAGCTGCTCACCCTTTCCACCGCTGACCCCTCAGTGAGGGCTGGTGTGTGTTCTCCAGACGTGCCCTTCCTGAAGTCCACAATCAATTCCTTGGTCTTGCTAACATTGAGTGTGAGGTTGTTGTTGTGACACCATTCAACCAGCTGAACTATCTCACTTCTCTAGGCCTCCTCATTGCCATCCGAGATTTAACCAACAACAGTCGTGTTACCTGTGAATTTATAGCTGGGGATTCTGCAATTGGATGAGCCAAAGGACGGACAATTGCATGCTGTAATGCAAATAGGATTAGGTGCTTTTAGTGATGACACAAACAGAGGGCAACACTCATCTGGGTTAAATAAGGCACCAAGGTCATGTTCGTTTTGAAATGCTGTTGGAGAGATGATGTAATGGAGAGACGGATGTTATGGATAGTGATGGTTGCTCAAAAGCAATGACTTTCATTTTCCAAATAAATATTTGAGGAAATTTCTATTCATCCAACACTCGATGTTCAATAATTTCTGACAATTTAGTGACAGTGGAAGGTTCAAGAGAGGTGGTGATGTGGGAGAGCTAATGGGCAAGATATTGGAGAATAATTTTAAGAGAGTAATTAGGATTTTGAAGTTGCTGCTTAATGAGGTGTGGATCATGATTCAAGAGTAGTCTTCAGAAAGAATTGGATAAATACTTTGATTACAAAATTGTAGGATACAACAAAAAACAAGTTGGGGATTGAGTCTAACTGGATTGCTTTTAGAAAGAGCCAGGGCTGATTTGATGGGCTGAATAGTTTCCTCAGTGCTGTTCTCTTCCATGATTCTGGAGTCTGTTCACAAACCTTCAAGTCAATTGGAAGTGAATATATCTATTGCATTAGAGAAAATTCACCAAGGGGTCAACCAAGAAAAAGACTTGCATTTCTTTAGCATTTTTCACAGTCTCTGGATTCCCAACATGTTTTACAGTTCCTTCTTCAGCCCTTTGCCTCTTCTACCTATCATGTCTTAGCTTCTTACTTCTCCCCCTGCCCCACCCCCACCTACTGTACCTCTCCCCTCTCACCTGACCTTGCCCATCACCTGAACTCACCTATCATCTATCACCTATCACCACTCCCCCTGACCTTCTTATTCTGGCTTCTGCCCTCTTTCCTTCCAATCTCGATGAAGGGTCTCAACCCAAAACGTTGACTGTTTAATTTTCTCCACAGATGCTGCCTGACCGGCTGAGATCCTCCAGCATTTTGTGCGTGTTGCTCCAGATTCCGGCATCTGCAGAATCTCTTGTGTTACAGTTCATATTGTATTTTTGAAGTATAATCATTGTTGTTCTGTAAAAAAAAACATGATCCAGTTTGGCACAACAAATTACTTCCTACAAGAACTCGATACTATACAGAGAATCTGGTTTTTTTTGGAGGTAAATATTGGTCAGGACAATGAGGACAACTTATCTGCTCCTCCTCAAAATGGTACTGTGGAATATTTTGTGGGTACTTGAATGGGCAGATGGTGCTAGTCGGTACCTCACAAAATTGTAGCACTTAATTAGTCATGCACTGAAGAGTGAGTTCAACTCAACACGGGTTTCTGGAGTGGAACGCACAATCTTCTGAATCAGAGACAAGGTTTCTACCACCCAAGCCACAGCTGGCAATGGTGGAATTATTGCTGATGGCCTTTCTAGAGAATGTACTGAAAAAAGATGATATTATTTATTTTGAAAGATTCACTTTACCTAAGTAATTTTTTGGAAATGAGTCTTAAGGACAAAATGTTCCAAAATTTGGAAATGTTATAAATGCAAAGTACAGAATGAGAAATAAAACAAATGATGGAAAATGAATCCAGAGGATGAAGTTTCAAAAGATCCAGTTTTCAAGCTTGCCTCACCTTTGAGTCAAATGCTGTCTTCAGATGACACAGTAAAACTGAGCTTCTTTTAGTGATTCAGAATTAGGTTGAAGTTACCTTGGCATTATTCAAAGCTGGTGTTTGTCTTAACATCGTAGCTGGCATTCTTCATTACTACCATCACTGAAACTAGGTTTAAGTAATTCACTTTGTTGTAATTTATTAGATTTTGCCTTGTACAAGGCAGCTGCTACGTTCATCTACATAACTGCACTTCAAAGTAATTCATTGTATCTGAGGCATTAGTTCATCTTGCTCTTTAGACGATATGTACACAGAAAATCATTTGAAGATTTTGCAAATTAAGACCCATTGTCTATATAGTAAATACTAATGTTCAGTTTTGAATTTAGATTAATAATTAATATGAATTATATCCTCCATGTATTCGTATTACTGATCATTTTTCAAACATTCTAAATGTGCCAAATAAGAAGGATTCAACAGGATATGCAAATTTGTGGTAAGCTGCATAATAGACCTTTTTGATCTGCAACAGATGAATTGGGAATAAGATGCATTTACTCTCATGCTGCTTGCTGTGACTGTTCCTGTTATAACCTTACTGCTGTGTTTCCATTATAATATATTTCAGAATCCACTATGCAAACTATCTTGGAAAAAAATCTTTTGTATAAATTGAACAAAGAAGCAACTTCTTGTTTCACAATACAATTAAATCATGTTCATTTAAAATGTTTGTCTGAAGTAACTGAAATAGTCAATATGTCAAGTAAGAATTGGTGAGCAACATGCAAGCAGATGATTTTCCAAGGAGAGGATTTGGATTAGACTGATTTGCTTTGAAGTTTGTTAGAGGAAGTAAATGGATATGTCCATTTAAACTATTTATGTAAGCTAATACAATTGCTTTCATAGTGTAATCACTTCTTTATTCCCAGCAGGTCATCTGGCCATTTTAGCATCCTCCTAAGATACTGGTGTTTCATTCATGTGGGAAATATGAAACTATCAAAATAAGACAAATAAATCATATCTGTTTGAACAGCTGCTATATCGAAGCTTGGCTTATATACTAGTGAACACGATCAGAACATGTGCCAAATAATACAGGATATGTATACTATAAAAGTATCAAATTTGACAAGATTTAATCATTCATTTATTTTGACAACTTCAGCTATAAAAATGACAGTACCTGCCGGTGAAAGTCCCTGTTTATTTTCCAAGTTATTTGAAATATTTTATGTTTGAAAATTCATTTTAATTAAACAATATTCTACTGAAGAATTTCTGTTCACTTATTGGGCTTCCATTTTGATTATGAATGTTTTGCAAATAAGAGTTGGAATTTTATTCAGTTAAATGTTACTTTGAAGGCAGATTATAATTCAGATTGTATTTATAGTTTTTGAGTAAAGTCATCAATCACCTTCCACCATCTTGCATGTTCACCCTCCTCACCACCTATGCACAGTAGCTGCAGTGTATACCATCCACAAAATGTACTGCAATTACTCACTTTCCTTATTCTAACAGCATCTCCCACACCAGGACTTTTTACCACCAGGAAAGACAGTGGCTTCAGGTGTGTGGAATCTTCATTAGCTGCAGATTTCCCTGTAGGTTGCACACAGTCCTGACTTGGTTCCTTCATTGTTGCTGGGTCCGAATCATGATACTTCCTAATCAACAGCACTTTGGAAGTACCTTCAGGAGTACTGCAAAAGTTTAAAATGATGGCTTGCTAGCACTTCTGAAGAACAATTAGGAATGTAAATAAATGCAGGCTTTGCAAGGGACACATGCATCCTGCGTGTGAAAAAATAATTTGTATTGTAAAAATATTTTTATATGCAAGGAAGCATATCCAATATACTTTTAATGCATGGAGGGTCTTGCTAAATATTATTTGTGGACCTAAAATTATGAAAATTCTTTATTCAAGTATTCCCCTCTTCATCCCTAAAGGCTCTATTAGCAACTCCATACTTCACTCAGTTTACTATTTTCTGACGGGTGAAACCAGGCAGTAAATGGTAGCAGACAATACATACAGTATAATCAAGCAAGAATATAAGCTGGCCCTGCCCCTAGCAAGCTTGGAAGTATTGGTTTGGTGTTCACTTAGTAAGAATACATTCTAATATTTAAAGTTTCAATTGCAAATACAAATTTGATTTATTAAACTGAATCATTTAAAATAATGGAGTTTGAAAACCTTTTCAACAATTGTGGTGTCTATTGGGTGTCTGTTCTGGGAATCCTTGGAAAGATCTTTGGTAAAATATATATAATGAGCAAAATGGGGCTCCCAGAATCTGAGTGAATAGAACAGCCAATTGTAAAAGTTAACTTTTAGTCTTAGAGTTTGATTGAAAATAATTAATTTTTCTTACTTTGTTGATGTATGTTACTGGTTACTAGGTCTGCAATGGTTTCATTTGTATTTACTGAACACGTACAGCAACTTCCTGACGTCCAGCTCATGGATTGAACATCAAAGTGATGATTTCACAAAAGCTGAATTTTGAATTATGTAATTTAGCTGTTGGATATTTTCATTCAATTGCCCATCGTCCTCTCACCTGAGATTGCTGTATCAATAATTTGTAATTTGGACACAAATAAATGCAAACATTAACCTAACCATTCCCAAATTCTCGAGCATTAAAGTTATGACATTATGTCCTTGCACATGTTTTCTTTATTTCAAGTAACAAAAAATGAATTGCATAACTGTTGACGTTTTTGTTTTTATAACCTGTCAGACTTTGGCAAGAGCATTGATTAAGAATGTTGTATGTTCCTGAATGCACCTATATAACTTTCTGTTATTTTAAAATACAAACGCAAATTATGCACAAGGTTAAGATTAGTAAGTATTATCCGTATCAATTAAAAGAGAGAACAAACTTGGTAAAGGCTGCAAAATAGAGATCATGCAAAGCAATTACTGTATTTATATGGGATAGTTGGACGTTTTTTTGCTGTAAGATTTTTTTTTCGTCCATAGCATTTTAGGGAAAGATATTAAATACAACAAAAGGTAAAAATAACAGAATTTCTCTATAATATTTATGGCAATCTTGTAAACATTAGTGAGTCAAAGGGAATCAAAGATGAAAAGTTGAGATAACAGTGAACACGGCAACAAGAAAGTTGTTATGTACTAAAATACTGTTCATACCAGGTAGTTACCAAGCACTTTAAATGTCATCTGGTAAGTGTGCTGATCAGTCATTTTTTTTTCAGAAATGCCAGTTCTTCATAATGTGAACTTTGTTTATGAGATTTTTCTTTTTCACTGTACGACTGGTTTTTGAAATAATGTTAGCAATATAGAATGGTCATGCTCATATCCCTAAGCTGCACTTAAATTGCGTAAATTATTCTATGCTTTCTGACATCTCTAATATTTTCAAAGCATGTGTAATCCACATTAATTGAAGCAATATCCTCTCCACAGATGAATTACCTTTATCCAGGCCTATTCAGTCGAATTATGAAGCAATTATAATTTTGAAAGAGCACAAAAAAAATTAAACGCAAGAAAAGGAGAAGCAGTAGCTAGCTAAGATGTGCCAACCAGACACCAGCAAAGAGAAGGCTCTTCAACTGTCACTGGATTCTCCACTGCAAAAGATACAGACTTTTATAACACATTAAGGACTAATCAACTTCTATCATCAGGCTAGAGTCTGATGTACTTAAACTTGACAATGAATGGCATGTGCATTTGTTGTTTTTAACACCTGTATTAATACTGGCATCAGTACTTGATGTATTCTGCAATTTGATTCACCAGCTTCTTACTCACTACTGTAATACAGCATAGCTCCCTATAACCTGATCTTTTAAACATTTATCTACCCCTCTTTACATAACCCCACAGGCCTCTGGGCATAAGAATTCCAAAGATTCACCACCCTCTCTAACAAGTTGTTCCTATGCACCTTGGTTTTAAAGGATCTATGAATGAATTCTTTTAAAAAAGATAGATTTCTGGATGTTATGGGAATCAATGGATATAGGGAGGGTGACATGAGACTCAATGCTGGAATCTGGAGCAAAAAGCACACTGCTGGAGGGTCAGACAGCATCTGTGGAGGGAAGTGGACAGTCAATGTTTCGGGTCAAAGAAATTGAAAATAATGGTAGAAGATGGGGTTGGAAAGGTTTGGCTTGCACTGTGATTTTGAGCAAGAGTAGGGGAAGATTTTTTAGGACTGTGTTTGTCTTACTTGCTCCACTGACTTAATTTGCCAATGCACTGCAGCTGTGACACACTGCCCCACCCCTCCCCCTCATTTTTGCTGAAATTATAGATGGATCTCCTAGTTTTTACAGACTAGTATAGGTGCCTAGAACGGGCTGCCAGTAGTAGTGGTGGAAACAGATATGATAGTGGTGCTTAAGAGGCTTTTAGATAGACACATGAATCTGCAGGGAATGGAGGGATATGGATCATGTGCAGGCAGAAGAGATGTAGATGAAATTGGCATTGTGTTCAGCACAGACACTGTGGGCCAAAGGGCCTGTTCTTGTGCTGTACTGTTATATGTACTTAGTATTTTCTTAATTAAAGTGCAAACCAAACATGCTGTAATTGATGAATGGATAAAGTTGATTTACACTAAAAGGTCAGAGGAAAATTTCACACAAAAACAATTTAAATAGATAAGAGAGATATAAAATACTTAAATATTAAAAATTAGCAATTCCATCTTCAACATTTAAAATTGGAAAAGGGTATACATAATATAAATCAGGTTTCCAGTTAAATTTAATTAATATTAGACTATAATTGAGTTTAATTTGTATTTATCTGTTCCTAGTCATTTTCAGAACTGACTGTTAGAAAATGGGTGGGTGGGGATAACTGAAGGGATAGTGGTTAGATTTGAGTTTTTTTTACATTGAAGAGTATTCTATTCAATACATTTTAATTAAAACTGGGGAAGGAAAAGAAACTGCTACCTTGGGAAAAAAGGCTTCAGTATTGCCAAATTTGTAGAAGGTTTCTGGTGAAAAAATGTTACAATGAGCAGTTGACTTGAAACCCAGCATCAACTTCATGCAACATAAATGGCACAGAGAGAGCTTAATTGAAATTTGTTAATTTGCCCTGCTTGTGATTGAACTGTAGGCAAGGGTAGGAGTTCTGTGGATAGATGGAGTGAGTAGACACTACTATAGGTGGCATGGTTAGTGTGACATATTGGTGGTAACTTGTGCAAGTATGAATTGCCCAGCATGCAAGAAGACAAGAATGAAGCATTTTCCATCAGAAGCTCTACTTTTCTTCTGAGGTCTCTGTCATCACAGAAGTCAATCTGCAGCCAATTCAATCCTACTGTTCTGTGTTTGAAGAATTGTGCTCTAAAACCAAATATTCATCTAGCCACACTGTTCCAGTGCAGCCATATCACTGACATCTATTGTACATTGTGGAATATTGCCTGGATATGTTCTGTCCACAAAAAGCAGGACAGATTCCAGATTCAATCTTGCTTTTTACTGCCCCATTAATGTACTAACAGTCCCTCTGACCTGCAAATCCTCTTCCAAATTTTCCACCATTCTGACCTTGATCTGTATCACTTGTACTTCATCATTGCTGAGTCAAAATTCTGAAAATATCTGCCAACAACACAGTGGGAGTTCCTTGACTTTAAAGGACTGCAGCAGCTTAAGATGGCAGCTCACCATTACAATCTCAAGGGCAATTGGATACGATCGAATTAATGCTGACCTTCCTAGTAATGCCCATCTAGCCTTCAAAAAAAAACAAAATGGAAAGAAAAGGTCAAAAGCTTAATATATGGGGTACATTGTTAGCAGTCACTACAGTGCTGAATGTAAATCGAAAACAAATTTAGCAAAAAAATTAACTTTGAGAGTAAGCTATATATATATATATATACATATATATAGACACACACACACTGTGCCAAAGACGAATGAAATTGAAAGAGAGGAAGCTCATGAAGGTGGACTATGAAGGAAAGATGTTCAAGGAGGATAGAGTGATCAACAGAAGAAAACATGAGGAAAGCTGCAGTCAGCCTCCCAGCATGAACTTTTGATTTCAACTAGTACAGTCAAGAAGTGGGAAAGGGCAATGAGACCGGTTTTGAAAATGGATATCCCAAGATAGATTATTGAAACAAGTTGTTGTTATTGATAATAGTGAGGTGTAAAATTTAATTTGGATTGTCAGGTGCTTCAACATGAAAGGGTTTAAGGGAGTAGCTGCTGTTTTTTGTGTACAGAACATGTTTGGTGACTGGATTTAGCTGCACACTTTTACTTTTAAGATATGAAATGGGTTATATCTGAGACTGTTAATGCAAAGTAAAACAAATATTAAAGGGCAGATTGAGTATTTCACATTCCCATGAAGGACCCATGTTCTGAAGAATAGTTGGAATATCTATGCTTCACTGACCTATACTCCCTTTTTGACTTGTGGGAACTTGTAAATGTTTAATTTACTTTCACACGTTGAATTCAGAGAACTATCCATGGTGATAGATTTAGTTGAAAATAAATAGAAAACGAGTTAAGATGTAACTCACCTTTAACTAACTATCAGGTCACATTGAACAAAGATTGTATTATTTCAATAAATTCCAAGGAATTATTGTTCTTTTTCTCAAATTGAAGTACTACTTTAGAGCACTGTTTTATTTGTTTCTCTTAGTAATACATGTTGACAGCCCATAGAGTGCACTGCAAATATTTTTATTATAAAACCTACTTTATTCAATTTACAGTTTAGGGAATCAAAGCACAGTAGGACACTTTATATTGAAATCTTGCTTGGTCTGACAGAAAGTCACTTTGTCAGGATTTACACTGTATCAAGAGTCGCTCTATTAAGTGTTGCAGGCTGAGAACTTCATGAAATGAAAGTGGCAACTATGGGTTCAGTTACAGCAAACAATCACATCAGCTTGAAATTGCAACAATCTTCTCATTCATTCAAAGTAGTTTTGAAAAACTAATCCAAAGAATGCATTACATTCATTGAAAATTGACCCCCCTATTCAAAATTGTAAAATGAAAATGGACAGCTTTCCACATCTAACTTCAAGTACATGTGTTTATGGTAGAAGCAACACATCACTTTCATGGCCCAGGTTTTGAGGGGAAATAGTGACAATTACCCCTGTAACTGTTGACATTTCCCAGCATAACTGACAGTAACCTTGGGCTTTCTGCAGGAATGTTGAAGTCCCAAGTTGCTGTCAGTTGATTGTGGTATTTTTCAAGAATACGTTCTGATGTTGGATTACTTGTGAAGTCTCGTGGCAGAATGCAAAATCTGCAGTCATTCCCCAGAGGTTGCACTGAGGGATCTGCCAAAACAATGTTAGATCTGTTGCAGGAAGAGTATCTTCATTTATTTCAATGGAGAGGAATGGCTGCAAGAAACAAGGGTAAGTTTTAATTAATGCACAATCTTTTTCTTTGTCTTATTTTAATTCTTAAAGTTTTTACAAGATCTTAAATAATTTTAAATGTTTTGAATATTTTAAAATTAGTTTTGGAATGTGTTTGAGTGTTTCTGGATGTTTGAGCCATTCAGAAACGTTCAAGGTTTTTTTTAGCAGCTGGCTCAGTTGTGAGACGTGCCTTAGCCAGTTGTCAATATTCCCTTCAGCAGATTTGAATGCATGGCTTGTTTTGCTCCACCCCTTCCCATGATGTGTGCAAAGCACTGATGTTGAGCAGGTTATTACTGTTGAGTATTAGGCCAGCTTGTGAATGCAAGTTAATGTCAAGAGCAGATTTAGCATGTAGGTAAACAAGGTGACTTGCCATTAGCAGGAAATTTTAGCCAGTGTGATACAGG
Organism: Pristis pectinata; assembly: GCF_009764475.1. NCBI lineage: Eukaryota > Metazoa > Chordata > Chondrichthyes > Rhinopristiformes > Pristidae > Pristis > Pristis pectinata. The sequence goes on along the minus strand of NC_067417.1, from coordinate 34,963,903 downwards.
TACTGATCTAAGACTGGTGCGAATGGGATAACATAAATTTGAGCACATTTTAAAACCAAACAGTTAAATGTTCTGATAATTCACTGACAATTCACTGACCTGAAACATTAATTCTGTTTCTCTTTTCACAGATGATGCCAGCCTTACGAAGTATTCTCTCATAATATTTTGCTTTTTGGATTTTTGTTGAAATGGTGTTAGGGATGCTTGTGTCATGCTCAAAGTAAGTTCCTACTCACTGGAACTTTTATTGTCCATAATCTTATTCATGTGGCAAGTGCAATAAAAATAATGGTTTGGATTTTCTAGAGAAATGCCAGCAGTTCTACATGGAATTGCTGGTAATTCTCCCTGACCATCAGGATGCTTGAAATACCTGTGGATGCATACACACAAGTGGAAGGCCCAAGCTTCATGAGAACCACTCGCACAGTGATTTCCAAACAATGCTGCAATGTTGCTGCAAAAAAGGGGGAGTTTGTTCTGAGTTTTGCTTGGCAAGTTGCTTTCACTGTAACATCCAGATAACATCCTTTACAGGGCATCAACCTGACTAAGGCAATCAACTGTGTATCTCCTTAACCAATCACACTGAAGAATTCTTAATGAGTATCAGAAAAGCTGAACTAGTAAGAATAAGTTAGAAAAATGAACTTGTAGTCAAATCAAGCATCGATCCTTGGTAATAGTTAATAAACACATTTCAACAAGTAAGTGTAAATGAGTGAAATCTGGGGACAGTTGGCGATTTAAAACAACAATTTAGAATGAGTATGTTATGCAATTTTGGAAACAATTAACCTTGGCTAATACATGCAAAATGTGTCTAAGTAGCACTAATTATGATTTTCACTTTAACATGCATGTACAAATGTCTAATTTTTATAAAATTTGACTAGTGGGAAAATATATTTGTCACACTGACCCTGTGGCATGAGGTAATAACCCATTTTAATTGACGTGCATATTAATTAGAATTTGTACAATTTTTTTTCAGCTTTATCATTCTCTAGAAATGTTCAGTGCTGTTAAAGTGATGAATCGCTTCAACTTTAATGGTTCATTGTCTATATTTTTAACCAACCACTGGTATAATTAACTTGCAACAAAAGCGCAGAATGTTTGAGTTGGTAATCCATTACTGGTTCGGAGCTATTAAGCTGTATATCCTATTTAAAAACATCAAGATTAATGCATTACAATATTTGGTTCCAAATACTATTGGTCAGAATCGCATGCATTTTATTAAAATTTTAGTATTAACATCATTTGAGGTCTATTGCTTGACTGTCGTGTTCCATTGGTACCAAAAGGCTGTGAAACTAAGATTTCACCTTCTGGTCATTGGTTTTGGTGATCTTGTAAAAAATTTTGACTTCAGTATTTAATTCAGCAGTTTGCTACTAATTACTATGAGCGCTACTAAGAAGGGAAGAACTTCCAAATATTTATTTTTTGACAGATGCAGAAATTGTTGCATTTATTTTTCTGGTTTATATAGATTACACATTGGACAATATATGCCTTTTGTGTCTCCTTGGTTGCAATTTTTTGGAACTCCTTTATTTTGTGTTAGTACTCTATCCTCCATCTCTTCTAGACTGTTGAGCACAAGGCTGACAGCTTGAGGATAAGTGCATGACTAAATGCCAGGAGCCCAGTACAAGCATGGAGAAGTTCTACGTCAGAGTTGTGCCTCTCCTAGATTTTTGGGTTAAGTAAAAAATTAGTGCCTTTTGTAAGAAAAAATAGGTTCTTGAATACATTCCTGGAGGCATTCTCCAAATATAGCCTAAAGAGTCACAGATTCACTGTAATGTTCTACATTCTTTCATTTTGTCCTGCAAATAAGGCAAAGGTTAGGACACTTGAGGAAGTAGAAGTGGAGACACGGGAACAAGAAAAGTTGCAGGATGCAAAAACAGAAAAAAAGGATGTGTCGCCTATTCTATCAGCACCCAGGATTTTATGGGAGGAAACCTATACTTTCATTGGCACTAGCCGAAGCTGCCACTGCAGCTGTCAGAGCTATCACCAAAGGCTCTGCTGCAGTACACATAAAGATAACCACAATCTCTGAGGTTGCCAATTTTGTCTATTCATGATGACCACATACATAGTAGGTCAAAAAATTCTATGCCATTTGACCCTTATCACAAGCTTGCTAGCAAACATTCTAATACACTAAGAAGTTATCACTGTACACTGTTCATTCTTCCATAGGTAGGAGGCTTGAGATCAACATCTCTAAGCTATCCTATTGCTTTTTCACATCTGCGGCCATGTCACTTTAGTGGAGATCCTCTAACTGACCCTTTATAATGTTAAGTTCAAGGATGTCAATTGAATGATATGTCTTTAGAGGTGCTGCTCTCCTTTCTTTCAGCTGCAGAAGAGGCATTAGTTATGATTGACCTGAAGAAGGAAAAGTGACCCAAGGCTTAGCAGTAAATGGGAAGAGTTAGCAAGAGCATGAACTACGCCTCAAAGCAGTATCATTTTGTCATGGCAAGGGAAATACTTCAGTAGGAAGACAAGAAAGGTTTGTGGCATATCCTCTCTCCTTAATGCTCCTCACACATAACCCATTGTAAATCATGATCTTATTAAAATGCCCTGTACGTCATAAGTGTGCACAACAATTAAATTCTAAAATAATATTTCTATTAAATAAGGTGATAGATCCTGGCCACCACAATCTATCGATCCCTCACTCCTGAATTGATTCCTGTGATTCCTGTCTGCCTGCGTTTACCTCGGCCAAATTCAGAGAGTGTACTTTGCAGATCTCCGACACCCTGGCAAATAACACAGGTTGGTGTGGTGCAGAAGTCCCATTGCCAAAATGCTCCAGGCGCTCACAGCAGGCAAAGCTGGCTGTGGAGCTTTACCAGCTGTGAAAGCTGTCATTAACTTGAATCATTTTAAATGTTCTGACATTCAGAGACTTCAGGAAACTATTGACATTGTATTAAATAACTAAAACAAATCTAAGATATTTTAAGATGTAAAAAAAAATGACAAAGTAATTAAAAATATTAAAGTAGAGCAAAATAATTTTTTTTAAAAGTGACTTGCCTTTCCTGTTACCTTCTGAATCTATCAGTAAGTCCTGGACTTCCAAGTTTTAAAGTTTGTGATTGGATGTCTGAGACTGACTTTCAATGGCTGAATGCCAGTGTTTCCACTCAGCTGTTGGCCACAGTCACCATAATTCCACCACTTACACCTGATAAACTGAAGTTCTCTGATTAAAAAAAAATGCAGGACGAAAGGACTTGAGAAAGTTCCCGGGAAGGACATTCCTTCCATTGAGTTGCATTGCATGCTTAGAGCTATATTCGCTCTCGCTCTCTCTCTCTCTCTCTCTCTCTCTCTCTCTCTCTCTCTCTCTCTCTCTCTCTCTAAATATATATATATATTTTTTCTTATCCCACTGGAAAGAATCGCTGCCCCCTTCTGATTACATTCTCAGAGCTCTCGCAGCAGTTTCTGGGAGTTGGGTTATCATCATGGAACATGGCCTAGCTGTTGTTTTCACTCATCTGCATTCACTGCATGTCATGAACATCTAACTATGTCAACCCTTCAAGGGAAGCAGAGAGCCTCAAAATAGCAACATTGACACCCAATTTGTTGAGTATCTAATTGGTGTGCAGCCAATAAACATTATGAAGTTTTTTGCCAAGCATAATCAAGCATAGGCACTGATTTGGCCTCTGCAAGTAGTTATCATCACTGGACATACACAGCAGCAGCCTGAGTTCCTCCAATACTTGTCTTTATTTCTTATTCTTTTCACTGCTTCTCATTACCTTTGCTCCGTATATCTAAGAACTAACAATCCAGCCCTTCAGCTTTCTAAAAATCAAAACAGTAACCAATATGCAGACTAAAACTATATTTTATAATTTAAAAATATTTTGTTGCTATTGCAAATGAAATAGCAATGTTTAATTAGAGTACAATGTCTTTTTTTTGCTCACGTGATCCCCATTTTTTGCATTTAATTTTGGTTTTCTGTCTAATTTATGAAATACTACCATTTGAATGTGGAGACAATTTATATGCAGATGTTTAAAGCACCCGCTCAGGAAAGATGTATATGGTGAATTCAAGTTATTGCAGACAGCCGCATTTCTAATTTTTCAGACTGAATTTATTCTAGCTGCATAAAGTAATGTATAATAACATGAATGCTGTTCCAAAATGGTGAAACCCAGTGATCAGTGAAGTCTGTCACATACTGAATACAGGAAAAAAAATTATTTTGCATCAAAATCAGATATGGTTGTCTGACTGATGGACATTTTCCTCATGACCACAGTCTATCTGCATGAGACCTGTATTGTCAAAAGGAGTAGGCTTTTTATCGATGCATTAATTTTATATCTTCCAGTTTTCTTCTCCATTAGAAAAGAATATACTTTAAACTGCATGAATTTCTAATGCTAGGTCGCTGAAGATTGTTCAAATATCAGTACAAAATGTACTATGGTTTTCTAAGCTGCTTTGTCATTGGTTTTGAAGGTATAGTATCTTAACTACTCTTTGGTTAAGCAATAATAGTAAAAACGTAGATATTTAAAGCAATATCTTTGTTACACACATACTAAAACTCGAAATGACAAATCTTTACGAAGCTATACAATATTTAATCTTTATATTCATATCTGCCTTTGTAGTTCTTGTTATGTTGGCCATTCTATGACTTTTGTTCCAAACACTCTTCTCCATATTCCTTGCACTCTGAACTTTCCTGGAGCTTCAGATGTTCGTCACTACCCCCTAAACAAAGTCATTATCAAAATTTGCAGCAGGTCCTGCAGACTGAGTGATAATTTTTGAGACATCCATATGTGCAGTAATTATGAAATGTTCATGTTTTATGCAAATATGTGTAAAATTAAATTCATCGTGAGAAATATATTCTTCTCACACCTACCCAAGGCTAATCTTCACTGATGCATGCATGAAACAGTACAGCATTGTGAATTGGGAAATCATGATCTTAGACATGCAAACATAGTCTTTTATTCATCTTGTTCAAGCTATTTAAATTATTAAAGTTGAAAATCTGATAGCCGAAATTCTATTCTGATTTTTAGTTATTGTGCAAAAAGACAGGAAATAAACTTATCCTTTGTGCAGCATTAAATATCAGAATGCCAGTCTTCAGTGCTGTACATCTGCTTGTGTAATTGTTTGTGCTTACTGGTGTGTAGTATGGATTTTAAATAATTTTTTGTGCTTCCTGTTCATGGTTTAATACAAATAAAGCACTTTTACAGTTGTATGTAATTAAGTATCATTGGTATTTAACAAACTCGGACTAAATAAGTTGCTCACCTAAAACGACTGCAGATTGCCCGGTTCCACCTTCACTTAGGGAAAAAACATCAAATTAAGTTAGTGAAAGAAGCATGCAAAAAAACAAAACCAGTGATTTTTTTTTCTGCACACAGATACATTGCGACTCAATGGGGAAGAAATTAGATCATACTGAAAAGGTGCTTCACCATAGTGCTGCAAAGAAACTTGAACAGGTGTAAGCCACATCTCAAACTTGTTCTAGCATGCTCAATGGACTGAATAGTCTTTTGTGCCATAAAATTGCTATGACTTATTGTGAATCGAGTGTCCAGCTTGTGCCGCGTGGTTATCACTTCAGCTTCATCTGTTACTACAGCAATTTAAGCTAATCAGTGCTCCTTAAAGCAGAGGGCAGGTAATGAGTCATTGATTAAGAGCCTCTGACATAGTCTCATAACCACAGTAATTATATACCTGGTAAGTTTCTGGTCAAAGGTAATGCCAGGATCTTAATAATGGGGGAATTGGTGATGGCAACACCAGTAGATACAATAGAGAAGTGGTTTGACTTTTGTTGTCGATGGATGTTGTGAGGGACTCGTTAATAACATTCATGCTACACCATTTATCAACTCAAACTTAGAAATTGTCATGATGTGTGTGAGTATGTTGTGGCTTTTTCTTTCTATTATGTTCATTGACTTGAGCTCAACAGATGTAAAAGCTGATTAACCTGTCGCTTACAGTATGTCGAGAGAGGGTCCCTCATTGTCGTGGCTTGCCTTGATCTTCCTCTTCCCTCTCCTCATACTCTTCCTTGTCCTGCTGAGCTGTAGAGTGGAACCAAGTTTCTAAATAGTGAGAAACAACATACAGTGAACAACCTCAAAGTTTAAAAACTCTGAGTCACGAGTGTACCTTACAGCCTCTTGTTCAGGACTCCTACAGTCTCTTCCTGGTTCTCACTGTAGTTTCTAGACACCTAACTCAAATCAGAAGACAGCAATTTGGAGAATAGACTCTGGAGTCATACCTTGGACTGATGTGATAATAGCAAACACAGGAGGCTGCCACAGAGTGCAAGTGTCACATGATCTCTCCAGGTGTACAGCTTTCACCATCTGTGGTCACGGAATCTGAACATCAAGGAAGGGAAATCATTTGCAGTTTTGGAATGGATTGAGGTGAAGCCCTAAATGTCATGTGATTTGTACCACAGCGAATCCCGCTATATCGGCAAAGCCACTGGTCATTGCAGCCTGCTTTTCTCCATCCACCCACCCACCCACACCCCTTGATCTGGAGGTCTCAGCAATTGCTAGGCTTTGGACACCATTGTGCTGAGGGCCTGCCCCTCAGAACACCCCTGACACACTTTGAAAGGAGGCAAAGTTGGAGGGAGGGTGGACCTTCAGAAGCATCTAAAAACGATTAAAATTAAAGTACTTGAAATTTTTTTTTAGAAAATAGAGCTAGTTAAAACAGTGAAACATACTAATCTAAAATAAAATAATTCTAAAATGACTTGCCTCCTCCTTCCCAGCTCCTCTGCAATACTCTGATTATGCTGCCTTCTTGTTTGGCCATTGTTGAGTAATGTGCAGTGAAATGTAGTTTTGTGCATCAATGAAATCAGTTTTTAATATAACTCCTCTGTTGATACAAATGAACAATGTTTTTTTTACCAGAAAAGCACGTAATGATAGTTATATTGATGGAATTATCAAGTGGTTTGGTTATCAACCATGACATTGTCATACAATTTAAATAATAATCTTCATGTAATAATCTTGTTGTAGTTAATTGAATGGACAGGTGGAAAAAGTAGTAATAGTTCAATGTGATGACTAATGCTTAAAAAAGAAAGCAGGTTATTGGCAACCAGCGATACTGGTGCCTTCAGCTGGATCACTGTGTGGATGCTGTAAAACAGCATTAGTTCTTCTGTGGAATCCTTGCTTACCAGAAGTAGAGAAAGAGAACATTCAACCAGAATGCTTTATGAAAAACTCATACTAATCCTTTCGTGTTTCTGGTAGCAGTTTTGTAAAGTGGCAAAATCTGTTTAAAAGCTACCTGAACCCGATTTGTTCAATGACACCCTATGTTTTCCTGTGGTACTTAATTCTCTCTGATGCAAGGGTAATGCTGAAATTATACTTGAGAAAAAACAAAACCAACTAAAATAAACATTGCAATCAACAAATATTTTTACTTTACCTTATTTGTGGTATTCTTCAGAGGATTATCCTTACTGTTATTTTCTTACCACCGGTAATGCCTTTCAGTTAAAATATTGAGTCCGCAGGAGCATCTACACTGCAACCAGATCTTTGTATCATCAATCATTAAGTAAACCAATGGCTTTGTGCCTGCTGTTGGAAGAATCTATACCTTTGGTGGATGAACACAGGAAAAAAATTATATATAAAAGTAACATTGACTGCACAAACATCAAATAGAATACACAGTGGCAAAATATTTATAGAGAATCCTGTACAAGGATAAAAAAAATGTTAATCATGGAAGACTGTGAGTACATTAAACATATGGATAAGGCCTTTTCTCTCCACTCCAATCATATAGGAAAGTAATTTTGGGGGATTGATGTCTTTCAGGCCACTCTTGCTCAATTGCTGTAACTTTGGCTGAAAAGCTACAGAAACCCCAAAGGAATAAAAACAATGTAGAATTCCACCCCCACCCCCAACACGAGCGTGCGCGCATGCGCGCGCGCACACACACACACACACACACACACACACCTGAGCACCACCTGATAAGGTTATAGTGGAGCATTGGAAAACTCTCCTCAGAAATTCACACCCTTTCTCAATGTAAAAGTAAGAGCACAGTTAGTTTTCGTATAAACTATCTTCTATCCCTTTTAATGAATAAAGAAATTGAAATCAACCACATTTTACTGTACAATGTGGTTTGGATTTTATAGAAAACAGGCCAAAGTGTAACACCTAACATTAGGTGTTTGCCAGGGAATCTTGGAAGATTTGGATTTGATGTTTTCCAGATGTCTTTGTTAAAATTTTATTTTTGAGATCCATGGCACAGAGTAAGAACTTGAATTTTCAAAATTTCATTGGTGCAGATGTTGTCTCATTTTGATGTAAGCCATCGGACTTGAAATACAAGTCAGATTTACCACAGTTGGCATTCTGATTTTGAAGTACCAAAGTAGGAGAGATACCTGTCTCCTAAGCGCTGTATGAATACAGACAGAAAGATAACGAGGGAAAATACTGCTGTCATACAGATCCAAATAATTACACCAGAACTGCAGCTGACTTAAGCTTGCAGAGGGTTAATTACCTGCAGGACTTTTCAGTGGTGATGTGGCCGAGTTCACATGGCTTTGAATGTCTGCAGACTTTGTCAGAAACATCATATTTGACCAAAACAGTTAGAGGAATCTTTTAGATGTGTGTCTGTAAACAGGTTACATGATTTCAGAGAGACAAATTATTTGCTTCCCACCCTTTCCATGAGGTTCACAATGAGCATTCTCGTCTATGCTTTTATAATGGAAATTGAGCAGGTTCAACAAGAAATCAAAATGATTCAAGTGTGTAACCCAACGTAGTCTTTCACTGAATACTCAGACTGTCTGATTAGAGAAGCAGTGATTTAGTAGATGGTATAGAAGGCCAAAAACACTCTTCCAGGTTTCTCTGAAATACACAATATAAAGCATGGGATAACATCATTGCAACAGGATTTGTTTCTTCTTGTACCATTTCTACTTCTGCATCCAGCTATGAAATTCATTAACGTTTCCTAGCACTGTGGTGACATAGTTACATCAATGTTTCTTTGTTATGCTGTGATATCAGACATCTCTAGAAAATTACTGAGTGGTCAACTCAAGAGTTTCTGAATTCTGGGAGGATTCTAGCTCTTAATGAAAATCAAAAAAAAACTGCAGCTGTTGGAAGTCTGAAATAAAACAGAAAATACTGGAAACACCCAGGCTCGGCAACTATGGAAAGAGGAACAGAGTTAACATTTCAAGCTGTTCTGTCAAAACTTGGAAAACAGCCCAGATTATGTATATAGCATCAGTCACAGTTCAGGTCAAATATAAAATAATCTCCCTTTGTTCTTCAATTTATCCTGGGTGGAACATTCTCCATTGCAAGATCATCAAACTATTTTCAAACTGATCACCTGAGAATGACTGCCAAGTTATAAATGAAGATTGACCTGTTTATAGAAACTTTTAAATAGTTATTTGAGAAAAGACCATTGTACTGAACGATCCCATACCAACCAGAAATGGTAGAATTAGGTACACCATTCATCCATGTCCTAATCCTGCATTCTGTTGAGAAAGGTATAAAAATGGAAAAGAAACTTGTGAATTTGTGAAAATATGTTAAATGATTGAAGAATCGTCGTCACCATGGCTATCCCTCGAGGTGGAGGATGATGGTTTTGGTTCCGTTGATCTGTTTATGGGCTCTCAAGTGGCTTAAGAGTCCAATCTTGGCTCTGAAAATTCTTCTGCAAGTAGCCTACAGAATGAAGACGCCTGTGCATATATTTGTTTAATGTGTACTTGATGTTGCACTACACAAAGCACACGATACTTCACAAATCAACCAACTGATTCCAATGGCATGGAAACCACGACGATTGGAGCTGATGGATTTCTTGCAGCCTTCATCCACCTTCACAGCCATTGAGTTCGAAATAACTTCATCCGCCTGTTCCACCATTGAGGTCTTGGTTGGATTGTTCTTTGTCAGGGACCTCACCGTCGACCTTACCGCCATGGATGACCCAACCAGTAGCATAGCTCCAGATGGCATCGCTCTTGGGATCTCAGGACCACACAAGCTTCTCCACCACGGCAAGGTGACAATCCACAGAGAAGGACTGAAGAATATTCAGTATATGGATAGTCTATTTCAGAGGGTAATCTGTTTAACTAGGTTTTCAGGTTCTTAGCTAATGCTTTGATTATGTGTTGTATTGGGAAAGCTTTTATTTTTGCTTCCTTTTTCCATCTGAACAATCTTTTTTATTGAATCCAATCTTTTATCACTTTGAAAACCTGAATCAAATCTACCCGAGCTTGTATTTATCTAAAGTAAGTCGTTCTAATTTTTTGAGCATATCCTCATAGACTAAGATCCCCTAAGTTTGATATCATTCTCGGAATGACTTTCCAGCTAGTCCTCATGATTTGTTGGGTCTCCGGAACCAAACAATTCACAATATTTCTGCTGTGTATATCAGATCCCCGTATATATTTCATATGGTAGTTCTTTTCTTCTTGATGTCTCCAGCAAATAAAACTAAAAAAAACTTTTTAGCCTCGAAATTGGATTTCAATCATTTGTTTGCACACTAAATGGTGCTTTGTTTTGCCCTATTGCCAAACTGAGGGCCACCAAAAATATTGTGAAATTAGATGATTCTCACTTTAAGAAATTACCCATTTATAACTGTTAGAACATGACCTGCTTGTTCATAGATAACAGCTGGCTGGAGATGTTGCAGCAACCAAACTACTCACAACAGGTTGCCATGGGATAGGAAAGAAAGGTTGAAATGGAGAGAGAAGTGGAGAAATACATAGGTAGAGTGGTTGGGAAAGGAAAATTGTGGAGGGAAAGGTTAATCCAAAGATTGATGTATGATGCCCCCCCCCCCCCCACCTTCCCTTACTGTGAGACATGTTTGGACCCTGTGCTGCTATTGAGCCATATACACAGTGTTCCAGAGGACATACCTCCAATTCGTGGATGATTTTTGACTCGGTGCATGATTTGCTTCTTGTTTCACTGCAGATGAAAACTGAAGGTCATAGGTAGCTATAATTTGATAAAATGTTTGTTGCTAAATCAGAAATATATTGATATTTTCATGACAACTATGGGAAAATGACACTTGCGCTTTGGTGAATTGTGACAGGAGTTGCCTGTTCCAATCTCCCAGTGGGTCAGACTTCCACCAGAAATGTGTGCAACACTTCAAAATGTGCGCAATATTTTTTTGCATGATTTATGAGTAAAAAAAGCAGATACAGATTGTCTTTTACTAATCCAATTTCTACATTTTACTTTCTCTTTCTCCATACTGACCTATCACACTTTGTGTATCCTTTACATAATAATGTGCAGCTGTTGCTACTCTGCTTTGAAGAATATTATGTTATTCTTAACATGGGAATATATAGCACCTTGATTTTGTATCTCATTTCAAGGACAGCATTTCTATTAGCACTCTGTCAATTACACTAGACCGTCAGCCTACATTGTGCTCTGACATCTTGACATAGGAGTTAAATCCACAATCAACTTGACTCAAACAAAGCCTTTTCAGGTGCCAGTTAGTGGCCCATGCCACCCAAACCCTTCTACTGATATGGAAGCCAGAGTAAGCCATTGAGTACCTTAAGCTTATTCCATAATTCACTGTCTCTTAATTTTATCCGCCCAACCTGCTTCTACATCACTCTTGGCGCCTCCTTTATGTGATCTTTACTTTTAACTGAACCATGCTTTATCCTTTGAGTACATTTTAAGCTAAGCTACATTTAACTAAAATTGTCGTGTACATACTATTCCAACTCCCTCAATCTGTTGTCTTAAGTCTCTTCCAACACATAACTCCATTCATGTAATCGCCTTGCAGTTGCAACTTATATTTCCTTTATCCAGCCTTCGGGGACATTAAGCTTTATGAAATCTTATAATTTTGCTTCAAACACTGCTCGCAAATATTCTACATTTCTCCATTTAACACATACTATCTATTTTGAATTTACCACAGATGCATTAAAAAAAATGGAAAAACTGGAAATACTCCAGTATTATTGTGGGACTCTCAAGCACTCTAAACAGTGGCCTTCAGCCAAGAATATCTCAACAGTCAAATCTGGGATCTGAGTAAATATATAGCATCCTCATTTTGTACCTCATTTGAAGGATGGCATTCATCTCAACTGAAGCCACACAGGTTGCACCATGTAACAATTTCAGGAAGTGAAGTTGTGGTTGGGCATTTAACATATTATAGATTTAAGTTTTGGACTTGCATAAAAAAAATTTCAAATGTTTTGGTTTAGTTTGCTTTTAATGTGGAATTGGAAGATGCAGAATGATGCTAGAGAATGGGAGTAGGCAAGGCATGCATGGCTCTTGCAGGACTGGTTTCTGGAGGTGGAAGTGGGTGAAATAGGGTTTGGTCTCCAGATGCTGGAGGCTCCAAACTTCAAAGTAGTGAAGGTAACCCAGGCAGCATTATGCACCACTCTTATTTCTTTGCCTAAATCTTTTCTCTTGTGCAGATAGAAAGAAACTGTTCTCCTTGTTGGAAAGGTCGCGATTTAAGGTGTTTAAAAAAAAGCGCAGGTGACATGTGGAAAAACTTTTTTACGCAGCAAGGGGTTAGCATCTGGAACATATTGCATGACAGAATGATGGAGATTGATTCAGTCACGGCTTTCTAAAGAGAACTGCATCAGTACTTAAATAAAAAACAATGCAGTGTGATGGGAAAGGTGGAATGTGATTACCTGTTTGCCCTTGCAGAGAACTATATGGAGTCAAAGGCTGAATGGCTCCATCAAAGCTATTACCATTTTATAATTCTCTTTCTAATTGTTGATCCACTTCCTCCATCAGCAGAGGCTTTGCAGCTTTATCTCTTTAACTCTCATCCCTATACAATTTCAATGCAGTAGACTACCAATGTTCTGGAGATTCAAGTTGATGTGTATTGAAAAGTGCTTCCATGATTGTCTCAGCACAGCATCGTGATGGTGATGGCGTACTCAGTGAAATTTCTATTTAATGGTTGGTTTCCTTATGGGATGTCAATGGTCTTTTTTTTAAAAGTGTATCCCAGCAACAAGCAATGTGTCTCCTTAGAGTTCATCGTAAAGATTTCCAGATATATGGAAAGGTGGTCTTGTGATTATGGATCCAGATGCACATTGATGGAGAGGAAGCTCACCCAGCTGACAAACACTCCTGTGTGATTCTGAAGGGTGCCTTGATCACTGCATGCATACAGTCACCAGCACCACTGTGTTGCAGGTATTCACCCTCGACTGGTTAGGCACAGAAGAGAATCTATATTAACTGACAATTACCTTCATTGGATCAGTTAAGAACAAACATGCAAGTCATACAACACTAAATATCTGTGAGCACACCCACTAGGCTTCTCTGACCCTCCCTGAACAGTCAAAGGATAGAAAAGGTAATACCTGGGAATAGGAATTCACACTTGACAGGTGTTCTTCTTGATCCTGATGTAATCTCCACGTTTCCGACATGGGGTCATCCGCTTCCGCGATGGTTGGTCTCCAGAGTCTTTACTGCTTCTACAACCTGAAATCCTCTATTCTTATCCTCTTATCAGATCGAACTGTTGTGTTTCAATGTGACCTTGCACCTTATGGTCTACCTGCACTGCACTTCCTCTGTAGCTGTGACACTTTACTCTGTATTCTGTTATTGTTTTTACCCTGTACTACCTCAATGCACTGTGTAATAAATTGATCTGTACGAATGGTATGCAAGACAAGTTTTTCACTGTACCTTTGGTACAAGTGACAATAATTAACCAATACCAATTTCTTTGGTTCTGACTAGCCTGTCTCAGCTTCTAATTGGATCTGACTTAAGGGCTACAGGCAGCATTAGTTTATTGCTCTTCCACCAGATAAAGAACTTGTGCCTCATGTCACTTTCTTTTTTCTCCCTGAGTCAGTTCAAACCAGTTCAGCCAGGTCAGCCAAACACTGGGTTCTGGCTACTTTAGGTCACAGGCTGTTATTTTCATAAGCCTGCAGTTTCTAACTTACCAAATTAGATCACAAACAGCTTCTTACTTGGAAATGATCTCTGGTTTAGCAGATTATCGGTAGGGACTGCACTGTGTCCACTTTCAATTGCTCTGATCAAACCACCCCTGAGCAAGTACCAGTTCACAAAATAGTTCACAAAATGGTGGCTGCAAGAAGTCTCACAAAGTGGCAGCCTCCATTCCTTCCACCACATGGCACGAGCAAAGACATTTGGTTTGTCTACTTCTGCTGTCCTTGGCTCATTCCAGTTAGATGTTTTGCAGATTTTAATTCCTTTATGGCCAACAACTGTGAGGCCTCCTCCTAGTGGCTAAAGAACTCATCCCTGAATTGTAGTGCAGGTTCTGTCCATCAAGAGGTGCATGGGACATGTCCTTCACTGTGTGACGACTTCAGGAAAAATGCAGGAAGGAACATCGATCACTAAGCGTGACCTTTATCAACCTCTAAAGCTTTTGACTGTGTCAACTGAGAGGAATTGTAAATAATTCTTCTCTAATTTGACTGCCTTTAAAATTCTTAATTCAATATTTGCTTTATGATGATGTGCAAGCGTGCAGACAAATGTGTTCACCACAAAGCCATTCCCACTGAAGACTAGGGTCAAGCAAGGCTGTGTCATTGCTTCCCAATCTTTCCCACTGCAATATTTCACCTTGTCTCCACTAAGCTCCCTTTTCTCTGGAATAGGACTAATCTGCAGGAGAAGTGGAAAACTGTTCAACCTTCATGACCTCCAGTCCAGAATCAAGGTCAGGCCAAATTCCACCATCAAGCTGCAGCACACCGATGATACTTGCATATGTGCACACTTGGAGATCAAGCTTCAAGACTGAAGAATAGGGGAATGGGCCTCACACAAAAGATAAGATAATGGTCCACTACCAGTCTGCCCCCATTACACAATGCCAGCCCCCAATAAAAAGGAGTAAGTCAATTCTGGAAAAACATAGATGATTTCTGGGAGCCACCTATCAGTGGAGCCAACATTGATGATGAAAGTTACCACTACCTCCAGATTGTCAGCACACCTTTGGCTATTTAAGGAAAAGTGTTTGAGAATCAAGATCTGGCACCAAGCTCATGGTCCACACAGCAGTGATTCCTGCCATATCATACAGTTTGGAGACACAAACCACCTATAATTGTCGCATCAAAGGATCGGAGAGGTACAAGTATAGATATTATCTCAAAATAGTCCAAATGCATTTGCGGGATGTGAACCAAAGTCAGCTTCCTTTCCCAGACCAAAATTTCTGTTTCTGCTGAATTAGATTCGCTGGACAAGCCACATCATTCACATGCCTGACACAAGATACAGATACTCTACTCCAAACTCCATCAGGGCAAAAGATTTCCAAAAGAATGGAAAAAAACACTTGAATGTTTTTCTTAATAGCATCAAAAAAGGTAACATTCTTATTATCTTATTATCAGAACTTTGGCTGCTGCTGAACATGTTTATACAATGAGTACAACACACTGAGCTTGTACTTCTCTTGTCCAGCTCGGTTTTTCACTAACTCTGCACTAACTTTGTATTTTGTATGTACCGTTTTATTGTACTTGCACTATTTTTTTTGATTTTTTGTTTGTGTTTATTGTATGTCTTCTGTTCTATGTATGTCCTCTGTTGTGTGAGTCTGGGGGAAATGACATTTCGTTTCACCGTGCGTTTTTATAGCATGGATGAATGACAATAAAGTAACTTGAACTTGAATCTCATGGGAATCCTTGCTACAATATTGCTCAAAATGGAGATACAGCAGCTAGGAAGGCACTGAGCATCTTCAGTTTCTTCAAGAACATACAGAAGTCAAGCTAAAATGTCAGGAAGGGGATACACCTCCCAAAGGACACAGTATGTTGAGTGCTTCCTGCCCATCCTGTGGCAGAGCCTGTGGATTCTACGTTGGACTCTTTGACTTTCTTGAATCCATGTAACTCAGATAGAAGTAAGTCATCCTCAGCCCCAAGGGACTGCTTAGGAGAGGAGAAAGTTAACTGTCCACCTTGGGGAAAACAAGGAATCAGTCTCCGACCTGCTGTGCTTGAATGTGGTTGACTGCAGAATCCTGCATTCATTTGAGGTAGAACTTTGGAAAAATCCTAAGCCAAGAGGTTGAAGATGATGGTCACAAAACATGGGTACTATGTTTGGTGGTGAGAAGGTTCTTGTATGCTGCATATATCTGCAGCCATCCAGCATGGTACTTTGAGCCTCCTAAACAAGTGTTCAGACTGGCTCAGACATATCCTGTGCAGTGAGTAAAACCTTTGCAAGCTCCATCTCTCTCCTGATTCTCTCTCTATTATGCAGCTGCTTCCAGATGAAGAACATCCAGATCCTCCTCTTGAGACTCTTTTATGGTCCTCTTCTGTTCCCACAATATTGCAGTGTAAGCAGCATCAGTAATGATGTAGCTGTGGAAACTATAAAGTGTACACCTCTGAAAAAATGAAGTCAAAAAGTTGGTAGAAATTCTAACAAACCTTTCCCCAAAGTTTGCAACACAATCACTCAGCTCAATTTTTGCATAAAATAGGCCATCTACTGAGCCACCCAACAAAGCATTTATAAAGCTGGGGTATTTATTGCCATATGATCCTGTAAATTCTGCCTGTGTCCAATGTTCCCCTCCTTATGGTTTCACTGGCAAGTATTAGGAAGCTTGGAAAAGATATTGGTACTGTCAGAATTCTAAACTCCTGTTAACTTCTGCTTCTATTAAGCATTTACAATAATGAAACCAGCAAGTTGGCCCTTCTGGGGAGGTTTTCCCACACGCAATCTGATGCGCACAGGCTTATTGGAGATTTCAAAAGGTTGATATTTATATGTGATTAACCAGGTGTATTCCTGAACTTATCCATTTATTGGGGTTAAACATATTTTGCTTAATATTCCAAAGTACTGAAAATTAATAAAATATGTCTTTTTGTGAAATTTGAAATTATTGTTATAGGCTGCCCTTGAGTAATAAATAGGATTAGTATTTATAAATGTCCATAAATTGAAAAAATACCCAAAAGTTACTCAATGTGGTAACCAGACCACCAGAGTATTGTAATGAATGGCATAAAAAGCACATAAGACTGATAAGAAAGAACATTTACTAAAAGTCGAGAGAGGAAACTAGTTCTGCAGTTCGTAGGAATAAATGAATGTATGTATGTATGTCAGACTTTTGAATTTAATAATATGGGAGTTCTTTCATATGTAGTGGAATCCATAAGTTGGGTGTTCCTAACCTAGGGTCAGCCTGTATTGTTTTTAAGTAGGTTTGATATTCTACAGTAAATATATAAGAACTAACATAACTCCTTGACAGTTTATTCAAGGAGTTATGTTAGTCATGTTCACTTAGAGTAATATTAAGCCAATTTAAGATTGCTGTCTTGCAGATTTGATTCAAAGAGTGATTCTCTGACTAATCTAATGAAGAAATTGTGTTCTTTGTCTCATATGTTTTTGAACCATCCTGAAACTATATATTTCACAAAATATGTTAGCCACTGATCGTTTTAGTAGCTGAAATGGAATGAACACTTTTGAAAATGTATTAGTGTAAAAGGTTCAGTCAATGCACTGAGATTAAGTGACTTTTCATTGATTTGTGAGGTGCATTTCATTGCTCTTTATTGCTTAGATAATAGATCAACTCTCAAATTTTCTCTGAGAGGGCTAAAAATTTCAACACAACAGCAATGTTACTCAGTTAAGCTTATCGTTTCTGATTCATCACTATTAGTTTTTAAAGAATCTTCGGTATATCATCTTTGTTGTCAGTTTACAACCAATGTTGGATTTCGTAATGTAAAAGTTTTATTTTTAATACTTATAATGAGCTGTTGTGCTAATATTATCAGTTTATTGCTTCCAACTGTTCTACCCATTTTACTTTGATGTAGGAGAACTGCTGAATATAGTTTACTCTCAGTGCCTGCTGGTGGCTGACACAGTGCTACTGATAAAGTTAATTGGCTAAATCCAGTGAACCTCAATTTGGCAAACTCATCAGTGTCTGTTTCAAATTTTGAACGGTTTTTATTTCTTTTTTTATCATAGGTTAAAACACTAACTCAGATAATGTTAATTGATTCCATGTTAATGTTGTTGTGGTTTTGATTGAAAACGGAATGGAAACATGATGTCACCAACAAGAAAAGCTCCACAGTGGCCATTCTTTGTCTTGTTTCTTGCTACATCTGGGTGCACAATATTGTGGTTTAGTCTGTATCTGCTACGTGGTTTATGGTGGAGCTATAAATAGCATATTCTTCAAAAAGTTTCTGTGGATAGGCAGGAAATACTTTGATTATGAAGGAGTTTATGAGAATGTGGAGTCCAGGTGGTGCTTTTTCCCTTGTCTTTATGTAAGAACAAAGGGCAAATACATTTTCTTCCATGTATTTGCACATGAATTTCAATTAGTCTGTTAATTAATAATGCAAAAAATTATAGTATTAGCTCTCATTACTTTGCTCTTGTTACAAATTCATGGAGGAATTTGCACTTGATTAGAATTGGCATGTCCTACAAATAGCGAATTTGATATTTCTGTGGGGCATTGAAGAGTTTCCATCTCCTAAAAGTATGGTTTAAAGGATATAGGAAGAATAATGGCTGATTGAAAAAGGGAGCTGTGGGGTCACCAAAGGCCTCAGCCTACTGAAAGCAGGGGTCAAACTTGAAAGTAGGCCAGCTTCCATTTCAGGCTTTTAGGACATTGTTGAAATTAAATATAATCTAAGGCATGCAATGCAAATCACATTCCAACAAACTAATTACAGAAAGAATGCATCTGCTTTCCTAGGCAGCATGGACGTCAGTTCATTGAGGAGCTATTGTAACCATTTGCTGTTTTTGGTCATATTTTTAAAAACTGGGATTACTTGTTGCAGAATACCAGAAGAAAATTGGAACATCATTAACATAATTGGCATCTTCTGTTCATTGTATGACGAGCAATATTTCAGGAGCACCTAACATGCATTACACTGTTGATTCAATCTCTTTAATTTATAATATCTCGAACTCATTTATAGCACTTTTACTTTAATGCACATTTCATGAAATATTCCTCACTGCAACTGCATTTTGTATCTGAGTGAATTCCAGGTAAAAGGTTAACTGCTTATAACTTTGCTTTGAATCAAAAGGAATTTTACGGCAAAGGAGGAGACCATCCTGCACAGTTCCTTTGCTGTTTTATTTTGTATATATGTGTGCTTATATATAATCCGTAATATACCTAATCCCTTTTTTAAAAAGTATTTCCACAACTTGCTTATGGATCAGAGAGACTTGGAAGTTCAAATAGAAAAAATCTTTAAAAATATGAGGATAAGTAAATAAGTCTACAAAAATGAATGTGCAGCTGTGAACTTTATAAATTGTGAAATGGAAAACATGAGGCAATGGTAAGCCTGCACAAATTATTGGATATGCCTCAATTAGGCCAAAAAATCCCATTTTGGATATTCTTCAGGGGCAGAAACCCAAACCCTAACTCTGCTGCCAATGCAAGAAGATGGCCTTGGCAGTTAATGCCAGGAACATAGTTGTGAGAACAAAACTGGAACACCACAAAACATTTAGTGATCTCATCAGAGTTATGATGCACAGTTACTATCCTCACATCTATTCACTTGCAATGTTAAACCTCTTTGCTCCTTTACTTTCCCAGGACCACTCTGCAATGCTTCAGTGTACTCTTCTTCTCAGCTTATGTACTCACTGCTACAGAGTGTGCAGAATGCTTCATAATAATGAATAAAATTATTAACAAGTATTTTATTGGTAAGGGAAAAAGTAAGAATTTTGATATAATGCTTCATACTGTACAGAATTTGGATTCAGATTCAGATTAGTTTATTGTCATATATACTAGGGTGCAATGAAATTCCTTGCTCATGTGAAGCTCACAGAGTACCAGTCCCATTTCTCTCCATTTATATTCTATCTTCATTTGCTCCAACTATTTATTTAATTTCCTTTTAAGCTGCAGTGGTTTCTCCCTACTTGGACAAAAGCTTCCTGTGCTCTAGTAGGTTCTGCATAAAAGAATGATTTTCAAACTTTTCTCCTTAGTATCTATGATAATTGATGACACTTTTCTTGTCACTTTCAAATAGGGTAAATGATGAATTCCTATTTATCAAAATTCTTTACATAAAAAAGATCCTTTCATTAACTCTTTAGGCTTTGTCCCTTCAATGAAAATATTATTACATTTCCATCAGTACTTTTCAAAGAAGCCTGTACTACTTTGATCCCCTGCATAGAAAAGTGTTTTATTTTGCCTTGTTGCTATTTTGACAAGGTGCACTAATTTTTTTACACTCAAATGTTATGTTTAGATCTACTTCTTAAATTAATTTGTTGTGCCAGGTTCTTATTAAGGTATCTTTGTGCCAGAAGTAGAACTTAAAACTAATTTATCACTTTAACTTGTTCACAGGAGTTAACATTTGAGTTTAAAACATTAATCAATTAATATTTATCATATATTTTGTTCACCTACACAGTTCTGTAAATTTGTAACATACTAGGAAAAGTACCATACAGAATTAATTATAAATTCATGATCTGTTTATTCCACTCATTTATGTGCTTGTGCTTTTGAGAGGAATAATATACTTTGCTACTTAATTATGTTCTTTTTTTAAAATATGTAAGTTAAAATTACAGTTACTCTATTTCATTTTAAATTTTTGAAAACATTCTTATCTGTACGAAATGTGCAAAAATATATTTTGATAAATGTTGTCATGGTAAGTGGCAGTGACAGGGAATATTACTTCAATTGCATAAAAGCTTTTGCCTTATGGCGGTGCCATTTTGTTTGAAATTTGGAGTAGCATGGTAAAATTCTGATTTGCAGGAAAAATGTAATAGCTTGGTCATTATTTTTCCAAAAATATATACATGGATTCACTTAAATGCTTTGCACTGCCTACTGTATACTGTTTGCAATATGCATTAAATTACTACAGCTCAATGTTTTGAGATTACGTATTGAGTGTTTATGCCATTAAATGCATAGGAATACACAAACCATATTAAGGCATAACAGAGATCAATATCTAAGACAGTTTTATTTAGATCTGGGAATATACCAGGACTACGGCAATACTTCCATACCAACTTGATGCTAAAGAATAGGATTCCATCATTTATGTGACAGTAGAATGTGAAACTGTGAATTATAGAAAATATTCCATGACGATCCAATTGTGACAATATGTGATTTTGTGATTATTTCATCACCCTATTTTTCATGGATGATCACAGTTATGCTACAACTTTGAGAATTTGACAGACAATAAGTGGTGGTATCCATAGATTCCAGTCATATCCATAACTTTTTAGATCACACCCTTCCATCTGCCCAATCTGTGCAGTCATTTACAGTTCATCAGGCTAACGAAATGAGATGCTTTCGATGCTTTTGCACTAAAAGTGTTAAGATGTACAACAGCAATTAACCAATTAATAGTTTTAGATTGGTTAATTGGAAATCAATTTACTGAACCTGTCTTCAGAGGATTTCATGTAAAACTAATGGATGAAACTAATGACAATATTGATGATAGAGAATAGATAGATATCACGCAAAGTAAAAGCTTTGACTTTTTGTCTGATTTATTTAGGCAATAACCATTTTATACAAATTGCAAATGGTTTATTGAGTGACCAATGTGTGTAAAGGAATAATGTTACAAGTTTAAACTCTCCAATCAAAAAAAGAACCTCTGTAATGTATTTTGTAACTTTTATGCTTGCTGAGGTGAAGTCAGTATAATTATGTGGGGAAGAAACAGGAAGCTATTTGTACAAAAGTTTGGTTAAAGGATAAATATTCACTGGAATTCTCTGCACTTCTTCAGAACAGTGCCAGGAGATTTTTTTATATTTACCTGATAGGATAGAGTGGATCCCAATCTCAATGCCTCATTTGAAAAATGGCACCTTTGATAGTACACTATTACCTTTAGTACTTCTCTGAAGTGTCAGCCTTGATGTGTGATCAATTAGAAAGGAATATGCTGCATTTGATACAACACAAGAATTGTGCACGTTTCAATAATTATTCATTCAAAGATCCAACTCCTGTAGCCTTCTGGTACTTCTGTCTTCTTATCAAAAATGTTCAGTTGATAATAATCAAGGGTGCATATAATTAAAGATAACTTTGTTATCCCTAGATTATTCCTAAATGCTCAAATTACTTCCCTATTAAGGCATTGAAACAACTCAGCTTTTCTATTGAAAGACTTCTGTAATCTGAAATTAAGTTATAAAATGGTTTAGGAAAAAAAGTGCACTGGAATAGATAATTAGTTAATGTTCTTCATGACAATTTTTACAGAACAGATATTGAAATGAACCTGCATAATTTTCTTTCTCGTTAGAGAGGCACTATATTCATGTAAATATATGTTTGGTAATCCTTTTATTTATTATCACAGAATAGATGTCAGCCTTGGCCTCAGTGGTAACATTTGTGTCTTGTATTAAAAGACTGTGCATTAAGCAATGATAATTTGCATTCATGGTCTCAGCTGTCACTCAGTTGGTTACATGTTTGCTTCTTGAGTCAGAAGCTTCTGGGTTAAAGTCACACTCCAGAGATGTAAAATCAAAGCTGGCATTCAGTTGAGTACTGAGAGATTGCTTCAGAAGTTGGTAGTGAGCTGCCTTATTGACAATTGAGTAGATTGCTAGGAAATTTCCGAGGGCAGTAATGAGTTAACCACATTGCCATAGGTCTCATATCTCACTTATGCTTATCTGGATAAGGTCAGCAGATGTCCTTCCCTAAAGGACATATTTAAACCAAATGGTATTTTGCAACAAAGCAGTAATTTCCTAGTTTCTGTTCTGATATTAATATATTGCAGATTTATTTAATTAACAGAATTTAAATTCCCTACCTGCCATGGTGGGATTTAAACTGGATTGAAATCAATAGAATTTTGGATACAGAGTGAATTATGGGGATTGTGAATGAATGCACAACTGAAGTGAGAGATCAGCAATGATCTTACTGAATGGCGAAATAGGCTCAAAGAGCTATGTAACCTATCCTTGCTTTTATTTCCGATGTTCTTCCTGATCGGATTGAGTTGATGGAACATAGAGAGGATGGTGAAAAGGAGCTTATCCTGGTCCTTTTGGTTCCTTTTCTGCTTGGTAAGATGTAATAAGAGAGACGTTGCAGGGATTGGTGCTGGGTTCTCAACCTTTAGTGATTTGCGTAAATGACATGGATATGGTGGGCCAAAGGGCCGACTTCTGTGTTGTATGACTCTATGGCTCGGATGAAGAGCCCAAAGGTATGGTTGCTAAATTTGCTTATGATATAAAGGTAGGTAGAACAATAAGTTGCAAAGAGGACATAAGGAGGCTACAAAGGGATACAGGTAGGTTAACTGAGTACCAAAGAGAATCCAATGTGGAAATGTGTGAAATTGTTCATTTTGGCAGGAAGCAAATGGAAAAAAAAGTTGTTTTCTAAATGAAAGAGATTGGAGAGCTCTGAGATGCAGAAGGATCTTGATGTCCTAGTGCGTGATTCATGGTGTGCAAGTACAGCAAATAATTAGGAAAACTTACAGGGTGTTGTCACTTATTGCAAGAGGAATTGAAACTAAAAGTAGGAAGTTGTATTTCAGTTATAGAGTGCATTGGTGAGATCATACCTGGAGTACTGTGTATAGGATTTGTCTCCTTATTTGAGGAAGGCTGTAAACATATTGGAAGCAGTGAATGTCAGAGATTCTATGATATGACTTGAAGGAGAAAAAGGGGCTCCTCTCTGGTGTCATGGTCAACACATTCCTCAAAAAACACAAATACTGCCTAGTGGTTGTTTATTTAATTGCTGTATGTGGGAACTTGCTGTGCACAAATTGACTCTGGTGCTTGTTTAAATTACCTCAGTGACAGCTCTTCCAAAGTAATTTTTTGGCCTAGTGGTGCTTTTGAATATCCTGTGAATATGAAAGGCAGTGTGTAAAGGCATACCCTTTCTTGAATCCCACTTGGTATTCAAAAAAAAACTATGGAAAATGATCTACTTACTACAAGTATTGTTCTAAAGTCTAAACACAGAGTGGGAATGGAAAGACTGAGCTCAGATTTCTGTTAAACCAACATTAGCAAAAAGTACTTCCTTAAACTGCACACACATTCATGGATTGGGTTTGTGAGATAACCTTTCAGCATACCAGTTGTCAAAACAATGTTTGTAACTGTTTTTTTCCCCCTTTAGGTTCTTGCTGCCGAAGCATGGAATATTAATGAAATTGTTTATTCTCTTTGATTTTCAGCTGATGTTGTGCAGTCTATTGATGAGAGACTTTTTGGGAGCTACTGTAGCATGTTTTGTATTTATTTGCAAGTTTTTCATTGATGTTGGGACATTTTGATGCATCTTCAGAGCAGGTACAAAGGAAAACATTGATGAAATGTGTTTTCGATGGTCAGTGTCACCCATTAAAAAAATAGCACTGCAATATTGTTGTCAAGTGTGTCACTACCTTTTCCAGGAAGCGTATCCGTATGCAGCAAATTTCCTCTTGGAATAACAGATCAAAACCTATAAAGTGGATCATTTATATGCCACTCCCCATTATAGAACAGCATGGAGACAGCTAATGAGAGGCATGGCAAAGGCAATATTTCCATGACTTTGTTCCCAAGCAGTCAGTGGCTGAAAGTGCTGTCTTGGGGGAATTATTTGAAAGAACAAAAGTGCTGTCTGAAATTTTTGTGCCACTGCTACTTCAGTCAACACAACAGCTTGCTGCAAAGAGTGTGCTACACATAGAGAGCCTTTTTATTGCTCTTTTTTAATCTTAGAAATCCAGCAGTGATGATAAAGGTAGCTGTGACATTTGCAATTTTCTATGCACCAGCCCACTCCATTTTCTTCCTTAGTGCCACTTACATGGTACAGTAAGCCTGTACCATTGAGAATAATTACAGTCTGCATAAAATGAACAGTGTAATATGAACACAGCTTCCTGTAATTGCCTTTTCATTATTTGCTAACAGTAAGCTACTCACTCATAAGGAAAAAAATGCATAGTAATTGACTGACAACAGGAAGGTGAAACAAATTCCACAACTATGATAATTTTCATATAGCCATAAAACTTCTTCACCCTCCCCCATTTTGAGTGAGGTTAAACCATTTACACTGTAATGTAAAACTACAATTGTTAGGATTGAAAGAAAATCATATTATTAACATTTGCATCTGTTTAGGCTGGAACATCCCATTAGCAGTATTAGAAGTAGACTGAGTTTTTTTTTCCCATTTTAGTAACTGTGTAGCCTCTGACCTAAATTGGATTTTGAGCTTTGTTTGTTGCAGAAGCTATGTCATGGAAACTTGTTAGCTGTGGGCTAATTATTTTAACCTCTAGTTAGAATACGTATGATGCTAACATGGGGGAAGCTGTGCTTTTGGCACAAACAGATTTTCTGAATTAAGTGCACTGTCTTTGCCAGAAGCTTTATCATTTAGATTTATAACAAACCCTACTTTTGTTCTTGTCTTGAAATTTGCTGGATTACTGTTCTGCTGATTAATAGATCTTTATTTTCATAGCTTGCGGCTATCCTTTTTTTTACAGCTATGATTGTGCATCATAATTATCTAATATAGCAAAACCCAAATCAAATTAGTATTTCATGAACCAGATCAACTGATTGGTATGAATACCTGCAGTACAACCCTCTGAACATTTAACAGTAGAAACCATTTACGTGCTTGAAGGATTTGTTTATATTTTCTCAGTATGATTACTTTTCTGTAATTAGTTCCATGGGGACAGTACATTCTAACAGTTAAAGAATAATTACAGCCTATGAAATATTAAGCTGCCTAACAGAACCTACTGTTGATAATTCACTGTTTAATTTTATGCAACAAGTAATACAAGATTTTCATTTTTGTCGTGGTAGCAATGGACATGCGTTTTGTGCACAAAGGGAATTTTGAATGAAGGTAAATAGACGATAATTTGATAATGTTTCAGTACACTCAAGCGTATTCAAAGCCAGCAGTTTTATTAAAATCTCTACATATTTATTTTCAACTGCAGTAGAGCATTTGTACATAGCATATTGAGAATGAGCTGAAGTGTAATTTTCCACTTTAATAAATAGAAGTGAAACTCCTTCTGAGACGTTATATTCTTATAGTTTTACTTTACTTTACTATTTACTTTTTAATAATTTGAAGCATTTAACATAAAAATTGGCATGCCTTCATTTCCTAAACTTCCACAACCTTAAAAAAATTCAAGCATTGCCTTTTAATAATGTTTCAAAGCATTAACAATATAGTAATTTCGGTGAAAATGTAATTAATACATTTTTTTAAAATCCCAACATACTGATCACCTGATCATTGCAATTATATTGAGGCTTACTGTGATAACAAATGCTTAGATGATCAAAAATATAATTTAAGTATTTGTTTTAATACTTTGCCAATATATTGTAATGCGCAGGAAGATTGACAGGTGACCATTTGTAAGGTCAATTCAGGAATGTGGTAATCTCAGTGAAGTGAAAGCTCCAGCAATTAGAGGATGGATCCCAATGGCGATATGAATATGACCATGGATTTTCCATAGCCTTTCTCTTTCCATAGTCTTTATTCCATTTGAGGAGGACTTGTTGACTTTGTTACAAACTCATGAAGATTATCCTCACTCATGAAATAATATGCATCCTAAAGTTTGCCAATCAAAAACTTGCTTATGTCATGAATTTTTATGAAAATTGATCATTGTAGCATTCTAAAAGTAGTGTGAATGGTTATTATATAGAAGCTGCATTTAGAATTGAATTGGTTACGCTAGTTGCCAGTTGACATTAAACTTCTATGATTCTTTGAAAACAATGGGAAAATTAACTGGATGCCTTTTCAAAGAGCTGGTGTGGACATGATGGGGTGTCTGTTGTTTTGGATCATTCAATAATTTATGGATGATCTATGATCCCTTAAGCAAGGAAATAATTAACTCCAAAACAAGTTTTGGTCAATAAGGAACTGAACTACATGAATTAAAATCACACCTTGGCTGCTGTATTGCTTGAAAAGCAACTTCTTTGGAAAATTTTGGTGGCAGTATTAGAGATAGATAAATAATTCCATAACCTATTTACATGACAGTTCTCAAACTATTTCAGATATAACATTTGCCATTTAAAACAAATCCAGTTAATGGTTGTGTTAATGAATCACACAGGGATATCTTTATTTAAATGTATGAACCATATGTGTTCTAATGTCACCAACAGTAGTTTTTAAGCTTAGAGGTAGTTTTTCAGGGCCATGTTAAAGGAAAAAAGAAAGTGATATGGATCCAATTAGGTTTTGATCACCATGAGATATACAGTATGTAAAGAATAACATACTGTGATCGCAGTGCTTCTGAAGTAACCCACCTTACTGCCTCTTGGTATAACCTGCAATGAGAATTGAAGATATCTGTCTGCACTGGTTATATCCCAAAGAAAAACATGGTTCCTTATATATGCAGGCCTGTTGTACCAATGCAGATGGGTGGTCGTGGAGCATGCCTCATACAGAGTAACCTGTTTGGCATCCTTTGAAGATCTTTCAGCAGCACACAGGGAAAGTGATAGAAAAAAAAAATTTACACTAAGATTCAGAATCAAAGTTCTAAGAGAGAAAGAAAAGGCAACCACTTTAGGAAGAAGTATAATAATTGTACCTTAAATTTGCTTATCTTTCCTGCTTAAAATCTAGATACAGTGTACACAGAAACAATGATTTTGTTTTATTCTGGAGTTTGACTAATGTCAAAGGTTAAAGAGGATGCAGGAGGTGGCTCCTTTGTATGATTTACATGATGATGGTCCAGTTCCTAGCACTCTGGAAATATGTACTATGCAAAACATTACAGACCCAGCATTTTGAGTCTCCAGTATGCAATCAATCCACTATTCTCAAAAATCACTGCCTTTAAAATGAGGCTGTGCATGGGGTGAAGAAAATTGACCATCCTTTGTAGATGGGAAATATAACTTGAAAAGAGCAATCAAGAGATCCATTTGGACAGTCTGATTCTACGCTATGCAGAGTTCCACTGTAAAATCCACCAATGTTTCAACAGTTTACAGCAGCATGGATAGAAAGGAAAATGGAAATGTCGTATCAAGATATGAAGGTGTGCTGGATTGAGACTGTGATTAAGGAACATTAATGCAGCAGCATGGAAAGAGTTTTATTCTATTTGTGGCATAACTCATTAGGAAATGTTGGTCTGATAATGCATATAAAAAAGTAAAAAAAATGTTAACCTCCAGCACAATAATGAATAATTTAGGAAGGAAATTTAAAAAGAAAACATGGAGTATTGGAGACACAAAAGAGTAGAGATGCAGGAGTATTGTAGAGTTATGGAGCATTACATGGCTGGAACAGAGCTTTTAGATATTCTTTGTCACATTTTCTAAATAAAAACATAAGAAGTAGGAGCAGGTGTAGGCCTTCAATCCTGATTTACCATTCATTAAGATCAAGGCTGGTCTTGTACCTCAGTGCTACTCAGAACATAATATAAGAGCATAAGAACAGAGGAGCCAATACACCCCTCCAACCTGCCCTGCCATTCATTGTGATCATGGATTATCTGTCACAGGCCTCATCTCCTCTTCTGTGCCAATTTCCAAAAGCCCTCAATTGTCTGATCATTCAAGCATTTATCTACTTTCTCTTTGAATACCACCAATGATTACCTTTCCTATCACCTTTCCTATCACCTTCCCTACCTGGTTCCATCTGCCCATCATACCTCCCTTATCTGTTTCCACCTATCACCTTTCAGCCCATCTCTACCCTTGCATCTCCGCTCCCCCATCCAGCTCCATCTGCCTATTGTTACGGATCAGGTTGCTATTTGGTGAATATCCCTTTAAGACATGGTACAGTAAAGTAGCGGTGTGTGTGTGTGGTGTCATCAGAACTGCAGCAAATTAGTCAAATGTGATCTATCTTTCATAAAATTATGTTGACTTGATTTGATTATATTTAGCTTCTCTAAAAGATTAGTTATTTCTTCCTTGATTATAGACTCCAGCATCTTGTGAACAACAGATGCTAAACTATCCCTTGATTTTATTGACATTTGGAATCAGGCAATCTGGTTGAATGAACATAACAAATAAGCCTCCACAGAATTCCAAAGGTTCACCATTATCTGATGAAGGAATTTCTCCTCATCTCAGTTAGTCCTAAATGGCCAACTTTTTATTCTGAAGCTGGGCCCCTTAGTTCTAGGCTCCTCAACCAGGGGAAACATCTTCCCTGCAACTAGTCTGTCAAACCCTTTAAGAATTTTGAATTTTTTGATGAGATCGCTTCTCATTCTTTTAAACCCAAGAGAATACAGTCACAATCTCCTTAATCTCTCTTCTGTCATCCCTGGAATCAGTCAAGTGAATCTTTGTTGCACTCCCTCAGAGACAAGTACATCCTTTCTTTAGTAAGGAGACCCTAATAGTACACAATACTCCAGGTGCGGTTTCATCCAGGCCTTTACAATTGCAATAGACTTGTGTATTCAAACCCTCTCATAATAAGATGCTCATTTAAACATCAAAGCTACCTAATCTCTCACCAGTTAACAAATACTCCACTTCTCTGTTAAGCACACCAAAGTGGATAACCTCACTTTTTTCAACATTATGTTCCATCTGCTAGATTCTCATTTTTTCATTCAGCTTGTCCATATCCCATTAGACCATAAGACATAGGAGCAGAATTAGGACATTTGGTCCATCAAGTCTGCTCCGCCATTCGATCATGGCTGATTTATTTTTCCTTCTCATCCCCGTTTTCCTGCCTTCTCCTCAAAACCTTTGACACCCTTACTAATCAAGAACCTATCAACCTCCGCTTTAAATATACCCAATGACATGGCCTCCACAGCCATCTGTGGCAATGACTTCCACAGATTCATCACCCTCTGGCCAAAGAAATTCCTCCTCGTCTCTGTTCTAAAGGAACATCCTTTTGTTCTGAGGCTGTGCCCTCTGGTCCTAGACTCTCCCACTACTGGAAACATCCTCTCCACATCCACTCTATCTGGGCCTTTCAATATTCGGTACGTTTCAATGAGATCCCCCCTCATCCTTCTAAACTCCAGTGAGTACAGGGCCAGAGCCATCAAACGCTCCTGATATGTTAACCTTTCATCCCCGGGATCATTCTCGTAAACCTCATCTGGACCCTCTCCAATGCCAGCCCATCCTTCCTTAGATATGGGGCCCAAAACTGTTCACAATACTCCAAATGTAGTCTGATCAACACCTTATAAAGCATCAGCATTACATTCTTGCTTTTATATTGTAGTCCTCTTGAAATGAATGCTGACAATTCATTTGCCTTCTTTACTACTGACTCAACTTGCAAGTTAACCTTTAGGGAATCCTACACTGGGACTCCCAAGTACCTTCGCACCTCCAATTTCTGAATTCTCTTCTCATTTAGAAAGTAGTCGACGCCTTTATTCCTTCTACCAAAATCCAAGACCATACACTTTCCTACGCTATATTCCATCTACCACTTCTTTGCCCATTCTCCCAAGTCCTTCTGCAGACTCCCTGCTTCCTCAACACTACCTGCCCCTCCACCTATCTTTGTATCATCCGCAAACTTGGTCATAAAGCCATCAATTCCATCATCCAGATTACTAACATATAACGTGAAAAGTATCGGACCCAACCCCGACCCCTGCAGAACACCACTACTCACTGGCAGCCAACCAGAAAAGGCCCCCCTTATTCCTATTCTTTGCCCTCTGCCAGTCAGCCAATCTTCTATCCATGCTAGTACCTATCCTGTAATACCATGGGCTCCAGTCATGGGCTCACACCTTCATGTGTGACACCTTGTCAAAGGCCTTCTGAAAGTCCAAGTAAACAATATCCACTGAATCTCCTTTGTCTATCTTGCTTGTACCTTCCTCAAAGAATTCCAAAGATTTGTCTGGCAAGATCTCCCCTAGAGGAAGCTATTGCTGACTTCGGCCTATTTTATCATGTGCTTCCAAGTACTCTGAAACCTCATCCTTAATAATGGACTCTAACATCTTACCAATCACTGAAGTCAGATTAATCGGTCTATTATTTCCTGTCTTTTGTCTCCCTTCCTTCTTAAAGTGGAGTGACATTTGCAATTTTCCAGTCCTCTGGAACCATTCCTGACTCTAGTGATTCTTGGAAGATCACTACTAATGCCTCCACAAACTCTTCAGCTACCTCTTTCAGAACCCTGGGGTGTAGTCCATCTGGTCCAGGTGACTTATCCACCTTCAGGCCTTTCAGCTTCCCAAGCACCTCTCCTTAGTAATAGCGACTACACTCACTTCTGCTCCCTGACTCTCTTGAATTTATGGCATGTTGCTGGTCTCTTCCACAGTGAAGACCGATGCAAAATACCTTTTCAGTTAGTCTGCCTTTTCTTTGTTCCCCATTACTACTTCTCCAGCGTCATTTTCCAGCGGTCCGATGTCCACTCTTGCCTCTCTTTCACTCTTAATATATCTGAAAAAACTTTTGGTATCCTCCTTTATATTATTGGCTAGTTTACCTTCATATTTCATCTTTTCTCCCCTTATTGCTTTTTTAGTTGCCTTCTATTGGTTGTTAAAGTGTCTCAATCCTCTAGCTTCCCACAAATTTTTGCAATTTTGTATGCCCTCTCTTTTGCTTTTATGCTGTCTTTGACTTCCCCTGTCAGCCACGATTGGCTCATCCTCCCTTTAGAATGCTTCTTCTTTGGGATGAGCTGATCCTGTGTCTTCTGAATTACTCCCAGAAGCTCCTGCCATTACTGCACTACCGTCATCCCTGCGAGGGTCCCCTTCCAATCAACTTTGGCCAGCTCCTCTCTCATACCTCTGTAGTTACCTTTACTCAACTGTAATACTGATATATCTGATTTTAACTTCTCCCTCTCAAACTGCAAGGAGAATTATCATATTATGATCACTGCCTCCTTAGGATTCCTTTACCTTAAGCTCCCTAATCAAATCTAGTTCATTGCACAACACCAAATCCATAATTACCTTTTCCCTCGTGGGCTTAACCACAAGCTGCTCTAAGAATTCATCTTGTAGGCATTCTACAAATTCCTTCTCTTGGGATCCGGTGCCAACCTAATTTTCCCAATCCACCTGCATATTAAAGTCCCCCATGACTACCGTAGCATTGCCTTTCTTACATGCCTTTCCTATCTCCTGTTGTAATTTGTACCCCACATCCTGGCTACTATTCAGAGGCCTGTATATTATTCCCATTGAAACCTCCCCAATGTTCACAATCCCACTTGGAAATATGACATTTGGTTCTCTTAGTTAAATTGTTGATGTAGATATGAGTTATCCAAACAAATCTCTCTTTCTTGCATTATCTATAACTGTAAGAAACTTCTTAAAGACACAAAGTTTATAAAGATTTAATATTATGTATTGCCTCTACTTCAGGCAAATTCAAATTTTAGAAAGTAATTTTTTGAAAACTTAATAATTAATGTGCTTATTTAATGTTTATTCTATAGTGATAATAATATTATTGTTAATCATGTGTAATGTTTGATTTGATTTTCAATCAAGCAATCTTTGATAGTATGCAACTAATGAAACCTGGTATCAGAAACCATTGTCTGAATGTTGTGCAAGAAAAATGAATATTCACATATTTGCACAGGGTCATGTGGTTTTATTCAGTATTTTCTCATAAAATGAGATATTGTAAAATGTATTTACACCAGTGTAGGTACTCTTGGAATATATCATGAGACATTTGGTAGGCAAATTCTTTAGTAAATTTAGAATGACGGCAAGATAAATGTTAAAAGAAAATTTATAATCTGAATGGAAACAATCTGGCCATGAACCCATGCAGTTGAGGTTTGGATCAACTTTTTTATGTTAGTTTTCTTCTAATGGTAACACAACAGGGGATTTTGTGAAACTTATTCGATCACTATCTTAGCAAACTTTGCTGTAAGTGCTTGTGTTGGATGAAAACAGGATTAGATCTGGGTGTAAAGACCCCTGTGTCAAAATAACCCACAGAATACTGTTGACATTTGGAATGAGGCAGAATATCACCAATGGAAGTACATACCAGCAGGAAGTCTGTACTTTCAGGAGAGAAAGAGACAATTAGCAAGAGATACAATTGACTTTTTTTCCTTATTTTAATTTCAGAACATGGATGTTTAAATCTACTTGAATAAAAAAAACAACTGAACTGAATGCATTTCTTTGATTTTCTGCAGAGAAATGACAAAATGGAATTCAAAAATGTGTGGCACAGGGCAGGTATTGATCTGTTTGAAACTAAGAAGTTAAATGAACACTCCACTGAATGAAGTTGTAACTTTGACTTAAAGGTAACTATTTCAAGATTTACTGATTTATCTGCGTGAATTACTCAATACTAGATCTGGGCTGTACAAATGCTTATAATTGTCCATTGTGTACATGGTCAAATTTTAAAGAAAGAACATTTGTGGTATCTGCTGAGAAAATGTGTTGCTCATGTATGTAATAGCATTGAACTTCCTTGGGTCTCTGTTCTGGTGGCTATCTCTGACTTGCTGTTGATGGTATTTTCCAGCACTGACCCACAACCACCCAGCCGTCTGGAGTTTGTGGAGTTAATGGAAGAGTGTGTCATATATATGAATCAGATGGACACCCTGGCATCCATCTGCCCATTAACTTCCAGAAGCTCTGACATCTATATCCCTATTGGAATTGTGTTGTGCTGCCAAGGTCATCTCCAAATCCCCACCTATCCTTCCTGCTTCATCTACCTCAGTCTGTCAATTGTTCCACCTCTCCCACCTGCAAGCATCTGCTTGCTAGGGCTAGATTGAGATGCTGGAGATGCTGCTCATTACGAAGGAATCAGAAGCTTCCTGGAAGTGGTGGAGACTGAACCAAATAGTAACTGGTCAATATGTGAATACATCAATTGAGCACCACATTTTTAATGCATGCCATGTAGTTCTCAGTTTTTGTAAGATTTATGTGGGGCATGTTGTATTTTTTCTATTTTTGATGCTTATGGTAAATCATATTTTCAATTATTTTCTGGATGTTTTTTCCCTATGTTAATGCCAACCCTTTCACATTACTTGTATAAAAACTTAATTGCAATTTCTTCAACATATAAATTAAACTGCTGATAATCTTATTTGCAAATTATTACTTACCTTCACTACTGGCTTCTTAAACCATTCAGGCAGAAAGGAGATTCCAATATCAACTACCGCTTGTTTGATTTTGAAGTGTTTGTTGGTGATGCCTTCTAAGTAATTTTCCCTTCCAGTGATAAAGTGACGTTGCAATGACTTTTCAATTAGATAATGCAAATATTCTGCAATTTCAAAACCAGCTTCCACATTCGTTGTCCACATTTGTAATCCATGGATTCAGTCAGCTTTGTTGCTGGTTGCCTAGCAAGGGTCTTCCAGGATTTCTACTTAAATTTTCTGTATAAGTAAATAAGATTCAAGTGAAAAAAAACCTTCCTATCAGACAGCTGGAGGTACAGTTTGCTTTGGGACTGAACTGGAATAAACCAGTCATCTAAGTCACTGCCCATCACCTAGAAATACATTTGAATTAATTTCACGGATGGTTGCTGAGTGCTAGCACCAAATGTTCCATTCACCAGCATTGTCAGTTCATAAGTTAAGGTGTAGAAAATACATTGAACTTTTTTCTTGCCAATACTATGATTTTTCTGAGCTTTACCTGCTGTATATTTGACATGGAAATCTACATTTGGTTCTAAGTTGGTGATCTACCATTTTGTTTGCATGTCATGTCAATTTTTACCCCCTCTCTTTGTTAGCTTCCCCGCTTATGCACCTTTTCCCATTAGGTGGCCCTAACTTGATTTTAGCAGTAGATATTTATCAATCCTCAAGTCTTTTCCCTCCGTTGAAGGAATATAGTGGCGAGTGAAATGATAAGAAAATAGCTATATGCAGGAAAAAAATCAAGTTTGATATTTCTGCCTCACAGTTCACATGTTTAATGCATATATATTAATTTCTATCACATTGCTGATACAGAAAATTAAAGTAAAAAATGTTTCATTCTTGCATATTGTTCTCATTAATGCTACCTGATCATGCCGTTGCATAATGTGCTATGTTTATAATTTGTTAATTTACCTTTTTAGTTCTATTTTATGTACCTTTTTAATGTGGACCATTAGCATCTAAAAGCTAACTGTGTGTTGAGGCTGACTGATGGGAATGTTGGCAGGACTCTTCTCCCCAGCGAGGCGAGTACATGTGGAAAGGGGTGTGGAGGGTCAATTTTGATCTCACATGCACGATCAAGGCAAATTTGAAAAGCAGGAGTTAACAACAACCATACAGAAAAGTGAGCATGTTAGATCAAAAGTCTGCAGTGGAGTACAGACAAAAATACCAGACACATTTGTTCTAAATGCAAGGTCAAAAGGTTGTGCACTTATGGAGAACAGGGTCCCTGTCTATGCACGTGAGGTATGGGCTGACTGGAACACAAAGTAATGGGTAACATAATACAGCTGAGGAGAAAGAAAAGGGTCTCAAGTCCCTGAGATCCTGGAAGAAACAGTAGTCCATGAATGAGCAACATCTTTCAGGCAACTGCACGATAAAGTTTAACAACTTTAGAGGCATTAATTAATCCCTACATTTTTGTAAGGTTGTGGTTTCATATGTCCATAAATTCTGAAGTGAAAATAATTGTTAAAGCTGCTTTGAAAGATAAAACCACTCATGTGTTTGGTAGAAATTACAGGCATTTGAGCAGTTTTTTTTCTGTGGGCTCTTTGCAAAGCTATCTTTCAGTGAATTAATATAGGTAAGTTTCTTATAGGGGCTAATTGGGAAGAATGACATTTTGCATTTTCTCCCACAGAGAGATTTATTGTCCTTTCTTACAGATTTAATATATAGCATGGCAGATACAGGATCTGTTATTATATACAGATGTGTCACACAAATACAAAAAGCTGCAGAATTTTACATCAAGCTGGTCATGAGATTTTGTTCAGGATCATTAAAGAGGAACTTGTGCAGCATTCCGTAGTAGGAGCCTCATGGTAAAGTAAGATCTTGCAGAACACTATGAAACTGAGAATTGTGAAATACCACTTGCCTCATAAGAAGAATTTTGTGTCTTATAACAGAGATACAGTGGTCATATACGTAGTGGAATAGAAGGAAGAGAAGGTATTACAGAAGACAAATGGCATAGTATAAATTGAGTCATTGCATGCTCTACATCAGAGTGGGATGTAGGGTGTGGTTTCAGCTCACTTGGGAGCCACTGACTGAGGTATTTAATTTGTTCCATAGGAAGGATAATTTGCCATCTCTGAACTATTAGTGACCATGAATATGTCTTGAATATTTATACCAATGGATTGTCAAACCTCAAATGTTCTGGTTGTTAAGTGACTTGTACAGTTTTTAAAATATTCAGAAGAGGATATTATAAGGTAAGTTCTGATAAAGGGTCTTGGACCTAAAACATTAGCTCTGTTTTTCTTTCCACAGATGCTGCCTGTGGAGTATGTCCAGCACTTTTGGTTTTTATTTCAGATTTCCAGCATCTGAAGTATTCTGCTGTTTAATTACTGTTCAATTCTCTTCCAGAAATGCCCACTTTGAAGAAGTCTTCTCCTCTCCTTGATGGGATTTCCGTCTGTCTACTCAGTCTCAATGGTTTGTTTCTCTCCTTGGTTTTGGTCGTGTTGTGTTCTGATGAAGGGTTATTGACCTGTTATGTTAACTCTGTTTCTATCTCCACAGATACTTCCTGACCTGTTGAGTATTTCCAGTAGTTTCTTTTTTATATACAAGTCCTATTCCTTTGACTTCATTAAAGTTTTATTAACACTAAACTGAAATTACATCTCTTGGATTTTCACTCTCAGCTTCACATTCCATATTTGGGTAGTTTCTAATGATTTGCTCTTGGTACTTCATCCTTGAGCCCAATTGCTGAGTCAAAATGGCTGGCCTGCACCATGCTATGGGTCATATTTAAATAATTTCTCTTGAGCTCCGCCCTTTCACCTCTTTTAGCTGTTCAACTTTTGATGACCTTTGCCATAATTCATCATATTTCTATGTTCACTGTTGCATTAAGTGATTGTAAGATGTGAAGTACTTTGTCAAGCAATTTGGAATTCCCTCGTTAGCTTATTTTGCTTAGCTGAAAGTTTATTCACAATAAAGTTTCTATACATGTTAGTTCAGAACTTACATTATATTTAAGCTTCAACAACAATTGTTTGACGATCCATGCATTTAAGTTTTCTAGTATATTTCCAAATAATATTAATGACAAAGTTAATGAAAGCTATACAGCATTGAGAGGATTGTTTTCAAGTCTGGCTTCTGGTACCACAACTTTCCTCTTAAAGGAAGAACAGGATTTAGCAATTTCATTATTCCTAACAAGTGGACCTTGTTTTTAATTGGGCAGATTTATTTGATACTCTTAAGGTACTTAATTATACCCATCACAGTGGATTCCATTGTGATTGAGAAATAGAAACCAGGGATTCTTGAAATTCCAAGCTTAGACAGTAACTAGTTACAGGATGATAAGTAATCCAATTATCTGCAAACACCTTTAGCTATTTTTCGTTTTGGACAAGAGGACGTGAACCATTCTTTGAGATCTTCAAGTTAGCATTTCACATACTGTGATTTTCTTAAGGTGTTGAAACCAAGCTTTGGGATACTTGCCTTAATCCTCTTATGCTTGTGTGCCTGGAAGTCAAAGATTGTTTGTATGGTTTAGGATTTAATGATCTGACATTGCTGGAATTTTAAGGTCAAGCTGACCTTTTTTTTGTTGAACCTATACAATTGCATTTTGGTTTTAATTTTGTGTTGGCACTTATAAGCTTTAAATTTAATATGGTATTATGTAAACAATAAACTCTGGAAAATAGTGTTACATACACCTGCATGTTGCTTCAATTGTTTTATTTTGCTTTATTATTGCAGTAGTAAAGTGTATTTAAAGCACTTTGAAGAATGTTTTCATTGAACAGCTGTGAGAATGTTTCTTTCAGAAAGGTTCGCCTTCTCAATTAAAAAAGCACATGGCCTAATGGAGGCCCTGCAATTCCACAATTTACTGTAAAATTGGGGCAAATGCTCTTCCTGAGCACTAAGTTGGGACAGAAGCCACTTTTGCTGATTTTCCATATGAAAGTCAATCCCAAACGCTACGATTTACCAGCAAGTCCCTCGCCACCTAATTATTCTTTATGACATGAGGGTCAATGGTGCTGTAGCCTAGAATTTCCACAAATTATATTCTCAATGCACAAGGGGTAGGTTAGAATGAGAAATATAAGGTGCAGCTGCTACCAGGATCAGCTGTGACTGGTGGAAGTGGAAGGTTTTTTGCTTAGTTTGAGGAGCAATTACAGCAGCTGGGAATTACTTTTCGGAACATTTTTTTTCTTGTATGCAGCCTGTATGTTCTAAGACTTTTGACTGCCTGTGTGAGTGTGAGATTATCATTAAATTTTGATCAGCCGCTCTCTTTCAGGCATCTTTCTTCGACCCCCCCCCCCCCCGCCCCTCCCCACCCAAAACATTCTCTTGCACACATGCAATGCACACACACATGAACAGACACACCAACACTTTTGGAAACCTTGTCTCAGGATCCTAGCAGACTGTCCCTGTTATTTTGCTTTCCTCAGATATGAGACTGCTGTTCACAGCACCTCACAGCTGCATTTGCAGGAGTCCAGAAAAAAAAACTCAACCAGCAAAATGGGGAACCTTTCATTTTTGGTCATTGGGACAATTCACTGCAGGGCTCCCTGAAGAGAACCTTCATATCCGTATAGATGCATTCCTGATAATTTCTTGTCATATGTACGCTTTGCACAAGGTGCTTGTCTTCTGTGTGTGCTGTTCTTCAGAAGTATCTGCAAGATCACTTCTTCTCCCACCCTCCTCTCCTACACCCACCGAGTATGCTAACATCCCTTCCCAACATGGTCATTCC
Organism: Pristis pectinata; assembly: GCF_009764475.1. NCBI lineage: Eukaryota > Metazoa > Chordata > Chondrichthyes > Rhinopristiformes > Pristidae > Pristis > Pristis pectinata. The sequence goes on along the minus strand of NC_067417.1, from coordinate 34,924,635 downwards.
CTGGAAACACTCTCCAGTAGCTGGAACCATGGTGCTTATTAGTGGTGCAACCCTTAAGTCTGCTTCCTAGACTCAGAACTGTGACGAAACAAACTACAAATCTGCCCAGTAATGTTCCCTGTTGCTGAAGCAGAGTAGTGTTACATGAGGGAGGTTGACAACACATTTTTCAAATGGGCTTTCACTTCTATTTGAGAGTCATGGGAAAAGTGGCAAGAAATGGGCCATTTGTCTGGCATTTTGTTCCACTCGAGCTTTCTCTTAACTTTCTTTATCTAACTCTGTCAGTGCACTCACTTTCACGCTCTCCCTCCTACGCTTATACACCTTTCATTTAGAGTTTTTCACAATGGCATTAGGGGGGTTGCTAACACTGTTTTCATGTGTGAAGTTCAGCATGGATGAATTTCTAGAGCAACGTATCTTAAGTGGTTACATATAGGGTTGACTGCAAGTTGGATGGGCAAACTAACAGGGAAAAGTCCAACATCTGGAAGAGGAGATGTGAAATTGTAGGACATTGAGCAGTCATGATCATACATTGGGCTTGTTGAAGAATGAGGGATGGCTGATGTACCACAAAATACTAATGCACTGCTTAAAAAAAAAGTCATTGTAAAGGCTGATAAAATGTCAGACCTCAGCTCAAGAAAAATAGAATTTAAAATTCAATTGGAATCGAACCTTGGTCAGATGTCATCTGGAGTACTGTGTTCAGTTTTGGGAACCAAATTTCAGGCAAGATATATTGGTCTCGGAGGGAACAAAATGATAATTGGGGCTTGAAGCATTAAATTACAAAGAATGATACATATTTCCCTTGAATTTATAAGACTGAGGGAGGATCTAATTGAGGTAATTAAAATGATTAGATCCAGAAAAACTAGTTAGATGCAGAAAAACTAATTTCTTCAGTGGAGACTACAAAATGGAGAGACAGGATCTTAAAATTTCAGCTTTGCTGCTTAGGATAGAAATCAGGAAGCACTTTTCTAAAAAATAGATTACATTGTACAGGTTTTTTTCAGTGCTATGTGATTGAAAATTTATCTGAAGTAGATTGCAATTGCAACCATTTACAGATTGTATCTTGCCATGTAAGGAGTTTGATTTTTACCTTGGGGCCGTTTGGTGTGATAAAGTTTCCCATACTGCCCTCCGATTGCAGGGGAACTTGGGCCATATTGTCCTAGGGGCGTGCATTGTTGGCATTCCTGGGACAACATGGTCTTGCCAGCACTCTGCTTGACTCAGAAGTCTGCAAAGGAAGTAAGTTACTTACTTAAGATTTTGGGGCTGTTCCCCTACATGCCACAACCCTGATCTTCTCCCTCCCTAATCCTCTGAATCCCGTTTGAAGGATCCCCCTTCAGGATCTGCTCAACCCTGTTACATCCCCGATAATAGTATCCTACCAACTCCCCCCCCCCAACTAATCCCAAGAACATTCCATCAAACACTGGGATCTGACACCACCTTTCACTCCACCATCACGTGCACATCCCACAACCACTGTACAGACCCAGCTGAGCCTTTTGTGGACAAGCTCCTGAGTCTGCAATAGAGACAAGACCAGACAACATATTTTTGTGTACTGACGGGGGCAGCGACTGAAACACTTTATGGCTCCCAACTTTTATGCCATTCTCATGCATTGGAATTTTCAAGCAACTAGTTTATGCAAAGAATAATCATAATCTGGAACATTGTCCCCCAAGAGACGAGTGGACTTTTATTAACTGCCATATTACAATAGGCTTGAGACACTCAGTGGTTGATTCATATTGACTTGAGTAAACATTAAAATCATAAGTCACTATCTCACAAACTCAAAGTCCAGAAGTATCTTACTTGGCATTGGCGTGGTATGCCTTGTATGCTTAAGTAGTTTTCAGGCTCAGAACTGTCACATCATTCAATAAAATAGATCAGGTTAAGATTAATTTGTATATAGATCAGATATTAATGTGTATCTTTGCCACCCATTCCCTATGTGAGAAAATTGGCTGGTTTTCTCAGCTGAGCCATGCTGATATTAAGAACTTCAACAGTGATGGTTGTTGATTTTCATGGGGGTCAGCAATCTTTCAGTCTTTCACTTACCATTGGAACTAAGAATTGAACATTCAGTGACTATTTGACATGGAGCTTTCCAGTTGTGACTATTCCTGATGAGGATTCAGGAAGATAAGAGGTCTAGAATCATAGAGTTGTACAGGAGGCCCTTCAGTCCACCGCATCAATGCTGACCATCATGTTTATCTAGAGTAATCCCATTTGCCTGCATTAATTCAATATCCCTTGCTCATTCAAGTATTTGTCCAGGTGTCTCTTAAATGTTGTTACTGTTCCTGCCTCCACCACCTCCTCCCAGGGGGTCTGTGTATTAATCTAGTGGAATTACTTGTTGCTGGGGTAAGATTTGCCAAAGTTTCCAACTTCATCCTCTTGGATATACAAAGTGACATATAGACTAAAGGAATATGTGTGGATTAATTGACTTCCCTTTTCATCAACAAAACACAAAATTGTATCTACCAAGATACAATATGACATTTCCAGTGAGTTTTTTTCATCAAGTATTCTTCCTGCAGCCTTCCCATTTCTTTAACCTTCTGCTTACAGTCTGTAGAGTATATTTCTCTTCCCCTAGCTGGTTGAATTCTCCTTGAGTGTTCCTGTCAAAACCATGCACATGATATCAGGCATTGTTGCAGGCTGGCCATCCTATAAGATTGGTCCTATGAAAGTAAGAGTTATTTTCTTTGTTACTTAACCCATGTGGTCAAAAGAAAATTGACCAAGAGAATGTCCTTGATATTTCACAAATGTTTTATGAATGATCAGCTAACTGATCTGTAACTAAGAACAGAAATGCTAGAAATATTCAGCAGGTCAAGCAGCATCTTCAGAAAGAAAAACATGTTAACCTACATGTATTGGTATTGGTTTATTATTGTCACTTGTACTGAGGTACCGTGAAAAACTTGTCTTACATACCGTTCGTATGGATCAATTCATTACACAGTGTATTGAGGTAGTACAGGGTCAAACAATAATAGAATACAGAGTAAAGTGTCACAGTTACAGAGGAAATGCAGTGCAGGTAGTCAATAAGGTGCAAGGTCATAACAAGGTAGATTGTGAGGTCAAGAGTCCATCTTATTGTATAAGGGAACCTTTTAATAGTCAGAAAGTCATTTTGGACTGGGATTGGAACAATTAGCAGGAAGAGGAATGTACAGCATTGAGGAATCAAAAACCAGTAAAAGATTCGAAATATAAGCTAGAAATGAACTCCACAACAGAAGCTTGTTGATGGCTTGCAAACTAATGTACCCTGTAACTGAGTCATGCCAAGTAGCTTGTGAATTCAACAAGTAAGGCAAACCATCACAACATCTTACAGTCTTTTAAAATTCGGTTGATGGTTTCCTTACGACTTCATGATGTAATATGTGGAAATGGTAGGCAAGGTGCTTAGATTAAATTGTAGATAAGCAGTAGAGATAAATTTAATTCATAATTCTCAATGAACAGACCCTTCTGTAAAGCGATTAATATTAGTAAAGAAAATGTACATAGAAATTAATACATTTAGAAATAATAATATGATAATGTTGAGTCTGAGTAGCCTTATGAAAGGGATTAAGTAATGGTAATATAGTGGCTCTGTTATTGGATGAATAATCCAGAAGCTAAGACTATTGATCTAAGAATTAAGTCTCACCATAGCAAGTAGTGAATTGAAATTTAGTTATTTAATTTGATATGGAATAAAAAAAGCTAACACCTGGCTATGAATTACCAGACCCAACTATTTCACTAATGTCCTTTATGGATGGAGATTCGCGATCTGGGCAGTTCACATCTCAGTAACGCTGGAGCCAATGACCCTTCGGAAAAGTTTGCTCACGGCATTGGAGAGGTCTTAAGCCAGCCCAGCAATGGAATGGGAACTTCAGAGCATTTTCAAACAAGGAAGGTAAAATTGCGTGCAGAATGTAGAGGTCTAGTGAATAAATGTGGAAGACAGGGAGAAAAAAGACTGGATAAAGGGAAACAAAGAAGTTCAGCCCTGTTTATTTAAGTATACTCTAAAGAAAGGAGTCTTTAAACTAAACAGATGGCACAGGTTGACATGTGAAAATGTGATATTCAGGCCAATACTGAAACAGATTAAAAAAATAGGACTGACAGCCCAATATTTCAAGATGAGGGTGTCTTTCATTGGTTAAGGAAACAATTAGTTGTGGAAAGGGTTAAATTCTGGAAAGGTCAACAAATGAGGCCGTATGGATTGAACTGAGGAATAGGAAATGGTTAATAACACTACCGGGAGCATCCATTCGGTCCCCAGTCAAAGAGATTTTTAGAAAAGCAAATGTGTAAGCAGGTTTCTGAGAAGTGCATTAATAAGAAGGCAATAATAATCGGACTAGAGGACACTGAAGGCACAGAATTCTTTAAATGTATTCAAGAAAAACACTTATTTCATCAATACAACGCAAGTCTGACAAGAGAAGGGGGCAGCATAGACAATAGCAGAAGAGAGTTATCAACAGAGCATCCTATGCTGCAGGCAGAGAACTCTCAACTGAACAAAACAGTGTCACGGTGCAACTGGGCATAAAAGTTAAACAGTGTGATACAACCAGTTCTTAAAGGTAGAACGTGTTGCATCTCCTTTAAAAGGGGAAATAAATTCATACGATTGAATAAATTATTTACTCAAATAAAATTATACAGTTAGTTATTCACATTTAACTATTTATAATTACAAATTCAATCATTTATGAATTCACTCAGTCACTTGGTCTCCTTGTTCACGGAACTCTTCACTGCACTGACATCTCAAAAACATCCACTTCAGATTCCTTTGGTTCATTTCTTCAATAATCCTCATACACACCTGGTCCCACATCCTGTTCTGTAATTGTTGATTCAACATAATTGTCTATATAACTGGATACACTATTTGCATTCTTGAGACATCTTCCTGGTATCACTAAACTACCCACATTAAACAACACAGAGGCTAATAACTCATCAATAATTATTGTAATTGCAAATATATGTGGTATTTGGTACAATAGTGGATACCTTGACCTCAGTCAAAACAATTTTTAAAGCTCTCTATCTTTGTTTGTCTTCTTCTACACCATCTTGTATCCTGACACCCATGCTGCTGCCCTGTAGACAAGGGACCTTTCCTCTTTTATGGTCAACTCCTCTGACCTTCCCTCTGAATCCTTTCGAAGACTTTCAACTGACAAGACTGTTTTCAGTCCATCCTGTCACATTCTCATTATGTTGGGCTGACATTAGTAAGCCTCTGTCTACTGTGACATCCTACATAGGACCTTTAGAACTTGGGAACTGCTTCCACATTGCAATCAGTCCTCTCTTAAAGCACTCAAATAAATCTGCACTTGTTTAGCCCCTTCAGTAATTCAGTTAATTACAAGAGTCTGAACTCTTCCCCAGAACTCAAGCATCTTTCCATCTCAATTATCTGTGCCAGTCTTAATTGATATTACCTCACTACAATACCTCTTGCTGAGCTTTTGCTTCTCACCTGGTTCATGAATTCTTGAAATGCGCTGGCTGTTGAGTCCTGAACCTCCTCTATTTGCTTGCCATCAAAATTTGTTAGTAGTCCTACTGGCCAAGTCGCTGCCTCAAAAATGTTCTCCCACCGATCGTCCTTCCACGAGGCCAGTGTCATTTCCTAAAGCTAAATCCAGAATTACATCTCCCAGCAACACCTCCCCCTGCATCCCCCTCATTGTACTTGCTTCATACATACTAGCTAAAAAAGCACGAGTTGGGAATCCTGTGTCCCCTCTATCTTTTACATTGACTGTATCCCAGTTAATATTAGGGTAATTGAAATCCCCTGTTAATACTTTCCTGGTGGCAGGCACGGTAGTGTAGCGGTTAGCGTAATGCTTTACAGCGCCAGTGACCTGGGTTCAATTCTGGCCACTGTCTGTAAGGAGTAGCGGTTAGCATAACGCTATTACAGCACCAGTGACCCGGGTTCAATTCTGTCTGTAAGGAGTTTGTACGTTCTCCCTGTGTCTGCATGAGTTTCCTCCGGGTGCTCCGGTTTCCTCCCACATTCCAAAGACGTACGGGTTAGGAAGTTGTAGGCATGCTATGTTGGCGCCGGAAGCGTGGCGACACTTGCAGGCTGCCCCCAGAGCACTCTACGCAGAAGATGCATTTCACTGTGTGTTTCAATGTACATGTGACTAATAAAGTTATCTTATCTTATCTTATGCACTTTTCAGAAATGTGCCTGTAAATCTATTATTCCATCTTCCTCAGACTGACTGTGGGGAATTGAAAGGAATGTGGAAAAGAGTAAGAATTTTCAAATATTACTATTTCTTACGTTATAGCCTTTCAGGGTGTTGATGGATTGTTTCCAACTGAACAGCAGAAATTGATGCCCTGTCCACTCACAGTGCACATATAAGTGCCATCAGACACTGGGTAGCAATCAGCAGTGTGTACCTGGGCCATATTGCTTTCCCACCACAGAGACTATTCTGGCCTATTGCAGAGCTCAGCCACTGCACCAGCTGAACTGGATAACATTCTGTATCATTTTATTCTCATAAAGCTTAATTGGATAGTCTCAAAATGCACATTAGTCAGTACTTTTTTCCAAAATAGTCTTCTGTCTTTATTGATATTTGATGTCTAGATTCCTTCATAATTTCAGAATTGCTTGACTTGTGTGGTAGCATTGAATATTGCTATTCTAGATTTAAATTCAGCAAAAGAATAATATAATAGCTAAATTATTTTTCTTTCATTAACCAGACTGCACCTTCTACTGATTCTGTTCGAATCAAAGATTTACTTTTTAAAAATTTTGAAGGTAGTTTTTCTCAATCTTTTGTAATAGCATCACTGAATGCCCACATTTACTTCTGTCCAAATCATGTAAGATAAGATATCTTTATTTGTCACATGTACATTGAAACACACAGCGAAGTACATCTTTTTGCGTAGTGCTCTGGGGGCAGCCCGCAAGTGTCGCCACGTTTCCGGAGCCAACATAGCGTGCCCACAATTTCCTAACCCGTACGTCTTTGGAATGTGGGAGGAAACCGGAGCACCCGGAGGAAACCCACGCAACACGGGGAGAACATACATAGCTTCAGTATCAGTGCATTTACTCCTAATGCAAGGTCTTGATCCAAAATGTTGACTGTCCCTTTGCCTCCACAGATGCTGTTTGACCTGCTGAGATCCCCCAGCAATTTGCTTTGTGCTCCAGGTTCCAGCATCTGCAGTCTCTCTTGTGTCTCTATTTACTGATCCATTTTCTTTTGCAAAAGTGCTAATTAAGAAGCAATTATGAATATTTAGATATTTTCCAGTGAAATTTTAGACATTTGCTTAAGCTATCATTTGTACTTTTATTTTTTAAATGTATTTGTCATTCCCTTTATTGTGATCGATGTCAAACATTCTTTGTGATCTTTGTATCCTTACTGCACATTAGTTAAGTCCTTTCCTTTATATAGTTTGCTTAATTTGACTCAGGGAGAAATTAAAATTTTGGGTTGGAGATTACATCTTTTACACTGCTCGGGCAGAGGTAAAGTCCATGAATTATAGGAATGGAAAGGTGAATTGTTTCCTTTATGGCTTTGTTTAATGAATTGTAGAAAAAACATCACTTCCAAGCTGATTATTATACAGGCCTCAAAATGATAAATTTCCTGGGAAATTCAAAATAACATGGACTAACATTCTGAAACAAATGTTTCCAAGAGTTGAAGAAATACATGGTCTTATTCAGAAAACTAAATCCAGTTTCATTCCTGAAATATAAGTCTGCAATTTAAGAAATAATTGCCAAGCCTAGTGATGAATGAGGCTGCACATGGACAGGCAAAGGAGCTCACAACAGCTTGGAGCAAGAATGGAGCAAGGCTTCCCAAAATGTTTTGCACAAAATAATGGGCTTTACCTGCAAAATTGTACCCTTCTTCCCAATCTCCCACCTCTGGGGAGAGTGGAGACAGTGGAATGAATGCAAGATAGCAGAGGGGTAAACTGAGGGGGAGGCAGCGAGGAAGATTGGATTTGTAACTGGGGTTCCAGAGATGAGATCCAAAGGGCTGTGAAGACATCGGCAGGGTGTGGCATCTGATCATGAGGCTGTGGGTGGGATTGGCAGGGGCAGTGGCGGTGATCACGATAGATGAGCAGATCAATAAACAAAGCTACCTTCATAAAGATCGACACCTAGGTGACCCCAGCAGTGATCTCAACCCTTTATTAAGATATTCACTACTGTCTGTGGTTTCCATCAATTATGCACTCCGTATGCACAGTAGAATTTCATGTTTTATGCCAATTATTAAGATTGGCAAGTCCAGCAGCCACCACGTATATACATGGCATACGGATAGAAAATCCAACCTGAATTTCCAGTGGTGTTCCACATCCACACAAAGAATGAGTTTTAAGTTAAATTCTCTCACATAGTGCCTAAAAATGTTGCACTAACAGGATAACTTCTAGCCCATCTGTTTTTAATATGGTACATTGTAGTAGCATTACAAACTCCACTGTTGTGGGAACTGCTGTTCAATCACACCCTTATAAATGCAGGTTATTCATGGACTTTACACCATTTCGGGCTATAATTTACAAATGGCAGTGTTAATGGCTCCTGCCTGGTCATATGCAGCCTTTTTCATCACTATGTTTGGATGAATTTTCTGTAACTGGAGTTTAAGCTGAAGTGCTCGCAAGTGGCTCATCCAATAGTATCATCAGCAATTATCTCTTAATGTTGAAGAACTATTCAAAATACGAACAAATGCTACTTCCATTTATCATCTTATCTTGAGAAAATCATAAAAAAAATAATTAATGTGATGTCCTTAAAGCTGATTTCCCATCCAGACCACATTGGCTGCAATTTTAAGTTGCAGAGACTGAGTATATGCACCCAAAACTGAGAGTGTTCTTTGTAACTTGGGTGGTAATCGAGTTATAATCTGACTGCTGTTTTAAGGTGGGGTCTTGTAGGATCAGGAGGGGATGGAACCTGGAAAGATATTTGGCCAGCAGCATGTCAAAGAGGATCAATTATCCTGCTATTCACAAATGGGTCTGCCCCTCTCTGGGCCCCTTCCTAATCCAAGAGTAAAAATGTACCCCATGACTGGATGTCTGGTTGTGTGCGACATAAATTAAATTCATCATTTTATTTGAGATGTTGCACAAACTTTTGAAGTGAACTGTTTCTGTAATGAAAGCTAATAAAACCTTAAAGTATATTATAAATACCGAATGAAAACTAAATATTCAGCCAAAAATATTCCATGGTGCTACTGCCATTATTAAAGGTTATATAAAATCTAAAACAATTCCTTTGTTTTGGCTTGTACTTTATTTCAGAGATCTGAAACTATTTGATGGAAATTATTTAAAAATTGAAATCAGTTGGAATAAATGACTGTATCCTGAGGTCATGACGTTCTATGATTTGGGCTAAATTTCTGCATCCATTGTTTATAAGCTGAAAAATATATTTGCATTTGAAATATTGAATTATTGTTTCTGCTAAGAGTGCAATGTGCTTGTGCTTGTTGCAAAGATTCCAAAAAGGAAAAAAAATATTATTAAAACTGTTAATAGTTCAGTAATGTAGTCAGCAGCATTTTTAGTTGTGCGTCAATGAGACAATTTATTGTTCATCTCACAGCAGAGGCATAACACTATCCATTAAGTTAAATAACTGCATAATTTAATGAAGTGATGCACAGATTATAATTTGAGTCTTAAAATGAATGAAATATTATGCCTCATTTTTAAAACTGATAAATATTTTGAAATAGTCATGCAAAATATTTGTGGAAGATAAACCCTTTTCTTTCACCACAATCCCCCGAAAGTTTCAGCACGGTCTTTTGCTGATAGTCCAGCTGCACAGATCAAGAGATATGTCCATCTTTTCTGTTATATGTGTCAAATATGGGTGGATGAAATGTCTCTCAGGTGACCTGCTGAGAGGAAGGGGTGTAGTATTTGTCAGGCAAATATGTCCTGCGATTTATATCTGTGAGCAATCCTCATCATTTCCCTGACATGACAACCTTTGTGTATTCAGCAGGGGGCAATGCTTGAAGCATAGGGACAAGGTGTGGCTGATGTGGCCCAGATAAATATACAAAAAGACCAGTGTGTTGCTGAGCAGGTTCTCAGTGTCCTTTTTTAATTTCACTTGGAGAAAGTGTTTCGCCCCTTTTCATCCTGCTGCTTTATCTCAACTTCTGATCTAAGTGAAGCAGCAGCCTTTCAAATTGAACAAACCTTGTTTCAAAAAGCTCTTCAGCTTCTGACAAGATGTACCTCATTTTCACTCGAAGCCTTCAGCAAGGTCACACCTTTTTAATTTATTTTCTGTAAGGAAATCTACCAGGTTGATAGAACAACTGCCAAAGCTCGCTGGAGGTCAGTCCTGTGGCTACTCATACATTGAAAGGATAAAAAGCAGTTAACTACAATGGATCACAAAATGGAATGTTTCTAACCATAGCCACTTCCATTTATTAAAGGCATTGTTTATTGTTGCTGTTTTTAGAATTGATGCATTAAAATGTTTCAGCAAGATGATTTTGGTTAGTTCTATTTTGTAGGTAAACTTGTGAGATTGGATTCAAATTTGTATCCACGGCAGATATAAAGAAAAACACATCATGATTAAATTATTGCAACTATTTCTTCAGATGAACTTGTATGCCAACTATTAGATAATTGTTTAACTCTTCTGTAGGAAAAATGCAGCTAATGTGGTTCAGATAGGACTTTCATATTTTTATAGGTTTGTGACTCAATAAGCAGACAAATGGATGATAAAATTTCAAAAACAGACCACTTTTACAAAACATGTTTGTTTGCTGTTTCATTATAATGTAGCAAACAATATAACAGTGTCACTATGACAGGGCTAACAACACACTTCTATGTGTGGGCGTTTTCGTGGTAATGAAAATAACTTTCCATCATATGGATAAAACTGAAAATGGGCTGAGCAAGCAATTTGCATTAACCAATCAACCAAAAAACTGAATACGAAAAGGCCCTTTTTTAGCTCCTTGTGAGCATGATTGGATGTAAAGGATTCCATGGCACAATTCTATGAAAAGGGAGTTTTCCATGGCCAACAGCAACAAAATAGATTAACCAGTCAGTGTCTGGTTAACTATTTGTAGTATATTGCTGTGTTCAAATTTACTGCTGGGTTTGTCCACGGACCAATGATTACACTTCAAAAGAAATTTGTGTGCTGTTAAAAGTCTGTAAAGACCTTAAGGATGTAAAAAGTGAAAATAAATACAAACTCTTTCATTGAATCCTAGACAGAAATAATTTGCTAAATAAAAACCTGAAAACCTTGAAGTTGCTGGCCCATTCAATTCACTGGCACAAATGTTTCAAGTTGGAGATTCCATGCCAATTCCAGAAACAGCCATTAATAAGGCCAGGGAGGCACTTTGCCTGTGTGTGACTGGATCAGTGACGTCCAGCCACACTGCCAGCCGAGCAGCAGAATTATGCCAATGTCACCTGGTCACTCTGGAAGAAGGCCCCACAGAAAATTTGCCTCTTTAACTTTTTTTATTCTCAATTGATCAAGCAGGAAGGAGGTTGATCCCCTCTGCGCTGGTTATTTTTCCCTGGTTAAAACAAATTAGGAATTTAAAAGGCTTTGAGTAAATTTCAAATCATTTCTCAGCTGATCTGGACTACTGAAGTTTGTGAAGGTCAAAAAGGATAGTATTTCCTAAAGTCAATACGTCTTTAATATTCCTTTTTATCTCTTGTGTTGTTCTGTTAGTGTTGCAGAAGGAAAGATTGTGTAGCAACAAACAATCTGCTGGAGGAACTCAGAAAGATTGTGTATTTTCATTTCAATGCTACAGAAGAACCCTGGTAATCCAAGATCATGGAGAATGAGGAGACGGCTTTCATGGAAAGAACTTGAAAGAAGAGAGTAAGTAGGAAGTCTGAATGACCTATTCTTGTTTCTGTATTTCCCTGGAGCAGCAGAGAATAATTCGGTCTCCATTCTAGTTTACCAGATCCTCAGATAGTCTGATCATAAAAGGGTTGGTTTTTAATCTGCTACCTGATGTAAAAGCTGCCTGCTTTAAAATTTTACAGTTTTCAATTCCATTGAGCCAATGCCTGTTTTATGCCAAAACAATGAATTGAAAATCTATAGGAAGAAATTTCAATATTAGTGGATCCCATCCATAAGATATTTAGGTGCCTTCATGGATATATTTTAAAAGAACATTGTTTCAATCAAGTATGTTAGAAACTTGAAATAATTTTTTTTACCGTATAGAAGGTATGGTAAAAATGAAAGATAGCCAAACAGCATAAGAGAGCTGAAAGGAATATTAAAAGCATGGTGAATTTATCTGGCCCTTCCTGCAACCTAGAAATTGGTGTGTGTCCCTCTTTGAGCATGAACCTTGTTACAAGCTCAAATAGTCATGCCAGAACTGATAAATCAGAAGACCCTAAGAAGCAGTATGTCTGTCCTGAAGAGGAAAACTATTTTGTAGCATTGCTACCTGCATCAGCCCTGCATGGTGGGTGTGGGGGGCAGGAAGTCAGGGAAAGTTTAAGGTGGGCCAGCAGTTTTAATGTGAAGCTGAGATGAGTATTTTTGTATCTTCCAGCATACATTAGACATTTTTCACTTTTTGATGGCACTCTTTAACAAAGCAAAATAACCAGCTGTTATTGTGTTGTACTTACATGAAAATATTGAGTACTTTGTATATAGTGCATGCAGTGATCAAGTCACTATCCAATGGAAAGTGTCAAGATTAATACTTATTCAGGCAGACACTTTCACCAATATGGTATGCAGTCAATGCACATTGCAGAATGCTCTGTGAAACATACAGCAAGTATCATCCACCTACTGACCTCTGGGGACCATCCTGTCAGGACTTGAGTGACAGGCAACTTCTGCCTTGGAGTCCGGCTCACTGACAGAACTGGGTGAGGTTGATGTTGTTAAGAGCCAGGATCTAAAATCTCCTCGTACTGTGAATAATTGGAAATCCTCCTATTCACCTTCATCCCAAAGGAGTAAGGAGCCATTGATACAAGTGTTAGTTCACAGGAGCCATCTATGTGTCCTGTCTGCTTGCTGAAATATGTTGGGCACAGTGCATTGCCTCAGAATAATTCCAGGGTGCACAGTCTTGACAAAGAGGAGCTATTGACAATGGCCACACTATTTGTACATCAAAGGGGTGTTAACCTTCCCCATCAAATCATCAGCGTGTAGTCCATTGCTTCCTGAATCTTTGGGGTACCATTATTGTGGGCAAATCAGCATGTCCACCTACCTGTTTTTTCTGAAAATTGAGAAGAAGGTGCTTTCCTCAAGAAAAAAGCTTCCATCACATTGCAAGTGCAGCAGTGTACTGCAAACTACTATCTGCTGCCACCTGGAATAAACTGGAAGCTTAAAGACTTCAGATCCACAGGCACCTTCACCCTCACCCCCACCAGCAGACCTGTGTCAGACCTTGGAGCCTGGCTAGGTTTCTGCCTGTAGAAGGTTGCAGATCTCTGCGTCATTGCCTTTGAAATGTCTCTAGGTGTGTTGCTCCTTGGACGTGTGCAGGTTGGAGAGTTGCTCCTGGAAAATTCTTGCAGGATCTCTCCCAGTCCATTCCCTTATCACTTCCTCCCTGAGGGTAGTCTTGCCTTTGGTTTCCCACCTTTAGCTCCTGGCTCTGCCAAAGACCTAACAGGACCAGTACTAAAACAACATCTTTGGAAAAAATATAGAAGCCTTCGGTGAGGGGAGAAGAATCCATCATGGCAGCCCAAAATGTAGTCCAGCTGACTGCAGTTAGCTCACCTTCAACCCAGTCTCCAACATGCCTGCAAGTAATGAAGGAATTCTGTAAACAGTGAAAGAGCAAGGCTTTTTTCTACCCATTTCCTGTATGTAATTCTCACAGTGCGCTAGTAGCATAAATGTGGTCAAATGTGTGCTGGATGTTGATGTAGTATGAAAGGTCATGGCTGTCACGTGACACCATTGAGCACTGGTCAAAAGTGACACCACTGTCAATCAAGGTCTGGCTCCACCCACCCATTAGTGCACACTGTTGACCATTGGTTTCTGTACACACCTTTTGTACCTGGCCATGACCTATTGGATCTTTTGAATTACCTGGACTGGCTCCACCCAGCTCTCCAGCACTATAAAGAATGCCACATGTGCATGGCTCTTTCTCTTTTGATTGCTGCAGGAATCGAAACCACGCTGAAGGGACCATTGGTAAGAGTGTGCACTTCCACAGGGGTTGGGAGCGCCCTGAGTAGATTCCCGGTAGCGTAGAGCCGATGCTTGTCTAGAGTCAGGGTGTTCAGGCATCGTATTGTTTTTTTCCCTGATCGCTTGTAACCAGTTCGCTCTGTGTGTGTGTGTGTGTGTGTGTGTGTGCGTGTGTGTGTGTGTGTGTGCGTGCGTGTGCGCGTGCATGCATGTGTGCATGCGCACCTCACCCCATTGGGATCTCCCCCACGTTTCATAATTGTGTGTGCGAGTGTGCATCCGTTCCCATTCATTCTGTTTCCACGTTTGTCTTTGTGATTAAATCATTTTTAAAACTCCAAAGACTGTGTCCAGTGTCCTCTACCTTTGAGACCTCAAAGAACCTTTCCTCACAACAGTTTGTTGATACCAATATTGGCCTCCTGTGTTCTTTCCACCCACCATTTGTTCTTTAGGACATGAGCCTTAAAGAGAGCCTCAGCTTTCAGGTGCTAGTGGAGTTGTTTCTATTGGTGCTATTTCCAATCTGAGAACGCCCTGCATTTGACTTTAATTAGCTCTTCTGGACTTCTTGGTCATTCTCATCAAACCAGTCCTGGTGTTTTCTGATGGAATAGTCAAAAGAGTCTTCATAGGTGCTAATTATGGCAGACTTCGGGGCAGTCTGGATCATGTGGACACTCGGCGGTTCTTGCTGGTTGTACATCATCAGGTTTTCTGTGAAGCACTGTCTGAGGAGTTCTATCTGTGCAGAGAGCTTGAGACCAACATTGATCCTTCAATATTTATTTGCTTGATGCTGTCGCGTAGCTAACTGACTTCTTGATGCTTGCCATACCTCCATTTTATTATTGTCCTTCAAAAGACTTTATAAAATGACGTGCGGTTGTTAATAATTTTGTGTTAAGTACAAGCGCCAACTAATTGAGTTATACTGTTGTTTCTTCTTGTAAAATTAAATCTATAAAAACTGCATTACTTAAGTATAAACTCTTATCACCATCTTTATAGCTTGATGAGCTTGATTATATTGGAGTTTATAAATTTGGCATCAGAGTCATTAGCCAGAAACATAGTCTTGAGTCCCCCCCATGTGATTCGAGGAAGATATGCAGGTCCAGCACAGAATCATTGTGCAGAGCATAGCTTGTCACGAAATAGATTGTTTTGTTCAAACTTTTGATTTGGAGCTGGTTTGATATTATTGAGTTGGAGTGAAACTCTATTGTAATATAAGCATTCCTTGGCTCCTGGGTACTCCCTTGTGTGAAATTATTCTTTCGTATCCTTGATAACTCCACCCTCCTTCCTTTCTGTACATTCAGACTGCACTAGATGGTGACAATCTTTTTATTTTGTCACCTTGACTGAAATTTAACCCTATGTCATGAAATCCACTTCACACCAAAGCACTGCCAACCTCTGCATTTACCTTACCCTTAATTTCACCTCAATCTTTGTGCTAAAAATTACTCCTTGTCATTTCTTTGGAATTAAAACAGTATTGTGGCTCATCTTAATGCTGTTTGTGAAAATCATATGAAGAGTTGGAAGTTCAATTATGAAGTTCAGAGAACAATGTTGTAAGGCTTCATTGTCAGTTTCAGCATGGTGCTCCCGATTGATGTGTCACAAGTTCCACAGTTGTCAGAATGTAGTGCAGCAGGTACAATCATTGCAGCCTGCTCTTAGAGAGACATACCATAACACAAATAGCATACTTCCAGCTATAGGAGAGTGTTGCTCCTGAATTAATGGATGCTGCAGTGGTGGGTGGAGTGAGGGTGGGAAGGTGCTCTAATGGTGCCAAAGCAACCTGAACAGATTGGCAAAGAATAGTACACCCAGGAGACATGTTCTTTTTGCAAGAGGCCAAGACAGGCTTGGGAGGTATCATGAGTACAATTTATGAACACCTGCTGGAGGAACTCAGCAGGCCAGGCAGCATCCATGAAGAAAAGCAGGCGGTCAATGTTTCGGGTCAGGACCCTTCCTGAGTCCAGAAGAAGGGTCCTGACCCGAAACGTTGACTGCCTGCTTTTCTCCATGGATGCTGCCTGGCTTGCTGAGTTCCTCCAGCATCATTGTGCTTTTCATCTAAGTTCATCTGCAGCCCTTTGTTTCTCTCTTATGTATACTTGCACTTTGTAGAAGGCTGTAATGAAGGGAAATTCCTGATCCCATTCTGCCTGCTCCTGTAGGCTGAAGGAAATTCAGGTGTAGTCTTCTCTCCTCGAGTATGGAGCTCACGTCTTCTTCCTAATGCAGCAGAGAGCAGCAAACTGTCAGATGTGGTAGAGAACAGCAGTCGCTGCCCAGAATGAACCTGAGACTGGGAAGCTGTAAGTCAAGGTCACCTGAAGTTCTATGGCAAAGCAGTCAAGTGACACACGAGGTTGCAACTTGAAATGTAGGATGTCAGAGATTGCAGTGAGGATAATAAAAAAATGAAGTGTGAGTGTGGACCCTTTATATAGCATCATTTCTGAGGAAGTAGGGTTAGTAAAACTTGGTTGTTCTGTGGATGAGTAGTAACTCATTTTTCAGAGCTGAGCGTAGAAAATCTAACAGCAGATGAATTTTGTGTGCTGCACAATTGTCGATGTCAATTGAGAGAGTTTACAGACCACAAGTAGTGCTTGAGAGGATGAAAATCCTACTATAAAAGGAGATGAATTTCCTGATGAAATGTTTGTAAAATAGCTTTCCTTTGTGTTTTGTTCGTTTTCAGCAAAACAATGTCATTTTTTTGGAATTGTGTGAGTGAATTTCTAGCACAATTTTGTATATTTTTGGTTTCAGTAACTGATTTCTCAAATTAATTCAAAATCCCCACCAGATATAATTAAAGTTCATCCTAAACTTTGTCTCTTGGTGATAAACTCACTCACCTATCATCAGTTTAGACGTTTAACAAATTGTTTTTGTTGAACATCTAAACAGAGTAAAATGTCCCAGGGCATTTCAAAAGAGCATTATCAAAACAACTTTGATGTCAAATTACGTAAAGAGGTAACAAAATAGATGGACAAAGAAGTAGACTTTAAGGAATATTTAAACAGAAAGGAGGGAAGTGTAAAAGCAGACAGGTGTGTGGAGGGAATTCCGAAGCTTAGTGCCAAGGCAGCTGTCAGTAATTGAGCTATTAAAACCATAGATGTTCAAGAAGGTGGAAGAGCAGAACAGTAGTCTTAAAAGGAAAGTAAGGCTAGAGGAGGTTGAAGAGATAGGGAGCAGTGAGACTGCAGAGAGATTTGAAAACAAGCATGAAAATGTTACGATTGAGCACAAACAGATTGGAAGCTAATGCAGGGCAGCCAGCACGGTGGGGTGGGTGATCAGGATGGTCCAGGTTGGGACTCAGGTTGCAGAGTTTTGGATGAGCTCCAGTTTATGTAGAATGGGAGGTGGGAGGCTGGTGAGGAGAGGATTGGAATGGTCAAATTTAGAGGCACCAAAGTGTTTCAATTTCAGCAGCAGATGATCTGAGGCAGGATTGAAATTGAGCAAAGTCACCGAGGTTAAAGAAGATCATCTGGGTAATGAAGCAGATATGTAATCAAATGCTCATCTCAGTTTTACATGCAATATCAGTGTTGCGAGCAGACTGGTTCAACTCAGACAGTTGTTAGGGAGTAGAGTGGAGTCACTCGTTAGATAATAGAGTTTATGGCAGGGACTGAAAACAATGGATTTGTTCTTCGTAATGTTCGAAGAAATTTCTGCTCATCTTGTACTGGATGATAGACATGCACTGACACCTTTTTTCCCAACATAATACATTGGAAGTTTTCACCCACTCTTAAACATTGCATTATCCTGAATTTGCAAACTCTCCCAGGCCTTTCTCCTGGCCTTTGCTGTTCAATCTGTCAATGAGAAAACTTTCATCAGTCTCAACCCTCCTTTCTGAAATTCCCACCCTAACCCTGTCCATTTTACAATTTATTGCACTGCATTTAAAATACTGCTCAAAACTTGGCTTTGCAGCCTTGAGCTTGGCTGTCATTCTGAAGTCTTTTACTACTCTTGAGCATCTGCTTCTGCTCTGTAAAGTGCTTTGTTGTACTTTGTACTTTGAAGGCAATCTATACATGCATCCTTGTGTTGCTGACAGTACCTTTCAATACCATATACCTTTGATAAATATTTGTTATTTAAAAGGGATGGAATAATACTTAGATTTTCTATGCAGGGTTTGTGGAATTTTACCTTTTTAGTTTACTTGGAAGTAGTCTTGTGTCTGTGTCAAATAATTGTGCATTCAAATCTCACAGCTTGGATTTGAGCACAAAATCTAGGTTACTATAGTGCTGAGAGACAACTCAAGTGTCGGATGTGCTATGTTTCAGTTGAGATATTAAGCCAGGGTTCACCTGTCCTCAGAGATGGACAGTTCTTGTGATAAGTAGGTATCTTGAGAACAAATATCATTAAAACAGATTATCTGGCCATTGTCACATTGTTGTTTTTGATGTTTACTGTGTTGACAATGGGTGTTGTATTTTCTAAATGACAATAGTAGTACATTTTAAAATATTCAATTGGCTGTAAAATGTTTTGTTATGTCCTAGTATCATAAAAGGTGCTTTATAAATGTATTTCTTTCTTTTCGGTTCATATTCAAGCTGTGAATCAAGCTATGCTAAGCAGGCACGGTAGCGTAGCGGTTAGCGTAACTCTATTACAGTGCCAGCGACCTGGGTTCAATTCCGGCCACTGTCTGTAAGGAGTTTGTACGTTGTCCCCATGTCTGGGTGGGTTTCCTCTGGGTGCTCCGGTTTCCCCCCACATTCCAAAGATGTACGGGCTAGGAAGTTGTGGGCATGCTATGTTGGTGCCGGAAGCATGGCGACACTTGTGGGCTGCCCCCAGAACACTCTATGCAAAAGATGCATTTCACTGTGTGTTTCGATGTACATGTGACTAATAAAGAAACCTTATACCTTATCTTATAATTTTGTATGAAATTTCTCTACTAGGCTTTGTCAAGTCACCTTTGTAGGATAATGAGACTGAGAAGTATGAAGTTTTGCACTTGTATTACTGTTGTGATGGTTACTCGACTAATATACTGGTTTGTTAATTGCTTCCCAAATACTAATTTTGCACTTATTCCTCTGATTTAATTTTTGCTTTCTTTCCAAATATATTTCTTCCAACAAAATAATTTACCTTTCAAGTCATAAAGTCAGAGAGTCATGCAGCACGGAAACAGGCCCCTCGGCTCAATTCGTCCTTACCGACCAAGGTTCCTTCCTGAGCAAG
Organism: Pristis pectinata; assembly: GCF_009764475.1. NCBI lineage: Eukaryota > Metazoa > Chordata > Chondrichthyes > Rhinopristiformes > Pristidae > Pristis > Pristis pectinata. The sequence continues at coordinate 34,905,011 of NC_067417.1, read as the reverse complement.
TCCCACTTGTCTGCAATTGGCCCATTTCTCTCTTACCCTTTCCTATTCATGGATCTGTCCAAATGTTTTTTAAATGTTGTAATTGTACCCACCTCTCCCACTTCCTCAGGTAGCTCATTCCATATACCCATTACCCTACTTGCCTCTCAGATCCCTTTTAAATCTTTTCCCTCTCGCTTTAAATCTATGCCCTTCAGTTGTAGAGACTCTGACCCTGGGAAAAAAACTGACTATTCAGCTAATCTATGCCCCTCATGATTTTATAAACCTCTATCAGGTCACTCCTCAGCCTTCTTTGCACCAGGGAAAACAGTCCCAGCCTATCCAGTCTCTCCTCATAACTCAAGCCCTCCAGTCCTCGCAACATCCTTGTGAAAAGTCAATAGAAAAAGTGAATAGTAATTCAAAAAAGAAATCAATTACATAACTTTTATCTGCTAATACTCCCCCAGAAGCTGGGATGAAATAACATTTTACTGTTAATGTTGGAGGAATGGAGAACATCCGGCATCAGGTTTTGGGGTAAGCTCATACTCAGTTAAATGAGGAAATCCATAAGTTACTGAAAATGATGCCCTGTTCTTCAGGATGCTTAAATAGTTAGAAAATTTAGTGCTTTTTACTTCCTGGTTTGCTGTCAATAAAAATTCCAGAGATCACCTTGATTTCTGTTTACAACTGACGTTGAGGTGGCTGCAGAGGTGGCTAAGTCTTTAAGGTAGCTTTCTTAAAGTTAGGCCATGAGTGAAATTGCTTCAAAATTGAAGGTGTAATTCCCACTGACTCAATTTTAATTTCATTTTTAAAATAATATTTGTCCATATTGAGTACTTCATCATGTCGCCCTCTTGTTTGCACATAGTTGTTCTCTATAAGGAGTTATCTATTCTGGTAGATAGTTTTTGTAAAGGTTTTTTTTGAAAGCACAGTAAGTCTGATTTAAAATATTGCGATCTAGTTTGGATGTTGACTCCTTTACATTGCGTTTCACGGAAGGTTTTCTAATGAAACACGCTTTTGATAAAATGTGTGAAATTCTTTCAGGTAAATATTCTTGACAATTGAACACAATTTGTCCTAAACCAGTTATTCTCATTTCAAGAATTGACTTTAAAATGAAGGCAGCTGTGCTTACACATCATGATTATAAAGATATTTTCCATGAAAGTTTTAAGAAAACAAGGAAACTGGAACAACTGCCTTACTGTCTACTGTGAGTCCTTTGATCTGAAAAAGGCTTTTGAGTACTAATAATAAGTTTGAGCCAGTCAATTAATGCAATCTTGGCAAGGGCTGTTTTCTATTGCTTCAAAAGAATTTGGATCCAGTTGCTAAATTAACTGATTTATTTTAAAGTAGCATGACAATAAAATTAAAGTGCTCTTGCCATTCTGTAATAAATATCCATCTATCTATCATTAATCTTATATTTTCAAAATAACTCTCACATTTCAATATATTATAGACAAAAATATTTTAATTTTAATTCATTGTGTTGGATCTTGTCAGCAGTTACTAAAATGTTTATGGAATAACATTAAAAATGCATTTGGTGCAACAAATTACATTCATAAAATACATCTTTACAATGAAGGAAAGAATGACTTGCATTTTTATAGTGGCTTTCATGAGCTTGGGACATCCCAAAGTGCTTTACAGCTACTTGAATAACTCTGAAGTGGAATCACTATATTGTAATGTTGGAAAATTGAATGACAATTTAACTTCTAGAAATTGCAGTATGATACTGGCTCTCTTTCTCTTCTTTGGACTGGTGTTAAAACTGATGTGTGCCTGAAGAACACCAACAGGGTCACAGTTCTTCTTGTGCCTATCCACCAAAGTCATGGATCTTTCTATTGGCAGGTATAATGGTATTACCTTACTGGTGCTTGGTGATGGAGGGATTAACTGTCGGAAAGACTGCCAGTGCTATGATGTGTACACTCCTGCTGTGGTCCCAATGTCTTAACTGAAAGGCATCACGAGTGACAAGGAAATGGCAGTGAGTATAGTCCAGATTTTGGTAACTTTCTGAAGTATTATATTATATGTAGCATAATAAATAGGGTACAATGAAAATATTAAGTGTTGGTTGTGCTGTACTATTTGATTAGTTTTATATTTACTGTAAGACCATACTTTAGCAGTGTCCCTTTATCAGACCAAATGTAAATATAACCGGAAAATGCAGTGCCATATCCCTGCCATTTCTGTCTTTGAACAAGTATACTCACAAACTGTAAAGCAAGTGAAATAGGAAGGAATGTTCATGTCCTGTACAATAACAAAAAAAATCTATTTTATGCATATTTTTTATCATTAACATAGCTAGAAATTAAAGTTATAGACTAACTAGGAGAAATCGTAGATGTTTCAGATCAATTACTTATTGTCATGGGTTGATATAATGTTAAGGAAGTTCTGATCATTGACCTGAAGTGTAGGCTCTGTATCTTGCACAACAGATGCTCCCTGGCCAATAATATGCTTTTATTTCCCATATCCTCTAGAGTGGGATCAGCAGCATGATTACAAATGTCTGGTGATTGTTAGTTACACAGGCAGGAAATGACTGCTTTGCTGGATACTGACCTGCAGACAGCTTTGTCCATGGGGGTGCATTACCAATATCTATGAATAATTAGCACATCTGAACTATTTGTTGCCTCAATTCTCAAATCTACTTATCACAAAATATTCACATAGTTTTTGAACATATTTCACTTTTTAAAGATGGTCCCTGACATTGCAGAGCCTCTTAAATAGATAAATGAATGTCCTTAATTCAGATAAGAATAATTGTACAATGAATAATGTTTTCCTTTACTGCATTAAATGGTTGCCAACGTTTGGCATGATCAGGGAAATAGGGAAATTTGAAGTAACAGGTCTACTACCGGTTGCACCAAAGGTGCCAAATAAAAAATAATAAAAACTTTCAATAAAATGTTCCTTGAATAAACGCAAGACTGATTCAGATATTGACCAGATTTTGCTGGCTTTTGATGGTGGTTCCAGACAGAACCATCAGTGTTGAGCCAATGAAGTGGGACTTCCATCCAGATGACATCAAACACAAGTCCTGGTCTTTTTGATTAATTTGGAATGCTAAATCTGTCACTCTGCTCCAGTGCTGGACTCCAATGCTGTTGTAGAGACATTTTAAAAATGTCTCAGCTTTTACAGGTAGTGGGGCTTGCATGGCTGTTAAACTCTTCACGGTTGTTTTGGGGGTGGGGTTGACTCACTATTACCACACCAATCACCTCTCTGGAGTCTCTCATGCTTCAGGCCAGCTGGACAAGTCCTCTGCATTCAGAACAGCCATGTACAGGTGTGGAGGGACTGCAGATGGCAATTCTTGGCAGAGGGATCTGTGTCTGCAGGATCAAGCTCACTAATTTAGGCCACAGAACAAATGTTTAAATAACATTTTGTGAAGTACATTGGATCTTTGCAGACTAATTGTTGTTGAATGTGTCTCTGTTGATTTATCCAGAGACCCCATTCTCCTGCACAGGTGTCTGACTTGTAACTCTGTCATTAGTGTAAATTTGAACAGTATTTGTTATTGTGGGATTTGTCATGAACATACTTTTTTTGGATCATTTAACAAGTGACTTAGTTTTATGGTATGATAAACATAAAAAAAACAACAAAATAATCTAAGCCTATGTCCATGTCTCTTCCTGTAATCTCCTGCCACACATTCAGGAAGGTTATTGAGCATTTATCCTGGAAAATAGGCCAGATCATAAATCTTGACTTTTGTTGAGAAAAATCTGCCTGAACCCAGCAGAAGATATAGAGAGGATCGGTAAAGATGGAGAAAGGAGAGATACGATGGTTGTTCCAACTAAAGTCATTATTTAAAATGCAGCAAAAAGCAAACTCTGGAGGAACTCAGTGGGCCGAGCTGTATCTCTGGAGGCAAAGGGATAGTCGATGCTTCAGTCCTGCATCAGGATTGAGAGCATAGAGGGAAGATAGCCAGTACAAAGAGGTGAGAGGGAAGGGTGAGACAGGGGCTGGTAGGTGATAGATGGAACCAGGTGAGGTGAAGGATGATGGGCACATGGAGCCAGGTGGGGAGGAGGGAGCAGGGAGGGTTTAGAGACAGACTGGATGGTGATAAGTGGAACCAGATAAAGGAGGGTTGATGGGCAGATGGAACCAGATGGGGGAGAGGATACAGAAGACACCCAGGGGGATAGGTGTGTGGGTGATGGGCTGATGGAAATGGGAAAGGTGAGCAAAGGGTGAGAGAACCTAGGTAGACTGATAGGTGTAGGAAAGGAACACGGGGATGAGTTACCTGAAATTGTTCCAGATTCCAGATTCTGCTGTCTCTTGTATCTTCATTATTTAAAATGGCAGCTTTCCTTGTAAAAGTTTAATTTTTAAAAGGTGGAGCAGAAATGCATTATAATGTCAGTTCCTGCTTCCCTTGCCTCATTGAGACCTCTGATAAATTGAGTGATTAGCATAGACAATGAAAACCATAACTTTCTCTTTTCGGGTCGAGGTAGCCCCACAAGAGACTGAGGTCACCAGAAAACCATTTATCGGAGGATGATAAATATTTCCTTTCACATACAGGATCAGAGCACATCCCACATTTTAAGCCAACATAGATTTTTGGCTTGTGCAAATGCCAAGAAGTGGGCCTACATAGGTCCAACAGTCAGCAATCACATTGAGGTTAAGTAGGATTGTATTACAAGTCTGCTGGGCTGCAGGTGACACTGAGAAATAAGCTTCAATTCTATTTTTTTTCTGATTTTACACCTCTACTGATTTAATAGCATAATAGAATAGGAATGGTTACTGAAAACCATTGTTGTATTTGCCAATTTCTTTGTAACCAAAGGACATTTCATTAGTTGGATGGTTTCAAGGCCAAGCACACCATGTCTAACCATTCAAGCATACTTTCACCACATAGGCACACATTGTAGTATAGGGACAAGTTTTAAATTTCTTAATTACCTCTGGGGAGCAAGTACTCCCAGACTCGCTATTTATTAATACATTTATTACTGCCTTATGTCAATATATAAACCTCAGAAGTTTGCAACAACAGGGAGGAATCAACACAGGGAATGTTTGGTATCTGATTTCCGAAAGGCTTCACATAAGGGATAAAAGATTACAAGACACTTGTCCATTATGTCAGTAACTCACTTAAGACACTTCTTCTCTCTCCTGGAATAATACCACGCTGAGGCAATGACAGCACGTCAATCCTATCTGTAGCTAGTAGCAATTGAAAACTACCTTATTCCCCTCAAAACAACTAAAGGTGTTGTCTTGAAGCATAACCCCAAGACATATCCTGTGTGTCTATTGTGGTATGTAGCGAAGTTTATAATTCCAACAGAACAATGTCATAGCTTTTCCTCGCAATGTACACCCTTCAAACTTACTGTGTGAATTAATAACATTGGGCCCAGTTACCTCATAAATAGTAGATTTAAAATAATTTGTATTGAGTAACCTGTTTCAGTTATTCAAAACATATTATAGGAAACTGTGATCTGGATTTTGTTGTGTATTAATTTGGAATTTTTGAGTAGCATTGCTAATTGTAGAAATCTTGCTGCAGGGAATATATTTAATTTACAAACAGTAATTAAAAAGAGTTCAAAGAGTTGGTTGCTGGCAGAGTTCACAGAATGTTGCTACCTTTTCTTGAGGATACATAGTGATATTAAATGATTTATTGCTGAAGGGAATCTGCATGTAAATTGCATATTTGTTGGTGATTGATCAATCCTTTTGTGGAAACTATACAGAATATGAAATTTTTAGGAATCAGCTGGATAAAACTGAATATTCATGTAGTGAAACTGCAAAGCTGTTTGATTTACATCCTTCTGTTTACCACTTTACTATAATTCTTTATATCTGGTTTATAGACATGTAAAAGTGGTGATTTCTTCATGAATTCAGTGGATACAGCAGCCCTTATATTCTTGGAGAGAAATTGCCTATAACTTGTAAGTTCAACTCATACATTTTATGACATTCATTCCAAATGTTATCTGTTTAGGCATGATGATGGGGCAATGCACAAAAGAAAATAAATGTTTTGTTTGAGAACATTCTCGTCATTGTCCACTATCGATTATGCCTTATATTCTGCAAGGTATTTCTTCTGCACCTTAGCTTTTGAGAAACACATAATAAAAATAGTGCTAGTCCATATCCAAACCGGAGGAAGAATTGGTTGCAAAGGAGAAGTCTTGGTGGAGGGAAGGGCGGGGGTAGGGTGGTAATTGCAGGGGAGAGTGTTGGCTATCGATCAGGACTGCCAGGACCTAGGAGGTGGGTTTCAAAATGGCCTGGCATTGATTTATGGAAGAGTCTGGCAAGTATCAGCTGGTGAGGTTAGGTAGGAACATCATGGTGAGGATAAGTTGCTGGGCATCAGTAATGGATCTGGAATGCAAATCTCCATAAGAGGTCAGTCAGTTGGAATGAGATCAGGTTGGGAGATCTAAATTGAGACGCAGATTGGTTGCTAGGGTTGGTTGAAGTTCTGTTTGAGAGATCATGAGGTTTTGGGGTATGGGGAGGAGGAGGATAGACTGTTGTTTGTTGTTCATGATTGATGATTGTTGTTCATGCGACAGATTGTAGGGGGAGGGTCTTGTTAGGTGAGGGTTGTAAGCAGGCGGATGTTGGCATTTGTGACTAGTGTGGGGAATCCCAAGGGAGAGAGGCCAAAATGGAATTTACTTCAAAGGTTCTGACCTGTCGCAGGTCCCAGTGCTGAACGCTGTAACCTTTGAGCTGCTTTGGTAGGTTTGCTTTAATTTATGCGAAAGCAAGCCTCACAAATATTGTGTGATCTACATCCACGTGAATGACAGACTTCATTCCTGGCCCACGACACAGCAAGCAATATCTCTGAAGTGGTGTCCAGATGTGTGAAGGCAATACATTAGCAATCAGACTTTGTGGAATTCACACAAAGTCTTTAATTTTCTTTTGCAAGTGACTTTTGCTTGAAATTGAATTGCGTGATGCTGTATAATCTGCCATTGTGTGAAACAAGTTCCAGGCACTCTCACTTCTGCTTATTTCTAAACTTTTTGTGAAAAACTGTGTTCTCTGATGTTGGAGAATAAAAGTTGTTTCAGGACAGTGTGGACTGAGTTCCACACCTGGAATTCTTTTAGTCTGACAGGTATTCCTGAAGGCACAACAGTCATTTGCTATACTTAAACTTTCTCATTGACTTTCTAATAGTCTTTTGGACTCGAGGTTCCCAGTAGACAACTATTGCAAAACACAGAATCATCTATCTGTGTCCTGTATGAAAACGACAAATAATTGTGCATCACATTATCCAATCAAATTGTTAATCAATGTCTAATTTAGTCCAAACAAGGGAGCAGTTGTTAGAATATTTAATTCCATACCTTTTGAGTTGCAGTGAACCAGAGAACAGTACAGCACAATACAGGTCCTTCGGCCCTCCATGTTGTACCGACCTTTAAACGTCGCCTAAGACTATCTAACCCTTCCTCCCACATATCCCCTTATTTTAAATTCCTCCATATGCTTATCTAACAATCTCTTGAATTTGACCAATGTACCTGCCTCCACCACCACCCCAGGCAGCGCTTTCCATGCACCAACCACTCTCTGGGTAAAAAACCTCCCTCTGACAATGAAATAAAGTGAGATCAAGACAGACTGGATGAAGAGAAAGAATAAGTTTTCTTTTGATCTCTAATAATAACTAAAATCCAAAGGAATGATATACACATAGCAGCCAATTGATAGCACTCACCTCTTCAATCGTTGGGCTATGGTTTCAAGTCCCACTTGGCCCACTGATGATTCTTCAATGCTGTCCAAAAGAATTTGTTGCAATGTTGGAGTTGTTTTTTTTTCCAAGTGAGGTATCAAACAGAATCCCTGTCCATCATCACTTAGATGGATGTAAGAAATTCCGTGGAAGTGAGTTGTGAGTGACTGGCCTTGACCTCAAGATAGCATTTGACTGACTGAAGTATCACTGAGCCCTGGTAAAAATAAACTCAATGATTTTCAAGGGGAAAACACTCCAATGGCTGGAGTGATACTATGCACATAAGGAAGATGATTATGATTGTTGGAGGTCAGTCCCCAGACATTACTGCAGGAGTTCCACAGGGCAGCTTCCTCAGCCCAGGCATTTTCAGCTGCTTCATCAATGACCTTCATTCCCTTGTAGGTTCAGAACTGAAGATGTTCACTGATGATTGCACAATATTCAATTTAATTCATAACTCCTTAGCAAGTGAGGCAGTTCGCACCTGTATACATCAAAATCCAGACAACATTCAGGTACAGGCTGACACGTAGCAAGTAACATTTGTTCCACAAAAGTGTCAGGCAATGACCAACTCCAACAAGAAAGAGTCTAACCATCCACCCTTGACATACAATGGTATCACCATCATGCAGTTCCCACCATCAACATCCTGGGAATCACCATTGACCAGAAATTCAACTGGACCTGCCTCAGAAATAGTGTGGCTGCAAGAACAAGTCAGAGACTACTTTTGTAGCCATTGTATCTTGGGTATCCTATAGTGACTTGCCTCCTACCATCACAAAATGTTTCTACCATCTACAAAGCAGAAGTCAGAAGTGAGATGGATACTCTCCACTTGTCTGGATGGGAGCTGGTCCAACAACTCCTGTGACATTCCAAGATACAGCAACCCACTTGATCCACCTCCCTGGCATTCACTCCATCTGCCATCTGTGCACTGTGGTGTATACCATCTACAAAATGCGCTGCAATTACTTGCCTAGACTACTCCAATAGAACCTTTCAAATCTGCAGCCATAAAGAGCAACGGCAGCAGGGGCAAGCAAACAACATCACTTTGAGGCTTCACTCCAGGTTGCACCTCACCATCAATATATCACCATTTCTTCATTGTTGCTGGGTCTTAATTTTGGAACCCCCTACCCAACAGCATTGGGAGAGTGCCTTCAGCAGAAGTCTGCAGTGTTTCAAGAAGCTCAAAGGCAGTGAGTGAAGGGCAATGAATGCTGCACCCAGATCCTGTACAATGAATTAAGGAATAATGTCAGTGACAAGCAAGAGAATTATTCCTAAGTGAAGCTGAAATTATTTATTCCTTAATCAACATCTCAAAAGCAGAATATTGGGTCATTTTGTTTGTCATTTCCTACACTGCAACAGTGACTACGTTCGAATAAAACTACTTCAATGCCTGGAACTTGTTTTGTGTAAGCAAATACAAGTGCTACTCTTTCTGTCATACTTGTTAACATCCATTTTTGTTGCCTATAATGTACTTTCCCTGAAATGAAGGCTTGCTACTTTGATCAAAACTTGATATTCATCGGTGTATGAAAATAACTTAATTTTATAAAGAATGAAATATTGGTTACTTTCAAGGTTTGCTTTATTTACTTCATATTTGATCCTGCAAAATCCTGAACTGTTGTTTGTGTTTTCCCTATCCAAATATTGAGCATCACCTGTATGGAGCACAGAAGAAAAATTTGGTTGGACTCTTCCTATATCCCTTCATTTAATTGGAGAGAAGTTGGATGAGTTGTGTAACTGACCTGTGATCCACCCCTACTCTCAATATAACATGCTTAATGCTTAGGCAGTAAAGATGAAAAATTACTCAGCCTTCTTTAGTGGAATATAATTGAGCACATATATTTTGTTTCCAAAGTACCATCTATTTGTTCTACTAGCATTTTCTGATTTATAGGTGTAAATATATACAGGAAGATAAACATTTCTCAGGATATCTCCTTTGATTCATGCACACAACTGGTCTCCTAACCTGCATTTTGAAGTGGCTCATGACTTCCATTTCAACTCCACCTACTTCAGAGTTGTTCTGAGGTAAAATGTTACTGGTCACCAATGTCTTCAGGGCTGCTTATATTACTGTCAATGTTACAAAGGAGCCAAAGAATGATAAGCCAAATCAACAATGAGAAACAGCCCGACTACCCAGATTGCCAAAATGTAGTAGTGATCCTCAAAGCCATGATGATAATAATCCTTACAATGCATGACAGAAAGAAAATTCACCGTGCATTAGTTGAGGATGTCCTATGGACATAGAGCTGAAAATTGTACAAACTGCAAGCTTCTGAATGATTGTGGGTATAATCTTACACCAATCTCTGTTGCTGACCAAGTTGATGGAGTTCTTTGCATATTAATTATGAGTGTAAACTAATATTCCCTCAGACTCTGACCCTTTGTCAGGGGAGAGTCTACAGGAATCAAATCAAGTACAGGAAGAAATATTATCAGATAAAAGTACAGACTGACACAGAAGAGATAAAAGAAATGCATGAAAAAATATCACTGATGTTCAAAGCCTACAACAATTAGCTATGAGAATGAAGCAAATTAATTTAAATTATTTCTTTCTAGACCAGGCTAATGCTTAGGGATGCTTTAACATTGTAGACCTGATTTACCTACTCTACATTGCTTTTTTTCAATTCTTAAATCTCAAGGTTGATTGCACCATTCCTTAAGATCCCAAATTTCCCATTGCCTTTGAATTCCAGTTCTGAACTTGCACTGCTAACAAGTTATAACAAAGAAACATATGAGTGAAGGATTTAGGAAACAGACTAAGTCTTTGTCTTTTTTCTTCATTCTTTCTTCTCTAGCAGTCCTTTGGAATGCAGGATGACTTGATCCCGCTCTGGTATCGTGAATTCTGAGATGGTTAATGAAGACAGTGTGGGAACTGCAGACATTTTCACAGATGGGGCAAGAAATAGCTGATGGGGCAGCGTGTGGGTAATTTGTTAGGCAGTGACCTCCTCCCGCCACTTGCGCAGGGCTTCTGTATACTTGCAATACAGGACATTGAGGATCTCAATAACTTTTGGAATGCTTCTTCTCCATTTTGAGCAGTTGTGGTCCAGAGGTTCCCAGGAGTCAATGAGAATGTTGAATTTCTTCAAGAAAGCTTTGAGCACATCCTATAATCTTTGTCTCTGTCCACTGATAATCTCCTCCTTTGACATAGTATCTCTTAACAGAGTCTGATGCCAGGTGTGAGAATGAAGTGGTCAGTCCAACATAGCCAACTGAGATTAATGAGGTCCTCATTGCTGGGGTTGTTGGTGTACCAGAGGATGCTGACATTAGTTCGCTTATCCTTCCAGTAAATTGGGAGATTTTATGGTGGTATTTTTCCAGTGCCTTGAGATGCTGTGAGTAGTCCAGGTCTTAGAAACATTTAAGAGAGCTGGGATTACTATTGCCTGCTAGGCCATGAGTTTTGAGCCAGGTCTAAGGCCTTGATCCTCAATCAACCACAGACTGTGCCAGCATATTGAACCTAGTGGCCAGTTTCATCATCAGTGTCACCCTGAGCCCATGTAATAGTATACACCCCCAACAATATTCTCCCCAACCTTTTGCAGTGAGCTTAATGGGCAATTAATGTGGGCAATTAACTTAAATTCTTTAAAAAGGGCAGGCACGGTAGTGTAGCAGTTAGCATAACGCTATTATAGTGCCAGTGACCCGGGTTCAATTCCAGCTGCTGTCTGTAAGGAGTTTGTATGTTCTCCCCATGTCTGCATGGGTTTCCTCTGTGTGTTCCAGTTTCCTCCCACATTCCAAAGACGTACGGGTTAGGAAGTTGTGGGCATGCTTTGTTGGCACCGGATGCGTGGCAACACTTGCAGTTTGCCCCCATAATACTCTACGCAAAAGATGCATTTCACTGTGTGTTTCGATCTACGTGTGACTAATAAAGAAATCTAATAAAAATAATGGGACACTAGGGAGGAGATGCTGTTTATAAGAAGTTGCGTTAATGGACAGCCACTTATGTAGTTTCATGACTGTAGGGGCATTTCTTATTTCCCTGAATTTACTGCCCTAATTTCATGCTAATCTTGGTTCATATCTTTTTTCCCTTCCCTACAGAGTCCAGTTGCATGAACTCCATCCTATGAACTATCTATTATCTGTATCCCACGATCAGTTTCTTGAAAAAACACCTTTATGTTTTTCTAACTGCTAATTAACTTAATTTTATCCTTGGATAAAATGCTGAAATACCTTAACTCAAATATTTTAACACTGAATATTAAAATAATGAAAACTAGAGCAACTAACCTGAGAGATTAGAGATTAGATTATTTTTAGTGGAAATATCCATTATAGAAGTGGTATACTGAGATGTTGGACCAATACCTTAGAACCATAGAACAATACGGCACAATACAGGCCCTTCGGTCCACCATGTTGTGCCACCTTTCAAACCACACCTGTGACTATCTAACCCCTTCCTCCCACATGTCCCTCTAACTTAAATTCCTCCATATGCTTATCTAACAATCTCTTGAACTTGTCCAATGTATCAGCCTCCACCACCACCCCAGGCAGCGCATTCCATGCACCAACCACTCTCTGGGTGAAAAACCTCCCTCTGACATCACTCTTGAACTTCCCACCCAATACCTTAAAGCCATGTCCTCTTGTTTTGAGCATTGGCGCCCTGGGAAAGAGGCGCTGGCTGTCCACTCCATCTATTTCTCTCAATATCTTGTATACCTCTATCATGTCTCCCCTCATCCTCCTCCTCTCCAACGAGAACAGCCCTAGCTCCTTTAGTCTCTCCTCATAATCCATACTCTCTAATCCAGGCAGCATCCTGGTAAATCTCCTCTGCGACCTTTCCAACGCCTCCACATCCTTCCTATAATGAGGAAACCAGAAATGGACACAGTACTCCAAGTGTGGCCTAACCAGAGTTTTGTAAAGCTGCATCATCACTTCGCGGCTCTTAAACTCGATCCCCCGACTTATGAAAGCTAACATCCCATAAACTTTCTTAACTACCCTATCCACCTGTGAGGCAACTTTCAGTGATCTGTGGATATGAACACCCAGATCCCTCTGCTCCTCTACACTGTCCAGAATTCTGCCACTTACCTTGTACTCCGCCTTGGAGTTTGTCCTTCCAAAGTGTACCACCTCACACTTCTCTGGATTGAACTGCATCTGCCACTTGTCAGCCCAGCTCTGCATCCTATCAATATCGCTCTGCAAGCTTCTACAGCCCTCCACACTATCCACAACACCACCGATCTTTGTGTCATCTGCAAACTTGCTAACCCACCCTTCCACCCCCTCATCTAAGTTGTTAATAAATATCACCTTGTTGTTTTGTTGGAAGAAGAGCATTCCACTATTCTCAGGTGTGGTGGTCTGTCTCTCAGTATCCTGAACGCAACTGGTCAATACTTTGTTCAGGCTCATCCGTTCAGGAGAAACATTAGTGTGGGTACAGTAGTCGTCCTATCTTTCTGACTTGTGCATGCTCTGCATGCACATTTTAGCTTCAAATTGTGGTAAATTCACATGCTATTACTTTGTTTACCCTATTAAATCTGCATCATTCTGATGCTCAGCAGCTCACTCTGTCTGATGCGACCTCCACAAACTGGAACTTTGCGCAGCTCTCTGACAAAATAAATTTCATGCAAAATATAGAATGTTTATGGTAGTGCACCATGCTATACAATCTCATTTAGTATTTTCTTTTATGAGGGAGAGCTTGCATAATGGTCTGTAATTATTATAGAAACTCAGATTTCTTGCTAGCTGCATCTTTCTGATGTTCCCCGTAGAGCACAACGATTTGGGGGCGACTCATGCAGCTACAGAGGTACCTAACTGTCCACTTATGTCAAGTGCATCCACAGTTCTTATACATGCTGATCTTTTATTCGTGGTTTTCTTTGTTTTGTTTTCACAATTCCATTAAATGTTGATAAAATTCTGCAAATGTATGCAAGACTTTTGAATGTTTCCATCCAAGACAGTGTAACTAGTTCAATCATCCACATGTTCATGATGGATTAATTTGTCACAACAATAATAATTAATAGAACACTTATGATCAAAATGTTATCATTAATTCTTGATGAAGTCAGTTACAGTGTTTATTTCTACCTGCAGTTTGTGTATCTTCAACTCATCTGCAGAAGCACCATTTGGCTAAATACTATAGAGTTACTGACCATAGCTTTCTTTCATTTATTTTACCTTCATGTTACTCATAAAAATTGTTTGCATTTTACAAAGAAATTTCTCATGATTTTGGATTCCTGGAGCAGGATTGGCTCATTCACTTTGCTTACTTCCAATAATGTTTTTTGATAGATTTTAACAAAAATTATGGAGGTGAAAGTGCAAAACAGGCAATAATAAATCTTCAGCCAGTTTCACACCCTGCCTGACTTTGTGTTCTCATGTAATTTGCTGAATTCAGTATCACCCTTTTGTATTTTGTGAATTTTATGCTGTTAAGGTTTTAAATTAGTACTGAATTTGTCCTCTGCTTAAATACAATATCTTTTTCTTATCAGGTTGGTAAAAACATCCAACATATTTGTTTGATGTTTTTTAAATGTAGTCAAGGATAAGGTAGTGAAAACAGTAGAAAAGAAATCAAAAAACTCCAAGGTAAATGGTGCCAAAGCGGTAAATATGCTTCTGTTGTGGTCTTGCAGTGAGCACTTGCTTTCATTTTTTCTGTCTTTGTAGCCAAATAAACATTGGCTTCGCTGCCAATCCTTTAAATTGTGTGAGTCCATTACTTTAACTCCAATTCAAGAAGTCAGCAGGTTATCTGGCATTATGTTCCATTGCCAAAATATATTTAATTGCCCCTTGCCCAGCTTTGTAAGTGGGATTGGAATCTTATAAATATTCAGGGTTCAATGACACATCATCAGTTTTGTCCCCAGATGGGCTTCACAACAAACAATCAGCAGGCTGGTAAATATGGTTTCAGTGTGTGCACCAACTACAAACTCCGTGCCCAGTGTATTGCAGGCTGGAAACATGAACTCACAGCTTGGAACTCCTAAACCTGTTCCAAAGATGAAATGCCAGCATAAATACACATTTCAATGCATTACTCAGTCGATGTTTAGATAAATGCAAGTCTGTAAATACATATTAGCAGATTTCCAGAGGGAGGAAAATGTTCATTAACTTTAAGTCACCTTTTTTATGGATAGTGCTATTTGTCTTGGACTTCCTCCTTCCTTTAAAATACTGCACATAACATGTTTTTGATTTCCTTCTCCACCCTACCACCCTTCACTGAAAGTACTGTTTAATCTTAGTTATGATTCTTCAGGGGCAGGTAGCCCCATAGTTTCTTCTTGAACTCATCAGTTTTTATATGTGGCTTTCTACGGTATATTTTGACAGGGTTATGGAGGAAGCTCAATTATACTCTTAGCTGATATCGATAGAATTTGGTGGATTATAACCAAGAGTGGTAACCCCAGTTAAGTATCCTCTTTCTGGAGCTCTAAGCATCATGTCCCAATACTCTAGCTAAAGTTAGCTAATGGAGCCTGGCCCAATACAGTGGGTGACCTACTGAGCTATTCTGAGGGGCTCCAAAAATAGATTAATCCAGATGCTGGAAATTTGAAGTAAAAACAGGAAATATTGTAAATATAAAGCAAATACATGAAATGTAGAGAGAGAGAGAGAGAGAGAAAGAAAGACACACACACAGGGTTGACATTTCAAGGCAAACCATTCATTGCTTTTTTTTACACTTCATCAAAGTGTGTTATATTTTTTCATGAAGTAGAATTATTGGTATAATCAAAAGTTAGAAGGTGGTGCCTGAGACGTCAGTTACAAAGATAGAAGATGCAGAAAACTTCAATCCATTTAAATGTTTTCAACTCCACTTAAAAAATATTAAAAACAATATTACTTAATAAAGCATATGCTCAAAAGTATGCTTAATTGATATCATTGTGATCCCAAAGGGCTTAAAATTGCATACAAGATAAATATTTGTTATTTTATGTCTATTGTGATTAAAGGTAATGCTTTTGCTTAAGGTATTAAAATTACCATTAAGATTAATTTCCACTTGTTTGTAAGTCTTGAATATTTCCAGTGCTTGAAGCTATTTTTCCCTCATCTTCAAGCCTAATATTAGTTGGTGGAAAATTATGAATTTTTTAAACAAAAAGCAGTGTTTATTCCTTGTGTTTCCTTTCACAAAATGTGTAACCACATTAGAAAAAGAATGCATACCAGATATTCAGTAATAAGCTCTTAATTAAGTTAACATTTGTTTATAAGATTTAAAGAATGACCGATTCAGCTAATATTGACCATTAAATGCAACGATTATCGTGAACACCCTAGTGTTTCCACTGTTCCCGCAAAGGTCAGAGGACAAGGTTAGTTTATGAGCTTATTCTGCCATGTATCACTGCAGGCAGCACCACTGAACAGCAGGATGGATAAACGCCACTCACCTCTCCATTTATTATCCCTGTCAACTGGTAAGGGATTTCTTATGTTGTGAAAAGCCCATCAACAATGAATCAGTGGAGTGAATACGACAGTTGATTTGTGAATTCAGATTATATGAAGTGACTAGATTTCAGTGGACTATGTAGATAAAGAAACTGTCATGATAAAATAGGATGTGCAGTTCAGCAAACAAAATTCATCATATATCTGAAAATGCTATTTCAATGTCATGAAATAATTTGAAAATGGAAGTTATTTGGCAGTTCATTTCTTTATTCTTCTATTTGGTGCAAAAAGACAATAAAATATGTACATTGGCACTAATTATACTGCACATTAACATTTAATATCTTGCATAATCTATGTACGAATCTTCATTTGTTTCTTATTTCCTTCACACGGAACGGTAATCATCTGAGCATGTAGTGTAGGGAGTTAATTCAAAGAAAACCTCCCAAATCTTTAAGGTGCCAGCATTATAATCAATAGATTAGCAGTGTTTACTAAAAGATTATTTCAAGTGAGTGCACCATCCAGCAATTTTATTGACATTTACCTTTCTGCCAAATATTTAAACTGACTATTAAAAACCTACACTTGGGTTAAAAACGTATTGAAATTTTTGCTGCTATCTGCGCAAACTGCTCGTGTGCGTGTGTGTGTGTGTGTGTGTGTGTGTGTGTGTGCGAGCGAGTGCGTGTCTGTGTGTCTGTCTGTCTGTCTCATTAGATGCGGTAAATGGCCTACAAGTTGCACCTAATCTTCTGTTAATAGGAATTTAAGTTTGAGTCCTTAATTTTCCATGGATTTTAGAAATACTTATAGTTAATATCTACAATTCACTGTAATTTTTTATTCACCTCATTGACCTTTAATTTCATTGATTCCACAGGCAATTAGCATTTGCTTATTTATTGTTATGTAATCATATTTTCTTTTTCTCTAACATGAACTGGGAATAACTCAGAATTCTCTTTCTATAAACTGACAGCTTTGAAAAGTGGCTTTAATGTGAATATCAGCTACTTTATTGCCTTGACTTGTGTGACCTCATCTACTCGAATGAAGTCATTCACTGAGCTAAGGAAGACAAACCTTCGTTCCAGGGAATTAATCAAGTCCATCAAGTGCCCTGCTTTACAGCCTTATCTCTAGCTAGTGAGAGAGTGAGCGGTTAGAAACTTGACAGCCACCAGATAGCCTCCTGTCCTTCACGTTATGCCAACATCAAAGGGGAACAAAGAGGTTTCTAGAAGCTGAAACTATCTCTGGATAAGTGCAGCTGACATAATTTCTAGCTTGGGGATTACATTGTTTTAGAACAAGGTATTTTAGGGAGAATGACTACAATACATTGCATTGAACTTTTAACTTTTTGACGATTAACTCCACCGATAGGAATGCTCAGCACATAATCGCTTGGCCTGCCTTTTCATCCCCAGCTATCACAGAAGCCATAAACATTCCAATTAGGCAGCCAATTAAAATGAGAAAGAACCTCCTGAATTATACAGCAGTTGGAAGCTGTTCTGCCTTTTAGTTGTCAGACTGTGAAAGGTTTTTATTGCATTTGAACTGAAGGAGGTAAAAGAATTAAGTGAAATAGTTCTGTTTGAAAGGATTGTATGAAAGGGCTGAGCAGTGATAATAGTTCTCAGCATTAGTGTTAGAGAACCATTAGTCGGGTATAAAAAAGCATTGTTATGCTAAGAGATGGACATTGTAGAAGTTAGACAGATCCATTGAAAAAATGAAACTAAAATCAAATTTTATTTTATCATTACCTTACTGGTAAGGGACAGGACAAGGTAGCCATTTGCAAATTCCTGATAATAGTAACAATGCACTTCAATAACACATTCTATTCTTGCAATTCTTCCCTGAAGGAAAAATAATCTAACTTTGGTGTTTTTTTTGTATAATGGGTTTAAAATCAAAATGTAATAAGGAGCTGCTAGGCTTTATCAAAAAGAGACATTTTCTTCTACATTGCATGGATTTCTTATTGTCATTCATTTAGTCATTGGTGGCATATTGGAAGGTTTAAACTAATGATACTATGAATGAAGCTGCCTTTTGAAGTGCTGAAGTAACCACTTACAGTAATTAGGATATCCTTGAACAAGTGTTTCTGAAGTATTGGCTGGTTCCTTGGCATTTGCCTTCTTTCCTGCCTGCTAACTAGGAAGGCTTGATCTTAGATAATTATCCACCCACTGAGCCTCCAACCATGACAGTCAGTTCTCAGGGGATTCTGGGATGCCTGTACTGTTGACTGATGACTTCAAAATGTCAGAAGCATTAGGTCTGAATGTTAAGCAACAAAATTTTCTGTTTTCACTGCCTTCAATCAAAGTTATTATGGATTTTATAATTACTTACTGTGGGAACAATTTCTCCTCTATGAACATGTGAAGAACAAATAACGCAAATGAAAAGCTTCCTGTACAAAAGGTTTCATTATCTTATACATTCAAATCAACTCTAAAAATAAGTGCCTTTGCCACAGATGTACAGCATCATTGATATGATGTACATTTCTTTCCTCATTTATATTAAGCCTCTGATCAATCATTGCTGACAGTGCAGTGTCTTTGTGTGAAGGGCTGTAGGACAAATGTTTTAGCTTGTGAGAAGAAATTGTTTGCATTTGAAAAGAGAACAGTGCAGAGAGGATTAATGGCCCACTTTGATGGATTATAATGTAGGGAAATTGCTCAATATTGATATGAAAATGTTTGTGAATTGGCTGCATGGAATTGCCAATGGAAAATGAAGGCTGTTAATTTCATCTTGTCACTGTTATCAGCCCAGCTCAGCTCATGCCAAAGGCTGGTCAACAAAGACCGATGAGTGTGCTTGAAAAACAGATGAATAGGGCTGCACTGAAAATCGATGTAATCAAAATACTGAACTGCCCAGTGTTACAATGTCAATTATTTTGTGCTTTATGATAATATGGCTCATTATTATATGAAAGAACAGTTTTCTACTAAATACCAATTATGGAATGCTATTTCAGGCTGCAGTATTTGCTTCCCTACAATATAATTGTAAATTCTGTATGCATTATTTATAAAGCACAGTAATTATAAAACTATATCCCAGTGATATGTACATATACTTACATTATTTGGATGTGAAACTGCCAATAATTGGACTATTGTAATAAAGCAATATGGTCTAAGTATATTCGGATATCACATTTGGGGCAATTTATTTTTGTCACTTTAGATCTTTATGACACAGAAAGGAGATTTTTATTGTAAATCTGCCCCATCAGTTTAAATCTCTCAGACAAACCAAACATATATGCTTAATGAAAAGTAGTCCTTCATACTACTTATCCTTCAGTGTGTGACATATAAGCAGGTATTTTATTCCAATATTTGTTTCCTATTTTAATGTTTACATGGCAAGCAAATTATCAGATAAATTTAAATGTGGTCATTTTCAAACTGTGTTTCTTAATCTCCTTATTAACAGCATTCCAAAATTGTTTTACTGTTATAGAAAAAAAATCTTTATAATATATAATGTAAAGCTAAATGAATTTGATAAAATCTCTTCTATACTGGGCTTCAGAATGAATGGCACAATCATTAATCCTATGAAAAAGATAAATGAAAACCTGAGCATCTGTATACTTTTATCTTTTCACTTTCATCTATATCGTGATATTTCTTACTTTATTATTTGACCTATATGCACCATTTACCTATTTGCTTATTGCTTATTTCTAGGCAATTTCTTTTTTTGTTTTTATTGTCATATTACTTTTAATTTTTCGTTCTAAGTATTTCTGGTCCATTATAATCTGCTATTTATCATTTTTTTGAGCGACTTAAGCATGATAATATGTGATTCTATGAAAAGCAACATCAATATATACTTGTATTTTTAAATTAAAGAACTTTATTTTAAATTTCAAATAATCACATCATAGTTTTGTCAGTATCTCAGAATAAGCATTGCATAATATCGTAGAATTACACAACATAAATGGAAGCCACTTGCCCATTGCACTTTTTGATAGAACAACCCAATTGCTTCCATTTACCATCCCATCATTTAAAAAACATCCTCCAATTATTAATCCAATTCACTTTTGAATGCTGCTATTGATCTACTTCCACCACCATCTCAGTCAGTGCATTCCATCACAATATTTTGTTTCTTTTAGAAGAAAAAATTTCCTCATTTCCCCTCTAGGTCTTTTGCCAATGATCTTTTATCTATTTTCTTTGGTCACTGATCATACTGCCAATGCATTCTGCTCAGAATACCCAAGTCCAAGTTACAGAGTCATACAGCACGGAAATGGACCTTTAGTCCATTGTGTCCACAGTGACCATCAAGCACCTATCTAGACTAATCCTGTTTTTCTTCCTTCATCCCTATCAACTTCACCCAATTGTCCTACCACTCACTTTAATGACGGGCAATTTATAGTAATCAATTAACTTACCAACCAGCACTTCTTTGGTTTGTGAGAAGAAACAGGATCACTCGACAAAAATCCATGTGATCACAGTGAGAACATGCAAACTCTCCACAGACACTTTGACATCAGGATTGAACCAGAGTCTCTGGATCTATAGGGTAGTGGCATTAACTGCTGCACCATTGTACTGCCCCCAGTATACATCAAAAAGTTAAGGGGTCATAATACCATCCTCCAGTAAACACCATGGTATGCTATCTTCATATTGGAAAATCATCCATTCACCACTATTGTTGTCCATTAGCCAATTTTGCATGCATGCTGCCATGTCCATTTAATCTCATGGGCTTCAGTTTTGCTGCTGTTTGTTCTGTGGTATTTTAGAAGATGCCTTTTCAATGTCCATATGTACAATACCAATCACACTAAACCTGTCAACCTTCTTCAGTGTTTACTTCTTCAAAGAAGTCCCACTAAGTGTGTTAAATATAATTTGCCTTCAACAAAATTGTGCTGACTTTTACTTAAAAGCCCATACTTTAACAAGTACCAGAGGATTGCCTCCACTGTTCTTCTCATTACAAAAATAGGGATGAAACATATACAGCTTTCCAGTCTTTATGCACTTCTCACATTTCCAAAGACAATTGGAAGAAAGTGGCCAAAAACTGCACAGTGTTTACCCTTCCTTTCCTCAAAATCTTGGATGCATTCCAAATAGACTGAGTGACATGTTTACATTGACGACTGCCAACCTTTTAAGGACTCTTCTTTATATTTGTCCCATCTGATACTGTGACTACCATGTAGACAGCATCCTCTTCTTTAGTGAAGACAGATACAAAGTCCTGATTTAACATTTCAACTGCACCCCCTGCCTCCAAGGGATATTCTCTTCTTTGCTCTTTAATCAGCCTGCCCTTTCTTTAATGACTATTTTACTTGTATGCAAAAAAAAGAGACATTTTGATTCCTTCTTATGTTAGCTGCTAATTCATTCTCATTGCTTCTCTTGATCACATTTTTAGATTTTCTCTGCACTTTCTATATTAATTTTCTTCAGAACCATAATTATTAATTTGTCACAACACCCTGTGTACAATCCCATTTTAGTCTCTATATTAAACCAGAAAACTCTCTGGCTTTGGAATGTATCTACACTGAACCATGACCTCCTTAAATGGCTCTCATTGTTCAAATACTATTTTGCGACCAATTTTTCATTTCAATTCACCTGAGCCAGATCCTTTTTCAACACACTGAAGTTAATCCTCTTTCAGTTAAGTATTTTCACACACATATTGCCCTTTGTACCTTGCCCACTTCCATGACTATTCTAAATCTGAAGTTATTGTAATCACTGTTCTGAAGATTAGCTCCACTCCCTCGGGAAGTTTGTTGGAAGTGAGAGGCAACAATGTGGCAAGAAAGAAAGAAAGAATGTGAAAAGTGTTGGAGCAATGCCACAGCTTTGACCAGTAACTGACTTCACTGAGATTGGTTCTGTGGTAGACCCATTGGTTAGTATCATATGCTGTCATGGAGGAAGTGTAAGGAGGCAAATATCTTTGCAGCCGATTTGAGGAAGGTCTTCCCTCTCCTTCCCGACTGATAGAGTCAAAGGCTTTAATGATGTCAAAAAGATGTTGGTGCTGCTTCTTGCATTTTCTTACAGTAGTTACAAAGTGAAGATCATGCCAACTGTGCCTCTGGATGAACAGAATGCACACTGCAATTCAGGGAGCAGCTCGTCGGTGTTTGCCATCACTCCAACTGACAAGAAGTCAAGAATGTCACATTGGAATTACATGAAAAAAAAGCTTCAGGATCAGATGGTATCCTCACTGAAATCCTAACCTCAGTGATGAAGAGCTTCAATCATAAATCCACATCTGGGAGAAAGAATCTCAACAATGCTATAATCGTGACCATCTTCAGGAAAGGAGACAAGCCTGAGTGTGGTAACTGAAGAGTGATCATCCTGGTATATGCCACAAGGAAAGTCATGCCAGCCTTTTCCTCATCAACCTACTTCCAATGGCTGAAGCACTCCTTAGGGGACATATGGAGTACAGCATCCAATTCTGTTCTCC
Source organism: Pristis pectinata (assembly GCF_009764475.1). Lineage (NCBI taxonomy): Eukaryota > Metazoa > Chordata > Chondrichthyes > Rhinopristiformes > Pristidae > Pristis > Pristis pectinata. The sequence goes on along the minus strand of NC_067417.1, from coordinate 34,882,132 downwards.
TAAGTGTAGGAAGGACGTGAAGGCCCAAAATTAGCTGCAGGAAAGATTCACTAGAATGATTGCAAGAATGAGAGATTTCACCTAAAAGGTTACAGTGGTGAAACTGGAGTTTTTCTCTGCAGAGTGAAGGAGGTCGAGGGGATATATGGTAAAGACATACAAGATAATGATAGATCTAGATTGGGTGAAGCTGTTCCTATTAGTGAATGGTTCAAGGGCAAGAGGTCATAGATTTAATATTTTGCTACCAGGTTTTCAAGTGCATCAGGAAACCGCCATTTTTAACAGAAACATTTAAGAAATAGAAACATGAGTGAGTCATTCTGCTTTTCATGCCTAATCTGCCATTCAATATAATTATGGTTGACCTTTTAACTCAGCGACACTAGAATCATTGAGAGATACAGCATAGAAACAGTCCCTTCGGCCCATCAAGTCTGTACTGACCATCAAGCCTCCATTTTACACTAATCCTACATTAATCTCATTTTTTATTTTCTCTAGGTTCTCTTGAACCCCCTCTCCCCACCCCTGAGATTCTACCACTTCCCTACACTCACCTGGGAGGAAAGCCATGCAGTCGCAGAGAGAACTCCACATCGACATGATCTGAGTTCAGGACTGAACCCGGCTCTTTGGCTCTGTGAGTCAGTGGCCCTACTAGCTGCGCCACTCTGCCATCCTAAACAAACTCCATTTCTCCTGATTCCCTTTATGTGAAAAATACTATGGATATCAGTCTTGGTTTTTCCCTTTATTCATTTTTCTAGATCTGGACATTACTGGTGATGTTTGCACTTATTGCGCATCCTTAAGTGGCTTTGAGAAGTTGGTTGCATGCCACCTTCTTGAACTGCTGCAGTCCTTCTAGTGAAGGTGCTTCCACAGTGCTGTTGGGGAGGGAGTTCCCAAGATTTGTACCCAGAAGGACCAGCAATAACTAGTGACTTATTTCCAAATTAGGGTAGTATGCAACTTGGAAGGGAACCTGCAGGTGGAGGTGTTCCCATGCTCTTTCCTTCCTTGTCTTTCTTCGTGGTAGGGGATGTGGGTTTGGGAGTTATTGTCAGAGTATCCTAAGCCAGCTACTGCAGTGAAGCCTGCAGATGATGTCTGCTGTGGCCATTCTGTGCTGACGGTGGAGCAAACGAATGCTTTAGGACAGTTGACGGGGTGCTAATAAAGCAACCTGGATGGTGTTGAGCTGCTTGAGATGGTGGAAAGGTTTTTTTGAGTGTCAAAGGTGAGTCTCCTGCCACAGCCTCTGACCTGTCTTTGTAGCCCTGGTATTTATGTGGATGATCCCATTTAAGTTTCTGGTCAAAAGAGACCCTAAGGATATTAATGGTGGTGGATCCTATTGACTGTCAGGAGTTGGTCTCTTAGGCTTTCTGTTGTTGGAGATGTGCACTGCCTGGCATTCTGTTCCTGAAGTTTACATGCCATTTATCAGCCCATACCAGAATGTTGTCTGGGCCTTGCTACATGTGGGCATGAGCTGCTTCATCTGCTGAGGAATAATGAATGGGATCAAATATTGTGCAATCATCAACATACATCTTTAATTCTAACTTTACGATGAACGAAGGTCACTGATGAATCAGCTGAAGATGTTCTGGGTCTATGATGACTGACATCTGACAAGCACAACCATCTTCCTGAGTGTGAGGTATGACTTCCATTCACCGGAGTGTTTTCCTCTTGATGCCTATTCAGTTCAATGCTGCCTTGATATCAGGGGCAGTCACCTCACTTCCTTTGGAATTCATCTGTTTGCAGTAGGTGTGGACCAAGGCTGTGATGAATCTGGTCAAGTGGTCTTGATGAATTCTAAACTGGAGATCAGTGAGCAGGTTATAGGAGATTAAGTGTTGCTTGATAGCATTGTCAATGATCCCTTCCATCAGTTTGCTGATGATTGAAAGTGGACTGATTTGGGAGGTAATTAACTGGATTGTCTTGTCCTGCCTTCTGTGAACAGGGCATACCTGGGTATTCTTCACATCCCCCTTGTATCTCTTGGCTAAAACCTCTGACCCCTGGGCCTTGAACCAAGCATTAATAGGAACACTCTTCCTTGTACTCACCTGATCTAAACCTGTCATAGTATTGTTTACTTCTATCAAATCTCCTCTCAACTCTCTTTGCTTTATGGAGTGCTTTATCCCAACTTCTCCCTTCTAACCTTATAACTGAAAGGCATCTTGCACTCAAATTCACTTTGCCATAAAGGCCAACATACAGTTAGCCTTTCTAATTACTTGCTATGCCAGGATGTCAACTTCTGCTGATTCATGTACAAGGACTATGAATACCTTTTAAATTCTCACTTTGGTTATTTCACGACAAGTTGTTGTACTTCAGTTTAAAAGATTGTTTTCACAGAGTGTTCAGTGCTTTCCGAGATTCAGATTGTTTCCAGTAATTTATATTGATTTATGTTCAAGCATAGTACAATGGTATTTGCAGAAAATTTGCATATAACCAGATGGTTGCATTTTCTTGGTTGTGCTCAAAAAGGAAATCTAGGCCATTTTGATTCACCTCTGTCAGAGCAGGTCAGTTACTTCGAGCAACTTACATCCTTATCCCCTTCTCTTTTACCCTCTCCTACCTTCCACCCCAACCAAAACCAGATTTCCTGTCTCTTAGGGCAAACAAGTGCCAGACACATTTAGCGGAATGGATGCTGGCTTAGAATCTTTCAATTAGGCTTACAGCCTTCAATGCCAAAAATTTTGTCAGCGTAACTGCTGAAATCAAAGACCTGGAGGTCTTTGGTGCATCAAAAGTTTTTCACAAAGTGCAATACAGAAGACTTCTAAATGAATTTGCATCTGATGGGATTGGTGGTCGAATTGTAAACTGGAGAGTGAATAGCTTGCATTCAGGTAGCAGGGATAGTTAATAAAAATAACAGCTTTGAATGGGTCCATGCATGAGTCCTGAGGGCAGGATAAATACAGTAGCCTAGAAATTTAATTGCATAAAGCTGTTTTTTTCTGTTCTCATTATTCAATTGAAAATTGATTTTTTGGAGTGGAATGAGACAGGAACTGTTTCTGGATCATTTGCATCACTTGGAAAATTTAACTAGCCTCTTCTGTTGTCAATCATCCTTGCAAACCCAACCCATTTCCATACCAAGGATCCACGGGATGCCATCATTTGCTGTGTAGTGTTCCTTTTGGAGCATTGTAGGAGAACTTGGATCTCCATATTCTGGCAGTGCTCATCATTGACCACTCATGGTCTTCAAAACACAGAGCTGGGAGGTCTACAAGGTATCTTTATTAATTCATCTCCCCACCTCACCCCAATTAAAATGATCACCTTTAATACCCCTTGATCTCCAGCCCAACCCTTCAATCTGCTGCCCCCACCCCCCGAAATTACAGTCCCCGCATTTGCTACCAGTCTTGCTCCCCTGATTTCCCCTAACATTCCACTGGCCTCCTGCTCCCATCAATCCTCCCAACTCCCTTCCCTTGAAATGCAAGGCTCTCATGCTTCTGGGTCTGTAGCCAATAAGCTTCCAAGTCTAGCATCTGAAAAGGAGGAGTGTTCAGCACATTTTTTGGCTGCAAAAAAATGCAATGACTAGGCCTCGCTTAACTGAAGTTTAATGCATTGGACCATCATCCAAAACCATCATTGCTGCCCAGCTTCTCCACCAGTCTGGAATTTCAAGGTAAGAATTCACCTTTTTACCATCTTTATCTCTTGTTTGAATGAAGGGATCAAGGTGAAACTTCTTGTTGTGCTGATGGCACCAAGCATATGTGGGAATAAGAACATGTTATGAACCATCTAGATTGTTGGCTGATCTGAAGGAAATGATTACACAGGTCAGAGTGTGGCATCTGAGCCTCAATGACATAAATTATTCTCACACTTCTTTCTGGATTTCTACAACTATTTTCAGCAACGTTATAGCAAATGTATGGGAAAACTGTATTCTGCATGTATTGAAGAGATAAATGTTTAAAGCAAAAATGTCAGCACAACATTGTGGGCTGAAGGGCCTGCACTGTGCTGTAGTGTTCTATGAAAACCCATATCATTGTTCATTCCAGTTCATGCTAGATCAGATGAAGAGAATGAGAGAGTGAATAATTACTTAAATTGGGTGTTTACCGAAGAAAAAGCAATGTATTTTTAACTTTTCCTTGATATCCATTCTTATCATTAGTAACAGGGTAATAAATTCTAAGTTTCTTGAGAGGTTGAATGTTTATTTAGCTGCATTGTTATGAACACAACCAAGAAAATGCCAAGGCATCTGCATTTTCTTTCTGAACAGGTTAGTAAAGTAAAGCAGAGATAATTGTTGGATTGTGTTTCATGAGAGAATCACGCAAAATGATTTTCCTTACAAATCATGCACATACCTTGATAATTTGTTTGAAGTCATTAATCTGGAATTTCATAGAAACCAAAGAGGGAGTTCACGTTAATGTTTTTGTATTTGTGTAAACACATCAAATATCTTGAATTAACCTTATTTTACTTAGAAAAAAAAGTTGGATCTCAAAGATAATTGGAAGTATTTCCCTCAACCATTACAGGACTATGTTTTGTTGCAAATATGACATTAGGTCCATGACAACCATATAAAATAGATCCTCCTTTAACTTTAGACACTCATACATCCAGATCATCTCAGTGGAGCCAGTGCAGGTGCAGTGAAAGGTCAGCTTGACATTGTGCTTACCTCTTTAATTAAAACAATACAATAACATGTTTCTGTTACAATTATTGGTACCATTTCCTCCTGTTTTCTGCACAACTGTCAGCAACCAATTTTTAGATTGTAAACATGCTCAAACTATTCTCTAATTCCTCAATCATTTACTTTTAGCACTTGAACTCATGGGTACATGAGTAAAGCAGCTCCTTCAAATTAACTCTGATAGGGTTTGCAGGGCCTCACTGAAGTAAATATGAATGTGGATACACTTTGTACGTAGTCCTATGTGGCAGATGGTTCTAAAGGGGACTGCTGCTGTTCAATCATTTAGTGGAAGTAAGCCCCAGATTCATTCACGGGGGCTGTGAGTTCAGGATTTATTCAGGACACAATGAAGACTGAATCTGTCAGTTCTGCCTTGCCGCTGCTCCCCACAGAGTCCAATGATGGGGCCCAGTCTTACTGGCATTCCTCAGTACTGCGCTGAGACATCACCTCCAAGATCCTAAACCAGTCCGACCAGGCACAGGATCTGAAATTTCAGTGGGAATCCCAGCCTGCAAAGGGGAAGGTATTTTTTTAATAATTTTGCTTTAGTTTAATGATTTAAATAATTTATTTTTATGTATTTCCACTTAACTTTTCTTTGAAAATTTTTACAAGCCATCTCTCCCACTACACAACTTCAAAATGCAGTGAGCTCAGCATCATCTGACCCTCCTTACTCAAGGCACTGAGGAGAATCCCCTGGTTTCTTGGGGTTGGGGCAAAGTGAGTTTAGGGGCAGGAAATCCCTGTGTAATTCCCACATTGGCACCTACTAGTGAAAGAAACACCTGGCCCATGCTAGTCAGGTGTCATTCCACTCTTCTCACTGCAAGGCATTAGTGACAATGATCCTAAAGTACCCGGCAGGCATACAGAACTTCTGAGCCCATTAGTGCTTATATAGTCCACATTGTTAATTACCAAAATTGCTTTACTTATTTACTCAAAATCTCTTTATTTACTGTAATTTTATACAATGCGCCAGAATCAGAGTTACATTTCATGATTTCTTTTATTAACTTAAGGGATTAGGACGGCATTTGAGATGCTCTTGAGATGGTGGCAGTGAACTGCAGCAGGCTTTATTGTTAACAAACGTACACCCACATGCAGATGAAACAACAGTGATATGTTTTCAAATTAGGATGGTGTGCGACTTGGAGGGGAGCCGGTGGGACAACTGGGGATGGGAGAGAGGTGGCAGAGTGATGGTTTATGGTATGGTGAGGTGGTGATGATTCGTGTTGTGGTTCCCATGTTCCAGCTGCTTGTAATCTTCTTACTGATAGAGATTGGGGGTTTGAGGGGTGGTGTGGGTGGTGATGTAGTTGAAGTAGCCTTTGTGAGCAACTACATGGGGTTTTTAGATGGCACACACTTCTAAAAGAGCCAGCGAGAGAGGATGTTAATTTTTTGGGTGGTGTATTGGGTGCCAGTGAAGTGGACTGATTTGTCTTGGATGGTGTTAAGCTGCTCGAGTATTATTGGAATGAACTTATCCAAGTTAGTGGAGTGTATTCCATCACATTTCTGACATGTGCCTTGTAGATGGTAGAAAAGGTTTGGAGTCAGGAGTGTCATTTACTAAAAGATACCCAGCTGACTGTTTTAGTGCCACAATTTAGGTGGCTGCTTCAGTTAAGTTTCTAGTTGATGGTTATACCCAGAATTTTGACAGTGAGGGACAGTCTCGAATGTCAAGGTGAGATGTTTCCCTCATTAGAGATAGCCATTGCCTGATACTTGTGCAGTGAGATTGTTAAACAAGGGAATAGGAGCAGGAGAAGGCCATCAGACCCTTCATGTCTGCCCTGCCATTTAATATTATGGCTGATCTACGCTAGCTTCAACTCCTCTTGCATTCTATTTCTCCATACTTCTTTATTCCTTGATCTATCAAATATTTATCCACTTGCAATTTAAATACTTATAATGATCCAGCTTCCACCACTCACTGGGGCAAAGAATCCAGAAATTCACCACCATCTAGGACAAAAACTTCCTATGTACCTCAGTTTTAGATGACCAGCCCCTTAGCTTGTTGTTATGTCCCCTTTTTGGAGACTCTCCCACTGGTTAAAACATCCCAGCATCTATGGTGCTGGAGGAACTTAGCAGGCCAGGCAGCATTGGTGGAGAAAAGCAGGCGGTCAATGTTTTGGGTCAGGACCCTTCTTCAGGACTGAAGATAGGAAAAGGGGAAACCCAATATATAGGAGGGAAAAACAGAGCGGTGATAGGTGGACAAAAGAGGGGAGGTGGGGTGGGCACAAGGTGGTGATAGGTAGATGCAGGTAAGAGATAGTGATAGGCATAGCTATGGGCAATCCCATGGGCCCCAGCTATGCCTGCCTCTTTGTTGCCTACGTTGAACAGTCTCTGTTCCAAGCCTACTCCGGCCCCAATTCCTCAACTCTTTCTCTGCTATATTGACAACTGCATTGGTGCAACCTCTTGTACCTGTGCTGATCTTGACAATTTCATAAGTCTATCACTATCTCTTCCACAAATGATAGTGGTGATAGTGATCATAATTCTATCTCCTTTATGTTAGCACTGGAGAGAGATAGGAACAGACAGATTAGAAAGGCGTTTACTTGGAGTAAAGGGAATTATGAGGCTCTCAGGCAGGAAATTGGAAGATTAAATTGGGAACAGATGTTCTCTGGGAAAAGTACGGAAGATGTGGCAAATATTCAGGGGGTATTTGTGTGGAGTTCCACATAGACATGTTCCGATGAGACAGGGGAGTCACGAGAGGATACAGGAACCGTGGTGTACGAAGGCTATAATAAATCTAGTCAAAAGGAAAAGGAAAGCATACAAAAGGTACAGAGAGCTAGGTAATGTTAGAGATCTGGAAGAGTACAAGGCTAAAAGGAAGGAACTTAAGAAAGAGATTAGGACAGCCAGAAGGGGACATGAGAAGGCCTTGGCGGGCAGGATTAAGGAAAACCCCAAGGCGTTCTACAAGTATGTGAAGAGTAAGATGATGAGCTGCGAAAGGATAGGGCCTATCAAGTGCAACAGTGGGAAAGTGTGTATGGATCTGGAAGAAATAGCGGAGGTCAGTATTCAATACTTTACGTCAGTATTCGCTATGGAAAAGGATCTAGGGGATTGTAGTGGGGACATGCAGCAGCCTGAAAAGCTTGAGCATGTAGATGTTAGAAAAGAGGTGGTGCTGAAACTTTTGGAAAGCATCAAGTTAGATAAGGTGCTGGGACCGGATGGGATGTACCCCAGGTTGCTGTGGGAGGCGAGGGAGGAGATTGCGGAACCTCTGACGATGATCTTTGTGTCATCGATGGAGACGGGAGAGGTTCCGGAAGATTGGAGGGTTGCGGATGTTGTTCCCTTATTCAAGAAGGGGAGTAGGGATAGCCCAGGAAATTATAGACCGGTGAGTCTTACCTCAGTGGTTGGTAAGCTGATGGAGAAGATCCTGAGATGCAGGATTTATGAACATTTGGAGAGGTATAATATGATTAGGAATAGTCAGCATGGCTTTGTCAAGGGCAGGTCCTGCCTTACGAGCCTGATTGAATTTTTTGAGGATGTGACTAAGCACATCGATGAAAGGAGAGCAGTAGATGTAGTGTATATGGATTTCAGCAAGGTGTTTGATAAGGTACCCCATGCAAGGCTTATGGAGAAGGTGAGGAGACATGGGATCCTAGGGAACGTTGCAGTGTGGATCCAGAACTGGCTAGCCCACAGAAGGCAAAGAGTGGTTGTTGAAGGGTCGTATTCTGAGTGGAGGTCAGTGACCAGTGGTGTACCTCAGGGGTCTGTACTGGGACCCTTGCTCTTTGTAATTTTTATAAACAACCTGGATGAGGAAGTGGAGGAGTGGGTTAGTAAGTTTGTGGATGGCACAAAGGTTGGGGGTGCTGTGGATAGTTTGGAGGGCTGTCAGAGGTTACAGAGGGACATAGATAGGATGCTAGGTTGGGCTGAGAAGTGGCAGATGCAGTTCAAGCCGGATAAGTGTGAAGTGGTTCATTTTGGTAGGTCGAATGTGTTGCCGGAATATAGTATTAATGGTAGGACTCTTGGCAGTGTGGAGGATCAGAGGGATCTTGAGGTCTGAGTCCATAGGACGCTCAAAGCGGCTGCGCAGGTTGACTCTGTGGTTAAGAAAGCATATGATGTATTGTCCTTCATCAATCGTGGAATTGAATTTAGGAGCCGAGAGGTATTGTTGCAGCTATATAGGTCCCTGCTCAGACCCCACTTGGAGTATTGTGCTCAGTTCTGGTCGGCTCACTACAGGACAGATGTGGAAGCCATAGAAAGGGTGCAGAGGAGATTTACAAGGATGCTCCCTGGAATGCAGAGCATGCCTTATGAAAGCAGGCTGAGGGAACTCGGCCTTTTCTCCTTGGAGAGACGGAGGATGAGGGGGGACCTGATAGAGGTGTATAAGATGATGCGAGGTATTGATCGGGTAGATAGTCAGAGGGTTTTCCCCAGGGCTGAAATGGTGGCCACAAGAGGACATAGGTTTAAGGTGCTGGGGAGTAGAAATAGAGGAGATGTCAGGGGTAAGTTTTTTACTCAGAGAGTGGTGAGTGCATGGAATGGGCTGCCGGAAACGGTGGTGGAGGTTGATACGATAGGTTCTTTCAAGAGACTGCTAGGTAGGTACATGGAGGTGAATAAAATAGAAGGCTATGGGTAAGCCTAGTAATTTCTAGGGTAGGGACATGTTCGGCACAGCTTTGTGGGCCGAAGGGCCTGAATTGTGCTGTAGTTTTTCTATGTTTCTATGTTTCTAAGTAGTGTGGCAATGTCTAGCTGATTGAGTTAGTGAATTGGGTGACAATTAGCACTGGAACTGGCAGAGTCCTCAGGAAGATGCCAAGATGCATCATCAACCCAACACTTTTGGCTGCATTGCCCCTCACTTCTAGATCCATCTGGTGCTGCTCCTAGCATGTCATTGTCATGGAGCGATGCTTGGACCTGGCTCAATAGTAATGTTGGTCTGAAGAATGTGACCGGTCATAAGGAATGCAGGTTTTCTTCACTGAAGGACTTGTGGAACCAGATAGCTTTTAATAACGATTCATAGTTACCATTACTAGGACCAGCTTTTGTTTAATTCCATAGTATTTACTGGACTGAAGTCAAATGTCCCAGCTGTTGTAATGTGATTAGACCTCTTGTCTCTGGATCAGCCCCTGACTTACTAATTTAACCAGTAAGCCCCCATCCTTTAAACACTGCAGCATTTGAAATGCAAACACCACAATAGAAATTGACCTCTTCTGAGGACAAAAGTTGGCTGTAAGCTGGTAATTTGGAAGACATTATATTTGATTTTAAAACCATTGGTTCAAATAGTGCTCCATCTAACCCATGGAAAATGTTGATTCCATTGTTGTATTTGTATGCTGTCACACCCATGGGATCCATTGTACCGGAGGCCTCCACTCTGTCAATGTCAACAAGGCCTCAGGCAGATGAAGCTGAGGCCCCACTCCTAAGCACCACCCTGGCAGCCTTTCATGTACACTTAAAACTAGTCGAAACCTTTTGTTAATGTGTAAAAATAGACAAAAATGGAACAACAAGTTTAAAAATACATTGAGCTACTGTAAATTAATTAAAAGCATAAATATAAAATGAAATAAGATAAACAACCCAAACTTACCTTCTTATTGGTCATTGACCTCACTGTCCCTCACCTGAAGCTGGCAAGAGCAACATCACCACAGGCAAGTGGAAGTCAAAATTCCTTCTGGGGACTCATGGAAACCCTCCCGCCAAGGTAACCAAGTATGGGTAGTTATTCCATAACACGATAGTTATGTTCCTGAGAAACCACACATGATTAAAATTCGCATTGTAGCAGAACAGGCTGTAGTTTCCTTCAAAGCACAGATTTAAGCAGGTTTCCCAATCCTGATTCGCTATAACCATGTTTTAGACAGAAGGGGATTGGTTTGTCGCCACCCACCCCGACAGCATCCAATGAACCTGAACCCGTGGTCACCGTTGAGGTGCAAGATTAGTCTTCTGGAGAGTGAACCTGTGGAAAGCATCTGGCCCAGATGGTGTCTCTGGCCATGTCCTCAGATCCTGTGCAGATCAGCTGGTGGGGATATTTGCGGACATTTTTAACCTCTCCCTGCTTCAATCTGAGGTTCCCACCTGTTTTAAGAAGACCACTGTCATCCCATTACCGAAGAAAAACAAGGTAACATGCCTCAATGACAACCACCCGGTGGCTCTGACATCCACCATCGTGAAGTACTTTGAGAGGTTGGTCATGGCACACATCAACTCCAGCCTACCAGACAACGTCGACCCACTGCAATTCACCTACCGTCAAAACGGCTACAGCAGACGCCATCTCCCTGGCCCCACACTCATCTCTGGAGCATCTGGACAGTAAAGACACCTACATTAGACTATTGTTTATTGACTACAGCTCCGCCTTCAATACAATAATTCCAAGCAAACTGATCACCAAACTACGAGACCTGGGACTCAACACCTCCTTCTGCAATTGGATCCTTGACTTCCTGATCAACAGACTGCAAGCAGTGAGGATAGGCAGCAACAACTCTGGGACGATTATTCTCAACACTGGTGCCCCACAAGGCTGTGTCCTCAGCCCTCCACTTTGCTCCCTATACACTCATGACTGCAAGGCCAGATTCTGCTCTAACACCATCTGCAAGGTTGCAGATGATACCACTGTAGTAGGCTGTATCTCAAATAATGATGAGTTGGAGTACAGGAAGCAGATAGAGAGTGTCACGTACCAGAAACAAAAGAAACCCTCTGAGTCATGTATAGGTGGTTAAAAACTATTTTATTAATAACTACTTATGATAATAAGAAATATAAAAGTAAACATGTTAGAATGTTAGAAGAAAAAATGTTAGATCTTAAACATTAACCTCAAAAACTAAACTTGAAGTGTGTGTGTGGCAAATTCCCAAACTCCAAGTCCAGGAATAGTTCTCAAAGTTCAGTTCAACAAGCCATAAGGTGAAACATGAGCAAAGGCTTCTGCAAAACCACCGTTGACTGAAGATAAGATGTCGATGTAGAGATATAATACAGAGTAATTACGAAATCCAAATGTTCCACTTTGGAACTCATACGACACCTCAGTGTCTACTCAGCAGTGACTACTCCACTGCTGTGTTCCGAAGCATCTGCCACCCCGAAAGGCACTCGAATCATGGCCGTCCACACAAATACCTGTTTCCCACTACAGGTTAACGACAAAGTGGAATCCACTGCTTTGTTCCGAAGTATCTGCCACCCCGAAAGGCATCCGAGATGTGGCCGTCCACACAAATACCTGTTTCCTTCTACAGGTTAACGACAAAGTGGACTCCACTGGATTATTCCAAAAATCCAGACGTGGATTGTTGTGTCAGGCACAGTTATTGTTTTTCATCCATCAATAGAGACGAGCAGGCTGGTGTCTCTCTCTCCCTCTCTCCCTCTCCTCTGACTCCGACTGTCTGCTCCACCAACGTCATTACATCATTTATCTTCTGTTGACGTAACCACGCCGACACACACCACTATGCTCTATCTTAAAGGGACATTCACCAATAGTAACCTAGTCTGTAACAAAAGTCACACGGTGTCATGACAATAACCTTTCCTTAAAGGTCCGCAAAACAAAAGAGCTGGTCATTGACTTCAGGAAAGGGGGCGATGCACATACATCTGTCTACGTCAACGGTGCTGAGGTCGGGAAGGTTGAGAGCTTCAAGTTCCTAGGAGGGAACATCACCAATAGCCTGTTCTGGTCCAACCATGTAGATTCTACAGCCAAGAAAACTCACTAGCGCCTCTACTTCCTCAGGAAGCTAAAGAAATTTGACATGTCCCCCTTGACACTCACCAACTTTTATCAATGCACCATAGAAAGCATCCTATCTGGATGCATCACAGCTTGGTATGGCAACTGCTCTGCCCGGGACCGCAAGAAATGGCAGAGAGTCGTGGACACAGCTCAGCACATCACAGAAATCAGCCTCCCCTCCATGGACTCTGCCTGCTGTATACTTTTTGCTGCCTCGATAAAACAGCCAGCATAATCAAAGACCCCACCCACCTGGGACATTCTCTCTTCTCCCCTCTCCCATCCAGCAGAAGATACAAAAGCCTGAAAGCACGTACCACCAGGCTCAAGGACAGCTTCTATCCTGCTGTTATAAGACTATTGGATGGTTCCCTAGTACGATAAACTGAACTCTTGACCTCACGATCTACCTTTTTATGACCTTGCACATTATTGTCTACCTGCACCACACTTTCTCTGTAGCTGTGACACTTTACTCTGCATTCTGTATTGTTTTATCTTGTACTACCTCAATGCACTGTATGAACAGTATGCAAGACAAGATTTTCACTGTACCTCGGTACAAGTGACAATAATAAACCAATTCCAATTTGGCCCATGTAATGCAAATAGTGTTCCCTAATCCATCAATCATGTTATAACCAACTTGCATAATGGAAACATGTTATAGAAGAACTACCTGTAATTGGGAGTGATGAGTGGGAATGTGATCAGGTTTGTATTTGAATATTTGCCAGTGACAGTGTAAGATGAAACAAAGTAACATGATATGGTATATATACATTAGTTTGTAGCTCATGTATTAAGCTGTTGAGCACAACCAGTTTGGTAGCTATTACCTTGAGAAAATATCTCGTGGGTTAATTGTTGTATGTACCATGCAAAACATTTTGCAAAAACCAGTAGAGCATAAAAACTGTCAAAAGCTGCAGTCCACAGTTGTCTCACAGGCAGGGAAGCAAATATGTAAAGCAAATAGGCTGCCAGAGCAAGTGGTTGAGGCAGGTAAAATATCAACTTTTACAAGACATTTGGACAGGTACATGGACAGGAAAGGTTTAGAAGGATATGGGCCCAATGCCGGCAAATAGGACCATCTTGGATGAGCATTTGGGCCGAAGGGCCTATTTCCATGCTGTATGACTTTATCTTTGACTCCAATCCAGAAGTGCCTTGTATAAAATAGAAGTAAATGAAGGCATGGAAGAGTTCATGCTATGGGAGATAACATCCAGAGCAAAGTTAGCTGCGGTCATATGGCAGTTTAAAAAAAGGCCATGTTAAATGTCAGTGGTGGTGACAAATAACAAGACTGCATTGCATTGCAATAAATGGCCAAGTGTTGTGATCCACGTCAATCCTGCAACGGATTGCCCAGTAATGTGTGGAGACACCTGCAGACACAATTTTATCCAAAAATATACAGGAATGGTTAGTCAGGATTTCCAAATGCTCACTGGGAATCTGGATGAAGTGAAAAAGATCCAAGGATTAAAAAAAAGCATTGAGAATGCCCTTTTGTAACAAAGGGCTTGCAGTCATTGTTGCATAAATCATCTGATAGAGAGTCTGGTTTTGTATATTTTGAGAACAAAGAGCAATTGGAGAAGATGCTTGTTAAATAGTGAGCAAATACTGGAAGTCTCTCAAGGTGATGAAGATGTCGACAAAAATGACCTATGAGTGGGAATATGAAATCAAAGATGAAAGTCTATGCTTTGGAGTCTAGCTTGGGACCATGACATAAGCAAAAATATTGCTGTATTAGACAAATGATTTGGAGAGACAGGATAAAGGATAATAAACTGCATGGGATTGGCTAGATCAGCCAGGTTAAACAAACATAATGAAGGCCCCATGACCCTTTCGAAGATAAAAATCCACAGCAGAGGTTATATGGCAAGTTTAAAACAGGCTATATTAAACACAAGAGTTCATACAAAATATATCTCTCTCAAAACATGTAGAGCTATTGGCTTCCCACTAGCCTATTGGCCAAATTGCAGGAATACTGAGAATTATGGCAGATGCGGGGGATCTAATGCAGGGGTTACTGAGGTTGTAATATCACCAATTGTGTCCGCTCAGAATGCAGTCCTTCAAGCCGAAGCAGAACCAGCTTCGAAGAGCTCTAGCCAAGAAATAGCAGAAGCACAAGAGGATCTAGTGATAGAGTATAAATGCAAGTGAATTCCACAATCCCGAAAAGGAACAAAGGAATGCAATCAGTGTGCAGGTTTCTCCATAAGGAACCAAAGGCATAAATGTGTCTGCCAGAGTGTAAGTGAATATGAAACTGCTGATGATCAGACATATGAGTTGCAGAAAGATCCTGAGGGAGTTTTTCCTGTTGAGCAGGAGGCAAGCCAGAGTGAAACTGAGACAGAATCAAAGAATTGCCATGAGAGGTTCTGGGAAGATGACCCTTGAGCTGTCCCAGCATGTAGAACAGATATGTGGAAAGTGCCAAACACACCTGCATGATTTGGATATTCTCAGGGGATTAAAAATCAATGACTGATGTGTTAATTTACTATTTGTGCTTGAGTTAATGTACGTAAATGTATCCATCTATTTGTTCAGGGTCATTTGTTTTTTTTAAAAGAGGGCGTAGTTTGGTAAATGTATATTGATTCATGCCTCTTGTATTTTAGCCATTGTGCAACTATTACTTTTAGGTTGTTGGTGTTGCCATTACTTGAAGAAACTGTGTCCTTTGGATAACTATCCCAATGTTTTAAGTCTTATGGTTCAAGTTCAGTTGAGAGTTGACTGCCACGATAAATAAACATTTTCTTGATGGTCCTATTCTAAATGATGCTCCACAGTACAAGAACCCAATACCCTCCACACAAGGATAGTACTGGGTCTGAGCTAGGGACGTAAACTTGAATCACCATGTTTCTTTCCCCTCATGGCTTCCATGCCAATGATTTCTTAATTGGCACCTTCAAAGCATGTCAAAGACCTCCTCATTGTCTCTTTCTGTTTTTGACATAAATGCTGCTTATGAACAAAAAGATAACATTAAGGCATAGAAACGTTAGGAGCAGGAGTAGGTCATTTGGCTCTTTGAGCCAGTTCTGCTATCCATTGCAATCATGGCTGATCATCTATCCCAATATCATATTCCTGCACTCCTCCCATAACCCTTGATTACCTTTGACATTGAGAAATTTATCTATTTCCTTAAAAATATTCAGTGACTTTGCCTCTACAACCCACTGTGGTGCTGAATTCACAGGTTCACCTTCCTTTGTGTGAAGGAATTCCTCCTCATCTCAGTCCTAAATATTTTGCCCTATAACCTGTGATCCTTCATTCTGGACACCCCAGCCAGATGAATAGTAGTTCCTACAGACAAGTGTAATAAATACATGTGTATGATGCTTTTAATTCCACTGATGATATTATTAAAGTTAATTTTGAGTGAAACCTTTTATGGTTATTGAGTTTACAAGTTATTTAAATGCTACGTTGTGCCCTACCACAGAATGAGCATTTACTGTGAACATTACAAATACTAGAATTGCAGAGTGGATGGAAATCCTTCGTGGCATGCATACTTTGCCATCTATTGGGTACAGGGGTTTCAGGGGCAGTACTTCTTTGGTTGATAGGGATAGCAATAGTGTAGATTGGCATCTTCCTTTCATTCTAAACAGTTTACTGTTCATGAGCCGCCAAACAGGCACCTTTTCCCTACATTTCCTTGAGGAGCATCGAGACTAATGCATAAGCAAATCAAGGAGCTTAAGGATATTTTGACATCAGTATGCCAGCGATTTGTAAGGTGCTGAAACTTTAACTCATTAAAAACATGCTCTCTTTGAACCTAGATCTGCTAACTTTTTATCTATATAGCAGCACTAGTATCCCACTCTCCTTAAATAGTAAGGTTCGGATGGCTGGACTATTACATTTAAGAACACACTGTTCATACTTAATTAGACCTGACCCTAGAAAATGCACTGATCTCAGGTATGGGTGGCTGGGCTGTTAAAGGTACTGTGAATAGCTCTCATTTGTACTGAAGAAATGCATTAAGGAATTTTTTCAAATCAAGGAGTAGGTTGAAGAAACAGTTAAGGGAATGCTGTAAAACAAAGCAGGGATTCAACTTTGAGAACAATGAGTTTTCTATTTCTGCTGTATCTGAAGTATAGCCTAAGTAAACTGCCAGATAGGGAATGAATCTCTTTAAGCTGGATGGATACATTTGCTGTCTTAACAGAGCCAGTTCTGCTTCACCAAGTGACCTCTTTTGTATTTTTAAAACCAAAATTGTTTCCTTTGACCTTTGGACATTGACTAAGACTAACTGTGGGAAAATGTGTAACAGTGCACCAAGTGTCATTTTCAGTGCCAGGAATAAGAAGAATTTTTGCATATTGACACTGAGTTGTGAACCATGAAAAGTAATAGCTCTGCCAGTTTCCAGTTTGCTTGCAGTATTCCCTTCCGTTTCTGGTTAAAGAAGCTTTTTAACAAAACCCAATCTGTTTAGCCTGGACAGAAAGCCTGAGCTGTCCTTCCTGTGCTACCACAGAGAGAATGAGAAATGAAGGCTGAAGGCCTAGACAGTTTGCAAGGGGAAATGCACACAAGGTCAGGATAAGAAATGAGAACTTGTTCGCTTTGTGCTCCCCGGGTGATATCCAATAACCCTTTCAGCTTTCAAACTGTAAAACACGGATTCATTTTCTCAATTCAGAGACACAGGACAGATTTTGTCACAAACTTAGCTGGAGTTATATATGACATAGCTGAAGAAACGTTTTCTTTATCTAAGCAACAGGGGGGCATGAAAATGTAAGCACTTGGAAGAAACAACATAAATTCTGTGTTTTGCTGATCTGACCCAGACCGGGTGGAAGGAATGCATCGTTTTCCTTTGACGGTCCGATTTCCTGACTGACGTTTGAGAAGTTGTCTCGCCTGGCCACTAAAGAAAGTCTACATCAATTACTTAAAAGGAAACCAGCCTTGTCTCTGAAAGCTTGGCAGTAGAAGTGGTTATTGTTGAACTAGAGTTAATGAACTAACTTTCTTTTTGTATTTTCAAAGCCTTAATTATTTGTCTTAAGGTCACAAGACCCTTAAGAACTTGAAACGCAGCCTGCTATGGAACTGGAATCTCATTAGATCAGATAAATCACAGCACGCTCCTCGTGATGTACTCTGAAGCTTTCTTTCCTCCAGTTTTCTTTAAAATGTTCCCTTAGTTGCAGTTAGCTATTCATATTTCTATGTGGTTAGCACACAAATAGGCATAGAATTCCCCAAAGAGATCAGCACTCTAAACTTAAATGCTGCTCCAAAATTGAAATCCAAATCAATTTATAAACTATGTTGTTTACTTTAAATAAAGAAAATTGTTTTAATCAGTGGCAAAGATCCATAAATACATTTTTAAATGATAGCTTGTATTTATAAAGCACCTTTAATGTAGGAAAATGTTTTATGGAGGAGGAATCAGAGAAAAATTGTCATGGGGATATGAAGCCTCATGTGTGTGTAACTGAAATCTCAGTCTAGGTGGTGGGCTGTGAAGAGAGTGAGAGAGGGAAGTATAGGTTTCTGGGGGAAATGCATACCTTGGGTCCAACTTGCTGAAGGAACAGCTGCCAGCAGTCAATAAGAGATTGGAGAATGTAGAGTCACAAGAAATATGGTAGCTCTTTACGAGAAAGGTGAAAGATACAGGAATAGAAAGGGGTGAAGTAATTCAACATAGAACTGAGCATTTTAATTTGCAGGCTTTGGTCACCAAATCCGAGAGTAATGGATAAATTGGATTGGGAAGTGGTTGGAATAAAAGCAGCCATGGTTTTGAATGTGCTAAAATTTCTGGAAAGCTGAGAATGTAGACCAGCCAGTAATACATTGGCATAGGTAAGTTTGTCAGTGATAAAGGGTCCAAGTAGATTGAGGTAAAGACAGAGATGGCTAATGTTTCGGAGTTAGGGAAGTAGGTGGTCGTTCTGATGTGTATAGGTTGTGCAATTGAAATATGGAATCTATCTTTTTCACGTAGAATTGATGACTAACTCCTTTAAACACATGTAGACCCAACCATGATCCAGGATCCAATGGCCAATTTTCCAGCAGCAAACACTATGTCCTCCAATGAACCACTAAGTCTGGTGAGGTGCCACCCCAATGGGAAAGTGGCACTGGTCCCACGGAGCACGAGCCTCTGAGTCTCTCAAGGTGACAACCATTATGAATACACCACTGGCACTCCACTAGTGCTCTAACTATTGCCAGTCCGCTGGCTCAGACTGCGGCTGCCTATGCTGGGATGCCCTAGCCTGTCAAGATCATCTTGCAAAACCAGCTACAGTTGTCTCCACTCTAAGTCAAAAGCCTTTCATAAACCATGTTGTGCGTTTGACAGACAAAAGCTAGCAGAAGACAGGCACTGATGGAATACAGGAATAATTAGTAGTTGTGTGTATTATGGCATAATTAATAAATTCAGTTTTAATGATGATTTGGTGTTGACTTTTATTTTTAAATTGTGGTTGTGGATATTTCGGTGGTCAATGACAGATGGTGGATAAACTATGGAATTAATGGTAAAAGGGAACTGGGATTATAATTAGATATCACAATTGAATTAACTTGAGAGAACTCTGGTAAGGAAGGATTGTCCAAGCTGCTGCCTCTTTGTTTTCTTCCTCATTCTTCTCCTCCTTCTCATGCTCCTGATCCTCACTTACTCATTGTGTAGCTAGAGGCAGTGAGTGCAAACCAGCAGCAGACCACCATAAATCTTGTTATGTACTCTGCCAAGAACTGCCATATGGGTCAGGCAGCAGAAGTGTTTGTTCTATCAGATATCACGCAGCAATATGGTTTTCACTACATTCATGCCACAAACGTGTGCATCAGCCGCACATCAGAATGACCTGTCACATCATCAATCGATAGCCTAGTAACCACACTGGTTTCCTGTGATGGTTCAAATGCTATTAGGCTAGGGCACCACTGAAAAGTGAAAGAAATTTGACTGCTGCGAAGATACTGGGCTTTAACTCGTGGAGTTGACTGTGGTCATGTACCAATGGAACACTGAAGAAGAGGAAGCCCTTTTGATTTGTTATGCAGCAGAATTGATATGTGGCACCCATACAAAGATACGGGTATCCATGCAATGACAGTATGAGGAAATGCTATGGGAATGTCTGTAGTCTCAATAAAACAATGCATTCTCTGTACTTCTGAAGCTATGCCACAAAAAATAAAGCATAGTTTGTTCTTTTTAAAATGAGAGTTTCAGCAACCTCTCTTGCATAATAGAGGTTGACAAACTCCAAGAAATCACCAATATCTGTTGCTCCAACCTGGAAGGAGCCAATCACACAGAAGTTCATCTTTATGTTAATCTTCTTCTTCATTAATAGTTGGTAGCAATGCTGTCCTTGCTCTGCTTCTAGGTTACATACGTGGCTGGGGCAGACGGCACATTTCAGGTATATGCCCACTATGCAGTCCTGCCTGGGAGGAGATGCTTTCAATGTATCAAAATGTCCTTCAGCATCTGCTCCAGAATGTTGCTCCAGATTCCAGCATCTGCAGAATCTCTTGTGTCTCTGTCCAACATTTGCCACTTCACTCCCTCTAGACTTAAGTAACTTGAAGCAACAGGCAGGGTAGCCAGGAGAGATTAATAGCAACTAACCAGGAAGTAGTTAATGATCACTATAAGTGTCTGTATTTGCATTGGTGGGTGTTTTCTCTGCTGCTTGTTAAATAATCAGATGTGTGAAGGTGAGATGGTGTGGCTAGAGTGCTGAGCTCCAAAATGGCAGTGCTGAGGTCCAGTCATTGTTTCTTGCTGACCGGCATTAGTCCTGCCTTGGTCACATTGCAGAATTCTAGTTTGCAGTCACTCCTTGTGTGTTAAGGCACCTAGCAATATGGCATCTACTGTTACAATGTCTAACATGATCTGTTTTACAAGTGTGGATGCACATGTCACAAACACCAGTTTGGAACTTTGAGGATACTCATATTCCCTTATTTTTTGCCTTAGTTAAGTAGGGCAGTTTTAAAAAAATTTTTTTAAAGTCTTCATCCCATTACAAAACTTATTTACAGACTGCTATTGGTAATTAAAAAAGGACATCTGGATCCTAACGAGGATTCATAACATTGGAGGGCATGACAAAGCTGTTTGGGGTGGATTAAGAGGGACAACAAAAGGTTTGTGAGTGAGGTGGATTTCAAAGAGATTTTCCAATAGTAGAGATAAAGTTTAATAAAGGTCTATGTCTCCAAAGAATAAAAGTGACATATATCAATTTGGCATCATTTGTGGGGGGTGGGGGGCATGATAAAGTCAAGACTTCTAAATTGACTATGGAGAAATGGAGCCAACTTGGCTAAGTAATTGCTAAGAAATAGTTAGCACAACACAGGACAGGATCAAACAATAGGAGTTTAAAGGTTGATCTAGGCCAAACTAAGTAAATAATCACAATCTTTTAAAAGGCTATTATCATTGTTAATACATGATCCGTAGGTAGTTAGGATTCAGGGGTGTAAACTATTGAATTTTGCTTGCTGTCGCTAAGTAAAGTGCCTTTATTTCATCAAATGTCCTTCTAGCAACCAAGAAGAACTAAAATGAAAGCTCTGTGGTATCTTTACTAATGTAATTAGCAACAACATATAATTTTATTAGCATTTGAGAATAATGGATGTAAATCACATTTGGATCCATATTAATTAATAATGCTTATTTGGGTCCCAAATCAATCCAAATTAGTTGCATGATGGAGGTTATAAACTGGCTTAACTAGATTTCCTGCTGGAGCCTTAAATATAGTTTTAACCTTATTTTTTATATCCGTACTGCCAATATGCTTTTCACTTCCAGGCTTTTTGTTTTGATCAAATGTGTGAAATTTCCAACTGCTGGAGCCAAGACTTGGAGTTTTGGTGCTGAAGGATACAAAGTGTAACAACTGACAGAATTTAAATGCTTTAAGTTAAATGGCTAATAAATAAATAGGTTTACAATATGCAGCTGTTGTCAACGTGAAGTATTATGTATACTAGAAAGAATGTAAGAAACATAGCCAAACAATATAGCCACAGTCGGTTAAAAGGCTGTCTAGTCTCTATGGATTCTTCATGCTGCTCATTGTCTGAGATTACTTTTTCCTCCAATTCATTTGCATTTGTGGGACAAAGACCTTCTGTTAGACACCCATAGCAGCACTTCACATTTTATCTTTCAGGGAACATGGGTATCCATAGGGTGGGTACTTTTCATTGCTTCACTCCTTATGAGTCTACAGGAACCAATACAAATCTGCCTTTTAACACAACTAAGAACACAAAAGTAGCATTTCTCCAAGAATAAAGCTGGTGGTTTGAAAAGCTGTCTCAAGAATAGAAGCCTTTACTGTGAAAGGTTGAGGAAGGGAAGGATGGTCAGGATGGTCAGATTGCTTACACAAACAAGATTGTTAGGAGGTCTATTCAGGCTGTCTGCTCCTTAGTTTATACTGTAAGGAAGTTGTGACTTCTGGAATGACAACAGAGGATTCCCAGCTTCCGATGCTTGCATGCGTTAAATGTCCATGAATTATGTATGTGATTTTTATTAAAACTCAGCAACGAGCTATGTGCTAAGCATATCTTGTACTTGGCAGCAAATCAGCAAATACGTGTAACTTCTCTCATTTGTGAATGGACAGAATTAGTTGTTTGCCCATTGAGTAGCTTTAATGTGATGACCAGAAATGTGAGGTCATGATTTTTTTCTTGCTAATGGGCTTTATTTGCAGAAATGTTGTGATTGTTTTTTATTATTAATTTGCACCATTAGGCAGCATATTAAACTAGAAGTCTGAATACTTTTAAACTTTAAATTTTGAACTCGGACCATAAAAGTTTTGGCTAAGATGCTATTTAAATATCCAATATGCTATTTAAAAATCTTGTAAATATACATTTCTATTATTGCCTTATTCTTAGAGTTCGCTGTTGCTTTTAAGCTCTGCTAGTGGAGGAGAAGGCTCTTCATCGTGTTTTTTAAATCACTTCTGATGTCTATTAACAAACCTTCCAACTTTTGTAATTTTATCGGGGTAAAGATCCAGCCTATTGTTGAAGCTATGGAGCATAACTGGAATTGATGATTTGAGGGGTAGCTCTGGGTCCCCGGTTTTAAAATCCTTTTTTTTTGCTCTCCTTGGTTGTATTACTACAGCAGTAAATGAAGTAATGACTGTATGTAATAAATGAAATGTGAGTTGATTGTTCAGAAATAAGGGTTATTAGCAATTTTAATGAATGCATTGATGATCCCTGTAATACCATACTGCGCTTCGAGGTTCTTACGATGTCACCTGTAAACAGGCAAGAACTTTGACACTCACACAGCTTGAAGCTACTTAAATCAGGGCCTCATTTACAGGACCCTGCTGCCTGCAAAATGGTTCTAATGGCATTATCCCCAGGCCTGAGGGGCAAGTTGAATAACAAAACCCAAAAGGCTCTGTTATGTAGAAAAATAAAGCTAATCTCTGATAGTATAACCTAATCTCCTCTTGATCTGCTCTCAAGCACCTCTGAAGTTGAGCTGAAAACAGAGTTAAAAGAAAGTTTGTAGATCTGCAGTGTAAATTTTATGAGCGTTTCTATGATAGAAGAGTAATTTTAAATCTTTGTAAACTCTTATTCCAGTCAGTTGCATACCACTTTGAAAATTAAACATTTATTATTCCCTGTGACGATAAGTACGGCAGATCAAATTCCTTCATAGAATTAGTTTCATAATGCTAACCTAATTCAATAATATTAAATCATGATTTGGTTGGCCCCAGGCATAGTTTACATTGAAATGTATAGACTGCTTGTTTCATTTGTAGTTATATAGAAGTTATCAAGGCATATACAATCTCATCTGTCCATATCACAAAATTTCAAAAGCCAGGTTTGCTTGCAGTTATCCACAGCACTACTTATGACCTCAGCAATAAAATTTTATTGAGTATCCACCTGACCTCAAATTGGAAATTTGTGTTGGAACCAATCTTACCAACTATTATAGTTCTCAACTGTTGTTAATTTTACATTTGACTAATAAAACCCAGCAGGAGCTACAGTAGTTCCCTGTAATAGGCAGTTTTAACACAGATTGTTTTGGGCTAATTTCTGAACTTATTAGTCCCACTTTTTGTGAAGCAAACATAAAAATACTCCAGTTGGCAATGGCAAGAATTTAATTTATTTTATTTGTTTTCTCTGTTTTGCGAAAGTAGAAATCTATGTGTTTTTAATGAAGTACATTTGAGTCAATTGTACACTGCTGAATTGCTGGATATAAGGGTCCAGAGAAGAAAAAAGTACAAGAAAAGCAAAAAGAAAATTCTATTTTATGCATGTGTGTTCACCTGAAAATGGTTGAATGTAAGCTTTTATTCTAACCAAATGGATATGAACTAAGGAATGATATTAGCTTGTCTTTTGTTCAGGCCTTAGAAAGATATAAACTCCCATAGTTAATTACAATAATTGAACCAAGGTGCACAACCTTTTGAGAAGAATGTTAATTCAATAATTAATCATTTTTAACGTGTGTTGTTTTTTGTTACTTTAAAAATAAATGGCAATATGCACACATCATATGCACAAAAGGAAAAATGATTTTGTAGCTCAGTGAAATCTGCACAGTTGCTAAATTTGCTAACTTTAAGATATTTTCTTCCCTTAAGTGAAATTTATAGCAAAAGATATTCAGACATCAGAGCAATACTATGAATGCATCAATTCAGTCCTGTTAGGAATTAGAGCTAAAAAAGATAGAATCAAAATGTAGTAAGGTTTTTTCCCTCCAACGTGAATCTGAATGAATGTTGCTTTTATCAAGTTCTTTATTTGTAATGTACAATGAACCCTGATTTTTGCTATGCTCATAATAATTAGTTTCCAGTACATGACCAACCAGTTTTACTTTAGACCTGTTCGTACAAAATTCTTCATGCATGACTTCACCGTAGTGTTTTGCAGACATACTTTCATTTACTACTGTGGTTGACAATAACAACAATTTGTTAAGCACAAGTGAGCTTTCTACATCTTTTTGTCGTGCAGAATGCCATTTGAAAGCTGCAGAGAGTATGTTATAACAGATTATAAAGTAAAATAAAATGACCACTGATAATGTAAAAAAAACTAGCCGTTCTAAGCTAATTTTTCTTTACCTGCTCAATGGGTTTGAAACATATATTCATAACAAAATGCCTGAGGATTTTCTTGGGTCAGACAGGATTGATGTGTTTGTGTGCTTAATTTTCATTAACAGTTTTTATCATTCAACAAATCGAGTACAGGAACAATGATAGCCTTGAGAGTTCTCTGGGTTGTTAATGACATAGAATCGCTCACTCAATTTTGTGTGCCTGCTCCTATGAAAACTGATCTCACAGTGAAACACTGATGAAAAAAGTGACCTTGTAATATAATTCAAAATTCCTCTATTTATCATCATTAGTGTGTGAAAGTGTCTTTGGATTCAGTTTCCTGATACTGGGAAGAATGCAGTCAACGTTAAGAAGGGGTAACTATTCAATTTAGAGCAACACTCATTTGAAAAGAATTGATCTTTAAACAGATGATAGAATTAATACTGAACTGGGGGAACACAGCCCACAGTTAAAAGTTTTCCTACTTGTGTTTCTGCACGTGGAGGAGTGTTTGAAAGGAAGACAGATTTTTTTATATTGATTTTTGCCACATATTGTCACCATCAATCATGTTCTGTTTGTTGACCTAGCAACATGTTGTCAGTGTTTATTTCATGCATGTTCTAATAGAGTACAGAACAAAGAGCTCTCTTTCTAGCAGCATTTGATTTTAACACCTTGTCTGTTAAATCATTAGTCCCCTTGTTTCTTGATGACAAAATTAATTCATTAAGCTTCAACAAGGAAAGCACAGTTATGTTCTTGTCTGGATTGTATTGTTTCTAGAGTGGCTTAAATAAACAGTTTAATCGCAGGATGCAGCATTTTTCAATCATTGCCAGGAGCACCAATATTAACTCTTCAGGAAACAGTCAAGACGTCCAATATGGGCTACTATCTTCATAGATATGTCCTCAAGTATCCTTTCATCATGTGTATATAAAAGAACACTTTTAAATGTCAGCACTGCAAAGTCTAGATTATTTCATATCTCCATCAAGTAACTAGTTTTATTGACTGAGTGGAACTTTTCAAAATGGAGTTGTAAAAGCTAAATTATGTATATTTCATCTTTTTATCTTAATAATGGCATTTGAAAAACTAATCTGATGTGTACAGAAAAATGCGTGTCTATTAAATATATACCACTGAAGATCTGTGCATTGAAAATAATTGTATCAGGTCCTATTGATGAGGAAATCTTGATCTAAGAGATAGGGGTATCAATGCAATGAGCAAAAACTCATCTAAGTGTTTATGAACTGCAACTGTTATTTTATCGATGGTAATAATATAGGTAGAAACTGTCTCTACTTACACGTGCACTCTCAATATTTGTTGTTAAACATGATTGTTTATTACTTTTTCTATTTTAACAGCTCGGGGTCTTTTAGGATACGTTGTATCAGATCAAACATGTCCCCTTACTTAATTTATCAAGCTTTATATCTCTAGTCACATCTATATATTGCAAGTTGTACCTCTAACAGTATGTTTCAAGATCACAAAGTGGCACTATTACATCTCAGAACTAACATTCATCCAAGCATTGCATCCCCACATCGCCAAATAGCTGTACAGATGTGGTCTTGTGTTCTGTTAGTCTGCTCTACCTTGCTGTCCATTATATTTTTATAGGTTTGTTCTGCATTCCTTTGAGTCAACCCTTAGGAGATGGAGGCCTGTTAGCTTATTACTTACATATGTTTGAGCCCCTTTACCTCAGCAGGGAAAGACAAAATATGAAGGAGTAACTGTAGATTTGGGACGGTCGACTAATCTTTCTCCACCTTGAACTAATCGACAAGCCTATGTGTTATTGCGCTGAATGTTGTTCTGCAGTGCATAGCCAGTGGGGTTTCAATTTGTAGAAGCATAAACAGATACTAAACTAGAAGAAATGGTGCAGTGATTTATTAACAGAGCACAGATCAAATTATCACAGCAGTTCCCTGCTGTCAAACCAACAATTGCCTCCTTATTCCAGTTGCTGCAGAGTTTTTCTACATTATTGTCTGATTTTCTTCTGCAAGACTAAATCATTTGACCTGTGCACCGGATCATTAGAATTAACTTCAACATTTGTTTCCACTCTTTTCTTCCTTCTCCTTTTCCCAACCCTTGACTTTCTCCCTCTTGTAGTTACATTTGTACATTTCTTACAGTTCTTCTGGGACTGATTTATCATCATTTGTGAACATATATGTCTCAAAATCATGGCTTTGATCATGTTGTATTTTATAACTTGTGTCTGTTGTAGGTTTAACCTTCTGTTATGCTATTTTTAACATCCATCTTCTAAGACATGAAAGAATTATTTAGTTGGAAACAATGAAATTCTGTCTTGAAGAAATTTATCACCCTTGGCTTCTCCCTCTTCATCTACTGTTATCGTTCTTGCTGGAATTCTGTTTACATCTTTTTTTTCTTCATTGATCTTTAAGTGGCTTAACTCTTGTCACCTTCCAACTTCTCCTAAATCTTTAAACTTCATGCTCCCAATCCACAGTCCTTTTCAAATGCCTACAGTTTGATCCACTGGAACATGATTGGATTCACATTACTGCTATTGGAAACACAGCTGTTTTGACTAACCTTTTGCTTTAGAATACAGCCCTTGCATCAACTAAGGTAAGATTTAGAGAATGAAAATTCAATCAGTTGTTATCTGTGTCTAAAAATTATTTTTTAATTCCCCTGAGTGATGTATGTCAACTTTCTTTTGAGAATGTTTACGATATGAATTGTAAAGCATAATAAAAACACTAACAGAAATGAATAATCCCTGCAAATGTGAAGCAATATATACAGTATTTCCACTGACAAGATGATGGTTTTGATGAAAATATACCTTCAGAGTATTGGTAAAAATATTTGATGCCAATGTGATAACTCTTTAAATGCTACCATGTTGTTAGTTTTCCTCTAATTTGAAGAACTTATCAAATTATTGGAAGTATTTTTAACTTGGAACTCTGGATCAAATTATGGAATTTTCCAGCAGAAAGCACCAAACATATTTATCTTAATTACTGTGGCTTATGGAGATTATATTGTCAGAATCAACAAAGAATACACTTCTTTTATGTTTCCTACACTCACGTCAGCTCCTGGAATTTTGCCTCGTGCTCATGAGTCTATGACTTGCATTGAAGAAACTCAGCCCCAACGAAACTTATGTTGAACTTGGGGAAAATAAATAGCTCAGTTTTCACTGCAATATTTTCTTTAATGCATGGATTAAATCCCAACATTATTGGTGTCAGATTTGCCCTTATATCCTGATAACCTGAACAAGCATGGATTATTCTATTGTAAAGTTAGTTAGTATTTTTATGAGGAATGTAAACAGGATGGAATTGTTACTATTGAATATAAAGTAAGGAAATAATGGTGGGTGTATGGCCATCACAAATTCACACACAATAAAATGGAACTAAAACCATGCCCCTTTCTCATAACCCAACCATATAAATGATGAAATGAAATATTTTAATCTTTGCTCAGTACAAAAAGAATGATGATACGTGGAATATATTGTCTTATGTGACTCAAACGTAAAGAAATACATACAGTAACCAAAAATACTAATCTGAAGAAAATGGTGATGTTACGTATGGTAGGGAGTTTTCAGGAAGTGGGAAGCCTGCATCTCCATTTTATATAACACAATAAAACAACAAGGGATTTACTATGTTGGTTGTTTGTATACAAATGGAAAAAGAAGTTCTTCAATGCCATGTTTCGTGAAGCCGGTGCTCCTTTCATGTTATAATCCAACGTACAAATAAGGTGTATTTCAGACTAGTGTTTGATGGGGTCTCAGGTGTTGGGATCACCAAGATATCATATTTGTCCAAATAATTTAAGTGACGGACATTTTGATTGTATTATCTTTAAAAAAACGCTTTGAACGTACCGCTTAGTGCAGCCCACTTGTACTTTCTCAAATCAGTAAAGACTCTGGTCAGTAGATAAGGATTCCTAACCACTAAAGGGCAGATGGCTGCCTTTCATCTTCCATTTCAATGTGTAAGTGCAATGTTTGCTTATCCTAGCCTTGGTATGGCAGGAGGATTTTTAAAGTCACCCAGTTATTTGGCTTTTACACACATTATGCAAACAACTTAGCAAAAGCTATTCTGAATGTTTAAAAAATGGATTGAAGTATCAAATTTTGTTGAGCAAATTTGACCCTAATGTATTAAGTACCACAATAGATAATAACAATAAATGTCAATTACTAACTACATAACTGAAAGATCGTACACTAAGATATTTGGAATTTATTATATGCAGTATATTGGCAAGATGTGTCTTTATTCTGTGATATAAGAACGAAAAGTTTTTGGTTTGACTGGTCCTTGCATCAAGTAAATTATAAGAATAATTGAATGGTCACATCTGTTTCACCTTTACACACTTAAGCAGCTTGACATTAAGGGGTACCTTTACCAGCTGCCAGTAGTATTAAAATTTTTAGAAAATAAGGAAATATTTGATATGTTCTTCACAATGAGTAGACAGATATAAATAGTTGGCAGCATTTGTGCTAACTGTGGTCTTTTTGTTTTGCCAGAGGAGAAAAAAATGTTATTTCTATGAGCCTAAATTGTGCTGGGCAGCATTATCAGCTGAAAGACCCTACATTTTGACAGGCTGCACTGTATAATGATTAATTACTTCTCAGCTTCATTGGACTTTTCTAATTTCCTTTTGCCATTTGCTGGAGGCTACAGGCGATAACTGCTGCTCTTATTACTTTGTGCAAAAGGGAAACGTCTCTTTCTACCCTCATTCTACAAGTGTTCAGAATGAAAAGCTGGCCAATCAGAAGTTCCTGTGAAATATGCTTTTGACTGTCTTTATTTTCCCTCTATGTTGAAAAATCTCTTTCACATAGAATATCAAGTTTATGAACTAAAATGAAACTTGTCATGTACAAATAGAACAGTGCAGCACAAAAACAGACGCTTCAGCCCACTGTGTCTGCACTGACCATGATGCCATTCTAAAATAATACCATCTGCCTTCACATGATCTATATCCCTCTATTCCCTGCCTGTTCATGTGCTTGTCTAAATGCCTTTTAAATGTACCTATTGTATCTGCCTCTACCATCTCCCCTGCCATGTGTTCCAGGCACCTACCACTCACTGTGTAAAAACTTGCTTCACACATCTCCTTTAAACTTTCCCCTTTTCATTTAAACCTATGTCCTCTAGTATTTGACCCTTCCACTGGGGAACAAAGACTGACTATCCACCCTGTTTATGCCTCTCATAATTTTATAAACTTCTATCAGGTCACTTCTCATCCTCTGACAGTCCTGCAAAAACAAAACAAGTTTGTCCAACCTCTCCTCTTAGCTAATACTTTCTAAACCAGGCAACGTCCTGGTGAACATCTTCTGCACCCTCTTCAAAGCCTCCATATCCTTCCTATAGTGCAGTAACCAGAATTGCACACA
Source organism: Pristis pectinata (assembly GCF_009764475.1). Lineage (NCBI taxonomy): Eukaryota > Metazoa > Chordata > Chondrichthyes > Rhinopristiformes > Pristidae > Pristis > Pristis pectinata. Next base: position 34,851,878 of record NC_067417.1, on the reverse strand, counting down.
GTACTCCAAATGTGGCCTAACTGAAGTTTTATAGAGCTGCAACATGATTTCCCGGCTTTTATACTCAGTGCCCCTACCGATGAAGGCAAGCATGCCTTATGCCTTCTTTACTACCCTATCCACTTGTGTTACCACTTTCAGGGAGCAATGGACTTGTACACCAAGATCCCTTGACATCAATGCTCCTAAAGGTCCTGCCATTTATTGTATAGTTTCCTCTTGCATTTGAGCTCCCAAAATGCAACTCCTCACTCTTGTCTGGATTAAACTGCATCTGGCATTTCTCCACCCAAATTTCCAACTGGTCTACATTCTGCTGCATCATTTGACAACTCCCTCACTATTCACAACTCCACCCATGTGGTTACTTGACCAATTCAGAAGAACAGCTCAGTTTGCCGCTAAGAACAAACACTTTCTAAAGTGTCTTTTACACTCTTCCATTTATTAATCACTTTCTAAGTTTGGAAAACAATGACAACAACAAATTGTGTTTATCTCTCACTTTTCACATTGCAAAATGTTGAGATGCTTCCTAAAACAATATCAAACCAAATTTGCAAGGAAATATTAAGGCAAATGACCAAAAGATTGGTCACGACAAGAAACTTTGTCATTTAGGAAAAAATTAAGGGAACTGGATAAAGAGATTTGGGAAGGAAATTCCAGAGCTTATGGCCTTGGCTGGCACAACTGCCAATTGTGTAGTGATTCAAACAGGAAATATTGAAGAGGTTAGGATTAAAAGAGCATAGGTATCTCAGAGAGTCATGGGATTGGGAGGAGATTACAAAAGGGAATGAGGCATAGAGCAGTTTAAAAGTAATGATAAGAATTTCAGAATCAAGGTATTGCTTCATTGGCTGCCAATGTAGGCCGGCAAATGGATGGGTGATGAGTGATTGAGACTTCTGCAAGTGGGAACGTGGTTGGCAGAGTTTCGGACGACCTTGCGTGTATGAAAGGTGAAAAGAGGGAAGCTGGCCAGTACTGTGTTGCCAGAGACACCTGAAGGTAAGGAATAAGTGGATGAGCATCTCAGTAGCATGTGGATCAAAGCAGGGCAATATTGAAATGGAACTGGAAATTAGGTGGTCTTAAGTGATAGAAATGGATGTTTGGCCTGAAGCTCATGTCAGCACCAAATATAACAATATTCTGTACAGTCTGGTTCAATCTCAGATTGTTGCCAAGGAAGAAGAACAGAGTCAGGCTTTTGTATTTTTTGCTGGATTTTCTGATTAGTTTGTATCAAAAAGCCATCTGATAATTCCGACATATTGAAAGGGTTGAGAGAGATAGTGGTGAGATAGTCTTTATCTAAAAACTATTACCGTACTTTCAGATTATGATGTGGAGAGATAACTTGTAGATAAGAAAGAGGAGAACCCCAGGGATGGATCACTGGGTGATACTAAAAGTAACGGTGCAAGAGCAAGAAGAAAAGTCATTGCAGATAATTCTCTGTTTACAGCTAAATAGAGAAAAATGAAACCTGTGGAATGCAGTAAAAATACCACTTATCTAAATGTTTTCATTCATAACAATTTGCATCATATAAATGAAAGTTCAACAGTATCAAGTATTTATTGAAATTATTATAACTATCATTAATTTTTTTTAACAAAATTCAATTTTTAGATTAGTTGTAGATTACTTCATGCCATGTTGATTAAATGTGCAATTAGCATGGATTTTCAATTTCAGATATGAAATTAGTAGAAAGAAGCTTTCTGTCTTTTCTAGGGAAAGGGAATGACTTTCTGGGGGTTTCAAGGTGAAAACGTGACTAGTGCTCGATCAAGTAAGGAAAATACAATTGACTATAGTGTAATATTATCAAAATTTCTCCATTTTAACTTTTACCCATATACTTAAGATCATGTTTAATAAAAGCTCAGATAAATTATCTAACTAAAATGAAAAGTGGTTGTGTATTTGGTTAACGAGTTGTAACTTTAAAATATTATAGTGAAGAACAAAATAAAAAAAATATTCTTATACCTGCAACAATAGATTTCAGAATAAACCACATGCTTAATCAATTAGAATTCTAATTTAGATTTACGTATGTGGGTGGATATATTTCTTTCAGAGGCAAAAAAGACAGCAGAAGTAAAGGCAGAAAATACAGGAAGTGATCAGATCAGACAGCATTTAAAAAGTTTATAGAATTAACGCTTCAAGTTGACAACCTTTCATTTGAATGTTTTTTTTAAGATTTCCAGCTATTTTGTGTTTTACTTTTGTACAAGGTACTACATTTTTTATACAGTACATTCCAAAAATATTTCATCAGCTATTTATAATTCATTGCTTAAAATCAACAAGGTAATGTGGGATTGTAAAACTCCAGTTCCCTCATATAATATCAACAATATTATATCTTTATTGCCCTTTAAAAGTCCATAGAAGAACCAACTCCGTGAATTTAAATGCAGACCCTGTTTGAAGACACTTGTAATGGGATGACCTGTATCTACTGCAACAGCTAGATTGCTCGTCTGACTACAGTGAACACAGAGTTTTTGATCATCCACAGAGAAATAACTGTTATATCAGTGAATTAACTAAGGATATACGTTAGATATGAAAGAAAAGCTGAAAATGATAAAAGTCTAAAATAAGACTAGAAATTGCTGGAAATGCAGAGTAGGCCTGTCAGTATATGAAGTCTTTTGCAACATATATTTTTGCTCAAAAGGTCTGAAGTAGATGCTAGCTTAGTTTCCCTGGGCTGGAAATCACCATTGCAGTCCTTCCATGCTTGCATTTGCTTGGTGCGGAAAAGAAGAGCCTATCCCTCTAGCCCTCTGTATCCCAAAGCTTAAAGGGCTTTTCCCCTCAAACACCACTTACATTTGCAAAACTGTGGGTAGTACTTTGCTGGCTTTAAGGCTGTAAATGATTTATGAATGTTAAAATATTTCTGACAACAAAATATATTTAAAATCTATTAAACTGAATAACTTATAACATTTTTTCAGAACTAATAAAATAAAGTTAACTAAAAACACCTTAAACCACATAAATAATTAAAAACATTAAAGCTAAGTAATTTTTAAAACACAGCATGCCTTCCCCTTTGCCCTAGAAACCCGATTGAAATCTATGGGGTCTCAGATCCTGTATAGGACTGATCAGCAGGGTAGTGAGCTGATAGATTCTGCCCTCTGAATTGATCAGTCAGTATGGAACTTCTGGTTTTTAGTGTATGTGCAGACGTCCAGGACTGAGTGCAGTTTCAGCAGCTCAATGTCTGTGGTTCTGATCATAACAACTGGAAAAAGCTGACAGAATCTGGCTGAAAATATTACTTAACCAAAGCAAATTACTATTTCTGTTGGTCCATTCATGAGATAACTCTAGCAAATAGCACCTTCAACTCATATTTTGAACTATGTCAAAGTTGAGTTTATTGTCATATGCACAAGTACATGTATGCACAGATGCAATGAAAAACTTACAACAGCATCACAGTCACATAGCATTATATAAGCAGCATTCACAAGCAAAACATAAATTATACATAAATTATACACAATTTTTTTTACAAGAAAGAGCATAATTAGAACAAAATAAAGTCCATTTTAGTGCAAGGTAATAGAAGTGGTCAAGAGTGTTGCTAAACTGCAGTGATTAGGGTTATGTCGGTTGGTTCAAGAGCTGAATGGTTGAAGGGAAGTAACTGTTCTTGAACCTGGTGGTATGGGACTTCACGCTTCTGTACCTCCTGCTCAATGGTATAACTAAAACTATATTTAGTAAGTAGTGTTTATCAGTGTGTTATATTTGGTTATTTTTGAACGATTTACAGGTTTTGCAGCTTTGCATATGTTTGTAGTTTTATTATGATAATTCTTTTAGTCCTAGTGACAGATCTTTTTAGGCAGATCCTTGCGGTCAAGGATGACCTGCTTCCACTTCAGTCATGTGGGTTCTCAGGTAACTGAGGAGCCAATGTGAAACCAGCAGTACTTCCAAAGCTGGACAGGAGGTCCATGACAGAGCAGGTAGATGTCAGAGGTGGAGTGCTCCTTCTGCCATTTTGTTGCTGGGCTGCCACATGTACTTGATGAAGAGACTCTGGGTCCTCAGTGCCTTCCTGGAGATTGAGCAGTCACAGGTCAGGGAATTCCACGCAGAGGTGAGAATGTTACATTTTTTTCAAGGAGACTTTGAGAATATCCTTGAAATATTTTCTCTGCCCACTTGGTAATATCTAGCACTGACAGAGCTTGAAGCAGGGCACATGCTTTGGGAGTCCATTGTGGGGCATGCTCACAATACGACCTGCTGTAATTAGAGATTTGATGTTGGTCTTGGCAATGACGCTGATGCTGGTTTCCTTTTCCAGCTAATGGATTTGGAGGATTTTGCAAAGCCAACTTCGGTGCTTTGAGATGCTTCCTATAAATCCTCTGCGTCTCAGGAGTGTAAGCAAGTGAGGGGATCACTGTTCTTGTGTAGACTTTGAGCTCAGCACCGGGTTTGAGGTCTTGACCTTTGAACACACTTTTCTTCAGATGTGCAAAAGTAGTGATGGTGCACTGGAGACTATGGTGAATTTTGTCTCTGATACCAGCCTTTTATGAGAGATAGCTAATGAAAATGGAAAGTGATCTATGTTTTCCTAGGTCCTGTTGTGAAGTTTTATTCTTGGTAGAAGGAGACTGGGGATGGGGAGATCAATGGAGTGTTGTGCACCAGGGGTTGGTCATATAATGGACTTCCAGTAGAGCTGCATTCAGGTTAATCAGCTTCAGTATGGTGTTGGTTTCTTTGGGTTTCAGAAAGGCAGCAATCTTTGAAGTGGGGTTCTGAGAAAGGGCAACTTCAGACTATGGCTCTAGAAATATAAACTTGAAAGAGGAGCATGTTTTCTCCTGTGGTTTCCCATATATTGTGGCCATTGTGCTTGTTTGTGAAATAAAGCACTGGTAAGAATTGGATGTTGGGGTTTTTCATGGACCATCCGTATCACCTTTATGACTGAGTGCATAAATTAAGTATCTGTAAGCAGAAATAAAAACAGAAAATGCTGGAAACTCTCAGCAAGTCAGGCAGCATCTGTGGGGATTAAGAAAACAAAGGAATCCATAGGTGCTGCCTGACTGGCTGAGTGTTTCCAGCATCTTTTGTTTTTAATTTCAGTTTTCCAGCAAGTCCAGTACACGGGGTCCCAGATTACAGAAGACCTGATGTATGAAAATCTAACTTGATGCAAATTCTCTCAGACCCTGCTCTCAGGTACAGTACTCAAATATCTTCACCAAGAAACAATGCAGAGACCATCTATGGAAAAGAAGCAATGCTTTCTCCAAGCTCTCTGTCAAGTGGGATCAAACATTACGAACACCTCTTGTTCACACACACTTTCTTTTATTAAACTGCCAATAGTTTTCTTTTTTGCTGATTAGCAGATCAGCTCTCTCCATCATTCCACCTGGGCCGCAGCCAGACAAACAGTTGTCACAGTTCACTTGCTGGTAACAACTCTTATCACCTCCACTGACCTTCCTCTATCTACTCTTTGCAAATCAGTCTCTAATGGCTGTTGAGGTGAAAGATTTCACATTGGTATTTTGGGGGAAATTGTTTGTTTCTGGATAGTGGAAAATTGAGTTTTCAGACAGTTCTCAGGAATGGATCCCTTACATAACCCAGGGACCCCTAGTACTTTGATTTTCTTTATCTGTTAGCAGATTTGATGTTGGAGGTTATATTGAGATTTATACTCTTGAGGAAAAGGTAAGAAAAGACTGATGGTTTGGATATGAAGAACACACCATTCAACAGGATCTAATCACTAAGTCAAATATCCTTTCAGCAACTTAACTTGGCAAAATTCAGTTTAGCAGGAGAATGTAAATCTTAAGGTTCCGTTAATATGAGGTGACCTTTGAAAACATCCCAACGTACCTTTCTTGAAAAAGTTGAATGTTGACAAGATAGTTGCAAGACCCTAAACAATCTTCCTGTGTCTCATGCAAGAGGCTAAATGTCAGTTAGAGCCTAAACAGGAAGCAGTGGTAACCTAAATCCAAAGGACAAAGGGCACTGCAACCAGACCCAGTCATGTTCTCAGTCAATATCTAAATGCATTCAACTTTCAAGCAAGGGGTCATTCAAGCAAGTACTTACTACTGGGAACTGGTTTATCTCATTAATTTGAAGTACTGAGACCAATGACTTTTTCGAGATGTGTTGGAACTGGATCATGTACAGTTCCATCCTAATACTGCAGTAGCAATTGGATAACTTTGAGATCCAAATCTAACTTAGTTCACAATTCCCATATCTTTACAGAACTAAATCAACTAATTTTTACCCAAGCAATACCTTAGAAGTACAGAAACGTAACCTGGGTTGAGAAGGAAGTCCTAACTCGCTTAGGAGCAGCCATGGTGAGAGCTCCACAAAGGAGGAGTTATTTTTTGGGGATGTAACAAATGCTTGTGCTCAAAATGAGCGTCGTGGACACTGGATAAGTTTGCATCTAGTACCATTTCAAGCACTGCCAGAAAAAGTCTTCCAGTATTGTTCCAATGTTAATATTTCCAATTGCCAAAATCAGTGATTCATAAAGGATCGGTCAGCAACACTCTGGATTTGTCCTCAGTTCTGTATGACAGTCGTCAGGAGGGATCGGACTATTAAGCGCAAGTCAGATCGTTCCATCTCACCTCATTGAGCAGAACATAAATCCAGATGCTAGAGAAGAAAGAATGCACCAATCCATGAATTACCTGGCTTGTCTGTTACTCAGATCTTGCAGCATTTGTCAGGGTTATCTGTAATCATAGAGCAGAAAAAGTTAGCAGGAGATTGGCAAAGATGTATGATGGGTTTTGTTCAAGTAAATAAAGGAGAAGTTGTTTTCATAGGCAGAAGGGTGAGTAATTAGATGACAAAGACTTAAGGTAATTAGCAAAAGAACTGCAGCATAAAAGAGAAATAATTGTATGCATTGCATTATAACCTGGAATGTACTGCCTGAAAGGGTGATGGAAGTAGATTCATTAGTAAATTTCAAAATAGAAAACAAATACCTCAACACTGGTTTTGTGAAAATTGTTTTGCTCCAGCAGGGGAGATAACATTGCTAACATGTAAAGATGACTCTCTCTTGGTATGTTGTATAGAATCATAAAGAGATATAGCATCGAAATAGGCCCTTCGGCCCACCCAATCCATGCTGACCAATTACACTAATCCTACATGAATCACATTTTTAAAAATCTTTCCACATTGTTATCAACTCTCTCCAGATTCAGCCACTTACTAACATACTAGGGGACATTTACGATGGCCAATTAACCAACCAATCTGCACTTCACTGGGATGTGGAAGGGGACCAGAACACCCAGAGGGAGAACATGCATTCTCCACCCAAACAGCACCAGAGGTCAGAATTGAACCTGGGTTGCTGGAGCTGCAAGACACCAGCTCTGCTAACTGCACCATTGTGCTGTCCCACAATATGTTTAATCTTTGAATGAAGTGATCCATTAATACTTTTCCATCTTTTCATACCCTCATAATCATGTTTCGATTTAGCAAATGCACAAGAACAGACATTCACAAGCAGTTGAACACTTGGACTATTCAAAATGTATTGACTATCTTATCAGATGTCCCTATGGCAGCAGCCCGTCCCTGAGCTTAACCTGTCCCACTGATTACCTGCCAATCCTTTGGCAAGAGGATAATAGAATACCTTGTTTTTTTCTCCTTCCATAACTCAGAAAATTGTCCAAAAAAATTCTCTTATGAATATTGAGAAGGAGCAGCTAAGTGTTATCATTAACAGATTCAGAAATGGGAAGAAAACTGAAGCACAAAGTCCAGGTTAGACCTGGATTCAGTTGCATATTTGAGCTGTTAGCTCATCATAGCAATGTTCTGACTGTACTTACTACAGTTAAGCTCTCCATACTTGGACTGGCGAAGGATTGCATAGAGGTGGGGAGAGTGGGAGAATGAATTAAGTTTTGTGTTTCAATGCACCCTCCTCAACACTGAGTGAACAAGGGTGAGGAGGAGCAACTATTAATGTCTTCTCCCCTCCCTCCAAGATCAAACGCCTGCTGTCTCTCACTGTTGATTGATAATGATGAAAGGAAACAAGGAAAGAGCATCAGCGTCTTTACTTTCATGGAAGGTTAAGGAGGTTTGGCATGTCACCGAACACTCTAACAAATTTCTACAGGTGTACTGTTGAAAGTATGCTGACTGATTGCATCATGGTCTGGTATGGCAATTTGAATGCACATGAACATAAGAAGCTATCTAATATATCAGGGGCACATCCCTCCCTACCATCGGGAGTATCTACAGGAGGTGCTGCCTCAAGAAGGCAACATCCATCATCAAAGATCCCCACTATCCGGACCATGCCATCTTCTCATAGTTACCATCAGGCAGGAGGTTCAGAAGCCTGAAGTCCCACACCACCAGGTTCAAGAACAGTTACTTCCCTTCAACCATTCAGTTCTTGAACCAACCGGCAAAACCCTAATCACTACAGTTTAGCAATACTATGACTACACCGACCACTTTGCACCAAAATGGACTTTTTTTTGTTCTAATTGTGTTTTTTTCTTGCAAAAATTATGTATAATTTATGTTTAATTTATGTTTTTCTTTTGAATGTTACATATATGATGCTGTGATGCTGCTGCAGGTAAGTTTTTCATTGCACCTGTGCATACATGTACTTGTGCATATGACAATAAACGTGACTTTGACTTTGATAATGGCCGAGTAAGATATTCCTTATTTCTACTGGAGGAATCCACCTCCATTAACTGAGATTATGAGCTGTGATCCAGGAACCTCTAGCAGAGATCTGGGAAACAGTGATCTGCCAACATTAGACAGCACGAGGTGGGTGACTCCACATTATCCCAAGGTTTCTAGGAGAAACTTGGGGGTGGGGGGTGGATGGCTGTTTGGGCTTGGCTGCAGCATTCAGGTGACACAGATACTGGGACCAGGGCTTGGTGGTGGGGGGGAAGGTGGGTGATCAGTGATCGGGCAACGACGCTAAAGAGGGCAAGCAGCAGCAGTTATTGGACAATCTTGATCTTGGAGAGAGCTATCATGACCATCAGTGGCAATTGTGGCTCATTTGATAAGACACTTGTTTCTGAGTGAAAGGCTTTGAGGAAGGGCAAAGGAGTCACCTCCAAATTTCCTGGTTAATATCAGAATCTGGAGTATCAAAAACAAGAGGGCATAGGCTTAAGATGAGAGGAAGGAATTTTAAAGGGGACATGAGGGGTATGTTTTTTCCACACAGAGGGTGGTTGATATCGGATACAATGACTATGCTTGGGAGGCATTTAGGCAGACATTTAAATAGGCAAGGCATAGCAGTCCTAATGTGGGCAAATGGGATTAGTGTGGATAGGAGAAAAGGTTGGCATGGATCTGGCGAGCTGATGGGCCCGTTTCTGTGTTGTAATGCTCTATGACTCTCAATCAACCACGTAAAAACAGTTTATTTGCTCATTACCTTGCTGTGCATAAGAGCAAGCTGCTGCTACATTTTCTACATTACAACAATGAATAAACTCTCAAATTCATACTTAATTGGCTGTAGAAAAGGCACAATAAGATGACATCTTTCTTTTCTTCTTTAAACCATAATTTTGTTATTTTAGCCTGCAGAGGAACAATATGCTTTCCAATTTTTAAAACACCTACTTTGGAATCTATTATGGTGTTCTCAGATAGAATATTCTGGGGTGTAAGCAAGGGTACTTAGAAGTTAAGACAAAGCCAAGCTCTGTGTTTAGGAGGTGTTCTGATCCAGAATATATGCGGCTAGAAATTCTATTGTATGGCAGAATATTTTTATGTGACTCGCAATTCGCTAAATTGATCAAAAACTCTGTGTGCATTCACAGTGCATCTTGAGAAATTGTGGTGTGGCCCTCCATCTACATGATGCATTCATTTCAAATGTTTCTGGATGCACAGCACCATTAACAGTCAATACGCAATGTGCAATAGAAATTGCTGTTTCAATATTCGAACATAAATGCACCCTTTGCAGAAGGAACGAGATACATTTGCGGCAGTAGGTCATTAATGCATGACAAAGACTTACTGCAGGGTTTGTTGTCGTGTTGGTTCCTATTTGAGGCACTGTCAGGGAGTCCAGTAATGAGGCGATGCCTGAAGTCTTCAAGGGTAGTCCTGATGTTATTCATCTGTTGTATGGACCCTTGTAGGTGATGATTACCCCATTTTCTGTCCCCTGCCAACATTGCATTGCTTCATCTGCCCTCAGGAATGTGTGATACCCATCCCTCTACCATCAACTTCTGAAAGAGAAATCTGACTCTCAGAGTAGCTCCACTATTTGAAGCAGCAATTCCCAATGTTCTTGTTTTAATGGCTGGCACCATGGCAGAAACTTTGCCAGTAAGCGTGCTGTTTTTGCAGATCTCCTGCACATTGCCATTTAAAGTGGATTTCCAAATGCAAAACTATTTTTTTGGACTTGATGTTTGGGAAAATCATGTAAAGCTGATCTCCTGGCATTCGTTTTGGGATTAATGTTAAGTAACTCGTACTACTATAGTAGCTTGATGGTTGTCACTGGACAAGTGGACTAGAGGCATGGACTCTGGAGATACAAGTTCGAATGCCACCATAGGAATTTGTTAATTCAATGAAATAAGGTAGAATTTTAGTTCATAGGTGTCCCTGAGTTATCATAGAAAACAAAATTTTTTAATTAAAGACCTTAAGGGAAGAAAATCTCATTGTGACTCCAAACAAAACAGTGATATGGTCGACTCCTAACTGCCCTTTGTAATGGCTCAGCAAAGATTCAGTATTTGCATTTGCTGTAATGCCAGATCAGCGAATTAGTAGTAAAGGTGTTTCTGTAAACATTACCCTGCTGTTATGGTGTCGACCACGTAACTTGTGCATGGACTCTCTCTTTCTATGTTGTATGTTTAATTGTAGAGTGAAGTGATCCATTAATACTTTTCTATCCTTTCATAGCCTCACAATCATGTTTAGATTTAGCAAACATGCAAGAACAGACATTCACACGCAGCTGGAATCTGAGATTATTAGATGTATGTAGTTCTAACAGTTCAGCATTCTCAATAGTAAGTACTATGTATCTACCAGAAAAAGACTCAGGTGTCCTCAGTGGGCCTGGTGCTCCTACTGGGTACAAATGTTGATCAAGTCAATAATAACATTGTGCATGACTAATGCTCCACTACCTAGCATGTCATTTCTGCACATCATTTTAAACAATTGTTCGTTAACTTTGATTTTAATACTGATATTCAGTAACAGAGGGATCAGGCCTTTTTGAGCCCATCATTCTTATGAATAAAACCTTGTCAAACTCAATGGTACAGTCTCATGTGGAGGGGGATTAGAATCATGGACAACAGTGGTTTCAGTCCCTGTGTGCATGAGGGTACTCCAGAAATATCAGCCCATACAAGTTGACTCTCCCTATCATAGGACCAGTGATGCCTGTGGGGAGTAGATCTGATCCCACCATTGACTATTGGATGTGGGACTCTCGAAGGATGGGGACAACTGACAGTTTTTTGTTGGTGTGGGTTTGGTTGATTTGGTGATGGAAGAGTGTATTAGGGTGAACAGAATTTAGATTACAGAAAGCACAGCAACAGTCTTGCATGGTGGGCTGACCTTTTACAGTCATAACAGATTTGCATGGAGCATAAGGGAGAGTTTTTGGGGCCTTTAGCTATAGCTACCTTGAACTTAGGGATCATATTCTTAACCTTCATTCATGCTGAATTCATATTTATTTTGATGGCACACCTGGATCAGTTTTGATCAATGATTGCTAACCCTATAAGTACATTTGTTTACACAACTCTTTGTCCCTCAGATTGGTCCACTGGCCAGGTGAGTGTTGGGTTTGCCAAGTGATTACCAAAGGTAACTGGATGGTCAGTAGGGACTTGAGAGTGCTCAGTGCATTTGCACCTTAACTCAGTTGATTGTCATTTGACCGGTTATTTCTGTAAGCAGTTGACCTTTTGTTCACCTGGCATATCACCATTAAAGGACAGGGTTATTGCTTACATAAGGGCCTGTTCATCGTCCTTCAGTTCTCGCCTTGGATTGACCCATCCAAAATTGCCACAAAAGCAGACCAGATTAACAGGGCACATTCCGGACTCTGTGATACCCAATACTTCTAACTTTTCATTTTCTTGTCTTAATTATTTATTTTATCTCTTTTGTTCTTGAAAGTGGACCAGTGAAGCATTAGCATTGCAGTTGGTGCTTTGTTGCCCTTGGATAAAATGGCATATGACAACATTTCCAGGTTTCTGCCTGTCTTGAGATGGTTAATTTCTTTGTAAGATAAGATCTTTATTAGTCACACGTATATCAAACCACACAGTGAAATACATCTTTTGCGTAAAGTATTCTGGGGCAGCCCGCAAGTGTCGCCATGCTTCCGGCGCCAACGTAGCATGCCCACAACTTCCTAACCCGTACGTCTTTGGAATGTGGGAGGAAACCGGAGCACCCAGAGGAAACCCATGCTGACATGGGGAGAACATACAAACTCCTTACAGACAGTGGCTGGCATTGAACCCGGGTCTCTGGCGCTCTAAAGCGTTACACTAAGCTTTCTAGCCATTGTTCCAATAGAGATGAACATGAATGATCCCTCTATGCTATTTGATTATAGAATTACTTATTTAATTGTTCTGCCTCTTATCTCTTTAGTGAAATCATTCAACAAGAGAAAAGGGACATATGTCTCCTCACTGTTGGCAAGACTTAATTCACCCTGTGGGCCGAGCATGCTGTCTTCTCCAACAGCAAGTAGATCAATTGATTCTTGAAGTATTCACCAGCCAGTTTGTTCACCCATAAAGACATGAGAATACACCAATGAATGTCCTTCACTCAACTTTATCCCAAGTAATTATGACACAGATCAGTCTTCTAAAGATGGGTTTGATTGTTTACGAAACTCAGGGTCACTTTGTTGTCATGCTACTGGTATAGTTAATAGTTAGAAAATATTGCTTGCTAAATCTTCAAGGGCAATCATATTGGTAAGGGAATCTTTAAAGGTATTGGAAAGAGTCAGTCACAGCACATTAGTTGCAAAACACCAACACACTACATGAATGTGAATGCAGAAATTCTTGATTAGAGCTGGACAACTGACTATATAGATTTTGATTGATAGTGTGCTAACTGACCATTCTAGGTTCCTCCATTGATTGGCCCCTAGCTACTAGGTTTACAAACTTTTATACCTGATCCTGACTGATGAGATATACAGTTGTACAGTTCCTATTTCACACATGATGAATCAAATAGCTAGGTTCTTCCAAGTTGTGCTACCAAACAAACAAAAGTGACAATGTTTAAGTTTCCAAGACACCCAGAGGGTTCTTGTTAACTAACCACCTTACTTCCCTTTGCTAACTTATTATATTGTTTATGCTTTTACCAACTGATACATGCTTAAAAATTATCTTAATGTATTTACATTGCTTGATGTCAGTAACCAACCGTTGGATCGACCTGCTCAGGGAGTCACTGCACTTGTACATTATTGCTTTGTCACTTGCCTTGAAGCAACCAACTAGAAGTTTTGGCCTTATAAATCAAGCAGACATTGAAGGAAAAGGCAGTGATCCAATATAACTGTTTTCCTGTGTTTACTTGGGAGATCTGCAAGTCTCCCACTGAATTAAAGGAAGACTTCCATGGAATTTCAGGGCAAACCTCTTAATGAGAAGAGCAAAGTGTACAACAGTAGAAGTATGCTATGGCGAATATGTTTTATATGCTTTCAATGAGAGTACTAAAAATAAAGCATGTTATTTTAGGAAGTGTTGCAGCAGCAGTCAGCAGGAATGAAAAATAATAATCTGGTGCTGAAATTCTGCAGGGCCTGTCTTGATCTCCTGCTGTAGCTGCTGAAGTTATAACAGGAGATTGAGGGAACCCCTGTGGAATTTCAGGCCCTTTATGTTTAGGTGCTAAAGGCTTTGAAGACATGAGTTTGTAGATTTCAAACACTGACAGTTCGCATACTGTACATGCATTACTTTTGTGCAATGCAGTTAGTGATGTCAGTTGAGAACTATCTGTTGTACTTAACAATTTTTCGCTATTGTAATAAAAACATTTTTGATTCAATGCAAGTAAACCAAGTGACTCATTTCTGAATGATATCCATGTGGAATAGAAAGACATGTTTTAGATCTAAAGTGGAAGATTACTGAGTTCCATTGATATAGAACAGAATTGTATAGAAAAAGTAACTTAACTGCATATATCATTAAATAAGGCTCTGTTCACTCATAGGATTTTCATTTGATGGCAATTCTTAAACTTTAGAAAGAATCATACAAATCATGTTGGATGCTAGAATTATTAGATGTTTTTCTGCAGGAAGCTTTCTTTTAAAGGTTAAGTAAGCCTAAATATGTAAGACTTCTTCCAAATTCTCACTTTAATTTGATTTTATTAAAAAATTGTGAAATTAAATAATTTTAAAGTGTTATGCTAATTCTGAAAAGTTATGTGATTTGTGTTTGGCTTTTTTTAGTATAATTCCCCATATTTAGAATACAGATGATTCATAGCAAAACTGATCTGCAAGAAAATGGTATAAAACATTTGAACTATGTGATGATAACCCTTTATAAACCTTCCAACCTCAGCATTTTTTTCTCGTTTTGCAATTGAGGGCACTTCAGCCATGGAACAATTTTGGAATTCTGATATGGAATGGACATGTGCCAAGTGTGTCTATTTTGGGCTGGTTCACAAATCTGGGTGCAATTTGGTGCCAAAATTCTGCTAGCTTTGCTGTACTTTTGGGCTCAGATTACCGATCAACCTCATTTACAAATTACAGAATACAACATCTTCCATTAACCAACATAATTGAATAGTGTTTTAAAATTGAATTAAAAAAATTAGAAATAAAATTCTTGATATATTTAAAAGTGGCATATTTATTGAAGGCTTCTATTTATGTGACATGTGGTCCATCAATATCATAGTACATTTGAAAACTTGATAGCTAATTTGTGCACAGCAAGCATCCATGAAGAGGAAGATGTTAATGATTCAATTGAGGAATAAATACTGGCCAGGGATGACTCCTTCTTCTAGACTTTGAAATAATGCTGCAGGATTTTGTACACACACTTGAGAGGCCAATGGAGCCTCAGCTTAACATTTCTTCTGAAGGATGGCATCTCCAACAGTGCATCGCTCCCTGAGTTACCACTGAAGTGCCAGGATAGATTTTTGTGCTCAAATCTCTGGAGTTGGACCTGAACCTACAGCCTTTTGACTCAAAAGGGAGAGCATTATCAAAGCTGGCAATTTAATCATTCAGCCACTGTTTTGCTAATATAGGTAAAAAGGAGTAAACATTACATTCAAATTGGAACTGGGAATTTGTTTCTACCTGTTCTCGTCTGCTTCACTGCCTGTGGGCATCCTTGCTTTAAACAACTGAAAATTACTTTAAAAAGACTAGGCAAAACAGCTGCTAGTTGCATTAGGGTATAGCAATCAATTTGGTAGCTTTTATAAAAAACATTTGTTCAAAATGTTTTATCTTGGTGTAATTTGCACCCAGAAAGAGCCAACTAATCTTTAAGTGGATAATAGTATTGATTATGGGGATGGTTGGGAAGTGGTGGGGTAGTATGGCAGTTTAAAGGATGGGGACAGATTCTAGTGTAACCTAGTGAAGATCAGCACAAAACATTGCACAAACTCAATTTGCGCCAAACATAATTTGCACTTGAATTTCCACAATCTTTTGCAGTCATTTTGCCAATTTGAGGTGAATAACACTAACAAAACCAGTGCAATCTAGCAGAAGCTCCCTGCCCATTATTTAAAACAAAATGTATATTTGACTGGAAGTAGCATCACCTCTGATGATCTTTCTCAAATTGCCATCAATTATATCTTATGCTATCATAAACAATCAATGCTTATATACCCAAGACTACCATTTTGTATATAATAATGGACTGAAGCACTCTAAAAGAAGCCATTAGACACACCAAACTATGGACCTTCTCACACTGTGTTGAATACAGAAGATAACAAGTACTCCAAAAAATTGTCAGGCACAAAGTGCTGAAAGACCTTCACTGTGGCTAATATCAGAAATGGGGATAAAAACAGAAAATGCTGGAAATAATCAGCAGCTCAGGGATCAGCTGTGCAGATAGAGGCAGAGTTAATGTTATGAGTTGAGGACCTTCCATCAGAACTAGGAAAGGTTAGAAATCAAACATGTTTTAAGTTGCAGAGAAGGGGAAGGGGTGGAGAGAAAAATGAAAATGTGATAAATTGGAACCAGAAGAGAATGAATGGTGAGGGTGGTGAAGGCTTGAAAATCACAATTGATCTGTCTGGAAGAGATGTAAATAGGAGGGAATGAATGAGAACAGAGGAGGGAGTAAAATTGTGGATTGGGATTTTTTTTCTCCAGTTACTGTATGACCAGGCCAATCGGCACTTAAAGCCTGCTCCACTGTTCAATATGAACATAGCTGATCATCCAAGCTAGGTGCTTTGCTCCCACTTTCTCCCCATATCCCATGATCTCAGTAGCCTTTAAGTAAAATCTAACTCTTTCTTGAATGTTAAGCTTATGGTTTGGCATGAACTGCCCTCTGTGGTAGAGAACTCCACAGGGTCACTATTAATTGGTGAAGACATTCCTTCTCATCTCAGTCCTAAATGGCCTAGCCCATATCATTGCACTGTAACCCCTAGTTTTGGACTTCCCGCTCCTGGGAACATCCTTCCTGCATCTAATCTGTCCAGTTCTGTCAGGAGTTTATACAATATGTTTCAATGAGGTCCCCTCTCATTCTTCTAAATATAAACCCAATTATCCCAATCTATCTGCATGGCAGAAATCAGCCTGGTGAGCCTTTGTTGCACTCCCTCCATGGCAAGCATATTCTTCCTCATATAAGGAGACCAAAATTGCTTATTATACTTAAGTGTAGTCTCGCAAAGGCCCTGTACAATTCCAGTAAGACATTCCTGCTCCTGTACTCAAACCCTCTTGCTACGTTGGCCAATGTACAATTTGCCTTCTCAGCTACCTGCTGCAACTGCATGGTTACTTTCAACCAGTGCAAAAGGACACCCAGGTCTCATTGCAGCTCCCCTTGTCCTAATCTATTGCCATTCAGATAATAATCTGCCTACCTGCTTTTGCCGTCAAAGTAGATAACTTGCAGATAACCAATGTAGATAACATTTTTGGATGCCATTGAGAGTTTGACAGGACTTGCTAATGTTATTTCCCTCCTGTTTCTCACCAAAATTTTTCCACTTTCTTTGTGTCATTGTTTGATGGGATTGTGGCGAAGGGAGAACGTGTGGTCAGAAGAAGGTCATGGTGTGCATAAGTAAACTTTTTTCATTGACATTTATACATTTACATGCTTAGCTGACGCACCACTTTTATTTAAAAAAAGTGGCCAGAAAAAACTTACTTTCATTATTTTATGAGCTCTAAAGGCACAGGAGAATGCCAGTGTAAAGTGCTGCAAATCCCTTCATTTTTGTGGAAATGTTTAAGGTGGTATTTCAACATATTATCTGTTTACCCAGGAGAAAAGTTCACAGGTACTAATGTCAAAGGTGGGCACAGGCACATTGGATTAGGAGAATCTCTCAGAAAATATCTTGAGTTTAACATGGAAGCTTTGCTTAACTGATATAAAATACTCTTTGACCTTACGTACACTTCTATTATGTTTACTAAATGCCTGTCAGTGATGAGAGTGGCTCCTGAGACCCAGTACCTGTATATCTAGACAACTGACTGATAAGAGCTTCCTTCCGGGAATCTGTCAAGACAGCCACCAGCAACATTTGAACCTTCTGGGAACCTGCACTACATTGTAAGCATAGAAAAGTACAAGTTTGAGACAGTGCAGAACTTATGCTTTATATGAATAATTGCATTGCCGCTGGTGACATTCAATGTCTGAGCTGTGAGATCCAGGTGCTCTATTGTGATGGGATCCCAACTCAGATAATACTAGCCATTATTGCACTGGTCAATGCAAATGTCTTCAAAGGGTCTTGGTAGCTGAAACTTTTCACACAGTGTTGAAAAATCAAATGTAACTGCACTCTCCCTCCTTTTACCACTGCCCTCCTCACAAGTAGGTAAAGGAATTATTATAAGTTATCTATTGCTTCTAGAACAGTTGCCAACATCTTGCTTCATGATTCAGAAGGCAAACCCCATATTTCTTGGTAGGTTGTCAAAATCTGTATGTGTTCCCCCTTTCACTGATCATTCAAAATAGTTCACCGTATTTGATATAAGAAAATGGTACTCATTCTTTCAAAGCTTGAAACCAGTGAGTTAAAGTGCATGAAGGGTTGCAGGCTAGAACAGAGACTTGGGACCCTGACTATTAGGGGCCCAATTTCTTACTTTATATTTTAAACTGATAAGGGTTTTAAAATCAGGAACATTTGTTGGAGCAAAGCTCAGGACATCCTGGCTGGAGGGTCAGTCAGTAACTGGAGGACATATTTAAAATATTGGCAGGAAGCTATAAATTTTGTTATTCAGTGAGTTAAGAAGATCTGGAATATATTACCTGAAAGGGGGGTGATGTAAGTTCAAAAGTAAAATTGGATATTTACTTCCAAAGTTGGGACAGAGCAGGGAAGGGGCAACTTATTCTGCAGCATGTTGCACCAATTGGCATCCTATGCTCCATGATCCTTGGGTCCACTTACTTAGTACTTTTGGTGCAGTCTCTTTTTTATGGGGATGGAGGAATCAGCACTCATCCCAGCCTGGGAGGTTTCACTCTGGCATTTCTGCAGCAGGATATATTTCAGATTCCATCCTCACCACCTCACAACTTGGTCCATCAAGACACTTCCCCAGCTATGTTTTCACTGGAGGCTTCCAAATCATGGTTGCTGACGAGCACAAATTTGAGTTTTCTGGGAGTGAGGGTGGGAGCAGTGTGTAAAGTACTTCTCTTTTCCCTCTTTGTCTCTAAGCCAGGTCCTCCATTGCTAAAGGTCAAATGTCAAATTTCAGATAATATTTGAAGATTTTTTTTCATGAGAAAACATAAATCCAGATAGCAAGTTGTACATTGTGAATGTGATGGATTGACCCTTGCTGCTTATCTGTATGTGACCATATGCAGGAGAGTTGGTGGTAGAACAAATTGCAAAAAAAAACTGCAGAGACTGTAAATCTGAAACAAAAACGAAAATGCTGAAATAAACAGCAGGCCAGGCAGCATCCATAGAAAGAGATGGCTCTTCATCAGAACTGACTATTGAGCCCATCATATCCACATAGACTCTCCATGAATGCAATTCAAAAATGCGCTCATTGTAGCCCTCTCTTTCTCAAAACTCTGTGCTCTCCCATTTGTTTTCTAAGTGCTTATATGTAAAGAGCTTTGTTTCAACCACTTTCTGGAGCATAACCTTCCATCCATCAGCCGAGCAAAGATACTTTTTCTTAACTGTTTTCTCACTCTCCTTAGTGCCAATTTTAAATTAATGACTTCTTGTCACAAACTCCTCAACTAGAGAAAATGGTCTTTTCCAATGCACTCTATAATTTTAAAATCTCCATTACATTTCTTCACAGACTTCTTGGCTCCAGAGCAAATAAGACAATATCTCAGGCTTGTCTTCAGAACTCTACTTTCTCATCCCAGTGATCACTCTGGTGAGCCTGGGCTGTATGTTTCCTTTAATATAATCAGATGCTGAAAATTATTCACAGGGATCCAATTGAGGCTTACTCTGCATTTTTGTACATCCTCACTGTTGTTTCTTTTTATCCTTGCACACTGTAAATAAAAATATGCTTGGAATTTATTTGGTATTAAATCAACAATGTGCTGTACACAAGAATCCAGGAAATTCAGTACAAATAGAAGAACAAAAAAATCAACTCAAAATAGTATTCAAAATGGTCTCACCTGAAATAGTTACAAATTCATTGTCATTTTAATTCCAGTCACCAGACAGTAAATCCTTATATGGTAGCAATGTCAGCCAAGCTGATCCATTGAATTGTATTTGGATATTCTCAAGATGTCATACATGATAGTGGCAGATTTATGTGACCGTGAAGAGTTCGAGATATCGCATCCTAAAACTTATGCCCATTGCAGTGAGACTGTATTACTTTAGAAATATTGTATAATAGCTAATATAAATAATTTCTTCATGTCAGAGCAGATTTTGATAGTATTTAATGTTAGTAAGTACATGCAGTCGTCTACATTTATTAACATTTATGGAATGTTTAAATTTGCATTTTCAGAAGAATGAGACGTGGGTTCTCACTTCTCTTTGTGTATTTTCAAAATGAACACTTAATCTGCCATTCACTTTATTGTCATTCTCTTTCCCTCATAAGGTAATGGAGCACTTGAGTATCATCATTAGCATGATATTGGCTGTGCTTCTATTCACAATGATTCTGCATACTGAACTGAGAAAAGCCTCTAATGTCCCAGAATCTGTCTCCTCGTTAATTTGACCATTTGTTTGATTTTTGGTACAAAGAAATGAAGGAATATGATGAGATCATGATATTTTAAGTCAATATTTATTAAAAAATCAATCTAGATGAAAATCTGCCCATCCCTCTAATTAGATGAGGCAACTAGAGGTCGATGTTTAATTGCAAAAGTAATTACATGGAGCAGATAGCCAGTGACATTTGATTATCTAGTTGATTGATTAAAAAGCCTACCTCATGGAACAGATTGTCAGCTATGGGATTCAAGACAATAGAGCAAATAAAAAAGTTGTCCTGTTAGCAATCATGAATTTCAAGGATGAAATTAAAGGAACTAAACACCTTCCAATCTTTTTAACCACAGACATGCAAGTTAAGCAGTTGCATGACTGGGATATACAGGAAAGGCTTGAGCTTCAGTATTTCAGGGAATGATGAACTGTTGGAAATGGAATAACATCTGGAGGGAAAGAGGGAAGATTTATCAGATTACATTCGTTCATATTAAATGTAGAGATTCTGGATTTTCTATTGTTATGTGTTCCTAATCAATGTCATTACCAACACCATCTCCTCTCCATTCTTCATGCTCATTTGCTTCTTCCCACCAACCAACCAATGCAGTCTCCCCACCCCTGCAGGCGCGTGCGCGCGCGCGCACACACACGCACGCACACACACACACACACACACACACACACACACACACACACACACACACACACACACACACACACACACACACTCCTTTTAAACAAAGAACACCAATCTTATTAATTAGCCAAGGTCTGCCTGCTGTCCATTGTTATTGACTGTAACTACATGTTTGATAATAGTATCCTGACAACAACTCCTTTGTCTGCTTATCTATTGTATGGGATAGTTATAAGATGCATCTAAGTACTGTTACCATAAGTTGGTGTAGTAGACTAGTCTGCAGTGCTGAGAGATGATAGAAATTGAAGTTTAGGCACATATGCTTTACCATATAACATAATATGGGTTACATATGAAACAGGTAAGATCCTTTGAACCAATTCATTGTCTTAAAGTATTATTTACCTTGAGGATGTACATATTGGCTTAAGCTGCATAGGCCCCAGGCCCCTACAACAACTGTTGTAGTTTCCAAAATGCTTGTAAATTGTCACATATGTGCCTCACAGCATCAGGCTGTTTCCTCTGCAGGCAAACACAAAGCAGCAGGACTTATTAAATTTCTATGAAGTTTACCAAATTTGCAGGATCAGTGGGGTGGGCCCAACAGGGAGGCTCTCCCACTGCCTCCAGCACCTTTGAAGCAGCTGATGGTCCTGATACTTAGCATTCTGCTGATATTACACTACTGAACCCATCCAGTTAATCTCTGCAGCAAAGATTAGTTTATTCGATTAATGTTGTTCCACAGGGACATTCTTGGTACTCCCTGGAAAGCCTCAAGTGTATCTTATTGTAACCTTTTCCTGGCTAAAAGGGTTCGGAACAATATTTTTTTCTTTCCTTTTATATGATTGAAAAATAAATTGAAAATGTATTTCTGTTAAAGCCAAGGTTTTAAATATGAGATAAAGGTCAGTACCCTAAGGACTTCTCTTTTTTTAAGAACAATAAAAACACAATTGTATTTCTTGTAAAATCTCACGTTAATGCCAGAGTTTTGCCAATCCTACCTATCTGTTTCCAAATCACCATAGGCCTTTGAAGTAAGATGATTTATTTATTTTATAAGAGCGCAAACCCAGATCGAGGAAATTATAATATATTCTTCCATGAAATAAAAAAAGTGTTCCTACCCAACACAATGCAAAGTTTTTTTACACAGCATTTTAAACTGTAGCTGGCAACAAAATCACCAGAATGACAATTAGAGACAGTTACAGTTAGTCTCTCTCACCAGGGGATCAAACTGAACTATTGACAATTGACATTCTGTGCTTTTATCTAAAGCCACTTCTATACACAAAACAAGCCTCCCAAACCACATCATCCTATATTTTTGTAAAATGAAATGGGCTCACAAATTCACAACAACACATTGGATCTCAGAACCCAAGTGAAACAACAGAAGTTTACAAAGAACAGAAATGTGGACGGAGAACCTGATGAAGACATGGTTGTTGTATTCCTAAATACAGACATGTGTTTAATAAATAAATCTTCATCAATTAATAAATCTTTATGACTAATGAATGTGAATAAATATAAAATTAAAACTAGGTTGGTTAACCATGAATCCAAAAAAATTCTTAACCTAAAGGCTTTGTGAGAAGACAGAGAATAATGCCCAATGACAAGAAAGCATACTTAATTGAGATGTTTAAAAGGAGACACATGCATTCATATGGTGGAAATATTAAAATGTGTGTTTAAAATGAGGAAGTTGATGATAAATGCAAAATTATGTCTTGGTTGATAAAATGATAGACTGGGTTCAAAGGACTGAATGGCCAAGTTCTTAAGATATGTCAAAGGCTTAGATTTTCATATGCATCCCAATTCCCTGAACATTCTATTTTTTTGTATAACATATTATAGATTTCTTTTAATTGGCAAATTCTAAAAAAAATTCTATCTTGATCTTTACTCATCTGAAGACGTCCATAATATGTATGCGTCATGTAAAAGTACTAGATTGAACTTTGTTTGCTTTGAATTTATCACACATTAAAATGTGATACACAGTCATCAGGTTTAGCAGTGTTTTTAGTTCACTTCCAGAATATTTTCACTTCAGAGTCACTTTAATTATGTTTCTGCCATGTTGTAATTGTATATTTTTCCAAATATTATCCATATTTTCTGTACTGTTACAATTTAAAATTGAAGGGCTTTGGCTTTAAGTTATTTTAACCAGAGATTACCTCATTTTCCTATGGAAATAATATTTTGTAAGGTTTGTAATAAATTCATGCAACTTCGAATGGTTCACTAACTCTTAATAATTATGCAAAACATTTTAAGAAAATGCTATCAGTGTGTATTCAGTGTTTACGGTGTATTTTGTAACATGCTATTATACTACAAAAAGACAAGCAAGCAGTCCAATCACATTCAAAAGCAGGTTCCTAAAGCTAATTAACAAATGTTCAGTAAGTTATACCAGCAGATAACAAATTATAGAATATTAAGCCTTAAGGTAGTCTGAACAAGGAGGAAATGAGCTAGAAAGTAATTGCGATATGATGTATATTTAAATGGAATGTATAGAAGTTACAATAAGGAAACATGATATTTGACCCAACCAGACTATGTTAAAGAGCACATAGTTAAAATCGCAACCTGGAGGGTGACTTGTAGTAATCAGATGGTTGGAAACTTGCTAAGGGGAAGGAGGAATCTGGAAGAGGAGGTCAGAAGGGAAAATTGGTGAAATGCATAGCATAGATAAGAAAGAACAAATAGAGTGACTGAAGAGGAGCAACATTAGAATGAATGAAAGGCCAGAGCCAGGCATTCATCTGTTTACCTAATGGAAGCTGTGAATATAAAGGGAGCTCAGTCGTGGCCAGAAGTGCTTCAGAGCTTCCACAAGGTATGCCAGAAAGTCTGCAGGTGTACCATTTTGATATCTGTGCAGCCAAGCAAGATGGTCTGTGAAATTTGCAATCTGCCATGAAAAGAGTGGCAATTCCCCAGGCATGTGCAGGGGATCCCCCAAAGACAGTGGACCAAAATCAAGCACTGCTTCTCCAGTGAATGCTCTTTCTCCGTCACTGACACTGTGGATTCTAAATTGGACAAAGCCCTCTACTTTGTCTTGAAGAGCTTATGGGTAGAGATTGAGAAAAGAAATTAATGGCTAAATCCCACTCCATAAGTGTTTGCCCACAGTTTATTCTCACATAGATCTCCAGCCATCCTCAATTGATGCATTGCTGCCATAATATTCCAGAAGCAAGCATAGGCAAGATACGTATCCCAGGATAATCTCATTTCCACTAAACGCAGTCAACTGATCTCAAAAGATTTAAGAATTAATAGAATAATATATGGGATGAGCCAGTCAGTGCAGGTATCAATGCCAGGGGTATTTTCAGGTTTGTTTTATATTTGGTAGAATGAGGTAAAGACTTATCAAACACTCACTTTAACAGTGATTCGCGAGGGATGAGGAGAACCAACATTGCAGCATATATGTTTTTTATTCATTTGTGTGTTGTGGCTGTTGCTGGCAAGCCCTGTGTTTATTACTATGTCACTTACTATGCTTGAGAAGAGGTGATAATAGGCTTCTTGAACCACTGTGGTTGACAGTATTACTGGATAGGGAGTTCAGGGACTTAGACCCATTGATGATGAAGGATCATTGATATACTTCCAAGTCAAGATGTGCCCGTGGTGGAGGGAATGAATATGTAGGATGGTCTATAGGTTGATGATGGGGTCTTGATGGTGGAATGGAGCAAAGGTAGTCCCAGTGCTGCTGCATAACAGTGGAGAGACACTGTATGAAGACAACATGAATGAATATATTAAAACTGGCAAAGTGGTGAGTAGAATGAGAATTAATGCAGAACTTTGCTGCAAAATTATGAAATGGAAGAGGTATAAACTAGATATTAGTGATTCAACCAGGGTTGGAAGACAAATAAACAAAGATCTGGGAGATGACCACTCATCTTAGAGAGAATGGAAACAAGACAATAGTTTGAAAGAACAGTCTGGTCAGGGATAAGTTTATTTTGTGGATGGGGTATGAGTGAAAGAGAGTGATGGTGAGAGTGTTTTTGAAATTAAATGCAAGAATGTCTAAGCAGAAGGAAATAATTATAATGGCAATGAACAAGGGAACCAGAAAGTAGGAAATGCAATAGGATTTAACAGAATTCAGTGTGACCTAAATCAAAAAGAGCCTTTTTACTGTGAATACAGTATTAACTTAGTCCTTGACTAAGCTCAAAGCTATTTCAGGGAGATGAATTCTTTAGCAGAAGTATTTAGCATTTTAAAAATCTCCTTTTTAAGAAAGCAAATTTGTATGAGGTGAATATCACTGGCTGGAGATGGCGGTACAGCCTTGGAAACTTCTTCCTCTCGGACTTTTGCATTTGTGTTGTTGAACGTGGACCTCTGTGGCTTGTTGGCTAACAGATGGCACTACATCTGTCATTACACTCCACTGGAGTCTAATGGCGAACCCCAGACTTTCGGGACTCCCTGGTATTACACTGTGGAATTACCACTCAGATCATGGCACAGAATGTAAGACCCTATTGATTTCAGTTGTGATACTTTGCTTGTGGGTTAGGAGACAGAAGGTAAGTTTTTAAAAAATTATTTTACTTTATTTTAGTGGTTTAATTATTTCTAAGTTATTTATGTGTTTTAAACTTTCACAATTCTAAACACTTTTAATAATTTTACTTCAATTTTATATCTTTTAAGCATACTTGCATATGAGAAACCTTAAACTTGTTAAAATCTATGACAGCTTTGGCAGGGTGAGTTCCATCCCTGTGGGGTTTCTAGACAATGCCACTTGAGGTCTTGTCATTGTCCGGAACACAAAGCCCAAATCCAAGGTATGGAAAGCCAGTGAGATTGAGCCTTGGTAACCTGCCCAGGTCAGCTTGGGCATGCGGAGATTGCAGGTAGTGCTCCCACTCCTGCATGATCCAGCAGTGCGATTAAACTGTTATAACAGGCTGGATGTTAGTGTTGTGCTCTATTTAAATGGAACATTGAGCTTAACAACATGAATAGGCTGGATGCAATTCAAAGACAAATTAAACTGATGTGCATAACCTTTTTACCCACACATCAAACTCCCAAAAAGTTTCTCATCAAGTTTCATGATGATACTGCCAGTGGGAAAGATCAGTTTCATTTTATCAGTAAAATAGGAATAGCAAGCCCTTGTACAAGGATTAGATCCCAGGGTATGTTGTATCAGTGGGTCCCAGGAATGCAGCTGCCTGGGAAATGCATGTATTGTGGTACACATGGCACCATAATAGTGTGGCACAGATTGTATAATCCAGTAGATCTTTTCCTTTCCTTTTCTTTTTGGATTTTCTTGTGTTAGAGTAATTTTGTAAATGTAGGTTGTTGTTGTAATTGTTTGCTACTATATAGTCCAACATTGTGCCATTAAAACCTTTGCCCTGGGTCCAATTCAACATCCAGAGTTTTGAGAATATTACAAGCACAACTGTCTTCAAGATTACTGAAGGTTGGTATCGTGGATGTGGGCCATAAAAAAAGTTTGTCCACGCGGCTTGCCACTAGGAATTTCAGTGGAGTATGGGGCCACTAATTCAGCTTCACATGAAGAAAAATGTTCCCTTCACACACTCTACCACTATTGTGAACGGAAGGGAAATCAGCTAAGGCAAGGGCGAGAGGAGGGAAATCTTCACTTTTACTAAGAGGCTCAGGTGTAGGTTGAGGATCTGGGTTCAGTTTCAAGTGTCATCCTGGTACCTGCACTTGCAGGTTCCTTTAAAAATCATGGAGAACCATGATTCTGTGAAAACCTGCTGCATCAGAATCCCATAAGTTGCATCCAGGCAAGCACTGCATATGATTGGATGCCAGTGTGCATGGCTGAGGGCCTCATTGCCCAGAATAAAAATACAGCATTTGTGATGAGTCTCCACTTTCCAATTACATCTTATTTTTTTATGGAAATCCAATTGTCTAGTTTGTAAAATTCTGCACCATACAATTTCTAGACATATGTTTTAAGTCATGAACAAAATTGATTTGATGAATGCCTTGTAGTGTAGATTTTGAATATTCCACCTGTTTCTCCATCCCCACCCCCATCAACACAAATATTCAGACAAACTAAGATAGAGATCTGTCAGGAATGGATTGAAAGTAAGGTGGTTCCAAGATGAGAAGTAATCAGCTCTGCCAATTTACTGCTCTTGCAGCAAGGTTGAAAGTTTATCCCAAAGTATTAGTGTGCAGAATGAAATATGGATGAAGTATCAAGTATTTTTGATGTATATAACTATTAAAATAATGATGATAAAAATGTTGGGACATGTTATAGTCAGCATTTGAGCCTATTTATAGTATATTCTGGATATTTTCAGTTGCTGACTAACTATTCACTAATTATTTTTATACAATGGTCTACTGGAATATGTGAAGTTCTCATAAATGCCTATCAAAGGCGTGCCAATCACAACGGTAACAAGACATTTAAAAAAAAACATTTGAAAAGAAAATACTGAAAAGTATAAGCAAAGGGTGGAGATGCAAGATTAGAGAAGATAGCGCTAACATAGAGCTAGAACTAGCAAGGGTACAATATGCCAAATAGCCTTCTGAACTGAAATTACTAATTTGTGATATTATAGTCATAAAATTAGAGGTGTATTCTGATTTCCAAAACTGCATAACGGTTATGTGCATCAATAAATTTGAGTGCAAAAATCTTCATACTGTTCCTCTGACTTACAATTCTGAGAAGAAATACTAATATTCAACCTACAAATCATACTTTTGTTTGAGAATGAAGATGCTTACCATATATCATTGATTATCAAGATTCAGAACTGGACTTTAAAATGGAGGTCAAATTATGAGAAAACCATTGTATAATTGCATCTCTATGGTGCAGTTTGTATTTTGTTTTGCTTTCCAAGCAAACTACAAGTGAATTTTGGATAGTAACAAAGTGGACATCCCTTCACTGTGTTGCTGAAGCTGTGTGTGTGTAGCCAGTATTGTGAATGGCAACCTGATTATTGGTCAGAATAGAATAAGGAAAATGTCACACCCACGCGGATTGCTGGTCCCATACTGTGTAACCAGAATCTTGTTATCCTGTTTCAAAAATGCATAGTACTGTTGAGGCCATCCATTAAACATTGTGATATCATATCAAAATATCACAACAAGGTGGTGGGGGGGGGGGTTGAGAGATGCTGGGTTGGGGAGGGCATGGTGGGTGGTGTCTCCAGTCAGTATTGGGGTCACAGTGGGACATGAAGGGTGGAATCTCCAAAGAATGGGGATACATTTGTGGATAGGTAGGAATTGGAGAAATAATCAGCCAGGGGAAAGGTAATTAGGTGGGAACATAGAAGTAAACAACTATAAAAGATATTTTGTGGAAGGACTATCTGACAGATGATCAATGCATTCGGCTCAATGACCAAGTACTAGGTAAGATTAGTCCCCCTGAATTAATGCAGAATCTGGTTTCATTTATGTTGTTAAGGCCAGCTTTTGTGAGAGTAGCCATTTACAGACCATTGATAGACAAATTAGTTTTGTGCAAATTACTTCAAAATATGCTTGCTGTTTGACATTGCTATGCATATCTTCTGGTCTTTTGTGAATTGTACACAGAGAAAACCAAGAGCAAATCTACAAAGCTGCACTCACTGGACAAAGGAGTCAATTATATTTAGTGATTAGGTTTAGATTAAATTCAATGACGTGATGCACTTTACAGGATTTTCTTAAAAGTCTTTCATAGTATATCAAATAAAAATATTTTTGCTTTCAGTGCAATAAGAAAAATTAGGATCTCCGTTTTACTGAAGTTTGGAGCAGCCATGAATGTATTCTAACTTCTTAAATAGGCGTTCAAATTACCAATTGTGACATTGATTATGCTGCACCGAGCAAATTATTTTATTACTTTGGAAAATATATTTCTTAAAGCATCCCATCAGATTTCTCAAACACAGTCACTGACATAAATCATATGTATGTTGGGACAAAATGCATTGTGCAATATTTTTACTTGCTCTTATGTTTGTAGTTGACAAGCCTGCTGCTCCGTATTTACCTGTGCTGCTCACTATTATACTCCTGGCCAGGAAATTCCACTCTTTAATCTTCAAGGATTGCCATGCCTGTTTGCTTATTAGATTCAAAATATGACATCACTCAAACAAAAGATATTGTGAAGCAAGCACTCACCTTCATGATCCTGTACAGTCGGTCACAAATTAACTACAAATTGATGGACTTCAGAATTATGCAATTATTGTGTGAGAGACCACATTTAGACTGCAGTCAACGATACTCGGGGCATCTAGAAATTTTGCAAATTGTGGCATTTTCTTCCTGTTGCTGCTTCTCTGTGAGAATATTGATGAATTTGCTCACCAGTTTAACACTCACTAGTTACCTTCCTGATATCCTCATGCTCTGGGAACTGACTGATGTTCTCAATGTCTTTTTAGGCAGTCTAGAATGAATCAAAACCATAGAGGTTGGGGCTGGAATAACCTTGACAGTCACTAGCATGGCCGTACATAGTCTAGAGCATTTCAGTAGTTTAGCTTGCAGCATGTGAAATTTTGCAGAAATACATCTCTGATGAAGCTTTACTCACAGATGCTATTAGGCCAAGCTCAAGTCGCTTCTCCTCCTTTGTTCAGATAATGCAAATTCAAAAGTAGAGAAAGATCCATAAGGATATTTCCTTTGCAGTTACTATTCTCGGCCACTAAGTTGGTTGAATAAAAGTATTGAAATCTACTAAAACAACATAGACTCACTCACTCACTCACACCAAACACACATATGGAATTCTCAGTGTTTCTTTAAATAATTTCGTACCTAAAGGCACAGCCCAGTAACCCTGAATGGACATCCTTACACTAGCAGAATTATAAAGCCGTGTGTTTCTTATGTCAAGGTAGGAAAATGTCATCAATATGTAAATCACACCACATTGTAATGAAGCTCTCGCCTATTTCTGGTGAAAGATTCTGCTGTGCAGGAAGTGCACATGATACATATTATGTGTGAAGATTAAATGCAACTGATCTCCATCTATATTTCCGCTCTGTTACGCACAATTGCACTCACTTATGGGGTGTAACAGAAACTAAACTGGGTTCATATACTCTTGTTATTAATACCTTTCTATTCTCAGTTTGTTCAGGTTGTAATTGAGATTGTTGTGGCCCAGAGGTTGTTGCTGAGGATGCCAGGAAAGCAACCATTGGTCAAAATGATGGTAGTGACAGTAGAAGTATTTTTAATGAGAAAGATTATTTTAGATGATTACATTCAGCAATTGCAGACTC
This sequence comes from Pristis pectinata, assembly GCF_009764475.1. Taxonomy (NCBI): domain Eukaryota; kingdom Metazoa; phylum Chordata; class Chondrichthyes; order Rhinopristiformes; family Pristidae; genus Pristis; species Pristis pectinata. The sequence continues at coordinate 34,821,302 of NC_067417.1, read as the reverse complement.
ATGAACTGATTGTGGGAAACCTTGCTTCTCTTTTGGGGACTGAAGAATCGTTATCTATTGTTAAGGTTGTTCGGATAACGATTTTCTCGCCCTCCATGCTATAGCCTGCAAAACCAGACATAATATCACTGGCCTCTTGATTACATTAGTGAGGCATTACTACAGGTTCAAGTTGCACTTGAGGTTAACCTTCTGTGTTCTTAAGTCTCTTCCAGTTAGCGTAGAACAGTTTTGAAAAATTGTTCCTGTTAACCCCAGACAAAATAATTTTATTATAATGAGATAGTTTCAGTTAAGGTTGTGAATGATTTAGTATAATTACAAAATGATGTGCTTCACTGTAAAATTACCACATAATGTCTTCAATCTGGGCAGAAAACAGGATGGGGCTGACAGATGAAATACAAGACAAAAGCTGTATTTTGTTCATGGTGAGCACTTAAAAGGTTAAATCAATAATCAGGTAATCTATGATTGTAGTACAAATGGAAGATTGGATTTGTCTACCTCTGATTTATTTTAAATTGTAGTAGATGAATATAAGTTACCTCCTCCTGTGGAAAGGCACTTTGTTCCTTGGTGGCCTAGGTCTTTTGTTTTCTGCCTTAGCTCATCCTGCTATGATACACAAGTCATTGTCCACTAAACCAAATCAATTACATCTTGTCCTTTCTCTTTTCTCTGTTTCCCTCCTTGCTGCCTCTCTCCACAATGGTGTTTGGGAAAACTACTAATCCCTTCACAATGTGCTCCGAGGACTCCAACTCTGTAAGTACCAGTGGGATAAAGCCTTGACTCAGTAAAACCTCCCTCTGAGACTAACTCAGCTAAGCTGATTGTTGCAGCAGGAAAGTCAAAATGCACATGGGTCTGATCATATTGCGTTTTACATTTTCTTAATTTTTACTCCATGTTAACAAGGACAATCATTGTAATATAATCCAACTCTATGGTTTAAACTGCCCTCTCCGGGAGAGGGGAATAGGAAAAGAAAAGGCAATGGCGGACAGGGTTCATGTTTATCCTTTAGCAGGTAGTTACCGACATTAGAAAGAAAGTCAGCATCACACTTTCTTGCTACACATGGAAGGTAGGACTAATGGAGGACAGGTGGTGAAGGTGACGGTATGAAGATGCATTGATTATAATCATTCAAAATGTTGTTTGTATTTTTGATTAGGGTAATTTATGGCCAGGATGGAAGATAAACTGAAAGAAATTCTGGAGAGAATTAACTAGAAATGAGAGTGTGTGGATTAGATACAGAGCATGGATAGGTTGCATGTAACCTCTTTGATAGAGGGAGGTGATAGGTTTGTGCTGTTGGGAGGTGACACCACAGTTTGAGAAGGGTATATTTAAGGTCCCTGACTAGTTTTATTTTGAATGGAGGTTTTGCTACATCATTTTATCCTCCACAGCACATCAAACTGGAATGTTTGTTCACTCTGTAGTTTGTTTTTGCAGAGCTCTAGGTTATTGTGTCAGAGCAATTTAGACAGTTATTCATTTCCCGTGGTGCAAGGGCTTGAGGCAAGTAGATGGTTGAGCATATTCTACACTGCTGCCTTCTTACAGTGTATACCCCAAGGAGATTTTAAAGGCCAATCTTCCTGTTTCCTGGGCATCTCTCAATTGGATTCCAATTGGAATATGTTGAAGAAAATGAAATTTATACATTTTTTTGTAGTACTAAATCGGCAAAAAAGCAGTAATCTCAATGTAATCTCAAGTGATGACAGAAATCATGAGAGTAACGTTTGAGTACTCTAAGTTTTAACTTCTTGCTTCCCTCCAGTTTCCTTACTCCACCACTCCGGCCTGTAACTTCTTTCCTAAATCTTTCCATATCAAGTTACTTGTTAAAATCTAGTTTTGACCAAGCTTTTGGTTATCTACCCTACACATTTGGCCACACACCTCACATGGTTGATGTAGCTCAGTACTGTACTTGGAACATCTACCATTTTAAGATAATCTCTGAAATATAAGAAGTGACATTTTACAATTGACTGGTTAAAAAAAAATCACATGCTTAAAATATATACTACAGGACTTGTTTGACTTGTACAAGGTTTTGAAAAGCAAATATTATGAAGATAACTAGCAGCTATCACATTTGTAGTTTGTCTTTTGGACAGCCAGAGTAACTACTGACAATGTTTTGTTACTGTCCTTCTGCCTTTTATAGGTGCAATATAGCAATGCTACCATACTACAACTAGATGCAGGGAAATGAATCATGTCAGCTTGTTTCTTCACTGTTTTGTGCAATGGGAATGACAAATTAGCCAATTAATTTTCTAAAAATTATTTTTTCTATTATTGTTTGTGTTTTGCCCTGTGAACAAAACTATAGGCAAGAGGGCTGGCACAGGTTTTTATCAATGCCACTCAGTGGGGGCAACCTCTGGGAAGTTGTCAACAGCTACATGCTGACCATAAAGTAGAGTCTTAGAATAATACAGCACAGAAATAGGCCCTTCAGCCCACTGGATCTGTGCTGACCATCAAGCACCCATTCACACTAATCCCATTTTATTCTCCCCACATTCCCATTAACTCGACCACTCACCCATGCACTAGGGCCAATTAACCTACCAACCTGTGCATTTTTGGGATGTGGGAGGAAAGAATAGCCCATGGAGGAAACCCATGAGTTCACAGGGAGAAAGTGCAAACTCCACTCAGACAGCACTGAAGGTCTGCTGCCTCAGAGGTGAGGTGGACTAGTTGCTTCAAATGCAATGTTGCTGAAACCAAGAAGAGAGAATGATGTTGGAATGTGTGGCCCTTCACTCCATGATGTTGAATTTGGTGCACCTGATGAGTGTCAAATCACCATTCTTTCCACCTACCAGAGAATGTATACTGATTTTATTTTACTTTAAAGACATGGCTGGAAGATTGAAGTGGTTCTCAGTCATTTATTAACTGGAACTGAAATGTAAATTTGAGAGTTTTCATGATAGGAACGAGTGAATTTTCATCTGTGAAGCAACCATTATTCAGTTTTGAAAATGAAAATCCAATTAAGAAGACGAGGGTATTGGACATAGGAGGAGGAGCAGCTATATGGCCCCTCAAACCTGCACCGTCATTTGGTCTGATTGTGGCTAATCAGATCTTGGCTTCAGCTCCACCTTCTTGCTTGATCCTCACAGTCCTCAATTCCTCCACAGTCTAAAAATCTATCAGTCTCAACCTTAAATAAATTTGATAACTCCATTACCTCAGTTCTCATAGGCAGAGGATCCCAGTGGTTCACAGCCCCATGGCCAGGATGAAAGCCAAACTGAAAGAAATTCTAGAGAGAATAACTAGAGATGAGAGATTAAACGGGCAGCCCCTTATTCTGAAATTATGCTCCAAAGTTCCAAATTTTCCCTTGACAAGAAACTTCCCTTTAGCAACTACTCAGTCAGGTCTTCTCAGAATCTGTCAATAAGATTGCCTTTCATTCTTCCAAATTTCTGTGAGTTTATACCCAGCCTACTCCATGATATCATGTAAAACAACTCCTTCATAAAACTGCCTCCAATGCACATATATCCTTTCCTGAATGAGACTTAAATTGCATGCAGTACTCCAAATGTGTTCTCACCAAAGCAGTTGTAGCAAGTCGCAACCACTTTTGTACACCATCCTTTTTACCGTAAAATTATTTCTAAAATATTGTAGTAGCATTAATAACTTAATTGTAAATGCCTTTGTGGAAGAATTTAATAAAGCCAGTGTCAGGTAACCAAGCCAAAGGAAAAAAACTAGAGGCAGGTTTTGAGATAGAAGAGAAAGATGTGGAGAAGCACAGAGATTTGGGGATGGAATTCCAGGGCTCTTGGCCCATAATAGATCCTTAAAGCCTGAAATATATGATTTCTAAATCAAATATTCCTAAGTTCTCTGCAAGGATGCTGTGTAATCACAATGAAATCATTGGTTGGAAGATTATGAGCAATGCATCCATGATTTTTTGGAATGCTATGGCCTCGGGTAAGAATGAGCACTGTTTTTAGGCCCATGTACCTAGATATTTTTCCAACAACTAGAATTGATAAACTTCTAAAATAGTAACAGTTCATAGAATCGTAGAATTGTTAATGCACAGAATACCATTCAGCCAATTGAAGCCATTCTGGTAAAGTAATCCTGTCCTTTTCACCCCTGCTGTTTTTCTCTGGGCATGCAGATTATTCTTTCTCAAGTACCTTTCCAGATTCAGGCAATGAGTTCTAAATCATAACCACTCTCCAAGTAAAAAAAAATTATCTTGCACCTCTTGCCCCAGGCTTTAACTTGGTATTCCCTGGTTGTCGAAACATCTGCAAAAGGTAACTGGTTTTTACTAGTTATCTCACTTAAACCAGTCATTATCTTGCACACTTCTATCAAATCTCATTCAACTGACTTTGCTTTATGGAGAGCAACCTCAGCTTCTCCAGTCAAATCTTTTGGCTGAAATCCTTCATCCCTGATCACTCTTTTCCGCAGCTTCTCGAGGACCTTCACATTTCTCTTAAATGTGGTAATCAGAATTAGATGCACTAACCAGTGTTTGGTACAAGGTTTAACATCACTTTCCTGCTTTTGTACTTAATGCCTCTATTTATGAATGCCAGGATCCTATATGGTTTACTAACTATTCTCTCCGTGTTGGCAGTTTCAAGAACTTATGCACATGTACTTATTTCCTGAATACCCTTTGAATGGAGTCATTTAATTAAAATTATTGTTCCTTATTAACTTCTCCAAAGAATATCACTCCACGTTTCTCTATTAACTTTCATCTGCCACTTCTCTGCTCACTCACCCAACCTATGTCTTCTCGCAATCTGTTACTCTCCTCCTCACACTTCCAAGCTTTGTGTCAGAAACCAACTTTGAATTTTTTTTCTGCACACCCATTACTTATTGATCTATAACAAATATACACCCAGCGCCAACTCCTGGAAAACATTATTATCTACTATCCGCCATTTGAAAAACAACCAATTACCATTCCTGCCTGCTGCTCTGATTTAAGCCAATCTTCTATTCTTGCTGCCTTTATTTTTGACGAGGCTGCTCGCTTCAGCAGTCCGTCAAGGTTGCAGATGACATTCTAGTTCTATGGGTTTTGCAGTGCCTGATGACACCTACAAGGGATCTGTAGACTCTTCCTCAAATGTAGCAGGTGGAGCTTGATGGGGCAGGTAGACAGGTTGTTCACATAGTTGAGACCTCTTTCTGCTATTTGCACTTTGCCTCCGTGAGATGAGATGAGATGAGATATCTTTATTAGTCACATGTACATCGAAACACACAGTGAAACACACCTTTTGCGCAGAGTGTTCTGGGGGCAGCCCGCAAGTGCCACCACGCTTCCAGCACCAACATAGCATGCCCACAACACCTAACCCATGCGTCTTTGGAATGTGGGAGGAAACTGGAGCACCCAGAGGGAACTGAGCACCTGGAGGAAACCTACGCAGACATGGGGAGAACGTACAAACTTCTTACAGATAGTGGCCGGAATTGAACTCTGGTCGCTGGCGCTGTAATAGCGTTATGACCGTGCCTGCCACTGGAGAGGTTTGAAGTGATCACTGCCTTATTATATTCTTATCATTTTAAGCTACCTTAGATCAGGGATACACATGAGTTGGAGGGGATGTTACATTTTTAAAGGAAACTTTTGAGGACATGCTTGTACTGTTCTCTATCCTCCTGGAAATGACGCTGTGATGGATCTTGGGGTACAGGGCCCATTTTGAGTCTCGTATCAGGAATTCAGATAATGTGTTCCCCCATCTAAGCTGTTTGAAGATGATTAGAGCCTCGATTCTTACAATGACCTACCCTGTGCCAGGCAAAGTCATTGCAAAAGACTGAACTTTCATTGGAGCAATAACATCTATCTGGTTTCTTTTTGCTCCACCAGTCTTCTCCACCCCTTTACTGGATTCAAAATTATTGTGCTGTGGGTGTATGTAGTTTTGTAATGAGCCATCCTACATTTGTACCTGGGTGGTGTTCATCAGCCATTGCCCAGACCTTAACACTTGCAATGGATTTCAGTGAACATTAATAGAGCCTAAGAGTGCTGAAAAATGTTCTCTGCTCAAAGTCTTCAAGCCAATTGTCTTGCTAAAATGAACTCATTCAATGTAAGCAGTGGATCAAACTTTGATGTATGCATTCTGCACGATTCAGTTCAATTAAACAATGGCACAAAGAATTCAACAGAATCCCCTTGAGTATTATCCTAAATAATTCTTGGTTAAATGATCAGATTTTCTGATGGGCCAGTCTTTCAAAATTATGGAAGAGGCAACCCAGTTTCCCAGAAGCACAGACAATAATCTTATAAACAAACCCAAGAGGAAATTTCAAAATAATTTTGTTTAGGCACTGCCATGGTGCTAGTGGGGCAGAGCATTCCTAGTGTGTTAAGCCATACAAGCCAGGGAGACCTAATATTCACAAGTAAACTGGGCTTGGGTTGCATAGCAGTTTGGATGCTCAGTTTCCCCAGCAGAGCAAGGGAAGCAACCAATGAAGATCGTCTCTTCTCATTGCTGTTCAGTGCCCCCTACTGGAAGGTATGCATGTGCTGGAAACAGCATCTGGCTTGTGTGTGATGCCTTCTATAGTGAAATAGCCTGCCAACACTGACTTATCAAGGTTGGTCAGTGGGACTAGACAGATACTGAAGAAATGTTAATAGAAACATTAGCCAAAATAGAAAATAAAAGTCAAATCAAAAACATTTGAAATCCCATATACTATGGTTGTCAGATGAGGTGGAGAGGATTACATTCCTTTTAAAGGTATTTCTCCTGCCCCCATTAGCATCCCCTCATAATTCCAAACCCCAGTTGTTTAAGAGGTTTTATTCATTATAATAAGGTAATCCTGGTCTGAAAGTTTTAGGTTATCTGGAGACCTGTTCCTTATGGAAACTTTTCATTATAAACATTTTCATTATAAACAAACTTTTCATTTGTTCTATTATGGAGGAATTTAGGATAGAGGGATATATGGGAGGAAGGGTTTAGATAGTCTTAGGAGTGGTTTGAAGGTCAGCACAACATGGTGGGCCGAAGGGCCTGTATTGTGCTGTAATGTCCTATGGTTCTATGGTTCTAAATGATAATGGCCTGTAAACCTTCCAGTCTGTACAGCTTGCTTCAATCTGATTTGTTTCTTCGCTGCATTCAGGTCAATCATAGAGTGTTTATAGAAGCATTTTATTCTGACTTCATGATTTAGCTCAGGATAAAAGGGATATTGTTTTTTGAGCTCTTCCTTAAAATCTCAGAGCTTTGTTTTAAAGAAGTGCAGTGATAAACCTATCTATGAAGCTGCTTCCAATCCTTCCAGGAGCATGAGTGAGTGAAGTTGATCCTTTCTCGTTGAAATTCAATCAAGGGCATTAAAGTGTAAACCAGTTGGAAAAACAAAGAGCTTAGGGAAATCAGATGCGTAAACAACAACAAACATGTACTTTGTAATCTTCTTAGAGAAATTAATGAAGGGAAAAACCCCTGTGCTTGAAAGGATAATGATCCGCTGCGATCATATAACAGCCCTGGGAGGATCAGTCTGGAGGTGAGAACGAAGCAGACTAGATTAAAGTAAACCCCCACAGGAATAAAGAAAAATTAGGAACAAGGATCACAGCCAACCCATTCACGCATCCAAAAAGATTTTCTGGATGTGGGAGCATAGATCTCAGTTTATTATACTGGAACTCACAAAGACTATAACATTGATACTGTCAGCTTCATAGTCTCGTTTGATTTTCCTGTTTAAAAAAAATAAACTGTTCCTTGGAGTTTGAAAGCAACATAAATAAAGGATTTATCCAGTGCAAATATTTTCTCCTCATAGGAATTAAGCCTTTGTGTTGAAAATGTACTTACTTTATAGCATTTTCCTTTGTTTTTGCTCCAAGCCAATTGCATTCCCCTGACATCCAATGATATTGCATTCCTTGATGGACAACTGTGGCTATGATGCAGATTCTTCCTCAAACAAATTATGCAAACAAAGGAGGTAAGTCTTGTTTTTCTAATGATGATGTCTTTAATCTGGTTTTTGATCTAATAGGCTGCATCCTGAAAGTTTGATATGGGCCAGTGGAAGTGCTGAAAGATCAGTGTTACAAGGAAATAAATGTTGATTTGATTATAATGCCTCTGATAAGAAACAGCAGTTGTTTTCCAAGAAGCCTTTAGAAGAAGCTCTTCATTAGTTCTAGTTATCAAGTGATTGCTTCAATCCCTACCAAATAATTTGCAGACTAGCCTGGTTCATTTCTGCTAGCAAAATGCATTTAACCATGAGACGGCAAGATTGACCAAATAAAGTTAAATTGCTAAGTACAATTCATACTGTTTCCTTGCTCTTCTGAAATGACAAATGCATATTTGGAATTGAAGATCATCATCCATCTTTTTTTATATATATTTGGCTAACCAAAAGTCAGCGAGTGCAGAAAATCTTCTGTGAACATATTCCATGAGATTTTGTTCTTCAGACTTTTTTTTTAACTGAAGCAAACTATATTAAGAACAACAAATACAGACCTTGTAAAGACCATATGGGCAGAAAGCTACATGATGTGGCTACCATTGCCCTGCTTGTCATCCCCAATCATGTTTAGTATAATCCTTGTTTTAATTTACTCTGCTTGTATGGCACCAATCTTGCCAGTGCATTCCTCCGGGTCCCTTCATTCCTGCCATTTATGACAAGGAATATGCAAAGGCACAATTATTCATCCGCTAAGGTGACAGAGAAGGGCTCTGCCTGGGAATATGTTTTCAGTGGCTCAGCATCTTAATGTCAGTTGCTTAAACACTTTGCAGTTACAAGCAATTCTTCAGAGACCATTTTATTAATATGTTGATCTGAGAAGCGATTAGGCTTGGTATACATGAATAAGTATATTTATTTCGGGAGAGATAATCTTTTAGACTGATGGTGTGAATAGGCCCTTATAGTGTGCTACTGCTATATTATTTCAATGTATTTGCTTGGTTTTATTCGGAGTTGACTTCAGCTGTTGTTTTGTTTATTTCAAGATTATATCTTTAGCTTATTTCACACAATGATGTAAAGTGCAGTCAGGAAAAATGCAAGAAGTCTCAAGTGCGGCATTCAGTTTCTTCATGCCATGATGTATTGCATTTGCCACGGTCAGAGCAGTTTTAACAATGGCTTTCATTTTCTTCTGCTCTGAAACCATTTTCTTTTTGCAAGGCCTATTCTCTGACACTTCTCTTGCCTTTTCAGGGTATCATTTGCAATTTAAAGCTCACCTGGTGTGTGCACTAACAATAGGCTTCAGCATGAAATGGTTCAAGGCCTGCCTGCATGCCTAATGAGGTTGATGTTGAGCTATTTAGCTCTTTGTCCCACCATAATATCTACTTAATGCAACTCAATGGGAGTGGATTGTTGGAAGCGTTAAAGATTCTATTAAGTCTTTACAAAAGCCACTCTATTCTGCTTCCAACTCTATAGTGGTGGCAGCATAAAATTTAAGAACGCAATAGTGGGAACAAGTGGTCCAAATGAGACCATATAAAGAAAATCTGTTAGAAATTTTAAAGAAAGTTTGTTACAAAAAAAATAAGACCCTTTATCTACAAGATTATGACAATTGTTCATCACAGTACAGAATTTGTGACATTCAGAGTTTTATTCAGCAAGTTTAAAGTTAAACACTATTATATGCATCGGCCCTTCAACCTCTTTCATTATTTGCACTTCACTTTAAATGTTTCTAAATCTGATGAGGTCAAAGGGCAGCAGCAAAGGAACAATAAAGCAATATAGATTAATTCACAAACCAGGCTCCACCTGTTATTTTTGCAGAAGATTATTTAAACCCTAACCTCTTAGAATAACACATAACACAAAAAAATTGTATTTATTCAGGCTTTTTTATTTTTTCCTTGTGGGATTTTATCAGACACGTATGGTGCTAGCCACCAGCCAGGAAAAGCAGAATGTAGTAGGGCCAGGATTTCACACACTTGGCTTGAGGAGGGGGGTAGTAAGCTTTCTTTTCAGACATGGTAAAACCCTCCATCTGGCCACCCTAAACTCTCAGTTAGCTTGTTCAACTTGCTGTCAGCTGATTGGGCTTTCTGAAGCAGAAGTAACAACATCAATAGTGTAAACCCTTGCCACTTGAGAGTATTACATTTCATTTCATGCTTGACTTAATCAAAACTGGGGAAATGAAATTTACACCTTTTTGATGTTCTTTTCCCTGCTGTTTAAGAGAAAAAATCTTAACCCTTTTGATCTTCACAAGGACCTACTAAATGACCAAATATGCCAAGCTGCCAGGAGCAGACGGCTGGCAGTTGCCAAGTTATGTCAGGTCAACATTCAGGCACTTACTGCTGCACTGCTTCAGCAGAAGCCCCAAAATGGAAAATGACAGTTGCTGTAGAAGTGCTGGTTTAATTACTCATTGGTGTGATGAGCCCTCAGATCCAGCCAGGCTCAGGGAGAAGTCTGTATCTTGCTGGCTGTGTGCTGCTATCCAGCATCACTGTGCACTGTTTGCTCCTCTTAATGAAACCAGGGTTGTTAAGGCTGTTGGCAGCATCCTGCTGCTCATGGCACTGTGGTTGATCGTGACAAACACATGCAGGAAAAAAATTAGTTTTTTTTCTCTCTCTCTCGGAAGCTTCCAGAGGCTCGGTCGCTCTCCTGCAGGCTTTCCGCCTTTTTCTCACCCTTACTAAAGCCTCCATTTGTGACTTGATGAAAACATTTGTGATAGATAATCAGATGCTTGTGTCTTGCGGGGAACAACGTCGTGTTTGTTAAATATAAATTACCATTAACGCAGATAGCATTGCAGAAGGCAAAGGGTTTTGACACATTTTCAATGAAGCAGGCTGGGTTTCGATGAAGGGAGCCAAGTGCCTGTAAAGAAACTTGTCTGGGACCGTGATGTTCGGACAGTTTTTGTGTGACAAGATACATAGTTTCTATTCAGCTACATGGAGATTATTGGTTACTATAGTTTCACTAATGCTCAATTGAAGCTGATGGCTAAGCTGAACAGAATAGGTTAAAAGGTGCCGATGTTCAGACCCAAGAAACCACATGTTGAGAGTCAGGGACCAAACAAAACAAAGAGCACATCTCTGTGTCCTTTGATGTCTTCTCTGAGGGTTGTAGAATGAGAAAAAAGAATATTTTGCCCTCAGATAGGATTGCTCGATGGGACCTATGACAATGCTTCAGTGTGAAGACACAATCTAATGGTTCAAACAAAATAGGGCAATAAAAAAAACATCCACTGGCATGCATATTTATTTTGAATTTATTTCTCATATCTTTTGAAACTAATATATTTTTCTCCCTCTAACCTGCTTTACCAAAATGAAACACATTACACCCACTTAGGTGACTTGGCCTATTAGGATCCGTTTGCATTTACTGGATGAATTGTCTCCACTGTAACACTAATCAGTTTAAAAAGTAGGAGAAATTAGTATTTATTTCTTTAATACTTACTGAGGTTCTTATATCCAATAAATGACATGTTACCTTACCCATTGTTAGGATCCAATATCTGATAGGGTGACTGTGTCATCGTGTGGTAGAATGCACATCCGATGCCCTGAAACGTCATTTTATTTTTGTTACTGTTGTAAGGTGGAGGAGTGCCTATGGCATCTAATGTTTTTATGTGGTTTCTGACATAAATCAACAATGGAGGCGACTTTATTTGTTCAGTGCTGGAGAGAAAAAGCCAAAAATATCACAGGTAAATAAAGGAGCTGTTTAATAATTATAAACCTTCCAATATTTTTAAGTCAAATAGGCATGCATAATGCTCATGGACTTTGCATAAATCGTTTTATTTTAAATATGCTGCAATTAAGAGGTGAAGCTTCTGTTTATTTCTTCAAATGTTTAATCTTTGGTCTGTATTAAGACCCCTCTATGGCAGAACCAAAATATGTTTTTTTGTGTGGCACTGGAATATCACACTTCACAACAGGGGTGAACCACGGGCTATGAGATGCAGCGTAAAATGAAAATATTACATATATTCAAGATATTTTGGAAGGCAAATATTCATTTGGGTTGGAGCCTCAGGCAATGAGCAGTAACCACCAGCGCTAACATATATTAAATCATGCTCATTGTCTCTTAGTTCATGTTTAATTTATATCCAGCAAGCTCTAGGTCCTGGTTTTCATATAAGAATGTAATTTGTACTAACTGTGCTCACCAAGTAAACACTTTAAGAAAATTCAATCCTTATAGAAAAAAAGTCATCAAACAATAGCTTTGGGATCACTGTCCTTGAATTTGAGTCTTTAGTGATGCATCAGTGGGTTTACAATATGCAGAATTACCAGGCATATTAATGACCAGATGCAGTACCAGCCCATTCTCCTCACTGAAATCTTCTTATGCAAATACCCCATGAATCCAGTTCAAAGGGATGGTTTCAAAATGAGCTACTACGCACATTCAGATGAGTCCTTTCACTGCCTGGGAGAGGCCCTGTAAAGAAAGTGACATGAGAGAAGTTTGGACACTTGTTTTTATACTGAACATGATCCTGTTATTATAATCTTATACTAGTTTCTTGCTCAGTTTGGTTTTTGATTTTTAAGTATTTAATAGAGGGGGATAATCCCAGCCTTTGTACCACTGTGTACTAAATTTGGCACTCAATGAGAAATTGTTGTGTTTGGTTGCATGTTTAAACCATCTTTTCAGTTAAGAAGGGTTATGGCACTGAATAGTCTTTTGGACTCGATAATTGCCTGCATTTTGCATAAGAATGTAGGAGATTTTATTAGCAAATTAATTAAATACACTTTGAAGTTATAATTTGTAAAACATTTTAATTAATATTTTCTGAACTATGGATATAAAATGCAGTAAATATTTTAGCATGTTATCATTTTGCATTTGGAACCGATAAAAGTGTTTGCAAATGTTGTAAATGTTAAAGGAAAAAAACAACTTTAATTTGGTTCTTCAGCTAAGCTGTGTTATAGTATTAGATTTTCAGCAAATAATGCATTGAACTGGTTGATAAAAATGCAGATTTGAAATTGATGATGTGAAGCTTATTTTCTATTATAATTTTAAGTGTTGATTGTTTAAGAATTAAGGTTAGTTCAAAACTAATATTAGGGCTAGATAAAGGAGAGTTGTATTTGATCTTTAGACTAAAAATACATGTGGAGCTGGGTTTCAAAAACATGTACAACAAGGGAAAGAAGTAGACATTGGTTAAAAGATAATTAATGGGATATTGTTGATATGAATCTTTCTTTAGAGTGCTAATTTTAGTAAATAATTATGTAGATCTATTTTTTGCTTTAAACCTTTTGGCACTATTATCCAAATGCTTGAAGAAAAAAAATAATCATCATTGATCATTAATTTTGTTTCAAAATTCTTAAGTGAATGATCTAATTTTGGAAGTGCAACAAGGAGCTTAAGTGAAATTTATATTGTATGTAATTGCTGTTTTAAATCTCCTGCACAAGTAAAAGTTAATGACTCAGTGGCCACTGGCGGCAGCACTTCACAAAGCATTTGAGCCCATCTTTCATTAGATGGTTCATAGGCAAATGCTACTGTAATCGTGCAGAGGTAGGTAACATTACTTGACAGCCAAAATAAAAAGAAACATTTGACTGTTGCAAAATTGAATTTTTATATGATTAAAAGATCATTTGTGCCATAAGTGCTCAAGAAACTATAAACCCACAGACAGAGTTGAAAGCTTATGCATTGAAAATAGAAGTGAAGTATTCATTCTATTCTGAATATGAGGAAAGGATGCATAATAGAAAACTGCACAACAAAAGTTTGAACAACAAAAGTATAAAACTCATTTTCATTTGAATGCTGGAGATGTCACATCTTTGACTGAGTGATTCTATGTAAAGAATACATTCACAATAATACATTTATTTAAAAAAATGAGACAATTAGATTAAAGACATATCAAAACCATACTGGCAGAAGTATTAAGTATTTTTTTAAGCTAGGTGAAGCCTAAACTTAGCTTGTTCGCTAAAAGCATGCTTTTTGTAAATTGAGGTAGATATACAGCCAGAACAATTCATAGAACTCCAAATAAATGACTTAAGGAGTTCATGAAAATGTCGTTAATCTGTCTCATTTAATCCTTCTCAATTGATTCCAGTGTGTGTGTAGATTTTGAGAATTGATTCTCAAGTAAGAATGTTAGTCCACTGTGCTGCTGAGCCAGAAACATTACACGCTGATCAAACTTTGTCTGCAGATGAACGCGGAACCTGATTTCAGCACAACCACCACCCCTTTCACCCAACTGGTGTATCTTATTCAGTTAGTTTGTGGGGCCACAACTTGTTTTTAAAATGTCTATAAAAGCCAAACTGCCTATTTACCTATAAATTTTAAACTTTATATTTTTGCATTGTATAAAGGAGAATTGTATAAAAGAGAATTGTATAAAAGTAAAACAAAATAGTCATGTAACTAATTATTCACAGAATGGCTGAGCCAGAACTTGCAGCGAAATGCTAGTAGTTCCATATCAGATTGCTGGCACTTCATTGCATAAATGTCATAAGATTCTGGACACCCATCCAAATGTAGAATTCCCAAACCCGTTAACCATTCTTTGGGATTTTGAGAGGTGCTTGTTGATGTTGGACTTCTCATGGAATCTGCCCAAAACAAACCTGAGCCAGGTTAAACTGAGGAGCAGGGCGATGTATTAGATAATGCACATTTTTTGAATTAATTCAGTTTACTTAAATGTTTTTTCATTATTATTTAACAGTTCTCATACAATGGTAACCACATTGTTTTGTATTTGTTGGAACACCACTTTCTTGCATGACAGGGGACAAACAATTGTCACCAGTAGCAGTAGACAAACAGTGGTTCAATGGCTTAGCACTCCCAGAGGAGATACTGATGGCCAATCTGGGAGTGGTAGTCACATTGTCTCACCTGATTCTTCTCCAATCACACTTAACCATCCCTTCTGACTCACAGAGTACAGATAATATAAGCATGGATTTCCTAGTTGCAAACCCTCCCCTCTTCATAGTTTCACAGGACTCAGATGAAGACTTCAAGAGAGCAGCCCACAGACTAAGACTGAGGGATATGCACCATGAAATGCTTGATCAGTTGTCAGGCCTACTGAAAAGCCTATGTGCAATGGCAATGAAAATGAGGAGTCCTCATCCAGTCTTGGATCTGGCTTGGCATGAATCTGGAGCCCATCCTTTCTGGTATGGAAGTGAAGTCCAGCTCCATTTCAACAGCTGCAGACCATTCTTCACTGAGCATCTAGTGCCTTATGTCACAGCTTAAGCAGAAGCCACCCACTGAGAGCAATGGAAGCTCAGTCATCTTCCATCAGAGCTGTGTATACCAGTGTTCCAAGGGACTTTAAGGATGTCAGAGCTGCTCAACAATCTGTCCTGTAATAGATTACAAGGACTGCTGAGCCAAAAGCCTGAGGGATTGGCAATGGAAAGCAAATTGTCCGTTCTTGGGATAACAAAATTCATGCTCCCAGCACTGCCACTCCACCGGTCCCATTGCTGTTCTCTGACAGTCAGTCAGCCTGGATGCTGAAGCTTGAAGCCAGATATTTTATTCAGAGTGGGTCAAGTTTGTCCAGCAGCACCGTATTGCAGCTTCCTTCACTGCAAGTCGCTGGGCTTCCTACAGCCATGCTGCAGCCGTAAAGGGCATTAAGTAGGAACACCAGAACTGGTAAAGGCATGGAGAAGGCAAGAAGTAAGGAAGAGTGATGAGCTGAGGATTTTCTGGTTTCGGTAATGGCTGGAGGAAAAGCAATGGTGAATGTTATTCTGTAATTTTGGTCAGGTGATACTGGGATGATTAGAAACAGCGGCAAGGTAAGATGGGCAGTAGTCAAGTGGAGAAACTGATTAAGTTAAATGAAATTGCGGCCTGAGAATTCTTCTCTGATGACCCACTCAGAAAGGGGTTGTCATTTGTTGCATCCTTCCCTTCTTTTCTTCATCCTTTTCCCCCTTTCTTCCTCTACCACAGAGCAAGGGCAGAGCCGATATTACTGCCAGATTATGGAGAACACAAAAGGTGAACTCAGATTTAGAGTTTTGCTCTGCAGGGAACTGCAAAGTGCTTCCAGCACAGTCCAGGTATTGGGATCCTTCAGAACAGTGGTCTGTTCATGGGCCAGGCTCTCACTCTGAGCATTCACTTCTTGTGCATCACCTTTAAAGTAGGTTAGGAGAAAGGGAATCAGAAGGGGGCTCATGTTTTCAAGTAATCACTGTTTGTGCCTCAGAAATGATGGAATAATGGGCTGTTGCAATATGAAAGGCTTGTCACTGCACACTGGATATCAGATATTGACTAACATCGTCTTCTGTGTATGGTTGCAACTCGGCTAGGTCTTTAGGCAATGAAATCCCTTAAGGTTGTGGATCATCTCAAGACAATGTGAGTGGAGTAATTTGCTTCTAACACATTCAGGAAGCCTGCAGTCTCAGCACTTCCATGTTCCTGTATTCTCCTTCAAGTAGGAGGGGGCTAAATTTGGCTCCCCTGGAGTAGAGAACACCTTGTGAAGTCTCTATGCTGCAAATTTGAAAATATTTCCAATGACCCTGCAGTATCCTGGAAAAACCGAAGGTGTAGATGTTGTTAGCTGCTACTAGCAATGACATTCTGATTCTGCTCCATGGCTACACTTGTCACCGTAGTGTGGAGTGGCAGATGCTGCAAAACACGTGAGGGAGTTGTGGTCAGGTTATGTATAACTAGTCTGAAAGTGGCCAATGTTTGCCAACTGGGAGGGACCTCAGAGAGGAACCTGTGAGAGATGGTAGGCTTGGACCATTCTGTTGGAATAGATCTGAGTGCACTAAGGAAGAACAGATGACATTCAATGTCTCAAGCCCATTACATTACAGTTGATTTGTACCTGAAATCTTCTCTCTAAATGTTGATCTCTATCCAAGGACACCCTTGCTTAAAAATCATGCTGCAGTTGTCCAGCATTTTAAGCCTTTACATTTTGGATGATTAAATACTTCCTGATTTTAACCCCAAGTTAACAATCTAATTTTAACATTTTGGTCCCTTTTTTCTAGAGCAAGTGGTATGTCATATGTACCCTGTAGATTTCTTCTGATGGATGTGCATGCACTTCCAAGGCCAATATAGCCTTGTTGTAGGTAAGATACATAATTGAATGCTGCAGACTTGGTCAGATGAGAATCAGAAGCAAAATTCTTCAGATATTAGAAATCTGAAATAGGAAATTTTGAAAATACTCAGTAGATCAGGCAGCATCTGTGAAAAGAGGAATAAGTTAACTGTTTCAGATTAACCCACTCATATATTATGACTATGCCCCTTTGTAATTTCCTGCTTCAATATGCATAACTTAACATGCCTCCGAAGCAAGCAAGGTTTGATGTACAACTTCTTATTCTTTCATCTAAATCATTGATATGTATACCGAAAAGCTTAAGTAACAATACAGATCACAACAATCAGAGTACATTATATTTACTCCTTCTTTCTGTTTCTGACTACTCACTAGCTGATAATCCATTCACAAGATTAGTTCCAATAACATCTGGTTTTTGCCTTGTAAATAATCAGTGGCTGGAGCCTAATCAAATGCCTAAATGCCCATCATGTTAGTGACCTTCCTCAAAAGTTTTAAGGAGATTAATCAGACAGGATCTACCATTCACAATTCCCTTTGTTCAGCCATATTTGCTTGTATCGTCAGTTACTCTCTTAGTCCATAAGATATAGAAGCAGAATTAGGCCACTCAACCCATTGAGTCTGTTCCACCATTCAATAATGGCTGATTTTTTTTCCAACCCCATTGTCCTGCCTTCTCCCTGTGAACGTTAACCCCCTTACCACTCAAGAACCTATCCACCTCTGCCTTAAATATACCCAATGACTTGGCCTCCACAGCCCTCTGTGGCAATGAATTCCACAGGTTCACCACCCTCTGGCTGAAGAAGTTCCTCCTCATCTTAGTTTTCAAGTGTCATCCCTTTATTCTGAGGCTGTGCCCTTGGATCCTAGACTTTCCTACTCATGGAAACATCCTCTCCACGTACACCCTATCCAGGCCTTTCAGTATCTGGTAGGTTTTGATGAGATTTCCTCCCCCCCCCCCCCCCCCCCCCCCCATTCATCCTTCTGAATTCAATATCCCTTAATCAAATTTCCACTCCTTGGGGGAAAAGGAAGGGGAAGGCTGCAATGGGAATGTTTTGAGGTAGGGATGGTCTTCCGTTTAGGATTATCTAGGTTTGTTGAGTTTGGAGACTAGCAGATCTCCAACTATGAGCTAATATATTGGCGACTACAACAATGAAGCAAGGAAGACCTGAAAAAAACTGACCGTGAAAGAAGAGGGCAGTGACAAATATGACCAGGGCAGGTTTGAACTCTGACTGTAAAGTAAAAGTATGGATATGGTGAATTGATTTAAACAACTAGCATCGCAAGTCAAAAGTGAGGACATTGGTTCAAATTTCCCATTCTCTCCAAGAACAGCAGCTGTAACCAATCAGCAGGCTTGCACCTGGTTTCCCATGTTGCTCAGAGGCATGTCAGACTAAATCATCTAAGTCTTTTATCTGTATAGAAAGATAAGCCCAGGAATTGCTGTTTCTCTGATAACTGTGGCCTGCTAAAAGCTTTTGGTTTACATGCAATTTTGCTGCTTTCATTCTCTGAAGATTCTTTTCCCCTTCCATGGCGTGTCAACCAATGGGAAGAGAGAGCAGCAATAAATTCAGTAAATAAGCTGTGAGCCTCAATTAGGATGTAATTAAGCTCCAGCAAAAGCACAGCTATGACAAACCAAGCTGATTACATACCAAATTGATGTAGATTTCGATCGAATTGAGAGTAATACCAAGGGGATGCAAACCTGCTGGAAGGACACGGCGCAAAGGCACACACTTCGAACACTAATGGCTCTTCCTGCACAACCACTGCTGCCAGTAGCACGTCATGCACCAGGCTTGGGAGGCACATACACCCAAGGAAAGAGGAAAGAAGGAAGAATGGTATTTATATAGCGCCTCTCATGTCCCTTTCAGAAATATCCTGGAGAATGTTACAGCTCACGAAGTACTTTTGAAGTATAGTCATGGTTATAAAGTGGGAAACACAGCAACCAAATTGTGCAGAGTAAAAGCAATGCAATAATGATCAGATAATCTCTTTTAGAGATCTAAATTATGAGATAAATATTAGTCAGGGTACCAGGCATAATTCACCAACTCAGTGTTGTAAGATCTTTTACGTCAACCTAGAAAACAGATGGTCCTCTGTTTAAGGACTCATCTGAGAGATACCACATTTAACACTGAAGCACTCCCTCAGTACTGGAGGTTCACCCTAGGTTTCTGTGTTTAAATCTTGAGAACCTTTATAACCGTCTGACTCAGAGCTACAGCTGATACCAACAAGATTAAATGCATCAACAATCACACCTTTTATAGGAATGGGAAGAAAACTCATATTCTTGACTTGAATATTGTGCTGGCAAAATGCAAAAGGACCCAGTATCTGCAATCTCTCTAATATCTGTGTGGCTTTGGCAGCCAAATGGCTGATGTTACAGATGTTCCCTGTCATAACCTGGAAAATGCCCCTGGCACAAAATGTAAGGGTTATGGTTGCTTTGACAGTCTCTGTTCTTGCTGTCCCCATGTTTGAGGTTGTCATAGGTCTTTGCAAATAGGATGCTACAGATGTGTAACTGACTCTGAGCCTCCAGCAACAGAAAACTGTGCCTCGGGATGTGAAGTCAATAGGTGGATATTGGCAAGCCCCGGACACTGCATTGCTGGTTCTAACTGGCAACCTCTCTCAGATTCTCCTTGCCCTTATTCCACAACTGCCACTGGCACAATTCTGTATGCCAGCAGCATTTTGCAAACTTTGATGATGACAAAGCTAGATTGGTTATCAATAGTCTGAAAGCAAAGTTGCCCCAGATCTGTTACAAGTATTATCCTAAATTTAAAACACAACACATGTATTTCTATGAATAACATGTGCAAAAATTGTTTTTGTGCTCAAAAAAAGTTGCAATCAATAAGCATTCTTAATGAGCTACCCGTACATCGATAACCTTTGAACTCTGGATAGATTATATTGAGGGCTGCAGTGTCATTTCTGTTTGTCCTTCATTTGCACTGTTTGGAATAATTTTCATCTGATACACTATTTCTTGTGCCAATGATCCAGGACCTGAGACATAAGTTTTAAGCAATTCAAAAGAGAGAGGCTGCCTGGATTCCTGGCATATGATAATACCTGATACCCATTTCACATAGGTAGTATCTGAACGTTTTGAAGAATTTCCCTAAGCTGGCAAGTTATTGCCTTAAGTGCCAATGATGATTAGATTTGCATTGCAGATATTTTTATGGCACAATATGTATTTCAAGTTACAATATGTGCTCCAAAGTTCTGTAACAGTTCCTAACTGATGCTCAGTGTGCGAGAAGTACACGGTGCTCAGCCACAGAAACTGTTGCCTTCTTTCACTCAATTATCTTTCAAATGCAATGTAGTCACTACAGTTTTAAGACCATGCTGATTGTTGATACAATAATAAATGGCGAGACAAACTTTTTGAGGCAACCAAGTGTGAGAGAAGTGAATTAACATTACCTAAGGTACAATCATACTTTTTAACTGATTGGACAATGTCATTTCAAATGTGTGTGCTGATTCAGATTCCTTGCATTGTTGGAAACTT
Organism: Pristis pectinata; assembly: GCF_009764475.1. Taxonomy (NCBI): domain Eukaryota; kingdom Metazoa; phylum Chordata; class Chondrichthyes; order Rhinopristiformes; family Pristidae; genus Pristis; species Pristis pectinata. The sequence goes on along the minus strand of NC_067417.1, from coordinate 34,800,501 downwards.
GCCAACTTCTGCAAACCTATTGCCTGAAGATATCACCAGAAAGGATTCATGTAACTTACAGAAAAGGGGAAAAAGTACTGATTTCTTTTATCAGACCTAAGTTATTATTGTAGTAACTCATGAATGTAATAATAATACTTTTTGTGATTTGAAACAGCCTTGTCTTATGCACATCAAACATCCTGAAGTTGTTTATATTAATATTTGGTAAGCTGCTTTATTTCATTGTGTGTGATTGTAATGTGAGCAAAAACCACAGTTGCGTTCACTTATTTGCAAGCATCTTGCAAATTATCGTTACTTAATAATAGAAAATAAAGAGCAGGCCATGCTGCCCTACATCAGTGGGTTACCTTCCATAACTTAAAATAACCGTCCTGCATTCTGACTTTCAGTGAAGTGGATAGACATTCTCTCTCTGCAGTTTCGAACTACTGCTTCCCCTCCATCCCAAACATATACACAGGGGCACAACTAAGTAGCCTAACTTGGCAATGACTCCTGCTGTGTTCAAATAAATAGAGTTGTCGCAGCAGCAATGATTGTGAGTGATCACTCGAATGTTAAGCTATCTTTCATTGTTTACACCACACTGGTTCAGACATCCCATTGGAATTCAAATTTACATTTTCCAGCCCTGCTCTCCTGTGCCATTGATAACCAATGATAAATATATACTCAGCACAGTGTTCCAGTCAAGTGATGGGGATTTATTTCTTTTATTATGTAGTGTGTAAATTTTGACTGCTTAAATTGGTATGGTGCTGGCCCTTGGTGTTTGTGCTTTGTTTTACATTGTGGAATCTAACTTAAAACACCTGTATGGTCTCCACAAATGCATTTGGGTATGGTATATATACATCATATGCAGGGCAGGCAGCTTTTACTGCTTCCAAATTGAGTCTTCATTCTCCTTCTGTGTGTTTCATTCAGTGTCTTTGTTACATTGTTATGAAGCAGGTACGCAGCTCTTGTCCAATACGATCACAGATCCACACAGATAGATAATCAGGGAACAGTATTATGCAGTATATCGAAACTAGTCTGCTCCCTTCTGCTTCTAAAGAAGGGTAATTTTGCCTGCACCCCTCTTACACTGTCAAGAGTGTGGGACGAGTAATTTATTAATGTACATATTTCAATAACTATACATGGCATTCGTTTTTAAAATTAACAACTATAAGTCTTGTCCAGTCACTGGCTTTAGGAGTTTTTATGATCAGCTACAGATTTGGTTATCTTCTGGGCTGTTTCATTCTGCAAATGAACTCCGAGAAAGTTCTATTTCTTTGCTGAACTTGCTTGGATTTAGAACTTCACTTCCTGACATCATCACTATGTTCAACTTGGACTCACTTTAAGATCAACTGCTTCACCATCCAGACTTGGTTCATCCCCAGCAGGATGGGTAGAATTTGTCACCAAATTCAACTAATTATCTCTTGGTTCTGCAAGCCTCTACCATAGGTCTCACTTCCCTCTTGAGTGAGCCTGATGTGCAATGGGAGGATGGGGCTGAGACCACAAATGCATTTTACTTGACCCTGCATTCATCATGGAGTGGTTCTGTGCTTCAAAAAATTGGCCAAGTTTTATGCCATGCTGAGTCTTAAATCTCCCTGCAACACTTAATTGCTTGCAGAATCCTTTAACTTAGATGTCAACTCATCTACAGTGCATTCGGTAGTGGCACATGAACCCATGTGCTTACACTAGTGGGAGAATTTTGAATGAGGGGACACAGTTACAAGATAAGGGGGTAATTGTTTAAAGCTGAGGTATGTAGGAACATTTTCTCACAGAGAGTGGTGAATCTCTGGAAGTCTCTACATTGGAGGGTTGTGGAGGCTAGGTCATGTTGGGGGATTTAAAGAGGAAGTGGAAACATTTTTGAAAGATCAGGGAATTAAGGGCGATGGGGAACTGGCACAGAAGAGGAGGTGAGTCCTGGGGCAGGTCAGCCCTGATCGTTTTGAACGACAGAGCAGGCTTGAGGGGTCCAATAGCCCACTCCTGCTCCTATTTTCTTTAGTTCACTTTGTGACTATCTGTCTGAACCAGGAATTTCTCATTTCATTTTTCACAAAAGTCTACATGCAGTCTCTGAAAAGGTTTGGTTAGTCATGACATGGTTTTGGATGCCTTGTTCCTACAATTTTGACAAATACTCCATTTGTTTATCAATGATTCAGCGTAAAACACCATCCAAATTGGGACAATAAGCAACGTTTCTTGCTATTGCTTTCATGCTGACTATCCCTTTATATTTAGTATGGAGTTCAAAATCATCAGCCAAAATCATGTCTGTCAAAGTAGAGTCCACCATTCCATGAACATTATGTGATGCACCACTTCTCACATGACAGCTCATGGTGACATGTATGGAATGGTTTCAGTTCCCATTCTATACTTTGGTTATCTTCTTTCCATAGACCCTTTTCAACAGTGGATCTTGTCTGTGATTTCAGATGCCTTCACAGGAATGTCGCATTGACTGCATTTAATATGTAAATTGCCTTTCACAACCAGCATCATAGTTCCCATGCTGTAGCTGCAACACGACATCACTAATGGTGTTCTGCTTGGAAGTCTTGTGCTCGATCGCATGGTTGCACTGCAATAGAAAAATTGTCCATTTTTGTATCCTTAGTGCCTGAAGGAGAGCTTCACTTGCTGAGCTTTTCTTGCATTCATCATATGCACTTTGTTGCTCCTTTATTCACCTCCATTTCACGTGCTTTTTCAATGGGTGATGCAATGGTGTGAAGAGTATCGCAAGATCTTGAAGGAATGGCATGTTATACTGCACCATCCCCAGGATTGACTAGATTAAGATAGCCTGCAGATCTAAGATTAAGATTCTACATTAATAGGCTGTATTACATCAGCTCTGTGCCTCTGCATTCTCTTTCACTGACTGTGGGCCAGTACTTGTTTGAAAAGTTACATTTTCTTTGCTTCAACTTCATATTGTGCTCATATCATCTCCTGAACACTACCTCCATTTTCTTCTTCTTGTACTCATGGCAATCAACAGGTTACTTTGGTTACACATGCAATGATCTACACTTTTCAAGATTTTATCTATTATGGCCTGGAAAATCTTGGGCAAAGGACTTGACTTCATAAGCTAACTTAATAAGATTAGAATCCTTTGAGTATGTCGATAGTCAAGTATAGCTAACTTTTCTTGTTCATACTGAATTGTGCGTAAACATGGAAGAGGTCCGACTTTGTGAATGCCTTTGTCTTTATCGACTGTGTACAAGTCTTGCAAAGTGATAGCAGATATTGTTCATCAGCTACAGCATGATTTAGTTTGACATTGTATTTCCATATGACAGCACTAATTTGTCTGCCTTGAACACAAGCATTATTAGTTTGGCCCTCTCTAGTAAGTTTTCACAATCACATAATTTTGTTCTTATTTATCCAATTCATTCTCAACTTGACTCTTTAGAGCATATAGAATTGGTCTGGGCTTGCAACAGACTAGATTAGAATCAGAATCAGATTAGAATCAGAATCAGACTAGAATCTGATTCAATGTAGACGCACCAGTGTGTTTCTTTGTTGTACTTCTATATGTGTTATGCCAGTATTGCTGTCTTTGAACATATTGACAGTTCCTTATGTCCAGATGTGATTCTGAAAAATCATTATCAAAAATCTTGGGCCAGATCATGCCCGACCCCTGTATCTGCGCCAGCCTTCTGTGGCTGCTCAGCTCCAGCACCCTGGAGGCTTTGCTGCTACTAACCATTTTGCAGGATGGAGCAGTCCATGAGCAAAGTGTGGCCCTTGGGCAGCAGATCTTAAGGTCTGCTCTGGGCTATCCTTGTAACCTTTTGACAGGATGCACAGTCCATTTCTACAGTTTCTAAATACTTAAGTAATAAAAATTAATTCAATAAATTAGAATAATACATTCATTGAAAACACCTTTACCTTCAGTAAGTTGATTGAAAGCAATAGTATTAATTAAAGTGAGGATATTAATGAAAATGAGGAAAATAACATACTTAGCTTAACTTAGCCTTTTAACAAAGATGCTAACCTCTTTCAAAAGAATGATGCTGTGCAGGATGGCTGGCCTATATCTGAGGAGCCAGACATAATCAGGAACACAAGAACATAAGAAAATAGGAGCAGGAGTAGACCACTCAGCTCCTCAAGCCTGCCCTGACATCCAATATGATCAAGGCTGATCGAATCTGGCCGCAATTCCTCTTCTGTGCCAGTTACCCATAGCCCTTAATTCCCTGATCTTTCAAATATGTATCTATCTTTACCTTAAGTATATCTAATGACCTGGCCTCCACCACCCTCAGAGAACTCCAGATGTTCACTACCTTCTGAGAGAAGAAATTCCTATGCATGTCGGTTTTAAATGACTGGCCCCTTATTTTGTAGCAATGTCCTCTTGTTTGTGACTCTCCCACAAGTGAAAACATTGGAACGTCCTGTGCTGTGCAAAAACATCAATGTTGAGAACATGCTGAGTGTGCACTAAGCTAGTCAGCAGTTCCCTATTGAACCACCAAATAAAAATCAGTGCATTCTGGCCCAACCTTCCGGTCTAGCTCAGGGCCAGCTCTACTTTTATTGTTCACTCGAATGATGAGTAACTGTACTTACTGTTGTGTTGAATAGTGCACTCCATTTGCCCTAGTGTTTTTGTTTTGGAAACCCTCACCAGGATTCAACAGTGCTTTCTGTAATGGTAAATGACAGAACTTGCTTTACAAGTATCTTGACTAATCATTGAACAGCCTGCAGCAGTATCAATTCACATATCAGTGTACTGATTGTCAATCATGACATTTAGTCATAAATCTCTAAAGGCTGTCAATACTGCTTGTCACATGAATAAAGAACAATTCCAGTTCCTCTCTGTCTCAGCAAGCCTTCAAAACATGAAGTTTTCATTTTTATTTTCATTTTAAATGCTACTTAAATTGCTTCTGTTTGTTTTAGCGTTGGATCTGCAGGCTATTGAAATGTTACCGTTCTTTTGGCAACTGATATTCTCGGCTGTTCTAAACTCACAAGACCGTGGTAAATGATGATCATTGCAACTGACTGCACTGGTCTCTCCTATACATTTCTGAATCAGTTTCACAGCCTCGGATTTTGCAACTGATCTCTGATCGTGGACTACAGCTAAACCAGTTGCTTGTGATGGGTGAAATTCTTGAGCATTCTTGGATGCCTTTCCATTGACAAAGCAATTTTACATGCAAGCCTGAATGTCAGATTATGCTTTCTTGACTGTTTTGATTGTATTTGCTCATCTGTGGGTGCAAACCAATTGTTTGCATTAAATCACAATCCAAAAAGAAAACAAACTTACAAGCTCTTTAGTAAAATTTTATGCTCACTAGTGGTCTCATCCTGCTTTTGTCCCAAACTTGTAAAGTTCAGCTACTTTCAATGGCTTTGGATTAACTAATTTTCAGTTTCTGCACATTGCCTTAAATTAAGATAACTTTTGCCTTTTATGCTGCAAAGAGTGTTGACAGCTGCCATCTGCTTCTGGCGCATTCTTCATCAGGAGTTTGCTGTGTTTTGTATTTGCATATCTCATTATTTTGCCCTTTCACAATATCAGTTTCTCCTTCAACCTCCACACTTTAAAGAACATATCTGTTTGCTTGTTAAAGGAGCTGTTACCTCTCAAGCTTGTTCATCCATGTCGAGGCTTTTGATTGGCTATCACGGCAGCCAAGCTGCCTCCTTCCAATTTGATGGGAAGCAGCTAAACTTGGTGCACAAGATCGTCCTGTGATAAGTCAACATTGCTGCCACTCTGGCTTGCTGTGCCATGTACTCTTGTCAACACTTGCAGAGAGGCCTTAGGTAATTGAGCTTCCACGTAAGTGGTCACAGGGGAGTACCACAAAAAATCAGTATTGGTGCTTCAAACTCTCCTAAAACTAGTCAAGAATGACTTTAGACTATCCTTCAATAATACCAAAGGAAATCAACCTGAGAAAATCTTATTGATCAGTTTGTGATATTTGCAGTGATATTATATGGCATTGTTTATACAAATCAAAAATATTAGTAATTTAGTGCAAGATAGAGCACTTAACCTATATAAAGTAGGTTAAGTGCTCTATCTTGCACTAAATTAATCCTACTACAGATTTACAGTCACTGTCATTGTCATAAAGCAGGACCATCCTGTTTAATACGATATCCATACATATCACTATCTAGATAACAGTATGTCCATGTGCACGGTTATACCACTACACCGAAGTCTTGTGGAAAGAGCAATTAGGTGGGCTGTGTAGAGATTTTCAAGAACAGACATTGGACTAGACTTCCTTGTGTTATATATTTGAATCAACCACATCTCAGACTGTGCTTACTGACTGATGATGATACGTCAAGCTGCCTTCTCCTCTGCTGGTGCTTCAGACATTCCTATGCAGTAACTAGGAGGCTCTCAAATGGTCGGCTTCTTTCTCTGCATCCAAGGAGAGGAAGTTCCTGAATTGTTGTATTGATAATTTCAGCAAATTGGTTAATAATATGAAGCTGTGTTTCCTTCATGTTGTTCCAGGTAGCTAAGTGACTTCTAATTGTGATTCAAAGTTGCTTTGTGGTTTGGTGAAGGAGCCTTTTCTTTTATGAGTAAGAAAATCCAAAGTTTTGCACACCAGTTGAAAACAGCAATTCCTTATGTAAACCAGCAGGAGAAAACTGCTGCAGAAAGTTGGAATGATGCACAGCATTTTTCATGAACCAGGCATCAACCAAAATTTCTAGGTGTTTATAAATAATTGCATGATATACTATCAGCTACTGAGAGAAAATTGTTATAATCTTCTGTGGGAAGTTATATATATACAGTGGCATGCAAAAATTTGGGCACCCCTGGTCAAAATTTCTGTTACTGTGAATAGCTAAGCGAGTAAAAGATGACCTGATTTTCAAAAGGCATAAAGTTAAAGATGACACATTTCTTTAATATTTTAAGCAAGATTACTTTTTTATTTCCATCTTTTACAGTTTCAAAATAACAGAAAAGGAAAAGGACCCGAAGCAAAAGTTTGGGCACCCTGCATGGTCAGTACTTAGTAACACCCCCTTTGGCAAGTATCACAGCTTGTAAACACTTTCTGTAGCCAGCTAAGGGTCTTTCAATTCTTGTTTGGGGGATTTTTGCCCATTCTTCCTTGCAAAAGGCTTCTAGTTCTGTGAGATTCTTGGGCCGTCTTGCAAGCACTGCTCTTTTGAGGTCTATCCACAGACTTTCGATGATGTTTAGTTCGGGGGACTGTGAGGGCCAAGGCAAAACCTTCAGCTTGTGCCTCTTGAGGTAGTCCATTGTGGATTTTGAGGTGTGTTTAGGATCGTTATCCTGTTGTAGAAGCCATCCTCTCTTCATCTTCAGCTTTTTTACAGACGATATGATGTTTGCTTCCAGAATTTGCTGATATTTAATTGAATTCATTCTTCCCTCTACCGGTGAAATGTTCCCCGTGCCACTGGCTGCAACACAAGCCCAAAGCATGATCGATCCACCCCCGTGCTTAACAGTTGGAGAGGTGTTCTTTTCATGAAATTCTTCACCCTTTTTTCTCCAAACATACCTTTGCTCATTGTGGCCAAAACGTTCTATTTTAACTTCATCAGTCCACAGGACTTGTTTCCAAAATGCATCAGGCTTGTTTAGATGTTCCTTTGCAAACTTCTGATGTTGAATTTTGTGGTGAGGATGCAGGAAAGTTTAGAAAAAAAAGGGTGCAGAATTTCATGAAAAGAACACCTCTCCAACTGTTAAGCACGGGTGTGGATCGATCATGCTTTGGGCTTGTGTTGCAGCCGGTGGCACGGGGAATATTTCACTGGTAGAGGGAAGAATGAATTCAATTAAATACCAGCAAATTCTGGAAGCAAACATCACATTGTCTGTAAAAAAGCTGAAGACGAAAAGAGGATGGCTTCTACAACAGGATAACGATCCTAAACACACCTCAAAATCCACAATGGACTACCTCAAGAGGCACAAGCTGAAGGTTTTGCCATGGCCCTCACAGTCCCCCGACCTAAACATCATCGAAAATCTGTGGATAGACCTCAAAAGAGCAGTGCGTGCAAGACAGCCCAAGAATCTCACAGAACTAGAAGACTTTTGCAAGGAAGAATGGGCGAAAATCCCCCAAACAAGAATTGAAAGGCCCTTAGCTGGCTACAGAAAGTGTTTACAAGCTGTGATACTTGCCAAAGGGGGTGTTACTAAGTACTGACCATGCAGAGTGCCCAAACTTTTGCTTCGGGCCCTTTTCCTTTTTTGTTATTTTGAAACTGTAAAAGATGGAAATAAAAAAGTAATCTTGCTTAAAATATTAAAGAAATGTGTCATCTTTAACTTTATGCCTTTTGGAAATCAGGTCATCTTTTACTCGCTTAGCTATTCACAGTAACAGAAATTTTGACCAGGGATGCCCAAACTTTTGCATACACATGTAAAATATTGTATGTTCATGGCACTCATTTGAATTGAAACCATGATTCAAGCTACTTGGTATAAGCAACATTTTAAACCATAGAAGCTGGAACCCCAGAAGGAAAATATTCAGCCTATCAAGCACTTCACTAACATTTCAGTTCAAATTTTGTCTTTCATTTGTGAGAACTTGCTATCTTGATACCATCAACAAAAGAAGAGAAACCAAAAATATAACAGAATTGCTTCAGAATAAACCCAGCACATATATCTAATAAAGAGTAATGTAACTTAGGGTGCATTTCAAGGCAGTAATGCATCTGTAAATACCAAAGATTTTTGATTTCATCCAAATCCATCAATATGTTATTGCCTTGTAACGTGATATGCATCGTCATGGTTCTTTAAAGACAGATTGTATATTCTAATATTGACACTGACAGCTTCTCAATAATATGCTTTTATACATGTTGATCCACAAATTAGTTATACATGTTATATTGAAAGGTATCCAATGATTAAGGTTGTTCCTCTGAAATTGGATATTTTTGTTGTGGCGGTTTGCAATCTTAATCGTCATAGTGATGGATGCAGAGTGCCATAATATTCAAACATGTATACATGCACATTTCTCAGTAAGTTTTCTTCCCCCTTTTTTTGTTCTGGGAGGTATGAAACTGGAGAAGGGGATGGAGTAGAACAACCCTACAGAAAGTAATCCATGTGTTTTAATGTTTTCCTTTTGTTGCAGAAGCAGCCATGCTTCACGTCTTGAGTTGACAATTCCCCTCAGGTGCTTTTCTGATATTTATAATGAAGGAGCTAGGTTTCTCATAGTTGGGGAGATGCAATTTGCTGTACATAGTTTGGATTGAATATTATACTTCATTACCTGTTCTCCAGGCAACTAGCCAAGTATATAGTGAGGTCTGCAGGGAGTTGGTAGGATTAGACATGCTTTTTGTTGATTCCAGGGTCTTTGCTCAGAAGATCAAAGTTATGACCACAATCAGGCTGTGTTGAGTGATACTGGGTATGTCTTTCTGAACACATTGCATCCTGTAGAATAGCTGTAGTTCATGAACAGAACTTTGGTGAGTCAATGGAAAGAAAGATTGTAATGGGTATGTAAAGTGAAATTTATACAATGGTGGGAATTTTATGCTCCTGTTGTGTGCATAATATTTTGTTCTGGGAAAAGATAATAATTTTTAGTCTTAAATCTTCTTCAGTTTTCTCCTTTTAGAGATGGTCTAAGCCTGGTTCTCATAAGATGTGAAATGTAAATGGAACATGGCAAGAGCATATGTCCGATGGCCATCTCACCTTTCGTGCTTACTGAGTAAAAGTATGGTGGAGATTTAGAGGAAATATTAGATGAGGAGGTAGCTTATAAAGTGTCTGTTTTATTTACTGCTACTGAATGGATGCAGTAAGCATTATTGATAGGATTGTTCCCTCAAGGTGAAGATAATGCCTGATGTTCCAGAATTGCTCTCCACTTGAAGCTTGGTGTACATGCGTGGTCACTTGTTAAGGATGCTGGGACTCCACACCAAGCATTTTGCATTCAGCTGAAAGATGGAAATAGTGATAATGCAGGATTGGAAGAATCAGTGAGGGGCTCTTAAAATGTTAGACAATTGGATGGTCATCCATTCAGCTTCTTTGAAAAATTATGGTAACTGGGGCAGATATGAGGAAGCTCCTCTGGTTTAGGTAAATGAGAAGGAGGAGACTTGGGCTGTGGCAGTAACTTTGTGGTTTGGCATTCCCATAATTTTTCATCATTCTCAATCAGAATTGTTTACAAATCTGCCAATTCATCAACAGTTCCTTTCCTTCCACAGATGCTGCCTAACCCGTTAAGTTGCAGAATTCCAGCATCTGCATTCTCTTGTGTTTCCTGTTCACAAATCTTCCCCAATTCTGAAATAAGACATGGTGGCCATGGCATTTATTGGAGATATTCTGTATATCTGGTAGGCTCATGTTTCTTCAAGAACATGACGTTGCAGTAAAATATTTTACTGTTCCCAGCAATAATACACCAATATCTTCAAGTTAGAAGCTAACTGTGAAACAGAATGGTCTCAAAGTGTAGTGGTTAGCGTAATGCTATTACAGCGCCAGTGACCTGGGTTCAATTCCGGTCACTGCCTGTAAGGAGTTTATATGTTCTCGTCATGTCTGCGTGGGTTTCCTCTGGGTGCTCCGGTTTCCTCCCACGTTCCAAAGACATACGGGTTAGGTTAGGAAGTTGTGGGCATGCTATGTTGGCACCGGAAGCGTGGCTACACTTGCGGGCTGCCCCCGGAACATTCTATGCAAAAGATGCATTTAACTGTGTCTTTTGATGTACATGTAACTAATAAAGAAATCTTATCTAATCTTATCTTATCAATGAAACCCATTATGCCTTTCTTTATTACCTTCCACATCCAATTAATTAAGAGCAGCACACTAAACTTACAACTGGAAATACCCACCGACCAAAAAGGAGCCCCTGGCCCCTCTATACACACTAGAAATAAAGGGGACACTATGGTTACTTAATGCATTGATGTCATAGGGCTAAATGTAAGCAAAAGATATTCCCTTGGTAGTAGAATCTCTCAATTCCCTTCTCCTCCACACCACAGAGTGGACTGCTGAGAATAATTCAATCTTCGTCTTAATCACTATCCTGTTTCCAGCCAGCTAGTGATGGTAATGAAAGTTTTGTCTCGTAATACATCTTCAGGAACCAATACATTTGTCATAAAAAATGACAAAGAAGGCAAATTTTCTATATTTTTTTTCTTCCTTGGTCCCACTGAATTAGTAGTCAATGTAACAACATATTGATGTTATAATCTTCTACTGTAAGCTTATGTCATTATTCATTTCTGCAAGTAGCACTAACATGGGTCATATTTGAAATTCTATGACACGTACTTTAGTACTTCACTACAACAATATTCTATATTTTATAGTTAGGTTGAACATTTCCTTAAACCCGTGCGGTAACCTGCCAATCCCTTATTAAGGAAATGTCGATAGAACTTTTAGAAAGTTAATAATATTATTTGAAAGAATTAACAGATGAGTTAAAAAGGAAATTATGTTTTTTGAGGCTGTAACTAGCAGGGTAGATGAGGGAAATCAGTGAATGCAGGATATCTTGATTTTCAAAAGATATTTGATCAGATGTTATAAGAAAGATTGTTGTTCAGAATAAAGGCTCATATGGTTAGGGGTAATATATAAGCATGGACAGGGGATTAGTTAAATGATCAAAACAGCAGAGTTGAGATATGGGTCATTTTCCATTTGGCAGGGTGTTTCTAGAAAGGTGTCACAAGGATCACTGTTGTGACTACATCTGTTCACAATTTATATTAATCAAAGAGGTAAAAGAACCGTATATCCAAGTTTGCTGCTGATACAAAGCTATGTGAGAAACCAGGGAAGATGCAAAGAGTCTGAAAGGGCAAATAAGTGAAAAAGCAAGAAAGTGGCAGATGGAATATAATGGTGGTGGGGGTATGTGAGATTATTCATTTTGATGGGATATATAGAACAACATTTTTTAAAATATTGGTGCTCTGAGGGCTTTGATGTCCTTATGCATAAACCATTCAAAAATTAATTTGCATATGTGTTGGCCCTTATTGCAAAGGAGTTGGTGTGCAAGAGTTTGGAATTGTTGCTGTAGTTGTACAGTTTTGGTGAGAAACTCTAGAATCAGTACAGCAGGAGTTTGCTGGAATGATTACTCAGTTGAAGAGAATAGTGCATAAGAGGAGTCATGAGTATTGGGTGAATAATAAACCTTCACCACACAAATGCCTGACAGCCTCAGTCAGCATTCTTATTTGTCTGCCCTTTGTGTGTGCTTAACTAGAAAACGAGTGATGAAATTAATCTTTAACTTTATTTTAGTGAACATTCCTGAAAAAACAAATCCAGGGGAAACCGTGTCCAAAATGATTATTTGCTTTAATAACAAGAAGACTATTTTTTCCCACATTTACAATTATAATGTTGTCAGTTTTCCTTAAATGTTGACACATGTTTTCCAGTAATGCAAATTGAGCTGTAAATTTTTCTCACCAAAGGTCACAAGCTGTTCTTATTGGAATGGAATTGAGATGCTATTCCCTCATGGCAAAGGAAGGAAATTCATAGCTGAACTGACTTTGGTCTGTTCTGCATCTCCATGCAACACTTAGAAGGCACTATTGTGTGTGGACATGGAGCAGTTTTACTCCATGTTCTCTCTGCCCATGGGAGCTGCACGATAATGCGACTGAAAGGGCATTTGATGCACTTTTGGTGCAACCTAAGCACGTGGATGTTGCACCCCGTATTGCACCCTTCAATTCCATTTTCTCAAAAAATTGTAATGTGCAATTGACCAAAATGTTAATCGTCATGCTAGCAACCCAAAGGGATAAACAGCTACGTTGTTGGATGGCTGAAATGTTTATGTATGTATAGACTTAATATTTTAATTATTAAATGCATCTTGTATAGATAATTTCAGCATTTATGCTTGTATATTTCATAGGTAGATGGACAGAGAGAGCGAAATGAAAGCTGAAAGAGAAGTCCATCAGTAATGCTGAGAGACAATGGATAACAAATGAAGGCAATTCATCAAGCATCCAGGGCATTTTTTCATGAAAACCTTGAGAACCCATCTCAACTTAAATTATTTCATGGATTCTTCCTTGAAGATTATTCCAGGTGTTAATTTCTGTTTGCATTGTAAAAATGGTAGCTGGTATCTGTATTGAGCTTTTGTATCTGTTTATGGATGTGAAGGGTCATTGATTTTAGAATTTCGTTTTCTTTCATTCTACATAAATGCTGTCTGACATGCTGAGTATTTCCAGCATATTCCATTTTTATTTCAGATTTCCAGCCTCTACAGTATTTTGCTTTTGGAAAGCTCCCATAAACCTTCTCAATTAACTTTTTCAATCTACATGTAACATATGGTATAAAGTAACTGATTTTGGCATGACTGTATGGATACATTGAAAACAAGATGGTTGATGGTCAAAAACAAAGCATGCAGTTTCAAGTGATAAATGGTTAGCCTATGACAGACAAATCACTTCAAATCAGTGTCCTATATCCAACAACTGTGTTGCTGAAAGCTTGTTTGTCTCCTTTTTTTAATACAAAGGAAATTATCAGTCTTTTATTAAACAATGAAACATACTTTTGTCTCTTTGATCAATATACTTTACTCTTTTTAATCATATAAAGTAGAATATACTGTTGTTTTATATCATATAATGGATTGCATAGAACACACAATAGGAATATCAAACCAACATTTTCCAATATCATCTATTATCACTTGAACCACAAGACTGGATTACAGTCTTGAATTCATTCTCTTGTATCTGTTAATGTTCTTAACTTATACTGTTTACATTGTATAAATTTTGCATGTGTTAGAGGGGTTCTAATTGTTTTTCATCAGGTTTTCCAGAGGCAGTTGTTATAAGCCCACTTCTGGTTGTCTCTGCATGATGGTATCCATGCACAGATGGTTGGCTGATTTTTAAAAAAATATCCCGCAGTCCCGTACCAGAAAATCCTTTGCATTGTATCTTAAACACAGACTGACACTGTAATTGTGGGTTATAAGGGTGGAGTACAGTGAAGAAGTTTGAATGACGTCTAAACACTCAAAACAATTCTCGAGTAAAGTTTCGCTCAACAAATTAACAATTTATAATTTTATTTCAAAAATTTCAGAAGAGGCTCTTTACTTCACAACAGTGAGGGTTTAACACAGAAATCTTACGTGAACTTCAATAATTGTATTTCACATTGAGGCAGAAGTTAAACTGTTGGAGCAAAGGATATTAAAATATGGAATTGGTTAAAATTTGCTGATTGAATTTGGAAAAATGGTTTGCAGGAGTGCTGCAGAGAGCTTTTTTCTTATTTTTGATCACCTTTTAGAAATGAATTGATATTGTTTTCCTAGCCTACTGCAGAGAAAACAATTAATAGATATGTTGCTTTGGTACACCATGGTTACATTATTACATTTCTGATTATTTGACAAAAAGGAATTTCTGAATATCAATCTATTTCTAGAGTGGTTGCCTGAATCTTGTTTTTGTAACTTAAGTTACTTAAGCTGGTTTCACTGATCAATGATGTCTGATGCTGGAGTATCTGGTGGCACAACATAACAAAATGATAATGTGTCCTCGTAATAACCAATGAACTTAAAATGTCATCAACAACTATAATTGACTCCAGCCTTAGTGGCAAATGATGATAAAATAGTATAAATAACGTCACCTGTACACTTCATAATGTGAAGAACAAATGTCAATCTGGTGTAAGAACAGTATCTTACTAATGCCCTGTGATAAATTCTGCACACTGCATGTGCTCAGATGGTAGGATCTTTGGAACTGCAGGAGATGTGCAACTGAAATTCCATTCAGCTAACAGGGTGACTGATCAAGGTAAAATATAAAGCTGGATTCTTGGTCTCTTATGTGCATTAGATGGGCCTGCACACTTTCAGCACTGATAGGCAACCTGTAATTTCTGGCCAACAGTGAATCCAACAGGGCAGGGCAGCCAAGGAGACTTGGCGCAGAGTAGTGGATTATGGGGGAAGACTGGACTGATTGATTACAGGAAATGACATCAGTGCCTCACAATCTGTGTGCGTTGTCAACATGTTCTTTTCACTTTCTCCTCTCCCCTCACCACAACTGAACCTCTTTCATTACAGATATCCAAGAAATGAAACCTTGCCAGTAACTGGAGGGAGAAGAAGAAGAGAATGATGATGCAGAAACAACATCAGGTGATCTTACACTTGGCCGTCAGCTCAGGGACCGATACTACTTGTGGTTGGAGCAGCTGCCTGTACATGGTGGGATACCAGCCACCCACCTGTGTGAGACAGCAAGAAGGAAGGTGAGATGGAGACGCAAGAGACGGTGGATGCTGGAATTTGGACCAACAAACAATCTGCTGGAGGAACTCAGTGGGTCGAGCAGCATCTATGGGAGGAAAGGAATTGTCGACGTTTTAGGTTAAAACCTTGCATCAGGAGTGAAGGTGAGATGTTGCTTATACCTTCAACAGCATCCTGGAAGAAATTCATTCCATATAAGTTAAGCCTTAGTCACCTTGACAGCTGCACATAATGTGTAACTATTCAACCTACATTGCCTCCATTCCAGAAGCAAGATTACCACAACTGCAGAAGTCAAGCTGCAGTATGCAGAGGATACTTGTGTATGTGTGTGCATTTGGAGACCCAGTTCCAATTTACTGTCGACTTCCTTACTAAAGCATGCAAGAGGATGGGTGTTACAGTCAACATCTGCATGGATCCTCTACTTAACCTCTCCTTGTTGTACAATACTGCCCAGCAAATTCCAAAGATGAGTGCTGGGAGAATGTGGAGAATTCCCGTAAGTTGGGAGTCACCTATCAGTGAAGCTAGACATCAGTGATAAAATTCGCCATCTCCTTCAGTGACGGAGAAAAATCAAAACCTCAGCCCTTGCACAAAACCCTGGTCTACTGAGCAGCAGTCATCCCTGTCCTCCTATAAGCTTCTGAGACTTCAATAACCCATCTCAGGGCACTGGAAGCAGCTACTAATTACGTCTCTGCAGAATCCTCCAAATCCACTGTCAAGCATAAGCAAATCATTAGCCAGTATCCTTTCCCTGGCCAATACCTCTAGCATTGAAGTCTGAATTATAATTGCTTGGCTCCTATGGGAAGGCCTCATCATTCACAAGCCTGATGTCAGACTCCCAAAAGAAAGACGCTGTCATGGGAAGAAATTACTAGGTAGACAGATGAAATGATTCGAGGATTTTCTTGAAGTCTCCTTTAAGAAATGCAACATGACCATAGACTTTTGATAACCCCTGGCCCATGACTGCTCAAGGTAGAGAAGGAACATTTGGGATGGCACTGAAAATCTCAAATCTATGTGTCAAAAGTGCATAGAAGCCCAGAGTAAACATCGAGAGGAGCGCACCTCTTCAAAAACTACCCAGGCACTCTTTCTGTCAGACATCTTCTGCCACATCTGCATAGAGTCAGCAGTTCCCAAGCTGGTCTCAACAGTCACTTCAGGACCTACAGAAATGGAGTAGAAGATAGCCAAAAGAACTGCCCAAGAAGAGAAGAGGTATTCATGTCCGTCTTTGAGATTGTAGTGATAACAGTCGGACATTTCAGACTTCCTCCTTTTCATGAAACAGAGGCATCTCAAGCATGGGTATCTCACTCAAGCTGAGGTAAGAGAACTGCTCCATAGTGACTCTTGGTGAATATGATCTTCATATGAGAACCTTTGTCCCCCTCCCTTTTCTAAAAGTTGGGCCTTCCCTGTGTCACCACTCTCCCAGTCACGTTAAATTCCCAGTGGAAGCCAGAACTGGCTGCCCATAATGGGAAGCAACTTTAGCACAAGCTTTTAAACCAATGTATATATCAGTCAAACCACCCATAATGGTCAGCTTAGCCTGTATCCAAATATAAAGTTCCAAATGATCACTTAATTGCTACAGCAGCTAGAATAAGTAATCTAGCAACGAACAAGTTGATAATCTCAGGAAGCAGGATTGTCAGTTTTTATTTACTTTGTAATTAAAGATATAACATAGGCTGGTGCATGGTATCCAAAAATGGCGGCATGTCATTGGATCAACCTTTCACATGGAACCTACCTGCTGGTAGAGGTTAGTAGATGCAATTACAAAACCAAGATGAAGTCTTGTGCATCCCTTCACAAGTGGGGCATGGTTCTGAACCCCAGTTGTGCACTGTAGGATCCCTTGTAATGACTAAAATGTAGATGCTTCAATGCTTGATTTGTTGTTCATAAAATTTAAGACCAAATTTTTGACAGATATTGAGGTTGTCGAGTACAAAAACATTTAATGAATGATACAAAGAATAATTTTAAAAGGAGAGTTAATCATATCATTGAGATAAAAGCATCTTCTTAAGATTTTATGACTTTTACACCTCTATTTTAAACTCTTAATTGGTTTGAGCAGGAATCAGCTGTAATTCATTTCCCAGCATACTCAACCGTGAGTTGCAAGATTCCAATATGTAGTCCCAATCCAGAGACTTGAGGAGATAAACCTGGACTGGTACTGTGACACAGTATTGAGCTGTCAGAGGCGCAGTCCTTCGGATAAGCCATTAAACTATGTCCCTGTATAGTCTCTTATGGGAATGTAAAAGATTACATGGTACAATTTCAAGTTTGACTGTGGGGAGTTATTTCTGGTGGCCTGGTCAATATTTATCTCTCAATTAAAATTTCTAATAAAAAAAGTAATAGGATGAGGCTTTTTATCCATGGCACCATGTTTTGTGTGCACTGTGAATGGATATTGTCCAAAACTCAATAGCAGGATGCAACCAAGTCCTTTATAGATGTATAATGAACTTCCAAGAATGTGATCAAGTGCTTCCATGAGCAGGTAGTGTATGTGCACCAGGGCTGCTGGTCATGCGCTGTGACACCAAGTGGTGTCTTAAAGTCATGCACAAAATCCTCAGATATATTTGAGGCCCATGCATTATGCAAACCTCGCACTCAGAACCAGGCCTTGATTGTCATAGAGTCATATAGCACAGAAACAGCTTCTTTGGCCCACTGAGTCAGTGCCAACCATCAAGCACCCAGTTACACTAATCCTACACTAATCCCTTTTTATTCTCCCCATACTCGCATCAATATCCCCCAGAAATGCCTCAGTGTTAGTCAAGTAATACCCAGCTTACCTGGTCCATTGTCAGGGAGACACAGGAATCAACCTTACTATAACAACCTTTAAGTATTTCCCTTGGTGCTTGATCCCACCATCCCTTCTTCAACACCTGTCCCCACATTTCTTTTGGGCCCCATCCTGTGTGTCTGACTGCCACCTCACCCTCAATGGACCTTAGGCTCATTGCTTACCTGACTCCTTATGCCCTGTCTTCTGATGCTGCCTTATACACAACTCCATCCCTTTTCCTGAAGGTCCTCCTTCATTTGACACTGTTCCTTCCCCCTGGGGATATCCCAAGCAAATGCAAAGCGTCTGCCTAACCAGACCTCTCTTGATCCCATCCCCACTCCCAGCGATTTGAGCGATGATTTTCAGGAATGGTGGAAATATTGGAGGAAAGGTTTCTTTCACATGTGGAGGATGAGGAAGGCCTATTATAACACATGAATTTCAAGGTGTGAATACAATTGGTTGCCAGGGTGGGAGAGCAGTTTCTGCACAAAACTGATCTGGTTCTCCAACACAGTGCTGCTTTCTCTTGCAATTTTAGGCGCTGAGAATTTCATGAGGATGGATCATGTTCTATCCAACCTACTGTTAGCACTTGGCAGCAAATGAAAGAAAATTAAACAAAAATCTTTAAAATGTTTGTTTTTTTTAATGCCATGACTTCATTCAAATGAACTGGGTTATTGCTTGTGCTCCAGCCATGACTGGTGTAAAGCCAAACGGCCAGATGTGGTACATCCGGATGCTTAGCTTTAGTACAAACTGGAGCTGACCCTGGACTCAGTGGTGAGCACAGCAGCAGAGTGAGAGGTCAGATGCACCAGAATCCAACCTCCAGCTTGTCTGTAACTCCATATGGAACCACTGGCCACATCTTAGCCCAATCTAGCCCATGATCCTTTTGCTGTCATTCTGATGTTTGTAGAAACCTGCTCAGAACGTTTTGGATGCTGGTATTACCGCATTGGCCACACTTCAAGAAGTGTTTCATTGGAAGTGCAATGGGACACACTGAAAGGAATGAGAAGAATACCATGCAAATACAAGTCTTTCCTTTCTTTAGTACATGTTTTGGATAAATTGTAGCTCATTTGGTTCATCTTTTCTTTCCCAGAGCTCAGACCTATCAATGTACAGTATATATTTGATTGATTTCCATCTGAATAAATTAGATACTATATAAGATAAGATATTTATTTATTAGTCACGTGTACATCGAAACACACAGTGAAATGCGTCTTTTTGCGTCGCTGAGAACGTGCTAGGGGGCAGCCCACAAGTGTTGCCGTTCTTCCGGCGCCAGCATAGCATGCCCACAGCTCCTAACCTGTAGGTCTTTGGAATGTAGGAGGAAACCAGAGCACCCGGAGGAAACCCACGCAGACACGGGGAGAACGTACAGACTCCTTACAGACAGCGGCCACCACCCTCTGTGTGGAAAAACCTGCCCCTCAGATCACCCTTTAAATCTTTTCCACCTCACCTTAAACCTATGCCTTCTAGTTTTAGATTTCGCTGCCTTGGGAACAAGACTGTGACCATTTTCCTTTTAGATGCCCCTAATGATTTTATAAACCTCTATAAGCTCACTCCTTAGCTCCTTCGTTCCACAGAAAAGAGCCCCAGCCTATCCAGTGTCTCCTTATAACATCCTTGTGAATCTTTTCTGCACCTTTTCTAGCTTAATCACACTCTTCCTATAACATCGGAACTAATGTAACAACAGAAGTGCACACACTACTCAAAGTGCAGTCTCACCAACATCTTGTACAACTGTAACCCTTGTGTTCAATGCCCCTACCGATGAAGGCAAGTGGGTCATATGCCTTCCTCGCCACCCTGTCTACCTGTGTCACTACTGTCCATGTAGAATTTTGGCTGAGCTCTACAATTTGATCCAGAAAGTGCGCACTATGTTAACATTGTAGACTTCTGAACCAGAACTAAATTGGAAGTTAATTCTGTTAATTGGAAGTTAATTGGACTCTGCCCAATAAACTTCCTGGGCACATCCCTCCCCACCACCGGTAGTATCTACAGGAGGCGCCGCATCAAGAAGGCAACATCCATCATCAAAGATCCCCACCATCTGGGCCATGCCATCTTTTCGCAGCTACTATTGGGCAGGAGGTACAGAGTCCTGAAGTCCCGCACCACCAGGTTCAAGAACAGCTACTTCCCTTCAACCATTCAGTTTCTGAACCAACCAGCAAAAACCTAATCACTACAGTTTAGCAACAGTATGACTACTTCTATCACTTTGCATTAAGATGGATTTTTTTGTTCTAATTGTGTTTTTTCTTGTAAAAATTGTGTATTATTTATTTTTACTTGTAAATGGTGCTTATATGATGCTATGTGCCTGTGATGCTGCTGCAAGTTTTTCATTACACCTGTACGTACATGTACTTGTGCAAGTGACAATAAACTCGACTTTGACTTTGTTTATGCTGTTATTTTATGGCAGTTAGTGATTTGAAATGTTCTTGTACCTGTTATTTGAACCTCAGCTTTATCAACTCCATATTTTGACATTTCTCAGCCTATAGTTATTTGACAGTTTGAAACAAATATCACAAATTACCAAAGTCACATAGAACATCAAAAGTATTTTAAAATAGGTATCACATAGAAGCTTAGTGGCACAACACATGCTCCGTGTTCCCCCTGAAAATACTTTTCAGTGAGAAGTGCATACCGGCCAAAAACAAAGGTCTTCCTAACTCCATCTGTTCTGGAGAGTTTCAGCTTTTCAAAGAGGTCAATTCTAGGTTTATGTATTCAAGCTGCTGACTTATGCCCTTTCTTTCTTGACTCCTGCCAATCACAGAAGCAAAACTCTAAGGCAAAGAGTGTAGGTCCTCAGTATAGCCACATCAGCTGTACCATATGAAGTCAATCTTCACTACAAATATGTGAATACCATTACAATCTGAGCCACTACCACAAAAACCTTAACATGGTTGTATCTTTAGGATGAATTGCCATTCAATCATACTTATTTTGTTTCTATTCCTATTGATAATATTCTCCCAGTATTTGGACATCACCTCCATACATGCATCTTCCTTTGTTAAAATGACAGGAAGATAATTGTAGATCTTTGAAAGAGTTGCTGCAAGTTAACTCATTCCCAACAATAACCAAGTGTATGTCATCAAACAAAGAAACATAGTAAGGTTCCATGAAGTTATGAAGATTGGTGTAAGAGTGGAACCTGAAATGGAAATAGAGAATCGTGCAATTATTCCTAGATCAGCTATGATCATATTGAATGGCAGGCATGCTTGAGAGGCCTAGTGGCCTACTCTTTCTCCTAGTTCCATATGTTCTTACATATCAATAGTACAGGAGAACATTGGGTGACACAGTGACACAACTAGTAGAGCTGGTGCCTTGCATTCCCAGTGACCTGGGTTCAGTCCTGATCTAGAGTGCTATCTGCATAGAGTTTGCATATTAAAGTCGACTTTATTGTCACATGCACAAGTACCTGTATGCGCAGGTGTGATGAAAAGCTTGCTTACACAGCATCACAGGCGTATAGCATCATATGAGCAACATTCACAAGAAAAACATAAATTAAACATAAATTATACACAATTTTAACAAGAACACAATTAGAACAAAAAAATAACCAAGTCCATTTAAGTGCAAAGTGGTCAGTGTGGTCATAGTATTGCTAAACTGTAGTGATTAGGGTTTTGCCGGTTGGTTCAAGAACTGAATGGTTGAAGGGAAGTAGCTGTTCTTGAACCTGGTGGTGTGGGACTTCAGGCTTCTATACCTCCTGCCCAATAGTAGCTGAGAAAAGATGGCATGGTCCGGATGGTGGGGATCTTTGATGATGGATGTTGCCTTCTTGAGGCAGCACATCCTGTAGATACTACCAATGGTGAGGAGGGATGTGCCCGTGATGTATTGGGCAGAGTCCACTCCCCTCTGCAGCTTCTTACATTCCTGCGCATTTGAATTGCGTTACCAGGCCATGATGCAACCAGTCCAGATACTTTCAACAGTGCATCTGTCGAAGTTTGTTAGAGTCTTCGGTGACGAGCCTAACCTCCTAAGAAAGTGAAGGCACTGGTGCGCCTTCCTTGTGATTACCTCCATGTGCTGGGCCCAGGACAGATCATCCGATATGTTAACACCCAGGAATTTAAAGCTGCTGATCCCCTCCACCGCTGATCCCCCAATGTAGACCGGCGCATGTTCGCCCTCCTTCCCCTTCCTGAAGTCAACAATCAGCTCTTTAGTTTAGCTGATGTTGAGCAAAAGGTTATTGTTGTGGCATCACTCAACTAGATACCCTATCTCGCTCTGGTAAGCTGAACCGTTGCCAGCTGTGATTCATCCAACAACAGTAGCGTCATCAACAAATTTGAAGATGGCATTGGAGCTGTGCTTAGTCACACCGTCATGTGTGTACGGAGAGTAGAGCAGGGGGCTAAGCATACAGCTTTAAGGTTCACCCGTGTTGACGATCAGGGAGGAGGAGATGTTGTTACCGATCCTCACTGA
Organism: Pristis pectinata; assembly: GCF_009764475.1. Taxonomy (NCBI): domain Eukaryota; kingdom Metazoa; phylum Chordata; class Chondrichthyes; order Rhinopristiformes; family Pristidae; genus Pristis; species Pristis pectinata. The sequence goes on along the minus strand of NC_067417.1, from coordinate 34,777,722 downwards.
CTGAGGTCCGCTGATGAGGAAGTCGAGTATCCAGTTGCAGAGGGAGGTACAGATGCCCAGGTCTTGAAGCTTGCTGATGAGTTTGGATGAGATAATTGTATTGAACACCAACTGTAGTCGATGAGCAGCAGCCTTATGTTTAAGTTGCTGTTGTCCAGATGGTCCAGAGCAGAGTGAAGAGCCAGAGACATCACATCTGCTGTTGACCTGTTGTGGTGGTAGGCAAATTGATGTAGATCCAGGTCATATCTGAGACAGGATTGATTCGCACCATAACCAAACTCTTGAAGCACTTCATTACGGTTGACGTAAGTGCTACTGGACAGTAGTCATTGAGGCAGGTCACCATGCTCATCTTGGGCACTGGTACAATAGATGCCTTTTTGAAGCAGGTAGGAACCTCAGACCGCAGAAGCGAGAGGTTTAATATGTCTGTAAATACTCCAGCCAGTTGGTCCACACAGATCTTTAGTACTCAGCCAGGTACACCGTCTGGTCCAGACACCTTTTGTGGATTTACTGTCTTGAAGGATGCCCAGACTTCGGCCTGAGAGACTGAGATTACAGGGTCACCCAGAGATGTGGGGGCTTGTGTGGGTGTGTGATAGTTCTCCTTATCAAAGTGTGCATGTTCTCTCTGTGACTGCATGGATTTCCTCTGAGTGTTTGGTTTTGTCCCACATCTCAAAGACGTGCAGGTTGGTATGTTAAATTGGCCACTTTATATTGTCCTGAGTGTGTATGTAAGTGGTAGAATCTGGGGGTAGTTGGTGGGAATATGGGAAGAATTAGATTAGTGTGAATGGGTGGTTGATGGTTGTCATGGTCTCAGTGGGCTGAAGGGCCTGTTTCCGTGATGTATCTCTCTGTGCTCTATGCTCTGACATTTGTTTCTTTAAGACCATGCTTACTCCTTCTAGAGCAATACAGTTACTCCCATTCTCCCCCTTTTTCCTCATGATCTGGCAAGCTTTTTCTTGCATTTCTTTTTTGAAAGCCCTGATTAACTCTTTTACTACCAGCCTTGCAGGCAATGAGTTCCAGATCATCACCGTCCAATTCATATAAATTAGCTTTTTCCTTCCCCTGTATCCTTTGCCATTCACACTTAATCTATGCCCCCTAATCCTTCAACTATGTGGTACTGAGAACAGCTTTTGTCTATTTCCCCTATCTAAATCAGTTACAATCTTGTTCACTGCTACCAAATCTCCTTTCAGAACCACCTTCTCCAGCTGGATCTTTGAAATCCCTCTGACCTGGAGAGAAAAAAGACTACAGATGCTGGAATCTACAACAAAAACAGAACACTGTAAGAATTCAGTGGGTTAAGCAGCATCTGCGGACGGGAAGCAGGCAAAACTGGTGAGGTGTAAGTCGGGATTTCACGTTAAGACCTTGCATCAGGACTGAGGAGGACCGGGAAAGATTGCCAGTAGACAGCAGTATGTTGGGTTGGGGGGATAAAGGCTGGGAAATGATAGGTGGACCAGATAGATGGGGGAATGATGGGTAGATGGACCCAGGTGGGGGAGAGGGAGAGCGGAACAGAGGCTGGTAGGTGATAGATGGAGCCAGGTGGGGAAGGGCTGATGGAACCACGTGGGGGAATGGGATCGGAGGGCTGAACAAAGGGAGGGTAAAACTAGATGGACAGACGAGTGTGTGTGGGAGGAGAACATCAGGGGTGCGGGTTTTCTTTCTCCCCCACTGACCTGGAACCATTTCAGTAATCATTTTCTGCGCACTCTCCAGTACTTTTACATCTTTCCTAAATTGTTGGGACCAGGACTGAACGCAGTACTCAAGATGGTCTAACCAGTGTTTTATACAGTTTCAACATTACATCTCTGCAGCTTGTATTCTATTCTATAGCTGGAGTCGGTTTGCCTGAGATGGACAATTCTCAGGACAGCAAAATCTTATTCACCCTCTAATCTTTTCTACCATCAAATCAGTGACAAATAAAGCTTCCCAACAACAAGCTCCAAAGGTAAAGTCAACTATAGGTCCCTCCCAGGAACATGTCATTAGAAGAGATTCACTTTTTGTTACACAGAAGCAGATAACTGCCTCTTGCAACATTGACTGAGTTTGTATCCAGGAGAAATGAAAGAATAGTGTTTGAATATTGACGACAAGTGTAAGATCAGGAAAGAGTAGAAGAGCTTATACTCTCTTGGAATTTGTTATATTAAAGAAGGATTTACACTTCTGTTAGTTCTATTATTAATGGGAATCAGAGTCATGCAGGAAAGGGCATGTTTATTTCATACTGAGATAGAGTCAGTTGATTATTATTGGCATGGTCATGTAAAGACAAAGAGGCTTGATGTGTTATGAAGTTCTTGGAAGGATACAGACTGAAAGATTGGTATTGAAAGATTCGTCCTTTACTTGAAGGTGGGGAGAATGAGTTATGACAGTGGTGACAAAGCTAGACTAAATTAAACAGAAGAAAAGTCTTCACTGATGCCTCTTGCTATGGAGTTCTCTGCGTGATGGTCATCCTGATGCTCTCCTCCATGTACATGTGCCTCCAGAGCAGCTTGAGGCAGTTTCCCGAGGCAAGCTCATATCCAGGTCTCTTTGAATGGCAAACCTTTGCAGCATCCTGCAGATTCCCATAAGTAAAGGACAGGCGAGCTGGAACTTGCTTCAATAGAGAGTAAAATCATACAAGGTACAAAACAGATGTCAGACCCAAGACTGTCTCACTCCCATTTGACAGGCTCAGTTGAAACCTGTTCATTCACATCTACCAACATCACTGACAATTCAACTGGTTAACATTTGCTGTTTTTCCATTAAAATTTGCAGTGCAACTATATTTAATTTTTTTCTGGTACATCACTTAGAAATTACAATGAGAAAACTAACCCCTTGACCTGTTTGTGTTGGTGTTTATTCACCAGACAAGGAGTAGCTCTAATCCTATATGTTGGCCTGCTTCCCATATCCCTTTAGTTCCTTTTCTACCAACCACCTGTCCAACCTATTCTAACATGGTGCCTGTTTTAGTCACTAGTTAAGAAGGCTCACAAACTGTGGTCAACAGTAAAACAGTTTTACCTACTTCCTGAGCAGATCTAATATATTAAATCTGAGCTCTCTGTGTGCTGGAACTCTTAATCAGTGAAGACAGTCTGTTTCTGTCAATCCTACCCCATTCCTTCATATATTGTAGAGTCACTCAAACATTCCACTGTTCTAATGAAAACTGTTCTAATGATTTCAGTTTTTTAAAAAAAATTGTCCCTTCATACCAAGCATTCCAATGAATAGATTTTGTGCTCATTCTAATGCCTCAAATTCTTTGCTATATAACAGAACCTTAAACAGTACCCAGTACTTGCAAAATGGCCCCATTAATGATTTATATCGATTTAAAATTACAACTATTGCATTCTGCACCCTTTCATTTAAAATCCTAATTTAATTAACATGTATTGTGGAGCTTCCCACAGATCTGATGCTTTTAGTGGCTGATGCATCTGAAATGTTTGAATTCCTGTACTCTTCCACATTACCCTGTCCTTTCGCATTCAATGTACTGTTATTACCGGTGTTAACCATTATTTACTACTTTGGTTACTGGCATTATTTCATAATTTAGTATAATCCTCAGCATTATTTTATGCTTTCTATTTTAATAACATCAACAAATTGAAACATTACTCCCTTTGGCTCCTTGATTTAATATTTCAGTTTTATCAATGAAGGATTCTGAATGTTTTATTAGAAAAATCTTCAGTGGCATAAGCAGTTTGCAAGTTCATATGAGTGTGAACATATGTGCCATCATTAACTCCATGGTTGTACAATTGAATGACATAGCCACATTCTTCACTCATTCTACAAACAAAGTAGACAAAGCATAATGCAAGACAATGTGCAGATTTGCTTTGTAATCCAAAAGCTTCATGAAAATAATACCCAGTGTTACATTACTATTACATTGCAACAGCGATTATAATGACTTCAGAGAGTTATTTATTTACTGTACAGCATTTTGAGGTCCTGAAGACAGAAAGGACAAAATATAAGTGTGGCACCTCAGGGCTAACACCATGGTCGAGCTACCTTCTCATAGCTCCAGTGACCTGGATTCACTCCTGACCTCTGATGCTATCTGTGTAGAGTTTTCATGTTCTACCCTGTGCCTGCATGGGTTTCTTTTGGGTGCTCCGGTTTTTGACGGGTAGGTTAATTAGCCACTATAATTGTCCCTAGAATATATGTAAATGGTAAAATTTGCAAGGAGTTGATGGTAATGTGCAGAGACTTTTAAAAGAAAATCAGTGTAAATGGGTGCTTGGTGATCACATTGGACTCGATGGGCTGAAGGGCCTGTGTCTGTGCAGCGTGAATCTACAACTCAATGAATCGCAAATCTTTCATTCTTGTTGGAATTGGGATTTTTTTTGCACCCTAGAGTCAGCCCCTTGATAAAGTAAACGTTAATTTTTTTGCAAGCTGGATGTTATTTTTCTAAGCTTTATTTGAAGAGTGATTAGGTGAGGTCTGAGCTCAATCTTCCCCGATGGTCAAGACTTAAGGGTGGATATTCCTCATCAGCGTTGTCAAAAGTTCTAGTTTTAGCTTTCATTTGTTGGTGATCATCTTAGCATCCTCTTGATCGTAATTGTATACAACAGATCAGTGCTAATTACCCTAGCGTATGTCTTCTGCCTGTCCTCCTCCCATACTGTCCTTTCAAGAAGCTGTGGCCCAGCTGATAATTGACTGATCCTCAGCAGTGGAGGAGGCTGCAGTTTGTTGTGAAGGGCCAGCTTCGGGTTTCATTGCTTGGCAACTGCATGGGTGAGCCAGCCTGCAGGCAACAGCAAGGGTTCAAGCAGAGTGGCAGTGCTGAGATCACAAATATTGTTATTTGTGCTCCACTGAGCCGCTGTGACCCACCTGGTGGTGCTTCAGCAATTCTTCTAACTTGTTGGAGGACTGATTTCCGGAGTGCTGTGAGACTCTCAAAGCCCATACCGAGAGAGCCCGGAGAGCCACGGCCTGCACTTGCATGGCGGACATTTAGGCCTCTGCTCCAACATTGAGAAATTGAGTGGCTTCTGCCCATGCTGTAATATAAGCTGAGATCTCAGCCATCATACACCACACGATGGCTGTGCCCACAGGTGCTGAAGGGTACCAGGCCCTCCTTTCTGTGTTGGAAAGGTTTGGCTTCAGGCTCCATGCAAAGCCTGGAAGGAGCTGCATTCACCCGTGGTCCTTGACCTTTCTCGACAGGCTGCCATACATTCATTGTACATCCCCATCAGTATTATCTGTAGGCTGCCCATCAAACTTCTCACCTGGAGCAAAACTCATTCACTGCAGAGCTAGCACTTCGGCTATCCTTGCCTCCAACCTCACTGTAGGCGATTCATGCTTGGTGACTCAGCACATGCCATGCCCACCAGGTTGATTGACAGATTGGAGCTCAGTAGTCAAGGCATGTCCTTGGCTATCTGAAAGAAGAAAGTCTTAAGGGTTGAATGATTGTAGGGGAGGTGAAAAGCCAAGTGATGCTTCTACCACCTGCATCTTCTAAATCAGATGAGATCATGGGATGGGGGGGGGGGAGTTGGAGTAAGACAGATTAAAAGTAAACCATCATCAGTGATGACCTTGGCACCACCACTGGCCATTATTCTTTTGCAACCACTAACATTATAGTCAGCATTCTCTCCTCTTGGCCATTGAGCTGATGGACATGGTATTGCCCATCACCAGTTCTAGTATGGTCGGTGGCAATTATGTCCTATTATATCCTGTAACAGAGAGGAATGTGTGTCAGTGAGTGTGTTGTGATGAGTTTGGTGACATGCCTGGCATGGTTGAACAGCTGGAAGTATGTGTCATCTGTGAAAAGGAGATATGAGTATTGATGTGATGGTGACTGTGTGAGGGTGTAAAAGAACCTGTGAATGCTGGTTCATAGAGACTGTTATCAGTTGAATGACCTTTCTATAAAACATGAAGCAGCACACGAGGTTTCTAGGACAGTGGTTGCGAGTTAGGATTTATTAATCCTTGCTGTATATTGAGGTAATTGAACTTCTTGGGCATTGTGTCCATATGCTTGGAACTTTACTCCTCATGTTAACTCTTAGCCTTCTCCTGTCAATGGCATTTCATGATGGACCTGGTTGGCTTCCTGGATTCCTGAACATTGGAGACCTCTCTCCTCCTTAACCACCTCATTGAGTAAGGCATCCAGAGCCAAGTCAGAATCAGAGTAGGTCTGCTCTCTACCCTGATCCAACGTGGTTGGCATCAACCTTCCCAAAGCTTTTAAATTACTTCTAGTGAAGCTGGGAGGTGATGAGTAGTTCCACTTCAAGATGTGCCAGTTAGCCCAGTTAGCTTTGCAGCATATGCATAAGTGCTAATGAAATAAACAGCATGGTTGGCACTGGCTTGGAGCTCCAGTCATGATAATGATGAAGGAGCATGAATTTTAGGTGTGACCTCCACAGGTCAAATTGATGTGGGCTACTCATGCATTGTGATTCCAGCACACGTCTTTCAGCATGATCCAATTTCTCCCCAGAGTATTTCATTTACCTGAGGTTAAACTAATGTCATAGAGTTTTTGTTGTCCTGTAACAACCACAGACAAGTGTTCCAGAATTTCCAGGCAATTGACCCTGTCGTGCTCCACAGAAGCCCTGAAACATTTTTGATTATGAAAACAATGAGAAGAACAAATACCAAAGACCATGCCAGTTAACTGGAATCATGCAGGAGTGTTTATGCCACCAATTAACCCCTTCTTCTGCCTGTCCCTGACCCATGCACCAAAAGGAATGTTTTCTTGATTGTGACGTTCTTTGAAAATTGTAAGAAAACCTTGAAGTGTTTATAAGGAAAATTCATTCTGTTTCCCTATGCGAACATTTCAACGGCCCTGTTGTGATTTTTTTCTAATGGCCTTTAGACTCAACAAGCACTATTTGCACGCAGAGGAACAATATTACATAATTTGTCATGGGAAAATGCTTAAAAGCTTTGTGCCATTTCTCTTGAACTAACTCGTGTATTATCCAAGCCTTTTAACATTAAATGACCATGCTTTAAAGTATCCAGCTCTAACCCACTTCATGTCACCAAATTTCTAGGGAGGACACTGATACAGTACTTATCCAACTCCAAAATCTATGCAAACATAATTAAACTCACCAGTTTCAGTTGTGCTCAGTTAGTTTTATGCATCATCATTTAATCTGTAGAAGGAATTTATAAGAGACAGCAAAAACAATTTAGCCTCCAATTGGCACAATGCAGAATTGATTGAAGTGAGTATTTATTTTCTGGAAGGGCATTAGCTTACCATTGTTCAAATATTGTAATGCAGCTGCTGAGACAGTTTAAAGAGTATGTCCTTTTTGGTACTAGGATATGTTTATATTTACCAATACAATATGGGGAAGTAATCTGTATTGATGGACCACATCAAAATTAATTTAAGAGGAATTATTGACTTTGTTAATGGTTATATTTTTTTAAAAATACTATCATTTTTAATTTTACATGTCTGATATATGGATGGACCAAATTGCACTAATAAGTAAATTGATTTTATAGCACTTACTTTGAATACACTTACATAATCATGTATCCCCAATAACTTAGACTCTTACCTTTATAGAGATGTTCAGTTAGTTCACTTTAATATTGTATCCAGTGCAGGTTTATTAATAGTTATATGCAATCTGTAGTGGAACAATTTAACAGAGAAGTTGCGTATTAGTGGAACAGGTTGATCAATGTATTGTCACGTGTTTCAGTAAACAGATAAGAGTTCTAAATGGGTTTAATGCACACCATACATTTCCCCTAACATGGAATTTGCCCCTTAGGTTCAGTCACAAAGACCAACATACGATGCGTCTCTTCCAAGTAAAAATGTTGTCCCCAACACCTGCCATTTTTGCAGACTGCTTGATACCCCAGGGCTTCCCAGCAGCTCTCTCCAGCAGGAGCTGTCTCTGAGCTTTTAGCACCAACAAATAATTGAGGTTGTCACATCTCTTGTTCATTGTTTTTCTAGCCTGGAAAAATGCAAATATTTCATTGTAGTCATTAATTTTCCCATCCTTTTCTTAAAGCATTTTGTTAGTTTGATCAGATGAAAAGGGCTGAAGGCATTATTGCAAACATGCTGGCATCCAGGTCTGCCTGTAGTGGAGAGAATCTCATCAGATAAAGTCTCAGGGAGGTCATCAATCATTGGTGCTGACAACCATTTTGCCTTCGTTTGTTACAGATGTGAACATGCTTAATTATTTGTAGTGTAATTAGTTCATGAAATGTCAGGAAATGTCAAACTGTGTTCACAGTGCAGATTTCTTCAGCAAAGTGGAATGAGAGCAAGTGTCAATGGGAGACATGCAGGACTGATGAGCAAAACCACGTCTGCAGGCAAATGAGGAGATGGCACAGAGCTGATGAGAGAGGGTCAAGAACTACTTAGCTCTAGCCTTCTGAGTGACATTTTTGTAGTACATATAAAAGGTATATAACAGAAAAGCATGAAAGTCTATCTAGAAATTAAAATGTTTTTGGAAGGAAATACCATTGCCATTTTAAACATTTTTGAATCTGTATAATCAATTTTCTCCATTTTTTGTATTCTTCCAAATACAGAAGATGTCTTTCTGGATTTAATGGCTTGTCCTGACTCATGCATCCAAGTTGTTTCTTTTTGCTTTATCAAATAGTTCAATAATAATATTTAAAAAAAATGCAAAGACTGGATGTGTGTTTTTGAGTTTGAATGGCACCACCTCTGGAACTTTACCAAAAAATTCACCCTGGACTGATGGATAGAAAGTCTTTGCTCTCTAACGGCAGTAAAATGTCTTAAATATATGAGTTTTGGCACTCTCAATTCAGTTCCCAATGAATAGAAGATTTCCACTCCAGACAGCCCATAATTCAGCATTAATTAGATAACCTCACCCAGGTACCATTTGGAAGGAATGGGAATGAAACAGTCTTGTTGGTTCAGGTAAGGAGTTCTTGTGTTGGTTCAATCATGTGCTAAAGGTTTACTGAATAAACCTGCATCAGACTTTCCCTAATTTTTTAATAAAAGGATATATTCTGTTCCCATGTACTTGACTAGCGCAAGGTTTCACATAATTATTAATTTTTTGCTGTTTTTAATTAAAAGCAAGTAATTTTCTTCTTATAAGAAGGCCTGAAAGTCAAGTTATTTAATATATAAAAAAGGTTTTCACAGATAAAGAGATATGGCTGATCAAGAGGATTCATATGCATATTAGGAAATGATAATGGATACATACTAATTAATCCCTTGTTGCTAAAACTCCAATTAGTACTATTTTGTTGTCACCAGGTTATCAAGTTACTGTGGAATAATAAAACAATTGTGACCATTTTTCTGGGAAATGTCATTTCTTTGCAGAGTTATTAGAGAGAATGAGGCCACAACCATTAGGATAGTATTTATATTGTGCAAAGAAAACCTTTTATTTAAGATGCAACGACAATCAAATGAGCTTATTGCTACAGATGGTATTTAGTCGGCCTATTTGTGAATTTCTTAGATGCACTCCACTGGGCAGCCAAGCAAGGAAAGGAAGAAATGGCAGAGATGAGCTGGCATTGATGTCAACGTTATCTGTAGGCGACTGAGATGTTAAGTGATGTTTGATTGGTCTCTTTAAGTCTTAAGCATATTTTCTTTCCTTTTTCCCATTCTTTCTTTGTACTTTCACCCCCTGCTGGCCTACTTTATAAAAAGCACCTTCCTTCCATTAAATAGACAAGGGCCCTTTATAGTGGTCTTGCTATACTGTCACTCAGACCTGTCAAATCTGCCATCTTAGCATGCTATTAAATCTAAGTACCGCACTACTGTCAATTTATTTTAGGAAATTTATTAAAAATACTTTGAAGAAACTAATGTAGCCAGAATATGCTTTGGAGAATACTGTACACATGCAGCGAATAATTTTTTTTTAAAAATTGAAGTCTATCCTTTATATATACAACCGCATTCCATTCAGTGGGTTCAGTTTATATGTAAACTAATTCCCGACCATTTTCTGAGATTGCTGTATTTTTGTGGTAAGAATTAGATTAACTAAGATGTCTCGTATTATACTGACAATACGATCAGATATTCTGTCCTGTAGGAGTTCAAAGAAGCTTTGAGTTTTTTATTTCTGTTTGTTTATATTTAATCACCATAAATTTGGACTTAAAAGACAGCTTTAACCAAAATTGATAACATCAGTTAAATCAGATAAAGCTCTTTCTAACCAAAGAAAATGAAGTTTATTTGTGCAAAGAAATGAATTTGCACCCTGGACGAGACAAAAGGAAAATATAACTAGAATTTTAGATTTGCCTCTTATTTTGGAAACCACCTAAGAAATTTTCATTAACTTCAATGAGAATGAAAAACGTGTGGTTTCTATAACAGGCTGTCATTCTGTAATGCCAGTTTTATGCCTGGGTGATGCTGTAAATATACCCCTCGACCTCTGAATTGGAGCACCTTGCCCTTCAAACTTTCAATTTTCAGACTTAAGGCATAGAAAGAGAGCCCCTGCAAAGAACAACACAGTTCCAACATTATTTGTATTGTCACATGGCTTAACCCAAAGCCTGAACTGTAGTTAAGCACAAAGTTTAAGTTTAAAATTCCTAAGAGAGAACAATCTCAAAGCAATCACGTTGTGATAATGTTATTGCAGAGCATGAAGGTTGATGGCTTTGATTGAAAGAGACCATTACTTTCCACTAACAAAGTTAATATGATTATATAATTTAATATCCATGCATATTTTCCCTTTAAGGATAAATTTTTGGTGTAGGTATTTTTATCTAATGCAACATTTTTACAAAAGGTCAATTGTTCTGAATGGAATGTTGAGTAATTAAAATATTATGAATTATTCTGGAGAGTGTTGTCAATTATCAACTAATAAAAATATTGTGAATTATTTAGCAGTGCAGTAAGAAATAGAACCACCCTTTCATTCAGGTATAATGTATTATTTTTGTATTTCTCTGATTACCCTGATTTCTTCGCCAAGTGTTCCTTCCGCAGGGCAGTGGATTGTTCCTCTCCTAAGTATAACAGAAGCATTTCCCCTTTGTCTTGCACTAAAACTGTACACATGTATTAACTTGGAATGATTAATGTATACTGCATTTGAAACAAGTGGCCTGCAAATTGGAATGTAGCTTATTTAATTTATCCATATTTTGTGGCTTTGTCTAATTTCAATTGGAATCACTGAATTTTTTTGAGTTGAAAATTGCTGAGGGACTGTTATGATGGCTCAGTTATTGAGAGTCTGTGCATCCTAGGTAGGATCACCAATAAAATTAGTATTGTCTAACATTTTACTGGAGAGAAGAAATAATGTTAGTAACACCAGGAAATATCCATCTTAATATTCTCGAGATAAATTGCAGTGTTAGAAATATTGCAAAACTGCAATTGTATTCCTAAAATCCTTCTATAGCAAAACCCTACATTTACTTATTTTTAACACTATATTTATTCTCCAAGGTGAAAGCTGTCCCTTGGTTTATCTTAGCTATTCCATCCAGGCTTTAATTTCTTTTCTCCAACCTTTTCATTTTCAAATAAATTGAAGCATCCCATTTAAGAGCTTTTTTACCATAGTATGCCTGAGGCTTGGTTTGCGTTCAAGTCAAATAAAATTGGAATGCTCCATTGCACCTTTTTTCCACTTTTCCACCTTTTGTGTGTGAAGTGGCAGACGTGAATTTAATAGAGGAAGAATGCTGTGATTACTTAATGGTTTCCCAGACAGCAATGGCCTGGAGAATTAAATTTCACATCTGCTTTGATTGTGTTAATCTCTCTCTTCACATCCAGGCTGTTATGATGTGCACATGAGAGATAATGTTTAAACTGACTAAAGCAAAGTAAACCAGACAAGTCTGTTATTGGCTTTATAATTACATAATTAACTTTTTGTCTCTAATCGTTATGGAGGTAATGGTGCTGTTAAAATGGGTTTCTGGTGAGCAGAAACTAAATCAAAAATCAATAATCCATAGAATGCCATTAAGGGCTGTAACAGCGCTTGTTTGATTCACTCAAGTTTTTGTACTGCAAATGAATTTCATTATAGTGCAGAATGTTATCTGGCAAGCTGACTTTCAACTGATAGAAGTGAGCAAGAGCATTGTAATCAGCAGTGTGCAGGAAAATGGACAAACGTTGCCATAAATTACACTCTGCTTGAAATGCAGTTATTGTAGAGTGATTGACCTACCTGAAATTAATTCTATTTTCCATGAACCCTCCTTTATTTCTAATTTACATTACGATCATATAGGTCTGAAAAATGATATCATAAAAAAGATTAATGTACTAATTACTTGTCTTCTTATCTCCCCCTCCCTCGGTTCCAACACCTTTGGACCAACTCGCTCAGCATGTAAGTATGTCACTTATTTCATTGTGACAGGGGTAATGTATTTGCAAACTGTGCTATAAATATTGGAATTCAGGGTAGCTATCTCATATTCAGACACCAGTCTTTTGAGCTATGCTTTTCCAAATGAGTTTAGAATTGACAAAGATTTTCAAAGCCAAATTACCTGTATGTCACTGTGAAATTAGGTTCTTGACCCTGCCTCTGATGTATGCTTATTTTCTACATATTTTCTCCCTCAATTTTATGCATCACTATTCACTGTTGGAACTGGTGACATGTCTATCCTGAAAGGGGGTAAGTAATACTTTAATACACCTGTGAAATGAGTCTGCGTTTGTCATGAATATGCTGAATGCCACCAGCGGCTGCACTCAAATTGTTATTCCAGTAGCTCAGTGTGACCTGAGCTTTCCTTCAGTAGGGCATCTGTAAAGATCCTGTAGTCTTAATGCTGGTCCAAATTTTAAAAAGTGTGAAAATATTTTCTCCACCTCTAATTTTAGTTACGTTTCTCTCACCCCTCCACCTCCTTCATTTTTCTCTTGGAAAGTACAAGAAAATGAAGTACAGAATCACTTTTACAATAGAAGATACTTTATATACATAATATTTTAAAATATTTATTCACGCAGTTATTTTGTTCCACATTATCTTGAGGTTGCCTTGATATAAAAATATTAAATTTTCAACTGCATTTTAATTTTTTGCAAAGTATTGCCACAAATACTCCCTGATTAAATCAGTTAGTATAAAAACTGAATTTCTAGCATGAAAAAATTCAAGGCTGAATTTAAAATTCCTGAAGTAACGTGTTGTATTGTATGAGGACAGAGTATAGAAGACTAATTATTGAAGTTTTCAAATATTTGTTTATCCTTTCTGACCAACTTTACTTTCCATTAAATAATCGAAGTTCATCTATAAAACACTCTATCACACTTTATTATGTAAAATATTGTAGGTATGTCCTCTGTAGGAATGCAGGAGAAGCTTTGCATGGTGCACATCACTTTTCCGCTAGATTGCTTTGTACTCATTTATGTTCCAGCCTATATACATATATTGACTCACTTACATTGCAGTCATCCTTTCTGTCACACCAACTAAGTCGTAATCACCTGTTCACAAATATGAATGCTATACCAACCATCATTGCTGTCAAAAAGATTTAACAACTCTTATCTGTAGAAAGCAGTAAGTCTTGGACGAAAAAACAAGGATATATAACCTACTTGCAATTCGAACTCACTGGCGTATAGGAAATAATCCTCCACATGTTGTTTTTGTCAAGAAAATATTAAATAAAGTACTTGGAAATTTTCACTCAAAAATAAAACAATTTATCTCCTAAAATCAAATTGTTTTAAGAAAACTGGCTTACCCCTTGTGGAATTTGACTCTTATTATAAGTATTATAAACTTGTCTTGGCTAAACTTTTTTTTCCCCCTTGATAACATTTTTTCATTTCCATAGAAACAGTTAGCACTTGACAGTCTTGTAAATCTGCAAATTAACTTGAAACGTCATTCCCTTAAATTGAGTTCGACTAGTCTTTGTGGCTTTTTTAGATTTCAGTGGTTTCTCTACATGGAAAAGATTGCCTTTATTTCTGGAGGCAAGACACCTGGTTCAACTGGAGCAGTAATTAATTTTTAGTGTTTGAGGTGTGATCATCATTCAGATAGGACTCAGTCTTTGGATGATGGATGGTGGGTAAACTGGAGGCTGATAGGACATAGCCCATGAATCTGTTCTACATCATCAGTTCCTTTGATCACTGGCAGAAGTTCAGAGATGCTTCTATGCATCTGTCCAAATAAACAAAGTACCAGTTATATCCTCTGGAGCTGCATTCACAAATACAGAACCCACCTCCGTTTCACACTCTCCTCCTTCACCAAAATGCCTCCAGTATAAAATAAACGCATGGTTCTTTTTTTGGATGGAACTATTTGAAAAGGACTAAGATAATGACAGATTCTGTAGATAATAGATGACCCATGAAAGATGATAGCTGTGCTGACAGCAGGGGCTGGTTTCTGCATAGCTGCCATGCAACATTAAGGCCTACAGCTGTCATGACAAGAAACTCAAAAGTTACAGCAATGCTATAGTGATTACATCATTTATCTTTTGAAGGCTGTTCCCTGATTAGTGTCTTGCATTCATTCTACTCACTGTCGGTACTCAGCTTGAAGTAACTTGTCAGTTCACTTTCCAAGAATAAATCAAAGGATGTTTACTTCAGAGTCAGGTTAGGTTTAGTGTGTATGGTGGTTGATTCTACTTAGCTGGACTGTTTAACAAATATTGATCATGTATTATAAAGAACTTCCTCTTTAAATGCCACCTTTTCTTTTGTTTAAAATCTTTGACCTTTCTTTGCTTCATTAAATTTACACATAGCAAAAAAAATGTGGAAAAGGTTGAGGAGTCTGTGGCCTTTATATATTACACAATGTACATGACTCTGCCTGTCACCCGGTTCCATTTCCCCTTATTGGGATAATGAGGCAACTCTTGAATTTAATATTTATCATGTATTCAAGTGCCTTTTAAATTTAAGATGTATTTTATTATGCTAATGAAGAACGTCTTCCCCTTGGGCTTAATTTGTTTACACCATTGAAGTAATATAAAATTTCTCAGTGCTATTTCGGCAATGGAGTGGCACCTACACCAACATCAGTCAATTATTTAGTTTATTTCAGAAGCTTAGAAGACATAGATGCCCAAGTAACTTATGAGATCTTTCCCACAAATAAAATATTCAAATTGTACATTTTCTTTTAATGTACTTATTAATAAAGTTGATGTTTTTAATATACAAATAAACTAAATTATGATAGTGAGAGTACTGAATCAGGGGTTCCCAAAGATAGTATGACATTATATCAAATTGTTTTAAGAAAACTGGGTTAGCCTTTCTTAAGAATTGACTCTTTCTACAATTAACATTGATATCACTGTTGGCTGATACTTTTTCTTGTCATTTTCATATGTTTGTAATAATTTTGTTTTCATAGTACAATCAAACCAAAGCAGAACAAATAACATCTTTGCTTTTTCTCACCTTTCAGCATTCTGAAAAGACAAGTGCCACTGTGACACTCTGGTCCACTCCTCCATCTACACCAATACTCACTTCCCTTCTGACAGCATCTTCTCATGTAACCATAGCAATTGCAATACCTATTTTGTTACCTTCCCGCTTCCCACCTTCCTGGATCCAAATATTCCTTCCGGGTGAAACAGCTATTTGCTTGTACTTCTTCCAACTTGTGGCACTGCATTCATTTTCTGGTAATTCAAATTTCCTTCACTTCCACTTATTTACCTCTCCTCCTCCAGGTGCCCCTTTATCACCCTTTTTCAACTGGCATCACACCTTTCAATCTCTCCCAATCTCCACCCTATTATAGATGGTCCCTTCTATTCTCTTTGCACCACCTCTGCCCCTTTGTTTTTCTCTGCAACATAAAACCTCTTTCATTTCTAATTTTTCCCAGTTCTGATGAAAGATCAATGGCCAGAAATGCTAACTCTGTTTCTCTCTCCACAGATGCTCTGCGCCTGCTGAATATTTCCATCACATACATTCATTATCCCTATTCAAGAGTATGGAACCCTATGCCTATTCAACTCCTACCAGAACTCTGAAATAAAAATGAAAGAAGCTAGAAACACTCAGCAGGTCAGGCAACATCTGTGGACGAAAAAACAGATTTAATGTATCAGGTTGAAAACCCTTCATCAGAACTCTATTCCACCAATTTAGCTGGCGACCAGATAGAGAACAGATATTTACCATTGTTGCATATGTAATTCCATAGTATAATGGCTTCCTTCCTAATCACAGAGTAATGGAAATTTACAGCATAACAGGAGGGCCATTTGGTCCATCACGTCCAATCCAGCCAAAAATGGAACCATTTAAGTTCCTCACATTTCACTGTCCTTGGTCTGTAGGCTTGTGCGTGACAGCATATCATGGGGGTGGGTGGGTGGTGTAGCTCACTAAATCTTACTGCATGAAACAGATCTATCTATATTTTCTGACAATGTTGCATGAACATTTTTTTCAATTAATCTTCTGAAAATTTAATAGCATATAAAACAGTATAAACTCAAATTTATGCTGACAATGTTTATTTTCTCACAGATCATAGGCTGAAGTTATAGAAAATCGAAATATTTTATAACATCTCTATTTGCATTTACCTCACTTTATGTTGTCCAGGGCAGTGGGCTGGACTATAATTGCTTTTAATGGTGAAAAATACCAACAGTGGTTTTGTTATTATGTATGATCAAACCCACTGAGAGTTTTCATCACCTGAGTTTTTCTCAAAACTAGTAGTAGCTCCCACCAGTTGATTACCCATAATGGAACAAGTAGTTCCATCCTCTTGGTATGGGAGAAGGTCAGAGGTTACAGGGTTTGAATCTCACTCCAACTGGTCTGCCAGGGATAGACCCAAGCCTCAGCTTTGACTTCTATGTTGACATTCAATGGTATACCCGCATCCAATGTGTGTATTAGCATCTGCATTTTGTGGATTGTGGAGGGCTGTGAAACCCTCTCATTGTTTGTTGGCCAGCACAACAAGATGATTACTGCCATGCAAGGAATAGTCATGAAACAACCTCCTTTGAACCTTTCTAATATGTCAACTGCAGGGAGGATACAGAAGCACTTTCCCTTTGCATAAGGCAGAAATTTGATGGAACATAGCTGAATTTTGACAAACCTTTTACTTATTTGTGAACATTGTCATGTTTAACCAGAATTTTTATAAATGTCAGTAAAAATCATTTATCATTAAATTTTTATTCCCTATCCCATTGCAATGTTAATTCAATATAAATGTGAAGGAGTAATTGTTTGGATAAAGATGCCTATTTTTTACCAAAAGCTCATTTGACTTTCATTTCAGTGGTGAGCGAATTGGATTTGATATGCAAAGGTTTGATGGTTGCATCAGGATTTGTATATTTAAGATTCATGCTGGAGTGACACATCCCAAAAATATTTAGGGTGAATGGGATGTCAGCTAACAGACTACAATTTGATGCATAAATTTAAATAATTTAATAATGATCTCATAACTATGAGATTTGTAGCTAAAAGGGCAACTGTAATCAATATAATTATATAATTATTTCCTGTTTCCTTCACCAATGTGCAAAATTGTGCAGATTTTTCTGATTGGCTGAATCATGCATGTTAAGTCAATGGGCTGGCTTGTGCTCAGTCTTACCGACCACCAGCGCTCACCCACCGCATTAGCCCCATGATGACAAACAGTATTTTGTGGCTGCTTGGCTCCCAACAAGTTCGAGGCCCCGATTTTGTGACTATCCCACAGTCAGTGACTAGGCCTCTGGACATGCTTTCAGGGACTTGTTCCACTGTTTTTAAGTGTACTTGATAATCAGGTGGAGGAAATTGATCAAAAGAATTCTGAAAATTAAAAATTGAAAAAGAAATATTCAAAACACATTAATCAAAAATATGAATGTACAGAAAAATAAATAAACATAAATAAAAAGTTGAGTTAAACATCTTTATATTTAGAATTGGTGACCTCATTCAAATGAATGGGGCTGCACTGTATGTGCTGACTTTGGCTGGAGGGTAGATATGAAATGTTCCTGGCCCCTCAGCTCAGGACATGCTGGACTCAGTGACGTATCTGGGCAGAACAAGAAGTCAGATGCGCCTGCATCTGACTTCCAGCATATAGCATGCCCCTGTGCAATAGTTCTTCATAGAACCACCAGCTAGCTGTCATTCGATTCAATGTCAATGTCCCTTGAAATTTTCTGAGTGGGAAAAGCTTTAGACATCCCTCATTTGGTAAAACAAAATTTAATATTTTTATTATTTTAGTACATGTTCTAAGTGTATACCAACCTAACTGCAGATTAAACAATAGCACGAGTACGTAAGGCTATTGAACCAATGTTTTTGTCTGTGTATATCACAATTCTATTTTGTAGTCAACTGGTTGTGCAATTTGTATGTACTGCTTTACAATTTGTTGTATTTTGTTCAAATTCGAGGACTATATGCAAGTGCATATAGCAGTCCTTCATGGCCACTGACACATCATTCAGCTGCTGATCAACACATACAGCAAGTGACTGGCAACTCTTTTAATACCCTTGTTTCTTTATGAAACACTTTCCTCCCAGACCAGTGAGGTCTGCCATTTCCATAATCTCAATTTAACACATATTTGAAGTGCTGAACAGGGACTGTCTAGCCTTGAAAGTAGTAAAGTATAACAAAATTGCATTGACAGAAAAACAAAACATCTCTGCTGCCCTTATTAGCAGAGATGCTTAAAATGAAAGTGAGCGAGACCAAGGATTTGACGTGGAAGCAGGGGATAAATTGAAAACCAGTTAAAACTAGCTGAGAAACATCAACATGGCAAGCTAACAAAGACAGGGACCCCGAGGGGGAAGAAAGGGACAGAAAGAGCAAGCAGTCTGAGCATCATCAGATAATTGCTTATATTACAGCTAAATATTTGTGATCGAATGTTTTCCTAATTTGTTTCACAAATTTTAGTGGTGCACTTCAGATTGGCTGAGATAGGCTAATGCAGCATAGATGACTGTTCATTAAGATGTTGATTTGCCCAGTCTCTTGAAGCATAACAGCTTTTTCGAGGATGTAGCCTCCCCTGTAAGCAGAACTAATTTTCCCTTAATTAGCCAGACCTTGCTATTGTTATTTACAGATCTGCTGTGCATCACACTAAAAGTTTTTTCTCTGCCAAGTTTTCAATGCCCTGAAGATGCAAGAGGGAGCAAGCTATAAAGGTCATGCAGAATAAACCATGGTAGTCTTGTTGTGTGAATGAAATGACCACTATAAAAACACAGGTTCAAGGTCAACTGGAAGTCAGGACTCTCACAGATGGTAAACTAGAAAAAAGTGAAAGGGAAAAATAACAATCGTTGTCTTGTCACATAAAAATTCTGTGAAATATCTGGTGTGAACACCCATCAGCTTCCACCAATTTTATACAGAGACTGTTTGCCTTTGGGCGGAGATTACTAGATCTTTCCTTATGCATCCTCCCTTTGAGATTGCAGTAGCCCCCAAGGGAGGAGAAACCACCCAGATTTTTTTCACTGTTAGTAATCTATTTACGTCATAGACACTGCATATAAATATGAAGTTAATGTTAATATCACAAAGTTTAGAAGGAAAATATAAGTGAACTTTAGCTAATAAAATATAATCAGCATCAACCACTTTTCAGGGCCAGTGGGCTCAGCTAGTCCTGGCAAAATTTCAGGAAACAAATTTGCACATCTTTTTTTTAACAATGCAGGCGTCAAAGTGATCTTTATCCACATTTTACATCCAGCATATTTCCTCAGAGATTATCAAAAAGCCTGTTCACAAATTATGTTACTGCTGTTACTTATAATAATGATGGTGAAATCCGTAATAACAAAATACAAGCCATATGTTGCTGTATATTTTTTTAAAAGTATTGATGGGAAAAGACAAAAATAGACTTGTTCTAACCAAAAGCCAGTCATCTGCAATTGTAAGATTCCATTTCAGTATGCTGTTACTTTGGTCTTGCCATACCAGGAACCAACCTGAATTCTGCATTTACATTCAACAGGTAACAATAGCTTGATATCCTTCACCTGAATATGAAAGGAAATCAGAGAAATGTTTCCTGTGATTGGAAATACCATTATACAATAGATATGAACAAAGGCACACTCCCATATTCGGCCAGAACCATTTACTCTGTAGCATTGTGAACGTATAAAATGGACAAAGAAAAAGTATGTTAGTTAATAAGTAACTAACTCATAGGGATATAATTCAATATGATGATTTTGTAATTTCAAATGTTCCACTGTGTTGAATTAATGAATGAATCTGATTTGTGTAACTACCTCGTTTCACTTGATAGTTTGATCTCCCAACATCTTCCTAACCTGCTGTTCATGTTCAGCCATGAGACAACTGCTTATTGTTCCTCTATTTCTTAAATAAACAGTCAAATGCAAATAATTACAGAAACTCTATAGCTTAACACATTGTATTTCTTTAGAAAATCATGCATCATACAGGAAGGTTACTGGAAATTTCAATATTTCTAAAATAAGAAAATGAAAGATAATATCTTTGGTAAAGCTATGAGCACCGTTTCTTTTTTATGTGGCATGCAGACATGCAAACCACGGGTATAGGGAATAAATTCACTGCTCTGGTGGCTGTGGAAGCTCACTGTTCTTTCAAGTGTAAATAAGGCCATGGCTACTGCAGGCCACTTACATGAGCAAAAGAACAATAAAATACGTTTGCTGGGATTGGAGTGCACAGAAACTTTTTTTTCAGTGCTATGCTTGATTTAACCTGGAATAAGTAATGCCAGCAGTCACTTCCAGGTGAAATTGCACCAATTGTGAGTTTGGATCTACTTCCAGTTGTGCTCCACATTAGCACATGTGACTTGGGTTAGGGGCACAGAGACGTTCAAAATTGTAAGGCCCCTATCCACAAAATCCTGCCTTGACCTCTCTGAGGAGCAGGGACTGTTCTGGGTCAAGTTTTCAAAGGCTGTCATCAGTGAGATCCATGATGTTCTGGGGTGTGACTTTCAACCACTGTCTTGGGCCTGGACTGTGCTCATTGCAGAGGTTAATCTCACAGTAATTCTCAACTTGTTGGCCTTGGATCATTCCAGGTTGCTGCTGCATATCTCTGCCATATGTGACAGTTTGCTGCTTATCACAGAATTAGAGAGGTCACCTGGGCTCTTTATTCAGGAAGGAACAACTGTGAATATTTTGATTGTAACAAGGAGCAAGTGCCATTTCATGCATTGGCATTTGCCACCATCATCAGTTTCTTCAGGATTCCACGCTTCTTTTGGTTGTATTCATATGCTCAAGAGGGCTTCCCTCAAAATACCTCAACCTCTTCATCTATTGACAGGTGTTCTACTCCCTCAATGTCCAGATGGTCTATGACCACAACAAGAATTTTCTCATGGTCAGTTCCATGTTTGCTAAAAGTTCATCTTGAGGAAGTCCACTTTGCCATAGTGACAGTCACAGCGCAGTTAGGGACTGCAGTGGAGAATTCCATCAGTTCATTAAAGATAAGGTTCCACTGTGCACTTCAGAATGGAGGCACACTATAGCATGTATCCAACTTGCATGGAGATGTCATAGTCATAGTTATAGCCAGGAAAACAGGAGCCTGAAGACCATCAGCCACAAGATGATGGCCAACATCAGGAGCAAAAGAATGAGGATGATTCAAAGGTTGGGCAAGGGAAGGAGGGGGTGTACTTCCACAACACCTGAGGTAGATCATCCTGCTCAGTGCCAGAGGGAAGCAATGGCTAGCTGTGCTGTTAGGGATTCTGTTGAATGACAAGCACTTTCACTGATACTCCCCACACTAGACATAAACCCCTCCACTCTTCATTTCCATTCGCCAGCATTGTACAAAGATAAAGATTTGAATGATCCCAGAGGAGGCATCATTTTCCCTCATACGTTACTTTGCAGATCCACCTGCACTGCACATAAAACATCAAAGGCTGAATCTCTGCTCTGATCATTTAAATTTCTTTTCTAAACATCTACTTCTTGAAGTACTTTGAATTGTGCACACAATCCCCTCTTCTTGGAGGAAATCCAATCAGTTGATGTGAACAGTAGTTGAAAGCTCCAGCACTTTGAGCTCCATTGAGAGGCAACAATGTGCCAGATTGGGACGACCAGTAGCTGATGCCTCTCCACTTGATGTGTGTCACTCTAACTGACTTACTCAGCTCTCACAGTGGGGTATCTGAGGTAATGCCATGGGGTGTCAGGCACAATGGTGCACTGTGTACATCATTGTCATCTTCTCCCTCCACTCTCCCCATATACTCCTTCTACTCTATTCTGGTGCTGTGGAAATGGGGAAGTGGGAGTCCTCAAACCCCGCAAAGACAAAAGAGAACATATGTATGCTGTACCCTAATAACCTATATACTGATATAGTTGTACGCGTGATGATGAAGATGTATAATTTTGATCAATGCAAAGTAGATATATTAGTCAAGATGACTGCCATAATGAGCACATGCAGCAGCTGAGGTGGTCTGAGGCTCTGGGGCCCCTCTACCCGTGAGGAAGACAATTACCCTCGGTGAGGTATTGCACTTGAGCCAATCACCCCATCCCTCCACCCCAGTCTTTGTGGCCTCCTTCGTATTCCTTGCTGCTTCAGATGGAGGAGATGAAGGTCATTACATAATCTCATCTGTCCAATGTTTAGAGGCTTGACCCGTGCATGGAAGGTTGAGGGTGGCAAACGTGATGGGGCTGTGAGGTAAGTGTGGGAAAAGTCAGAGGAACTGGAAAGTGGGATGAAAAGTTGTGTGTGTTTGTGTGTGTGTGTGTGGAGCTCACTCTGATATATCTCACGAGGTCTTGAGATTTGGGCATTGCTCCATTGTTTGGGGAAAAGCCACCATTGGAGGAGGCATCTCCTGTGGGAAACTCTTATGTTCGCCCTTGTAGGTGTCCTGCCTTCAGGCACCCAGGACTTCTCTGCTGGCATGTATCTCAGTCAGGAGCTCTTCAATATACCTCTGAGAAGATCTGTGAACTCACTCCCTCTTTCCCATGGCCTCTTTCTCCTTTATAGCAGCAATAGTGCGTGTGTCGCTGCTGGGAAAAAGTCTTCAAGGACTGGTGCCCTTCTCTTGTTGCTGTTAGGTGTCAGCAGCTTCGCTGAATTTGGCAGGAACCATTTGGGTCACAACTTAGCTGGGTGGAAAACTTGCCAATGCTGTTGCACATTTTTTATTTAAACCAACCTTAATGTCTTGGGGTAAATGAAAATCAAAAAAATAACAGCAGATACTGGAAATCTGAAGGTCTCAGACCCACACCTTTGACTGTTTCTCTTTCCACAAATACTGCTGACATTTAGCGCAATACTATTACAGCGCCAGTGACCCGGGTTCAATTCCAACCGCTGTCTGTAAGGAGTTTGTACGTTCTCCCCGTGTCTGCGTGGGTTTCCTCCCACATTCCAAAGACGTATGGGTTAGGAAGTTGTGGGCGTGCTATGTTGGCGCCAGAAGCGTGGCGACACTTGTGGGCTGTCCCCAGAACACTCCACGCAAAAGATGCATTTCACTGTGCATTTCGATGTACATGTGACTAATAAAGAAATCTTATCTTACATTCTGAGGTTTTCCCGCATTTCTGTTCCAGTTCCAATATTTTATGGATCTGATTGGGTGCTTGTGCTACACCCAATGATGTTTTTGTGCAAAGCAAAATCCAATTTCTAGCCAATTGCATTTTTTTCTTATCATTTATGGAAGATATAAAATTGCTGGCTTTCCTTCTGTTCTTGCCACTGTAATATTTAGTGATGTCACAAGGATACAGATAATCCAGGTATGAATTCCAAACTATGGTGTAAACTGAAGATCTCCCATTCTTTAGTCGCAAAATTTAAAGGTAGCAACGTGAAGAATGGGTTAAGAGGGCTGTTGCTGTCCTGGTTGATTGGTGTAGAGAGGGGTACTGATGTTCTGGTGCATAAAACACAAAGAGTAAACATTCAGGTACAGCCAGCAGTTGGAAGGCAGAATTGGTTGGAGTACAAAAGGAATAAGGTCTTGTACAGGGCTTTGGTGAAGCCTCATTTAGATTACTGTGTGTGATTTTGGTCTTTGTAATACTCTGCCACATTTCTTTCGTGGGTCAGTGCCATATAGATTCACCCAGGTTGGCTCCTGGATTCAGGGGGGTTGCACAATGATGAAGGACCAAGTAGGATTGTCCTTTACTCATTGGAGCTCAGGAGAATTGGAGACGGTCTTATGAGACAAGATTCTCAGAAGGTTGTTTCCTCTAGCTGGAGAACATAGAACTCAGGGGCATAGCCTCAGTGCAAAGAGTCAAACATTTAGAACTGAGGTGAAGAGAGAGGAGTTTGAAGAACGCTGGAGTCTGTAAACCTTTGGAATTCTTTACCCCAGTGGCCTGTGGATTTTTAATCACTGAATATGTTCAAGGCTGGCAATGATGGATACTGAAGGAATTGGAGGTATCAGACAGGAAAGTGGATGAGACAAAAGATCAGCCATGATCTTATTGAACGGTAGAGCTGCCTCAAGGGGGTAAATGACAGCCTCCTCCTCCACCACCCCAATTTCAGCTCCACCTCCTCTACCACTGCCACCATCTACACCACCTCATCTGGAGATGAGCTTTCTGGATGAGGGGAAGGTTAAGCTTGGCAGAATCCCTCTAATTTTGAACAGCATGCCCACCCTCTCATTTTAGACTCATTGTTGTAAATGAGCTGCATGAGAGTTGTTCATACAGGTGAAACCTTGCTTGGGACAGTGAGAATATTCAGGATGTAGGGGAAAATAGCCAATAATGTGTTTGGAGAAAATCCAAGGGGTTATTTGTATTTTTACTCCACAAATAAAAAGGAAATTTGGAAAATATGTTGTACTTCATTCTTGTCTGTCTCTTTATATCCAGTTCAAGGATGCAATTGGCTGCTTGAGCTCCAAAAGTGATGTATCAAAGCTCTACTGAATAACACACTGAACCAGGAATAAATACAGTAATTGCTGAATGTTAGACTCTGTCATTCAGAACTCCCTCTGCATCTGCACATATCAAAGCACAATGATGACAATTTATTTTTCTTCCATTAA
Organism: Pristis pectinata; assembly: GCF_009764475.1. Classification (NCBI taxonomy): domain Eukaryota; kingdom Metazoa; phylum Chordata; class Chondrichthyes; order Rhinopristiformes; family Pristidae; genus Pristis; species Pristis pectinata. The sequence goes on along the minus strand of NC_067417.1, from coordinate 34,752,514 downwards.
TTTGAATACAGAACTATTGACTTTTATTAGAACTTTACAAAAGGAAAAAAACAAAATGACAGTAGCAGAAAATTCTGTGCAGAGGCATTGATTGCCTTACAACCCAAAGACTAGGTCATATACAGTACATCAGTTGGGTCCTTTTCATCATGGGTTAATCAGTGTTGACTGTTTATAATATTCACAGTCTTCTACTCATTTCCACCACTTTGTACAAGAGTTGCAGATCCAAGGAGCAATTAGAAAAGCAAAGCAAATGAATTTCTGACCTCTGTTACAGAAGGATTGGATTATAAAAGTAAAAAAGCCTTTTCTACCTTTATATAGGGGTTTGCTTGTGAGGTGGTGACGTCACCTAAGAAAGGAGATAATTACCCAGAGCAGGACCAACTCCTAGCCTGGTAAAGGTCGAGTAGATCAAGTCTATTCTCCATTGAATTTAGAAGAATAAGAGACAATATCAATGGAACTTATAACATTCTTAAAGGACTCACTTAACAGGGTAGATGTTGGAAGGGTGTTTCTCTGGATGAGGAGTCTTGAACAGTGAGTCACAGTAAAGAATCGGGCATTTGAAACTGACTTGAGAGGCAATATCATCAGTCAGAGAGTTGTAAGTCTCTGGAAATCTATGTATGTTGAGCTGATATGAGAGTGGTCTAACTTTGAATACTAAGAGAATCAAAGGAAATGAAGATTGTAGGATGGATAAAGTTGTAGCCATGACATCATTGGATGGGGGCATTGACTGGTGCTGCTCCTGAATCTTATTTCCTCAAAATGTTATTCCATTTTACTTACATAAATTGAAGTTATTATCCCAAAATTACTGTCACAAGGTACCATTCTGTTTTTTTTCAATATGTTATTTTGTTTTTTGCTTTCATTTTTCCAACATGTAGGTGAAAACTTTCCTCTTTCTAATGTAAACTTGTGCAGCTCCACTAAGTAAAATCGTTTGCACTCAAAGAGAGGATCTCAGAAGTGGACTGTTCTCTAAGTGACTTTGTTTTATGAAAATAGAATTACCATTGTCAAAATATGGGCACATGCATCCTGCTTAGTAATAACAGCATAGTAAGCTAATTACCAAGGCACACCGATGGAGCTGAATTTTATACAACTTTTAAATACATAATTGCATGAATTAATTAAATCAAGCCATCCCTGATAATGCATTACAAGACTGGAATAACTTGCAGGCCTTAAATATCTGTATTAATTACTCAATTCCATTTCTCACAGTTTATGTCATAACGTGAACCTCTCTGTTTTACTGCAGCTTTGTAACATGGCGTCAGATGTCTGTTACCCTATACCATGAGTAGCATATTAAAGCAGGATTGATATTACATTTCTGATACGCATTTAGTTAAATGAGTTTCTAAATCTTTCACTCAGTGATATGGTGCCAATAGTTTTAGTGCCTCGATGTTACACATACAGCAGGACTGATTTGTTTATCTCTCTATCCACAATCACTTTGAAAAATGTTGTGTATTAAAGCTAACAAACCAAAATGTACCAGTGATATCTTGAGTGATAGGGCATGAGGAAGATGAATGGTGCAAAGTTGTACTTGTGTTGCGACCACATAAAAAGCATTTCATGACAGGTGGTTATGTTCTATAGAGATCTGCCGTATGCCCTTGTGCTTGGCACAGTAATGACAGGCATCTCCATGGTGGCATCATGTACAACTATTTGTAAGCCAGATACTGGCTTTAAGTACTATTTTTAAAAAAAAAAGAACTTGTGGAAAAAAAGGTTGATCTGAAGAGGCCTGATTTCAGCATCATTGAACACCACAGAACATTCTTAAACTGACAAAATAAATCAGCTCAGCACAGATGATGGCTCTCAGCATTTAACACCTCTTGACAAAGGGAGGCATTCTGGTCTCCTTCAAGGAAACATAGATAAAAATTTTGTTCTTCAACTCTAATGAGGCAAGCTCAGATATGAGTCAATAGAGCAATTCATTAACAAATCTAGAGAAATCCCCCAGGCACCAGGCAAGATGGCAGTGAAAGCGGATGTGTTGTGAAAAGCCCTCCTCCGGAATAGATGCCCATATGCTAAGGGTCAGAGAGCCGGACTGCTTTGCTCTGTTTACTATTCACTGAACACATATGGCAGTTAAGGTCACTGTTATCAGACACTTTCTCTGTACACAAAACAAAATTTCCATATGGGCCATGAAAATGGATACGCTGTGCTCCCAAGCAGCTTCCCACGGCTTTCTTATTGTGCAGCAGCGGTTAAAAGTGAAGGGGTGTGAGGGGTTAGCTTGCCAGTCAATTGCACTCATTGCTTTGTGCGTCAGGCCAATTTAGGGCAAATCTGCGTCACTATTTTCCCCCCTCTTTCAAACCCAAATGCTCATGTCAGTCTATTAGAACGTGATGGAAGTACTGATCACTGCCTCTTCATTTAAAGCCTTTTGAAAATACGATGACCTGCTGAAGAGGATTTTAAGAAGAGGGCCCTTCACCAGACTCTTTCAAATACACATAAATAAAGCCCTTTACGGGCTAGAAATGGCCTCTTAGATTTAGCACTACAGAGCGCTGAAAGCCACAACACGATTGTCATGGATATTACACGATGCTAACAACAACGGACCACGCAGACAAGTGTCGATACTGAACAAAACTAGACTAGACGTTTTGAAAACCCAGGATGCGGAAACTTGACAGCCAAATAAATAGCTTGTTTAACCCTTTAAAAGTAAATGAAGAGGAGAAAAAAATTGCATCATGATAGATTTCATGCCTTTGAAAAATTCATGACACAAGCAAAACATCACTTTGCCAAAGTGTAAGAAATGTGGTGTATAGGAACAGAGAAATTGAAGGTGCTGCTTTAAAGAATCTCTTTTAATGGTTTTACAAAGACTTTTCAAATGACATTGATAAGTAGAATATATCGTTTCTAATGAAATCTTTTCTTTGAGTTCAATTGAATTTTATTTGTTTGGATATTAAGACAGCCATTTAGTGAATTCCATATAAGTTTTTAATAGTTAAAAATTGAGCAAGTCTGACTGTTATTTAACCTTCATGCAGTATTTATAATTTATATTGGCAGCACTATTCCAGTGGTAAGATCAGTAATTGAAAGTTGCACTGGCACAGTAAGAAGTAAAAGGATTAGTAATGGTACAATAATGCTAACTGAAAGTTTGATCAGCATTGCCACGCTGTAGGCTACATTTCAGAAACAAACATTCAATTGGTGGCCCCAAGCTTAACATTGTCCAACAGCCACAAACACATCTGGATGGTTTCCAAGATGCACTAAAGATCATCTTTTTAGATGGTATTTTGGTTTCCCATTGTCTATATAGAACTTTTTTTAAGTTACAAGCACAAATATCTATACATAAACAATTATCTTCTGCTAGCTCTTTTCCTCCAAGGAAGATATTTTGCATATTGAACTGTAAATAGTACTGTAAATAGGTTTGGTTTTTGTGGTCAAAAGTTCATGAAACAATTTGGGCTATAGAGCAAATATTGAGCAGCCTAACAAAAGAAACCATGTCACATTTTGAGGAAAACTTATGTCCAGTTTTATTATCAAGTGCACTTCTGTTTAATGCAACATGAGGACCTATTTTTCTAGACAGAAGATTGTTATAATTCTGAATGCAGTGTTTTGAACCTCTGCCCATGTTTTAACCGTGTAGAACTTCATTTAATTAATTTAATTGATTCTAATTGTCTTTCAGGGAAGAGAAGCTGTTATTTGCCAACTCGACTGGCAGTGAAAGGCTGCCTGCTTCAGCACTCACTGTCATGCAGAGACACTCATGAAAATGCATGCTATTCCTCTAGGATATTTCAGTAATTGTGCTATTTTCTTAACCATTTATGTCAAGAGGTTGTTACTGGAAAACTGACACTTCTGACAGCAAATATACATTAAGTTATCCTCAGATAATTTTAGTTAAATATTGTGTTGTGACAGCAAATTTTCTGCAATTATCAGCTCTGAAAATAATGTTGTAAACAGGTATGGTTACTGCTTGATCCTTTTTTTAATGGTTGTGTACAGACTATAAACACACCCAATGAGGCATTATCTTCCTGTTTTTATATTAAAAAATAACCACTTATTAACTGAAATCAGAGTGAATTACTCCCTACTTTCACCTTTACTCCAAAACATAATAATCATACTGTTGTTATGCGGGAGTGATTTAATACAAAGTATCATTGCAGCCCATAACATTTTCACTACAGGTGGAAAAATTGAACACTCCCTTTACAGACAAAATAGAAACCATGCACTCATTGAGCATATATTTCTTGGGATAGAGATTGCCCTGTTTAACTTTAAGGGCTAAGTAGAAATGGGAAGCAATTTTGCCCATTTAATATATATTTAGGTTGCTAGTGTATACATGATCCATTCCCATTCCTTCTACTGATATCATTCAGAACAATGGTTCCTTCTTAATACCTTGCGCTATGAAAAAAAAAGCCAAGCAGGATTCCTACTTGTAATTGAAATTCAGTGGCTGATTATAATCGAGTAGAAACTAGGCAAAGGGGCTGTTAATATTGTCAGGGGATATATCTACTGGCTTCCACTCCCTTCCCACAATCTTAATTTTAATCTGTTCTCCAGAGTAGTCAAAAAGGAAACCTAGCAGAAACCAATGTATCCAACTTTAACTATGCAGGTCCAGGTCTAATGCCATCATTGAGAGATCAGATCCTGTTTTAACCCAAGCAGCTTTCCTCCATGTGAATCAGGCAAGAAGAAGAGCAAAGGCCAGAAGAAAAATGGTTTCTTCTTCTTCCCCTAGGGAAGCCATTAAGAACAGCTGTTCTCCTGTAGCACCCATGCCAATAGTTTGAACTTCTATTCCATCCAATCTTCTTAACCCACCTAAACTCTCAACCCTTCTCATAGTTTAGCTGATTCCAGCATTCTTTTGTTCAACCTCTTATATTTCACTCTCTATCTTTTTCAGTGGGACAACCAATTGGTGTCAAGCAAAGGGTGCTCAAGGGGTAAAAGTTACCCAATCTGAGTTCAGGATAGACTGCTTGAATCCTTTTTCATTGATGTATAACTGGGAAACAAGGAAGGTCCAAAGAAACCTGGGGATTATTAAAGTGTTGTGGATATCTAAAGAAAACAATCAAAACCGTTAATGGAATAGTAGCCTTTATGTCTAGAAAACTAGAGTACAAGGGGGTAGAAGTTATGCTCCAGCTAAACAAAGCTCTGGATAGACCATGCCTGGAGCACTGTGCAATTCTGGACACCACGAATTTAGAAAGAATGTATTGGGCTTGGAGAAAACAGTTTAACCAGAATGATATCTGGAGACCAGTAATTAAATTATAATAAGTGATTGCAGGAACTGGGCCAGTCTTTCCTGGAATCTAGAAATAAAAAGAGTTAATTCACTTAAGTTTTCAAGATATTAAAGGGAACTGATTAGGTAGAACCCGTTTCTGCTGATTGGTGTGTCTTCGACAAGGGGGTAGAGTCTAAAAGTTGGAGGCAGGTCTTTCAGGAGTAAAGTTAAGAACTACTTTTGCACGCAATGACTGGTACAAACTTGGAATCTTTTACACAATTCCAAAATCATGCTTGTTGGTTGGTTAATTGGCTACTGTAAGGTAACTATTAGTGTAGATTAATGGCAAAAGAATGAAAGGGGAGTTGATGGGCATGTGAGAGAGAATATGTTACAGGGTATTACAAGGTGTAATGGGATTGATGGGATTTCTCTGAGCTAGTATAGACCTTATGGGTCAAATGGTGTCCTCTGTATTGTCAAGAAATTATAGTTGATGCTGGATCCATTATTCATGTCAAATCTGAGATTGATAGATTTATGTTTACCAGGTGCACTAGAGATATGGGGGAAAGACAGTCTATGGAGTTAGATCAAACATAATCTCATTGAATGGCAGGGAAGACTTGTCGGGGTAGATGGCCCACTGTTCCAATTCATTTCCCCTCTGTTTGCATTGTAAATGACTTTTTGCATGCAGGCTAAGCAGTGGAGGCTAGAACAAAACAGCACCATGAATCAATGCCTTCAGAAGCTGAGGAGGCAAAAATGTAAAAGGAATGTACTTGAAGTTTTACTGTATTCATCGTTTCAAGACACATGTACAGCTACAATAACTAACAGACATTACTTTGGCAGTGACAATCAAAATAAGGTAAGGTTCCTGTTGACCTTTGCAACAGTGAAAAAACAGGTGGCAAAACCAGCAGTGCTACTTACTGAAAACCCACCTGTAGTAACAAATACCTGGTGGGCGTTTTGTACTTCTGTTAATTAGCTTGTGAGGAAATTATGGGTTTGGCAGCATTTTGCCTTTCAGATACTAAATACTTATCACTAGCACCAGTCTTTTTCCCAGGTTTTGGGAATCAAGAACTAGAGGGCATAGGTTTAAGGGGAGAGGGGAGAGATTTAATAGGAACCTGAGGAGCAACTTTTTCACCCAGAGGATGGTCAGTATATGGAATGAGCTGCCAGAAGAAGTGGTTGAGGCAGGTACATTAACCAGCTTTAAAAGGTACTTGGACAGGTACATGGATAGGAAAGGTTTGAAGGGATATGGGCCAGACGTGGCAAATGGAAAGAGTTTAGATGGGAATCTTGGTCAGCATGGACCAGTTGGGCTGAAGGACCTGTTTCCATGCTGTATGATTCTATGATCAGTATTACACGATTCCTATCAGTGCAAGGAATGTATTACAGATCAGTAGTGGGTGCCTTTCCAAGGTGACGAATTTCTGTTACAGTGTGCTCCAATACAGTGTGCTTTCACACTTAATTTTAAAACACTTTAAGATGTATACTGCAAAACACAAATGAATTATATTGCTGATTTAGGATTCATTACAATAGGATATGTACACCGTCTAGACGAGAGGATAGATGAGCAATTAACAGATTAGCATTTTCAGCAGTGAGAAAGAGGATGTGAACTGGAAAACGGAACACTTAACAGAAAATTACTCTTATCATGAAGAGGCAGTTGCTTCTCCATATTAAGGATGGTTGAGCAATACATACAAAATTACTCACATTAACTGCTTTTGGCTCAATCCTGGAGCAATCCCAAATGATGAAACCAAACAGTTGAGCCAAGATTTGGTTTGCATTTCCAATCCAGATGCTGTATACTGTGGCTCAAATTAATTAATCTGTTCTGTCTCTTTATAAAATCATCAATTTTGTCTCCTTTCGACAAAGCAAGAAGACTCCATTTGAAGGCCAGTAGCATGTTTTCATGATGAACCTATAATAGCATCCTGGGTTTTTTTCTCTCCGTTTGCTCCTGATTTTTTTATATTTGCTCACAATATATGGATGTTGCTGACAATGTTGGCATTTATTGCCCACCTCTAGTTGCCCATGAACTGAAGGGACATGTAAGGGTCAAGCATATTGTTGGGTTTGGAGTCACATATAGATCAGACCAGCAATAGGTGGCAGTTTTCCTTCCCTGAAGGACATAAGGGTGGTTGTCCTATTGTGTCCAACAGCATCTGTCGTCCTAACCCTAGCCCTCCTCCGCCAGCTAGCTGCAGTTTTCATGGAAACAGCTGATTGACAACATTAAAATGATGTCCAGGAGTTTCAACTCACCAGATCTCTACATAGGCTGCCATCTTCTCTGGGAGATGATTGTCATGTGCTCCATTCCCTAGGTTTCTTGCTAATATGGAGAAAAGCTAATGAAGTTGATGTGCCATTTCTGTTGATAATCAGGTACCTAAATTGGTATTCAGCTTAAACAATAAGTTTGTTATTTGCACATTGCTGTTATTGGTCTTGCAGTAGAATGAGGCTGAAAAGTTCCCACTGAAATTGATGCATGCCATGCATCAGCACAGTTACAGAATAGAGAGCTGTAGATTTCTGCATTGATAAAAGTTCATCCAATGTCTAAGGATTCAATGCCAGCATTTGTTTATATAAATCTTTGTAAAAGCTTTGGTGATTTCCAGTAGTTAGTCAGTGTTGATTAAATTTCTTTGGTACAGTACATGGAAAGCTTACCAGTTAGTGGTATCTGTGAGTGAGGTACCTTGTCAATTCTGTTAAAATACCACTGCCATTAGTTTTATCCAACTCTCAGTTTGTTTGCAGATAATTTCTACTTTAAGCAATGCTTTATTTTCTCTACCCTTAAATACTTTTGAAGGAATTAGTTAATGCTTTGCTGAGGGTAAGCTTTCAGTAGTCCCAAGATAGGACATTGTTCTTCATAAGCAAGCCCAAACATTGCACTTTGGTAGCTATTTGACCATACTGGAGATCACAGCAAATCTAGTCCTGTTCTCATCTAACATCCACAGAGAAGCTCTTCCAGCAAGGTTACCTTGATAGCAACCATTAGCTGGAACTATGACTCAGTTCTTTTCTACCCTCTAAGTCAAGTGTACCGTGCCCAGTTACGATGCGCCTACCATTGCCCACAGGAATGAAAATGGAAACAGAAGCCTCCTGCTCTGTTTGGCTCAACCGTTTATTCTTAAGTGGCTAGGTTCTGTCAATTATGACTTAATAATGCAGCAACATTAATCTTGAAAGAAAATAGTTGCAAGATCGCTTTTCGTAAGTGTAATCTTATTAAAATATGCATGTTCGGTAAAATCTAATCAAATTGTCTCTGTGGAAACATTCATGACATCTGGCAATTCTGGTTGTCATCTTAACTGGACATCTTTTTAACTAACTGGTCTAAAAATACATTGTTTATGAATACATGTACTTAACTTCCGTTTAAAGAATCTCACTAACAGTGGGCTTGTTATGGATCTCTGCCACTGAGCCATTGCCAATAAGTCTAGTGATGTATGTTGTTACAAGCCAGTGAGGAAATCTATTGTTCCTTCACCTTCATTTAATCATGCTTTGAGTTACATATTCATTTCACAACATGAATGGAACATTTTCCGGAGAGTTGGAAATTCATTGCTTTCCTAAACACTTTTACCGCAGCAACTTAAACAACTAAAACAAGAAACTAAAATGCCTGTTTTGCAATTCGTTGTTTAAATTTAGGCTGTTGATTCCGTATATCATTGTCAAATTCTATATGGAATAAGAGGATTTTTCGCACTCTCACCAAAACGTGTGAGGTCCAACACTATGTTCCTCCTTTGTGTACCATTGCACGTTATCTTTTGAAGGGTAATTCTACCGCTAAAGGCGAGGAATGATGTATTAGATTGTCTGTTTGTAGTGATATTCAAAGCATAAAAAAGAAAGAAAAACCACATGGGTATTATTGCATTGCTGTTTATGCAGCCCTCGGTATTAGAACCTTTATTGTTTCTGTGTTTGAGAGAATTACTTTCTGATTTCCAGTAGCCAGTTCACATTGAACTTTAAAATCAGAAATGATTACTTCCAATAACATGGAGGTACCCACAGAAGTGGCAGCATCCAAAATGGTAAATACAAATGCAATTTATTTTATAACAGTCATCTAACATGACACACTGACTCTAGTAAAACTTTCCAGAGTTTTCCATTTTACAAGGCATACAGTTTAGTGAGTCATTATAAGATATTTTAGTCCATCAGAATATTTTTACATGAATAAACTAATGTAGCCACCTTAATGAGAGATAAATTTGTGTTTGAAATGAAATTATGACAGACACAATAATAGAACTTATTGAACAAATGTTTTTTTTAAACTGTCATATAGGGGAAATTCCATAGGGGTTTCTCCTGAACTTTTGCTGTACCTTTAGTTAAAAATTCTACATCAATACCTTTTAAATCAAAGCAACATTTTCATGGCATTGTAACTAAGCTCTCACTTCTTTGAACACAGAACAGGAACAGGCCCTTCGGCCCACTATGTTGTGCTGAACTAATTAAGCTAATAACGCCTAACTAAACTAATCCCTTCTGCCTGCATATGGTCCATGTTCCTCCATTCCCTGCAAATTAATGTGCCTATCTAAGAGCCTCTTAAACAGCTCTATCATATCTGCCTCCACTACCATCCCTGGCAGCGCATTCCAGGCACCCACCACTCTGTGTGTAAAAAAACTTGCCCCACACATCTCCTTTGAACTTTCCCCCTCTCACCTTAAATGTATGCCCTCTTGTATTATACATTTCGACCCTGGAAAAAGATACCAGCTGACTATCTATGCCTCTCATCATTTTATAAACATCTATTAGGTCTCCCCTAGCCTCCCCCGCTCTAGAGAAAACAACCCTGGTTTATCCAACCTCTCCTTATGCCCTCTGATCCAGGCAGCATCCTGGTAAACCTCTTCTGCAACCTCTCCAAAGCCTCCACATCCTTGTTATCATGGGGCGCCCAGAACTGAATGTAATACTCCAGATGCGGCCCAACCAGAGTTTTAAAAAGCTGCAAATAACTTTCTGACTCTTGAACTCAATATCTTGTCCAATAAAGGCAAGACTTCCTTACTACCCTATCAACTTGTCTGACCACTTTCAGGGAGCTATGGACCTGGACCCCAAGATCCCTCTGTACATCAACACTATTAAGGATTCTGCCATTATCTGTCTACTCTCCCTTTACATTTGAACTCTCAAAGTGCAACACCTCATACTTGCCTGGATTAAACTCCATCTGCCATTTCTCCTCCCATATCTGCAATTGATCTATATCCCGCTGTATCCTTTGGCAACCTCTTCCACAACGCTATCAATCTTTGCATCAGCTGCAAACTTACTAACCCACCCATCCACGTTTTCATCTAAGTCATTTATATATATCACAAATAGCAGAGGTCCTGGTATGGATCCCTGCAAAACACCACTAGTCATGGACCTCCAGCCAGAATAAGACCCACTGACCATTACCCTCTGTCTTCTATGGGCAAGCCAATTCTGAATCCAGATGGCCAACTCACCATGGATCCCATGCATCTTAATCTTCTGGACGAGCTTCCCATGAAGGACCTTGTCGAATGTCTTACTAAAATCGTGTAGACAACATCCACTGCCCTACCTTTATCGATCACCTTTGTCACCTCCTCGAAAAACTCAGTCAAGTAAGTAAGACATGACCTGCCCCATACAAAGCTATGCTGACTGCCCCTAAATAGGCCATGTTTTTCCAATTGGTCATAAATCCTATCCCTAAGAATCCTCTCCAATAGCTTCCCTATCACTGACATGAGACTCACCAGTCTATAATTTCCAGGATTATCCCTATTTCCCTTCTTGAACAAAGGAACAACATTAGTTACTTGCCAGTCCTCTGGGACATCACCTGTGACTAGTGAGGACACAAAGATTTTGGTCAAGATTCCAGCAATCTCATCTCTTGTCTCTCTCAATAGCCTAGAATATATAACATCAGGCCCCAGAAACTTATCTACCTTAATGCTCTTCAAGAAACCCAATACCATTTCTTTCTTGATCTCTTGCTCTTGATGTATGTATAGAATGCCTTGGGATTCTCTTTAATCCTACTTGCCAAGGACTTTTCATGGCCCCTCTGGCTCTCCTAATTCACTTCTTGTGTTCTTTTCTGGCTTCTTTATATTCCTTAAGGGCCCTGTTCAATTTTAGCTTCCTAAACCTTACATATGCTTCCTTTTTCTTCTTGACTAAATTCACAACCTCTCTCATCATCCAAGATTCCCTTACCTTGCCATCCTTGTCCTTCCTTCTCACTGGAACAAACTGGTCCTGTATTCCGTGCAATTGGTCTCTAAATAACCTCCACATGTCAGATGTGGACTTGCCCAAAAATAGCTGTTCTGAATTAACTCTCCCTAGCTTTTGCCTAATACTCTCATAATTTGCCCTGCCCCAATTTAATCCTGAAAGGCCCATACTTATCCTTATTTATAGCTATCTTAAAACTTAAGGAGCTGTGATCACTGTTTCTTAAATGTTCCCCACTGATAGGTCAGTCACCTGGCCAGGCTTATTACCCAACACAAGGTCCAGTATGGCCTCTCCTTTAGTTGGACTATTCACATATAAACTCTACCCAGTCTAACCCTCTTGAACTAAGAAGGTCCCAGTCTATATTGGGGAAGTTGAAGTCACCCACACCCTGTTGTTTTTGCACCTTTCCCTAATCTGCCTGCATATTTGTTCCTCAATGTCCCGGTGGCTATTGGAGGGTCTTTAGTATAATCGTGTGGTGTACATGTTTTCACATTCTTGAAATTTACTTTATAATATAACATTTATAAGTTGTTTTGTGAAAAGGAAATTATGTTTGACCAATTTAATAAAGGTTTCTGAAAATGTATATGTGCCATGGATAAAAGGGAACCAGTGGGCATACTAAACTTAAATTTCAAGAAGGCATTTGATAAGGTGCTACATCGGAGGTTATTACTTACTTAGTCATTATGACACAGAAGGAAGTCATACAGTGTTAAAAGTCCATACCAGTTCCCAGCAAAGTAATGCTATCAGTCCCAGTTCCTCTCTGATTTCCCTGGACCCTGCAATTTATTCCCTCAAACATTCCCATCAACTTCCCTTTGATTAAATTGCTACTTAACTGCATGAGAGATAATTTACAGTAGCACATTAACCTAGCACACATGCAATTATTATTTATATTATATTATGAGATGTGGGAGAAAAACAGAACATCCAGGGAAAACCCACAAGGCAACAGGGAAAAGCATAAATTTCAGGATAAACCAGATGTTATTGTTTATTATGAGGAGAATTTAGTCCAAAAATGAAGAGGTTATGTTGGGCATTGTTGAGACTACATCTGGAATACTGTGCTCAGTCGTGAAGACACACACTCAACGATTCAGAAACAGCTTCCTCCCCTCTGCCATCAGTTTTCTGAGCAGTCCATGAACCCATGAACACAACCTTGTTATTCCTTTTCTGCACTATTTATTTATTTTGTAATTTAAAGTAATTTTATGTCTTTGCACTTTACTACTGCCGCAAAACAATTAATTTCACATCATATAAGACAGTGATAATAAACCTGATTTTGATTCTGATTCTGATCTCCTTATTTAAAGTAGGATGTTAATGCTTCGGAAGCAGTTCAGAGAAGGTTACTAAACAAATAGCTGGAAGGGGCAGGTTGTCCAATGAAGAAAAGTTGGACAGACTAGGCTTGTATTCGCTAGAGTCACTTATCACATTCTGAGGAGTCTTGACAGGATGGATATGAAGAGGATATTTCCTCTTGAGTGATTCTAGAACAAGGCGATCACTGTATAAAAACAAGCGGTTGCCGATTTAAAACAGAAATGGCATGAATTTCTTTTCTCTTAGAGGGTTTAGAGTCTTTGGAACTCTCCTCCTCAAAAGGCAGTGGAAGCAAAGCCTTCGAATATTTTTAAGGTTAGAATAGATAGATCCCTGACACCAGGGGAGTGCAAGGTATCACAGGTAGACAGGACTGCAGAGTGGAGGTTACAATCTGATGAGCTGTGATCTTATTAAATGGTGGAGCAGATTTGAAGGGCCAGGTGGCCAACTCCTGTTCCTAATCTGATTGTTTGTAGATACCAAAATGTCATTGTTTATACTTTAGTCCCCAGTATAAAACACTTTAAGTGAGCAACAGCTGATTTGATCATCGCACTATCTACCACACTGCATGTGCACTGCTTCTGTCACGGATACACAGTGGCTGCAGTGTATACTGTCTAAAAGGTGCGCTGTAACAATTCCCCAAAGTTTCTCCAACTTCCAAACCTTGCTGCCTCTATCATGGCAGGACAAAGGTAGAAAGCAGATGAATGGAAGTATCTTCAACTCTAATCCAAATCACACTGCATTCATTGTTTGAAATACTTCGCTTCTCCTTCTCTGTTGTAGTAAACTCCCAGAGCATTCTAGCTAATGCCACTGTGGGAGTACCTTTACTATAAGAACTACTGCAGTTCAAGAAGGGGACTCTCCACCACCATCTCAAGGGCAGCCCAGCTTGGGCAATAAAGGCTAGCATTTGCCCACATCCTGTAAAAAAATGAATGCAGATCAACCATGATGTAAATGGCAGAAGACATTCAAGAACCTGAGTGGCTTGATCCTATATTCCTTAAAATTACAAAATATATTTGGAAGGTCATTTTTTTACAGCTTGAAGAAAAGTTCATATGTTTTGATGGTGTGGTCATGAAAAGTACCAGTCAAAGCAAATTATTTCACTTGCTGGGAGGGCATAACTAATGGGAGTCTTTCATGACAGATTGCTTTTAACTCCTCACAAGGGTCAAACAGCATCTGCTTATGAATGTAAAACTTTAGTAATAGCAAGTGTCAGATTAGTCAATCATACAAATTCTCTCTCTGACAATCCTTTAGATATGTACAGCTCTCCCGAGTCTACTCTGACTTACAAGTGGAAAGCTTTCTGCCATTTTGGAGATTTTACCTCTGAGAAGGATTTCTATTTTAAAAAGCACTAGGATTTAAAACCCACAGAAATCAAGGGCTTCACAATAAGACTCCAGGGTCCGGTAGGCTCATAATATATCAGAGGGATACATGAAGGTGTTGTTGATTGAGTGTAGGTTCATCAGTACTTGTAACTCACATCCTGTAATTTCAGACAGGCCAAATGCGGGTGCTATCCTGCTGAAACAACCCACTTCTCCAGAGGCCGGAGAAGCACAGACTGATCCGAGCCATGGTGCCTGTTCACACCCATCAGTGGTTACAAAAAAAAATGAGGTTGCCAAAACTGCCTCTCCACACGATCGCAGAATGATGTGATGCTAAGAAAAAAAATAAAACAAAGAAACTGGAGAAACTATATAAAATTTTGAAAAGAATGAATAGGAGTAATGGCTCACAGCTCAAAGAAACTAAAATAGTTAGGTGTCTCTGCTGTTATGTACGTGCCAATGAAATATGGCCTAACTTGCCACCAAATAAGGACATCAGACCCTGTGGGAAAATAGCACAATTACTGAACATAAAAGATTTCCTTTCCCTGAACTTTAAAAACAAATTAGTTATGAAAACACTGCAGAGATTACAGGTGAATCATTAGCATGCAGGCCTTTAAGGAATTTGAGCATCAGTCTTTATGAGGGGCACACTGTGATTCCTCAAACAACTTAAACTTCTTTTGACATCTAGTTATGTCCAAATGAAACTGATAACCCTGGGGTTCAGTTCCCTGTGAGAAAAGTTCACTGACAGACAGCATACAAATCTGATCTTAAATGAGAATCAAGTGAAGCCAGATTTCCAAAAACCTGACAGTCCACAGCTGCTACCTGGGTCAGCTTAACAAAGACAATCCTGCTCTGCTGAACAGTGATATTAGCATCTGCATGTCTCAGTCTCATTATCAGACATCTGCCCACCTTTATTCTAACCCATAACCCAGAAAGCTCCTGCATTGACAGCCCTGCTTTTGTCATTGAACTGATATTATTGAATTAGGATCTGGATTGCAAGGAAGATAGATCTCATCACCCTTGGTAATAATTTTTCTCCTCTAAAGGTGCTGAAGGTTTTTGACTTACACAAGTCTGAAATGTTATACAGAAAGGACGTATCTGCCCATAATATATCAAGGTTTTAACTCCCTGTGTGTGTATTTTTTTTCCACTGATTATTCGAGAAAGCCCTGCTATTTTCCAACAGTGACGATCAAAGTCATAACAGCATACTCTGACAGGTAAGAATAGCTTATTCAGATTGGTTTGGCAGGCGCACACTTAGAATTGCAAAGTCGAATTCAAAATGAGATATTCATAAAACTGGTAACATTGTCTTTCATTCCAAAAAGACATTACAGACTGTCAACAGTGTGCTAAAAAATAAGAAATGTTGACCTTTTTACTATAGAGTTTTTTTCTACGATCATCTCCTTTCAAATGCACATTCCCCCCACTTCAGCTGTATGTTATCTCAAATAATTACCCTGCGCTTCTGACTGTCCCTTGTGACTTAGCCTGCAAAAAGCTACTCATTGTAGGATAGTGTAGAGGGATTTAAAACCTGCTTCTTGTGGCCCAGCAACAGCTCTTAATTAACCACTCAGGTATTGGGAAGCCTCCCAGCCCAGCTCCTATCCATATGGCATGAACATGTCCGCAGTGATAATCACTGAAGGAAATGTTGTATCAAAAGAGCTTGCTGAACAGAAAGCTTGTGCAAATTATTTTTAATGATTCCCCTCTGGTGAGTCAGCTTATTTATTATTTCAAACAGAGGTAGTAGGATTTACTTGTCCTTGACCTTTCTTTCCCCAGCACTTGCCCCTGCGCAAACCTGCTACTCTGCTTCACCTCTGTTCTGAGCTATAATATGAAGGGAATGCCCCAGGTAGATAAAAGGAGCAGGCAGTTTACATTAGAACCATTTTGTTTCTTCAAGCCATTATAGATAAGCTTTTTCAGTTATTTTGTGTGCCTCAACCTTCAGCTATTTTCTTCATTAAAAAGAATAAAAAATAGCAATTTATTGTTGATTTGTAAATATAGGAAGTGCAAGATGGCCTATTTCATTACGGGAGTGTAGCTATAGACTTTAACTGACAGATTTAACCTATAATAGGTTATTAAATGTGGTTCATAGCTTTAGAAATGAATTTGCACCTTTAGTATGGCACAAATATAGTAGCAGCTTAGACACAGAGAAACATTCTGAGCCCATCAAATAGTGGCAGCAGACGACAAGGGGAAAGAAACTATTTTTGTACCACACTAAATGACAGATTTAACACAAAATAAAATTCACTAAGATCAACATTTAGATAAACCTGTTGCAGGAAAATAAACATATACCCCTTCCTCTCGCCACCTCCTCATCATTTCCTAGGTTACCTATTTTGTTTATATACATTATACAAGTTTAGCTTTATGCAAATAAACAGTCATTCAAATGCAAGATTTCACAATGCTGAAAGGGTGTGAAACTCATTACTGTTTGCCCAGCTGTACCT
This sequence comes from Pristis pectinata, assembly GCF_009764475.1. Lineage (NCBI taxonomy): Eukaryota > Metazoa > Chordata > Chondrichthyes > Rhinopristiformes > Pristidae > Pristis > Pristis pectinata. The sequence goes on along the minus strand of NC_067417.1, from coordinate 34,735,619 downwards.
GCAACAGTGTCAATCTCCACCTTCTCAAGCACTACCTTGTGTTATCTTGTTAAACTGCATCTGGAGTAAGGTGCAGATCACTGCCATTTCTGCTTTTGTTACCTTTCAAATAGGAAAGACATATGAAACCTCAACTAATTTACTTTTTATACCTTTGTACCATACTGCATGTACAGCATTGTAATACTGATGTGGTGCTTTTAAAAAAGCAATCTTTATAGTGTCTTGTGCAGAATTTACTTCTCAATGCTGTTTCATGTTGCAATCTGTTATTTTGCTATCTTGTACTCTGTAGTTCATGTAATGCAGTGGTAGACATCTGTGCTATTCAGTATTGATGCAGCCATTTCTTCCCTATTCAATAACTACCATTGAGAGGATCTGGATTTATTCCACATGAAGAATTTCAATGTTTTTTCTAATATGTTAAATCTCATCCTCAGCCACTGATTATGTCCATCTCCTCAGCCACTTCCCAAAGCTGAAGCAAACCTTCGTAAACCCAGCAATGTTTATGACAGTATTGAGTTACCAATCTCACATGAGGGTATAAAAAAAAGAACAGGAGTAGGCCATATGGCCCGTTGAGCCTGCTTTGCCATTCAATAAGATCTGATCTTGGCATCCTCACCACTTCCCTGCCTGTTCCTCATAACCTCTCATACGCTGTGAACCAATAATCCATTTTGGCCTTGAATATATTCAATCCTTTAGTCTCCACAGCTCCCTTGGGTAGAAAATTCCAAAGATTTCTTACAGAAAAAAAAACTTTCTCATTTCCATTTTAACTGGGTGACTGTTTTTTCTAAAACTATCTTCCTCTAGTTCTCAACTCTTCTACAAGGGGAAACATTTTGTGTAGCATTGTTTTAGTATCGATCCATTATATATAAGAAGCAGCACTGAGAAAAATCTGCTCCAATGCATGAATGTCTGTCTTTACCCACCTCCACTGCTAGCTCTTTTATCAAAAAGTATCCCTGAATTCAGAGGGGTGGAGATGGGTGACTCATGCCGTAAGGCAAATGATCCCACAGAAGCCAGTGGAAACTTGAGGGAGAGGTCTGCTCTTTTATGAAGAACAGAGCACCCAGAAATGGGTTTGCCTCAAGCGAGGGACCTGTGCCTTGAAAAGCATCAAGCGGCATCCAGTGAGCTATCGCTGGTCCTTGAAAATCCAGGGGAGAGGTAGTAAAATGAACGAAAATAATTTTTTAGGGGCATCATGGAGACAAAGCAGTTGGTATGCCTGCCTCACAGTTCCAAAAGATCCAGGATTAATCCCAACCATGGGTACTGTCTGTGTGGAGTTTGCATGGTCTCTCTAGGTTTCCTCTGGATGCTCTGGTTTCATCCCACATCCCAAAGATGCAGTAAATTGCCTTCTAGTGTGGGTTACAGACAAAAAAAGAATCAAAGGGGAATTGATGGGCATATGTGAGATGGAACAAGTTGCCTGAGGATAAGGACAGATGGAATAGGACTAGTGGGATTGCTCTTCTGGGAGCTGGCATTGACCAGATAGGCTGAATGGCCTCTTCTGTATATTGCTGATAATAAGATCTGAAGCGTAAATATATTTGGTGCCTCTAGATCCAACTATTCCAAAGCTGTCCACTATACGTCTGCACACCTTCCATCCTGCGTACACTTGAAAACTTCCAAAATTCTGCTGCCCATGTCCAATTTGAACCAAGTCTCGTTCATCCATTACTGTGCACTTGCTGACCTATATTGGCTGCCAGATCTGTAGTGCCTCAATATTAAAATCAACCCTGTTTTAAAAATCCCTTCTCCAACCTTGAAATATCCTCCTACCCCATAAATTCCAATGCCAGCCACTTGTACACCCCTGACTGTAAGTATTCCATCTTTGGTGGCTCTACCTTCAGCTGTCTACACCCTAATTCCTGGATTCTTCTCTGATACTTTAAGATGTACCTTACACTCTATTTTTTTGTCTAAACTAATATCACCTTAGAGTCATAGAGCTATACAGTACAAAAACAGGCCCTTCAGCCCAACTGGTCTGCCCAAACTAGCCCCATTTGCATGCATTTGACCCATATCCCTCTAAACCTTTCCTATCCGGGTACCTGTCTAAATGTCTTTTGAATGCTGTAATTGTAGCTGCCTCTACAGGTTCTTCAATCAGCTGGTTCCACAACCCTCTTGTGTGAAAAAGTTGCCCTTTTAAATCTTGCCCCTCTCACCTTAAACCTATGCCCTCTAGTTTTAGACTCCCCTACAATGGGGAAAAGGTAGTGCCTCAATTTGGTTATATAAAATTGGTTTGGTAGAATTTGGTTTGATAAAAATTCTGTAAGATGACTTGGAATGTTAATCCATGCTATGTAAATGCAAGTTGTTGTTTCTGAATGGAACTTGACGTTTCACAACCTTTTTTAAAAAAATCAGGTAAATGCTGTAAGCTAAAATTTCCCTGATCTGAGATGAGTCAAAACTAAGACTGGTAAAATCTGGATTGACCTCTCCAATAACAATTTATGCCAAAGCACCACAGTGTAAAATTGACATTCATTATTTTCTTCAGTACCATTTTATCATGTTATGAAAATTAAAACTTTGGTCATCAAACTATTTACATATGTTAGGAACAACATGTTTAAAAATACATTTGGGGCTATTTCCTTTTTGAATGTAAAGATTCTGATGTTTTTAAAAATATTGCATGAAATTTAGAAAATGTACTCCAGCTCTCAGTGGAAAAAATAAAGAGTCATTGGAAAATACCACAAGAAGTGACATTGAGTCTTGCTTCATCTGCTTCAGTGTGACCATAAGTACTGAAAACTTACATTGTCCTGTCTTTTGCATGGGGTGTTGCATTGCTGATGAGCTGCCTGGGGTAGCAGCAGGGATGAGGCAGAATCAACAGAAGTAATTAGAAAATTGTGTGCAGCAATGTTTTGGTATAAATCAGCTATGCATGAGTTACTCCAGGGAAAGAAAGCACAGCTCTGGTGTTACACTATAGGTAAAATGAAACTTTCCAGGATATTTCAGGGCCAAATAGTCTAATTGCAAAGAGTATTTTTAATTTCTTCTAATAATATCAGTTTCAGTTTTTCACTTACATTAGATGACCTGAAATAATGAACATCATCCACAGTGCTTCCTCTGATACAGAGGCCATAGTCAACAACTGAGTATTCACAGACTCAAGGGTAGATAATTCCAAAGGTTCACAATCCTCTGAGTAAACATATTATTCGTCTTCATCTCCATCCTAAAGAATTGACCTTTTCGGCTAAGTGTGGTCCTTGTGAGAAGGCACAGCCTCTCAACATCTATCATGTCAATTCCTTGGAATATTTGAAGCTTCAGTGGGATAACTGCAATCTTCTAAACTCAGCAAGTATAGGCCTATCATTTTTTTAAAGGTTATTCATTTTGCAGGATCAGGGTGTTGATGGCAAGTCCAGCATTTATTGTCCGTGCCTATTTGGCCTTGAGAAGAATAACTGTGAGCTGTCTTCTTTAACCCTGCAATCCTTCTGGTGTAGGTACTCCCACGGCGCAGTTGAGGAGGGAGAACAAGCCTTGGTTTCAGTATTCCAGTCCAGATGGTGATTATAGATAGATCATGCTCAATATCTACTAACTGGACAATCACCTCATCCCAGGAATAAATCTCATGAATTTATGCTGCACTACTTCCAAGGCAAGTATGTAAGACAACAGGAAACTCAGACTCTGAAGGAGCAAACTTGAGCTTCCTGGTCCCTACCACTTTCACTCTGACCTATCTGCCTATGACCTATATGACTGTTACAAGGCCCAACACATACTTAAGGAACAGCACTTCATTGCCATCTGAGCACGTGGCAGCCATCCGGATTCAATATCGTATTCTATAACTTAAGATATTAAAATTGGCCATTTGCATTGTAATCCACCATCTGTGATATTGGTTCAGTTTTTCTTTCTCCATTAGCACAGCCTGGCGGATCCAACGACCTTGCATTTTGCATTCCTGAGTCTGTATTAGCACTCTCTAACTGGTACCATTAACACATCAACCACTACATATCCCCATGACAACCCTGGCTAACCCAGTTTCAACCAACCACCAGATATTCCAAATGCCCCAGTGCTAACAAAGGGTCTTTGATCTTAAAAGTTAACTCTTTCTTTATCCACAGCTGCTGCCTAACCTGCTGACTGTTTCCAGCATTTTCTGTTTTATTTCAAATTTCCAGCATCTGCAATTTTCTTTTATGTCCAGGTACATCTTTCCTTCACTATGAAGACCAAAACTCCACACAATTCCTCAGACGTAATCTCACCAAAGCCACATCAATTACTTCACAACTCAACAGGAATTCCTTTCCTCCCACAGATGCAGCTTGACCCACTGAGTTCCTCCAACAATTTGTTTTTCGCTCCAGATTCCAGTACGTTCAGTCTCTTGCATCTCCAAAGTTAATTTTAAGTTGCAGGGAGGTTGGGGAGGAACGGACACCTGCAGAATATTTGCCCTTTGTCTATCCATCCATCCCTCCCCCGCCTTCTCAGCAGGCACGGTAGTGTAGCGGTTAGTGTAACGCTTTACAGCGCCAGCAACCCAGATTCAAATCCAGCCACTGTCTGTAAGGAGTTTGTATGTTCTCCCCGTGTCTGTGTGGGTTTCCTCCGGGTGCTCCAGTTTCCTCCCACATTCCAAAGTCGTACAGGTTAGGAAGTTGTGGGCATGCTATGTTGGCGCCGGAAGCGTGGCGACACTTGCAGGCTGCCCCCCAGAACACTACGCAAAAAGATGTATTTCACTGTGTGTTTCGATGTACATGTGACTAATAAAGATATCTTATCTAACTTAAAACTAACTTGCTTTCTCTTTCCCAGTTGTGATAAAAGATCCTGAAGGGTCTGTAACACTAACTCTGTCTCTCATGCAGCAGATACTGCCTGACCTGCTAACTCTTTCCAGCATTTTCTGCTTCCTTTTTCAAGTTTGCAGCATTCGCAGTTTTTTTTATTTTTATTTGCTGGAGAAGAGGAGACGTCCTCTAACTGCACTGGGTGAAGGAAAACATCAGAAGTGGCAGTGGAGCAGACCTCTGTTAAGCTCATTGCCAAGACCGCAGCTCCAGGTTTCAACTAGTGCCACACAAATTTCAATGACCTCACATGGTCAAAATCAATGAGTGTTTCTTCAAATGTCTTCTCTCACAAACGGCTCCGCCAGACTCATTCAGTCCGCTAGGGCAACCTTGAGCTACCTGTTGCCTGCCGCTTTAAATCTTCATCCGGCTCCCATTCTGACCTGTTCGTCTGTGGCCTCCCAAACTGCCACAATGAAGCCCAGGGTAAGCTTGAGGAACAGCAGCCTTCTGGATTCTATATTAAATTCCACTTAAATTATGACTTTCTTGTTCTTGATTTAAAGAACTATAGAAAGTGAAGAAGCTTACACTGGCTGGGGAATGAGCTGCTGATTGCAGGATTCTAAGTTACTATCCTATTCCTAAGGCACGTTGTTGATATTTGGTCTTGTTCAGCTTGTGGTCATCAATTATGATGGGAAGGATGTGCTTGTAAATACCAAAGGTCATGAGAAAATGGCCAGGCTTATATAATTTAATTTTGGGTAACTGCAAGTAATTTATAAAATTTCATGACAGCAGTCCTTATGTTAAATGAGATTCATAGAAAGGATCAAAAACAGAAGATGCTGGGAGAAGTCAGCCAAATAAACAGCATCTGGGGGAAGAGAAGCAAGTTAATGTTTTCTAAACAGAGTTGGGGACAGGAGTGAAGTATAAGACGAAAGACCATATGGACAGCTCAGGCAATAAGGAGCACAAGTGCTGAACATGAGGAAAGCATTTTATAGAAACAATGTGGGAAAGGGACGTAAGCAAGATAATGGGAAATGAGAGAGCAGTTACCTGATGTTGGAAAATTCAGTGTTCATTCCAGAAGGTTGCAAAATATCCAGAAGGAAGAAAAGATGTTGCTCCTCTAATTTACATTGCACCTCACCATGGCAATGGAGGAGGCCACAGACAGATGTCAGAAAAGAAGTGGGATTGAGAATTAAAGTGGCAGGCAATGGGAAGCTCAGGATAACACAACCCAGGAGCTCATCCAGAAAGTCAGGAGGCATGGGATCCACAGAGACTTGGTTACGTGGATTCAAAATTGGCTTGCCCACAGAAGGCAGAGGGTGGTAGTAGATGGAGAGTGACCTGGAGGTCGGTGACTAGTGGTGTTCTGCAGGGATCTGTTCTGGGACACCTGCTCTTTGTGATTCTTATAAATGACTTGGATGAGGAATTGGAGGGATGGTTTAGTAAGTTTGCAGATGACACGAAGTTTGGAGGTGTTGTGGATACTGTAGAAGGTGTAGATGTCATAGGTTACAACAGGGTATAGACAGGATGCAGAGTTGGGTGGAGAAGTGGCAGATGGAGTTCAATCCGGAAAAGTGTGAAATGATACACTTTGGAAGAATGAACCTGAAGGCCGAAGTACAAGGTTAATGGCAGGATTCTTAGCAGTGTGGAGAAACAGAGGGATCCTGGGGTCCAAGTCCATAGATCCCTCAAAGTTGCCATGCAAGTTGATAGGGTGGTTAAGAAGGCATACGGTGTGCTGGCCTTCATTAGCCAAGAGATTGAGTTCAAGAGCCACGAAGTAATGTTGCAGCTCTATAAAACCCAGGTTAGACCACACTTAGAGTGTTGTGTTCAGTTCTGGTTGCCTCATTGTAGGAAGGATGTGGAAGCTTTAGAGAGGGTGCAGAGGAGACTTACCAGGATGCTGCCTGGATTAGAGAAAATGTCTTATGAGGAAAGGTTGAATGAGCTAGGGCTTTTCTCTTTGGAATGACACAGGATGAGAGGCGATTTGATAGAGGTGTATAAGATTATGAGGGGCATAGATAGAGTGGACAGCCAGCACCTTTTCCCCAGGGTGGCAATGGCCAATAACAGAGGACATCAGTATAAGGTCAGAGGAGGAAAGTTTAGGGGGGATGTAAGAGGTAGGTTTTTTACACAGAGAGTGGTGGTCCCTGGAATGCACTGCTGGGGATGGTGGTAGAGGCTGACACAATAGGGAAATCTTAGATAGGCACATGGATATAAGAAAAATGGAGAGTTATGGGCTGGTAGGATGGAAGGGTTAGATTGATTAAGGAGTAGGTGTTTATTTAGGTTGGCACAACATCATGGGCTGAAGGGCCCGTACTGTGCTGTACTGTTCTATGTTCTATGTAATACCTGTGGCCTAAGTACAGGTGCTTTACAAAGTGGTCACCCAATCTACGTTTGTTTTCTCCAGCATAGAGGAGATTACATTGTGAACACCGAATGCAGTAGCCTGGATTGGAAGAAGTGCAAGTGAATCACTGCTTCACCTGAAATGGTTATTTTGGTCCCAGAACGGTGAGAAGGGAGGAGGTGTTGCACCTGCTCTGTTTTCATGGAAAGGTGCAATGAGACAGGGAGTTGAGTGTGGGGACAGAAGGGGGGACTAGGGAGTCGCGAAGTTACAGGTTCCTGTGAAATGCAGAAAGTGGAGGAGAGGGGAAGATATGACTGGTGGTGGGATCATGTTGGAGCTGGAGGCAATTGCCGAGAATAATATGTTGAATGCGAAGGCTGGTGGGGGAGAAGGTGAGTACCGGGGGACTCTGTCTCTGTTTTGTCCTGGGGAGAGGAGATGAGAGCAGAGGTGCGGGAAATAGAGGGAATGGAGTTGAGAGCTTCTTCTGCTATGGCAGAGAGGAAGGCACAATTCAAGAAGGAGGAAGACATTTCAGAGGCGCCAGGGCCTCACTGGAACAATTCCCTGTTTTTCACAGGAAGTATAAAGGTAGGCCAATTTCATGCAAGTATAAAGTTAGGCCAATTAGAACCCCAACATGCAATTGCATTAAAACACATCTTTAAAATTACAGTTATGAAAAATCATTGATTATAGGATAGCTCTAACTCTCTCTCCACAGATGTTGCTTGACCTGCTGAGTATTTCCAACATTTTTCTAACTTTATTTAATGTCACAATACCTCTTCTGTGCATCATGTATTTTTTAATGTAGTGAAATGAGCGAAAGTAATCATTCATTAAGCTTTCAAATAACTACTATTACACTGAGGAGTGAAAGCATGATCACTCATTTCTACCGATGTGGAATGCTTCGGCCAGGATTGTTCTTCAAATCAGCGAAAAGAGAAAACACAATAATCTTTAATTGAAATTGTACAGATAGCCTCAACATTGTTATAAACTACTTACACAAGTTCATTTTCTTAAGTTTACCAAGATTCACTCAATATATTGGAAAGCTTTATCAGGAAAATAGATTTTATGACTCAGTAATTGTGCCCAGAAGAGACCACGTAAATTGTGTGAGACATAACAGTGCAGGTGATCATCAGTCAAAGGTTCTTGAAACTACTCTGCATTTCTGGCTCAGTCATGCACTTAGTAAGCAATTTTGAGAATTTTGGGGGCAGATCTTCTGTTCCCAGATTGACATTAAAAATCTCCACCACCCCCTCCCCGCTCTCCACCCCCCCCCCCCCCCCCCCCCAGTTCTACGTGCAATACCTGGAGGCTTTGTATCCTCTGAAATTCAGCAGGTCGTGTGGTCAGCAAGGGTCTGCTGGACCATATGGCCAGTTTTCACCTGCATTCATGATGAGTCGCTGAAGGAAACACCCCCAAACCAAACACATAATGCAGTAACTTTTTAAAATTATTTGGATCATGATTAGTCTTTAAAGGCAGGAAAGAATCTAATATAACAAGAAACTTGTAAAAGCACATAAAAGTGAATATGGAAATTAATATAACACTTGTTGTGGGTAAACATAACGCACCCTGAGGGGAAGGCAAATGAAATTCCTATTTGGCTATTGTACAGTAATGGACATTCAGTAATGAATCACTTTGGGGCACAACACTGAATGCCCTGCCAAAATATTTCATTGCTTGTGAAGTACTCCTGAATGTGAAAGGAGTGATAACTTTGTCATTCTAACTGCAGAAAAATGCATTCTGTCCAAGCCCCCAGAGATATGGCACAACTAACAGAATAATTTAGAAATATGTCATATCTGAAACAAAAAAAATGAATCATGATCTAAATCATATTTTTGTATGTGACAACCTAACACATTATAACTTCTGGTGCACATTGATGTAGTGAACATGACAAGCTCTTTTTCAAGTACCAGCTGGACATGGGCAAGCAAACCTACCTTCTGAAGGTTTAAAGCTCCACCTACTGCAGTTTCTAAAATCTGTAAATAACACAATTGTTCTCTTGAGTCTGTGCATTGTGTCTGAAGTTCTTGAGCTCAAACCCCATTGTGGAGATTTCACCAGCACACATAACCTGAACTGAAGATACAGAACTATCTATAGTGATGCCGCAATAGTCAAATAACTTCTTGATGCTTATTTTCTGGGTTGAAATAACATAATAGTCAAATTAACTGCAAAGACATACAGGATTGTTCCTTTAATAACTGAGGCATAGAATATAAGAGAAGGGAAGTTATGCTAGAATTATCTAGACCACAGCTTGACTACTGCACACAGTTCTGGTTACCGCTTACAACAAAGACATATAAAAGGCTTTTTTGAAAATGTTCCCAGGATCGGAAAATTGTAGCTTTGAGGAAAGACTGGACAGACTGAGTTTTTTATGTGACTCTATTCCAGCAATTCCAGCAGAGAAGGTGTGCCAACTCAAGTCAGCACTCCCTGAATCCCTAGTAATGGGGGCTATCTGCAATGCAGAGGCTGAAAGGTAATGCTTGGAGACTGAGCTCAGTGAAAAGCTCTGCATCAAAGCAGAGCTCCTACTAGATTGATGGGAGGCTGGTGTGAAGGTAGGTAAAATGGACACCCAAGCCAGGTTGTATATCCTCTGATAAAGAAAGCCCATAAATTCTGGCAGTTATGGGAGCAAATACAAGTGGGTCATTGGAAAATATGGGAGTGAGTACCAATGGGGCATGAAAAGAGACAGAAGTGAGTACCAGCAGCCCAGCACAAGATATGGTATTGAGTGCTAGTGGGCCATCAAAAGATATAGCAATAAATGCAACAGCTAATTAGAAGCCATGAGAGTAAGTGCCAGTGGGGCAACAGAAAAATCTGGGAGTGAATGCCACTGTAAATTATGAGCGCATGTCGGCAGGTCATCAGAAGATTTGCACCTTTATGTTTTTGGAACAATATGTGATGATGCAGTTGTGAAAATGTAAAGGAGCAGTTTCATCTTGAGGACTATTTTAGTATACATGTGGCCTAAAACGAAGGATGCCAAAATATATTTTGGCAAAATATATTTACTCAAGGTCAGCTCTTACAATAGTTGTCAGTAGGTGAACAAATGTTGGACCTTTTTCAAAATGAATTGATTTTATTTCACCATTTTAGTTGCATGAAATATGACAGAATTTAGATTACAAGCCACAAATTGGTTACATTTACTTAATGAGCCAGAGACTAGATTTCAGCTTAATCTCACAATTGAAGGACAGTCTCTCTGGCAGAACACTGTTCCCTCAGTACTGCACTGGTGTGTTAGTTTAGAATGTGTACTCAAGCCTCTCTGGTGAACTAGATCCATAAGCTTCTGATTCTACTTGAAGACCTAATGGAGATTAGAGTGCGACCATAAAGCTATGACAGATACCTAAAGTGCTAAAATATCATTATTTTAGGAAAAAAATGGAAGTCTCCAGTTAACAGCTGACTGTCATTAACATTTGCATCCAAAGTCTCATCAAATGTGAAAAGCTGAGTGAAAATGTTTGAAGACCTAATTTTGCCTGAAATTAGTGGAGCCTTTTAAATCAATAAGCACAGGGCAAGCATGTTTAAACCATTTGAAATAGTCAGTGCACTTAATTCATTGTAAGTGCTGCCTTTGTAACTGATTCCTATAACAAATTGTTATTTGTCCAATATATTAGGTTGTTTATGACAAGCCTGAATGAATTTGCAGTAACTATTAAAGTACAGACAATATGGCAAATATTCTGCATGAATAATCATCAAAAGTAGCAACGAAAATCAATATCTTGTTGTATTGTCGAGGGAGCAAAGTTGGTGAGATTATGAGAAGAGCTCCATTTTCCTTCAATACTCAGGTTATCATAAGATTGGGTTATGTTTAACAGCTCATCTGACAGAAGCGGCTTTGAAGAATACAACACTTATTCAGCACAGGAGAGTTGTTCTAAATTATAACCAAACCCTAACATGAAACTGAAATTTGTTAGCTTGTGACCCACTGTTAGGAGTACTGTTAATGGACCCGAGCTTGTCTCAAGGTCAGGAATGGATCCTAGGAGCACATATGATTGTTTCCAAATCTGTTCTCTTCGCCTTCTCTGGCATATTTCTTTCTTTTTACTTTGTTTAAATTTATTCGATGTCAATGCTGGATTCAGTTTCATTGTTTTAATTGTTGTTCTCAACTACAGAGAAAATGGGAGCAATTTCTGCTATTGGTTATTGTTGTCCATTAAATCCTGTATTGAAAAAGATTAAAATAAATTGCTAGATGAGCCATTTTAAAGTATAAGAATTATTACCTTTTTGATGGCAATTGGGGGAGACTGGTCATTCAGAAACAACTTCTTTGCATTTTAATGATTTCTTATTAACGATGTATAATGTTCATTCACCATTTGCTTCTACATTGATGATGTAGTCATTTGCCTGCAATCTGAAAATATCGCTAGAGCGATGAATTTGAATGTGAACCATTGGATGCTAAATGAAATCATTTCTAATTGGGTTTAGACACCACTGTGTCAAGGTTCATCCATTCTTTGTAAGTGAAATTGGTAAATTTGATCAACCATCAAGGGTACACCTTTTTCCATAAATCACATTATGCAAATTAATCAGCAAAATTAGTTTCCTTTAGGCAAATTAACAATTGCCTTGAACAAAATCCAGTTCAGAATCCAGACAGTACTCAAAGTCACATTGTTTCAACAAGGCTGGCCTGATCTGTAAGGAATATGAAGTATAAGACAATGCAGGTTGCAAGCAAAGTTAAATTTGACCAAGTCTTTCACAAACCTATTCCAGTGAGGTCAAGATTATACTGGGTACACTGAGTGTTTAGATAAATATCGGTGGTCTGTTACAATGCAGGCTAATTTTAAGTTTGCAGAATCATAAAATCATTACAGCCATTAAGGAGGCCATTTGGCCCTTAAATCCATGCCTACTTTTCATGGACCAATCCATTAAGTTCCATTTCCCCACACTCTGTAATGCTGGAATGTTTTTTTTAAATTTAACATATTTATCCAAATCTCTTTTGAAATCCACATTTAAATCTTCAGTGACCATACTTTTAAGCAGTTCATTACAGATCATAACTACTTGCTGCATAAAATAGCTTTTCCTCACATCACACATTGATCTTTTGCTAATCTCATTAAATCTGTGTCCTCTGGTTCTTAGCCACGCTGCTAATGGGGACAGTTTCTCTTTATTTATTGTGCTGAACTCTCAAGATTTTGAATGCAGGCTGCTTGGATGGGATTTTTAATAGCATCAAGACATCTTTTATGCAATGTTTATTATAACACAAAATAAAAGCTCTCAAAGAATAATGTAGTCTGTTCAGACAGACCACACTCAATTGTTTCAACTCTTACTCCCGCTGCTAGCTCCTTGTCAAACTGAAGAGGGACTTTAGACTCTTTATTAATGTCGGTTTATAGGATTATTTCATCTCAGGAAATCTATACAAGAAGTAAACTTAAAAACACTTGTGTTCAACAAATTGTTGAGAGTCAAAATCTATACTAATGTGGCTATGTATTTGAATTTCAAAAATATGATGTACACCCATTGTAAAAAGGATAGAATACCTCTCTTTATATGCTCTTGCATGTTCTATATCTTGCTGTCAGTATCCCCAAAGCCTAGTGAGTGTCAGTTCATTATTGATGCTCACATATATCAGGGTGATAAATCAGGAGCATTTCATTTTCTAAATTTAGAAATATTATATTTGTAGTATATTGGAAAAGAGGTTGCAGGGCAAAAAGTGGGCAAGCCATTGTGTGATTCCAGTACATTAACAAATGTGCTCAGGAATTCATCTCTAGTTGGCTCAATATTGTGACATTAATACATTGTAAGTTGCCTTTAAAATTCATTCCAGTGAAGTTGATAGAACAGAAGCAGAGTACAACACACTGGTGTGACTACATAGCGGATGTACTGCTATCAACTAGGGATGAATATCTCAGTAATGCACACTTACAGAAGGACGTGGTCTATCTGATGCTTAGAACATGGCTGAAAGGAACAGTTTGAATGATGAAGTCCATGAAATCTTCAGCTTGAAAAGGGCAATATGCCCAGTTGTATATATACTATACATGTACCTCCAGAAGTTTGAATTGTAAGTCATGTGAGTGCATAGTTTTGGGACTGGGCTGGGATGGTTTAAATGTGCTGAAATTACCAGCGTTTTGGGAAGTTGCCTTTGATCTGTTAATTTCACAATTAAGCCTGTGCCCTTTCACTGTGTGAAGCAACCTCCTGGAGGCAAGGTGGGTTACTAATTTCAGTATGGGTTGTCTCTCAATTAAGGTAATATTAACATGGACTTTTAAGTTTAACCATGTTCCACAGGTCATCCCACCCATTATATAACCTTATGGACTCTGCCAGTGGACCAGTTAGCACCATCCCCATCAGCATCTCCTTCCAGAATGCGAGAGAGATCCCTGCAATTCATGAGTTTATTGAGGCTGTTTGTGCCAATTTATGGCCAGAAAGTTGAATAGTTGAGGATGATTTCACTTCAATGTTGCCTCCTTGCCTGGCTCTACCCTCTAGCAACTGCCCCATCCTGACCGTTTTGGTAACAGTATGGTGCTTAATCACCAAATCACCCCTTGGTCTTTCCCTTAATTCATGCATTGAGCATCTCATCCACCTTTCATAACATTGAAACAGAAAATACTGGAAATATTCAGCAGCAGGCTAAGCATCCGTGGAGATGGAAGCAGAGTCAACAATTCAAGTCGATGATCTTTCCACAGATGCTGCCAGATCTGCTATCACAGGATTTTCTGTTTTTATTTCAACTTTCTAGCATCTGCAGTGTTGTTTGAATTCTCATCAACCTCTTGTGCTTCACTGAAATATTTGTGTCCTAGTGTCCATCCAAGTACAATGAACATTTTCTCACCGATATCTTTTCTTTTTGAGAGCTGTGGGGAATTGGCACAGAAGAGGCAGATCAGTAATGTCATATTAAACGGCAGGGAAGGCCTGAGAAAACAGGTAGCCTCCTCCTGCTCCTTATCTTCTTCTGTCCTCATGTTCTCCCTCAGCCTGAGTGATTTCAACCTCCATCACCATTCATCATACTCTTTCGTCTGAGCTCTTTAACCCTTTAATCTTCCTTCATGTAACCTCCTCAAACCAGTTTCACAATCACTTCCTTGACCGTCTTGTATGTCCTCACTGCCCCCATTATCTCAATCCCATGTATGGTATCTCTTATTTCCTTGCATTGCACTCCATCCATCTGTTCCTCCTATGATCCTTACTTCCCTCTGTGTCTGCCTTGGAAAAAAAACACTGTCCAAATTTAGATTAGTAATATCCAAGTCGTTGGCCCATGATTTGCAAATATAACGTCCTCACCAACTGATGGGAATCTCTAGCCCGTGACCCCAAAATGGAAAAGAAACATCCAAGATGGCTCTGAGAACTTTGTGCCTCTTCATCAAGAGCACATAGAAACCAATCGAAAATGACAGAAGCAGCACACCACTTCACAAGCTGTCTACTCACCTGTCCCGTCGATCATCTCCTGGACAAGCTCAGGCAGAGTCCGAAGATGCCAAAATGGCCCCATCAGCCATCACAGAACCCATAAGGATAGAGTGGAAGTTAGTCATCCCTGGACCCAGGGGAATTGCCAAAGAAAGCAAAGAAGGTGGAGTTACTGTAATGTTTCTGCAGCTACTGATCTGTTCAGCTTTATCTTCACCTCCACATTAATGATCCATTCCTTATTAAAATCATTAATTTCTCCCAGCCAAGCCATTCCCCTGGTACAGCTTTCCTCTCTGCTCCCTAAAGTCAAGGGGATATGGTTTATCCATCTGCTGTCAGACCACAGGATGCATTACTAGGCCCTGATCTTGCCTGCCGTAATTATCCCCTAATCCAGGATCATCTGTGACTGCAAAAATATCTCCTGGTGTAGCGGTTGCTACCGCGAAATAAAACAAGACGCTAGTCGAAGGATTGTCAAACAAGAACTGGTTTATTTTCCCGCCTTGCGCGGGCCTTTTAAGGGAGACTGTTCCCGCCCAATGCAACCGGCAATGACGTAAGTACTACGTCATCAAGTCTTTCCCGCACGCGGGTTCTCCCCGTTGCTCGGGAAAGATGAGGCCAGCTGCCATCTTGGGCCTCATCGCTCCGACGCCGCGCGACCCGACTGCCGAGCCGGTTCGCCTGACTGAACGGTGAGTCGCTACACTGGCTTCTTTTCTGTCCTACAGACTGCTTTGTTCAGCCATTCTTCCTGGTCACCTCCACTCTCACCTTCAACGACTGATTTCTTTGTTACTAAGATTGCAACCACCCCGTCTGCTATTTCCTCCCCAGTGGACCTTCCCTATTCTAACGCTAACTTGCATCTTTCCCTAGTTTCTCTCCTATCTCCCACCATGATCTCTCTGAGCTTATCTTATCCATGAGACCATATCCTCCTTCCTCAATAATGCTGTCACTAAATTCCTCTCCTCCCATTCCCTTTCCTGGCTCTCGTGTTAGCTGTTATTATTAACAGATCCTTCTTCTCAGGTACTGTCACCCTCTTTGATTGAGGTTAACGACCCTGCTGATGAAATTTTAACAGTTCATTACCAAATAGTTTCTCAGCCCTTAATCAAGGCCTTGCTCCTGAGAAATTCTCGTCTGCTCTACTGGGTATGTTAGTTCATTGTTGTGACAATGTGCCAATGACTACAATGTAAGCCAATCACCTTGGGTAATGAATGGGCATTAGGTGTTTTCACAAGTGGAATAGTGCTCCCTGGGACTGAGGCGGAGGTTAGGGAGGTGAAATGTTGAGGTTGGGAGATGGAGTTGGGGATCTTTGGCCCTGTCAAGTCCTGGGTTTGACTGCAGATCAGAATATTGGGTGGAGCGCAGTGGGAAGCTGGCAGTGGCTGGGGAGTAGGTGGTTGAGATGAGGGTAGTGTGGAGATGGGAGTAGGGTGAGGAGTAGGGTTTGGAGTGGGAAGTGGGGGAATGAGGAGGTGGGTGACCAGGATCGGCTGGGGTTAGGTTGTGAATCAGGGAAGTGGCTGGCAGGGGTTTGAATTTGGACATTGAACTCTACAGGGGCTTGATCAAAGAGGTGGGATGGAGCTTGGTTGATGAGATGGGAGAGATTGGACTTTACCTGCTCAAGAATGTGGGTGGTCTGCAGGAAGATTTTCAATCAATCGGGTCTGAATAATGACAACTCCCTATTTACACACAGAACAGCTAGATTTTATTGACCCTGCATCTCCATTTACTGCACTATTTAAAGGGCCAACACTCAAAGTTCAGATCAGTGAGCTCCTACAGCCTCAAATACAATCTCATATTGACAACTTTGTCTGTGGAGGTCATGGTTGTCCTCAGCTTCCTTGCCTCAGCATCATTCCAGGGAGCTGCTGTGGATCTCTGGTACACCTGCTGCAATAGGGAGGACTCCCAAACTCCATACTCAAGGAGGGAAGACTTCACCTTCTTTTCCTTTAGCCCACAGGAGCAGACAGTGGTCACAGGCATTCCCCTGACCTGCAGAGGCATCTCCAACGTGCAGGCTTTCAGAGTTTGTACTCATATCATTGCAGGAACATCCCTCAGCAACTTCCTACCAGGATCACCTGGCTGAAAACCCAGACAGTCTCGTGGCCCCATGAACACAAGACATTTCGCCTGTAGGCAGTGATCTTCATCAGTTTGCCCAGGTCTCTCTGACCCATTGGGGCACTCTCCAGCACCCACACCCCTCCACACTGCAAGATCCATTCTTTCATTGGAATCACTCCTATCTCCCCATAGCTGAAAGTGTTGCTTGTATAGAAGTATGTTCTTTTAAGAGCTGCTTGCAAAGAACATACTTGCTGCATTCCATTGTGGTAACTGCAACATGAATGGGTAGTTCACTCCTGGAATGTGAGTATTATTGTCAAGAACTGCATTGTTGACAACAGCTTCCATCATTTTGCTGGTGATTGAGATTTGAATCATTGGGTGGTGATTAGCCAGATTGGATTTGTTCGCTTTTCATGAACAATTTTCCACATTGTCAGGTAAATGCCAGTGTTATTACTCTGCTAGAACAGCCTGACTGGAGCACAATTAGTTCTGGAGCACAGGTATTCAGCTCTACAGCTGGGATGTTGTCAGGTCCTAAAGCCTTTGTTTTATCCAGTGCTCTCAGCCATTTCTTGATGTCACGTGGAGTGAATTGAATTGGCTGGAGATGGCTTCTCTGATGGTGGTGATCACCGGAGGAAGTCAAGATGTATCATCTAGTTCTGGACCCCAAGTCTCTTGTGTTACAGCCAAGGTGTGGTCTGGTCTCATAACCTTTATTGTATCATGTGCTCTCAACTGTTTGTTGATATCTTGTGGAGTGAACTGAATTACTAAAGACTGGTCTGTGTAATAGCAAAGAGCTCAGAAGGAAGAATGGATCATCCACTTGGCATTTCTGGCTGAAGGTGTTTGCAAGTCAGCCTTACCTGGAGCCTTGTCACACAATGGGCCCTTCCATCATTGAGGATGGAGAAGTTTGTAAAGTCGCCAACTGGTTTAGCAATTGGCATTGCATTTTTAGCTATACCTGGCATTGCTCCCGACATACCCTAATACACTCCTGGCTTGACTGTAACAGAAAAGAGAAGATTTGACAGACCATGGGGTTACACATTACAGTGGGTTCATTTGTGCTGATGGTCTATGACCCTTTATTGAGGCTCACTTTTGAGTTGGTAGATAATGCATTTATTTATGAGATAGGACAGCTCAGCTAATCAGAATGCAGAAATACATTCAAGCACAGTTTTACCCCAACACCACAGAAAATAGTAATGAACATTCTAACATTACATGGCATTGGAAATATCCACATGTAATTGTGCTTCTTTTTTTAATACACAGATTAATCTCCTTTGAGGAGCAGTCTGTTTCAGCAGTCATTTTTGAAAATTGATGGACATTTTTCAAATAAGAGGAATGGTGAAGGTAAGCTATGTACATTCATTCCCCTCAGAGGCAAACATTGAAATGACTGTGGAGAGTTCAGGTCTGTGTGTGCAATTCTTTTTACCACATTTAATTGTCATTTTTGCCTGTATTGTGTAGCATGTGTAAGAAAAATTGGAAGTGGAAATTTGGGAGTCACTTGCACTATCTATAGCGGTTTTTGATTGTTTCCGATTGAAAAACAGAACCTCTTTGTGAACACATTTAATGAGACAAACTACAGTATTTTTCATGCTGAGATTATTGTGTTCTCTTGGCCAAGAGAATAAATACTAAAATCTGCAGCATATTTTGTGCTGTAAGCTGCGACAACCTTGTGAAACATTTTCAGTTTATCTTGACTCTTGCCATTTTCAGTGTAGTTGCTTGAGTGCTTGCCAATGGTGCATGTGGTTCAATAAAGTGGCTGTTTCCTTATAATCCAGTGAGTCCAGTTACAATGTTTGTTCAGGTATTAAGGAAGAATTGTAATTTGCACTCAAGCCCCTAATTACCCAATTTGTTATATAAATTGTAACTTTTCTCATTTTGTGTTGATGACAGAATCATTTAGAAGCTGTTTGAAGTGCAAATGCTTAAAAAATATTCCATGCTCTTACCCTTCAGTTGAGTTTCTTAATAGTCCCTAGAGTAAAAGCAAGACAAGTTCATTGCAGGTTTCCGCAAAAGTTATTTTTTGCCATCTGCTTGTATGAGGATGTAGTTGTGTACGTTAAAACAGAACAGGCCAGCACCCTTTGGGGCTGACTCTGCCTTGCTGCTTCCCTCTGCTTGGAGCCAATCACAATATGTCAGGAACCTTGGACATTTCCTATTCCAACACCCTTAATAATTCTTTTCCTCAGCTGTCGAGGGCTGTTTTCTTTAGGAAGTCAACAATGAGTGGGTCGAGACTGGCCTGGAATCTGCCCTGTTATTGAGGTTAAAAGACCCCTCCTCCATACACCTTTGTGACTCTGATATGTGAAGTTCACATCTGCCAAATCACATATTTATGACTTCTCCGTGGAACAGCACAGCCCTTATTGTATGGCCATGTCTGTTTTGATTCTCAAGCTCACCTTGTTGATTTATTCTTAGCAACAGTTATATGCCTTCACTACATGTTTTGATTTCAGTAATTAACTGTGAACAAGAGAAAATGTAAACCCGATTACAAAACTGCCCTTATCCTCTGGGTGTTTTACAATAAGAGTTATTTTGATTTTTTGAAGTGCAAGACATTTGCTAAAAAACACACTTATCGCGGCACAGACCACTGACAGCTGTATGAAACTAGAGCATAAAAGCTCGTTTATGTCTTTAATGACCCACATAATGATGGAGCAAGTAAGTTATTCACAGTAACATACCATGGAATAATCTGAATACCCTAATGTATGGTGCCGGTAGATTAAGAAACATCTGTTCTTACCTTGAAAATAATGTGCTCTTAGTAGCTCTTCGGTTACACTTACTGCAGTTGGAAAGTTTAAATCCAATCAGAAGGAACACTCCTTTGAAGTGGTTTTTACAAGAGTGAAAAGATTTGCACTTTGATTCCTTGCATACAGCTAATGCAAAATCACTTACGTTAAAATGTAATTTTAAGACTAAGCATAAATGCATTAATATTTCTCACTAATTTTAAAATTATAATTTCACAGTACTTTCTACACAATTGTTAGTTATTGTATCCTCTCACGGAAAGAGGTTGATTTGTTTTTGGTCCTTTATAATATTGTTGTGCAAGCTTATCAATGAATTTATTGAGCTTAACAATTCACAGAGAGCAAGAATGATTCCTAATTCAGCAATCGGTTTTGTAAGATGGGATCTGCCTGTATTTCCTTGATCTGAGCTAAGACTAGGCCATTTCATCTCAGAAAATACTGACCAATTAAAGAATCGGATCTGGTGACTGCCCTTAAAAGCACTGCTGGAATCAGGAATAGGTACAGGGATGTCTGAGAAAAGAAAAGCTTGAAAATGGAGATGTGTAAAGGGGGAAGTTTAGAATGAACACCATTAGAGGAAAAACTCAAAGTGGACCACCTTAAGTAGCAGTGCAGATAACATGTAGAAAGAAAATATGTCGTAGAAATGCTCCGAAACAGATACTCTACTCTGAGCTCTGTCATAGGAGTAGAATAGGCAGACAGAGGAAAAGTTCAAGGACATGCTCAAAGCATCCTAGAAGAAGTGCAGCATCCATACTGACTCCTGCGAATCTCTACCCCATGACCGGTCAAAGTGGAAAAGGAGTATTCAAAATGGTCATAGACTCATAGAGTTGCACAGCATAGAAATGTGCCCTTCGGCCCACCACATCCGTGCTGACCTTTCTGCCCATCTACACAAACCCCATTTGCCTGCACTAGGTCCTTCTCTGCCTTGCCTATGTAAACACCTTTCTAAATGTCTCTTAAATGTGGCGATTGTATCTGACTCCACCACCTCCTCTGGCAGTGAGTTCCAGATATCGGCCACTTTCTGTGTAAAAACAAAACTATTCCCTCAAATCCCCATTAAGACTTTTTCTTTTCACCTTAAACCCATGCCATCTTGTCTTTGATACCTCTACTATGGGAAAAAGATTCTGACTATCTACCGTACCTATATGCCTCTTATAATTTTATATATCTCTATCAGATCACCCCTCAGCCTCCTTCACTTCAGGGATCATAAACGCAGCCTATCCAATCTCCCCCCATAACTAAAGTCCCCCAATCCACGTAACAGCCTGGTAAATCCCCTCTGTGCTCTCCCCAGCACAGTAACTTCCTTCCTGTAGTGTAGCAACCAGAACTGCATACAAAACTTCAAGTGCAGTCTGGCCAGTGTTTGATAAACATGCTCTGTTGGCGTCGGAAGCGTGGTGACGCTTGCGGGCTGCCCCCAGAAAGCTACGCAAAGAGGTGTCTTTCATTGTGTGTTTCGATGTACATGTGACTAATGAAGATATCTTATCTTACCTTAAAGTTGTAACATAATGTCCCAACTTTTATATTCTATGTCACAACGTATGAAAACATGCATGCCATGTGCCTTCTTCCCCACCCTATTTATCTGTTTTCCCGCTTTCAGGGAACTATGGACATGAACCCAAAGGTACCTCTGTTCATCAACGTTTGGGAACTTGCCAAGTGCCTTACTAAAGTCCATATAGACAACATCCACTGCCCTGCCTTCATCAATCTTCTTAATTATCTCCTCAACAAACTCAATCAAATTAGTGGGGCAGATTTCCCCCACATAAAACCATGCTGACTATCCCTGCCTTTCCAAATGTACATAGATCCTATCCTTTCAGATTATCCCCAATAATTTTCTGACCACTGACATAAGGCTCACCAGCTTAATGCTGTTTCTAAATTGGTGAAAAATGGGATGTTATTCTAATACATAGAGTATTTGCCTGATAATCTCAACAACAATAATAATTAGGCTTGCCTTCAGTCTTCAGCTGTCTTAAGGGAAAGGAATGGCAGCCAGGTAGGTTTAGAACTTAATGGTTAGCACTGGTCTGTAAATATACAAACCTCAGAGGTTCAGTTATGAAGTGAAAATTCCACATACCATTCATTTGTTCACTACTTGTGTCTGGAACCAATTGTCAATTTGAAATTGTTTTCATATGAACTTCTATTTTTATTCTTCATGAAATAATCACTGAATCACAGTTACAGGAACTAATTTGATTTCAGATTTATTTTATTTGTTTAATTAAATAAAATAACACAGTTTAGGTGAATATTGATGAATAAACAACATTGTGATTTATGAATGTCAAAGTTGTTATCTATTTTTTGAACTGTTTATGTTCGACTCATGAGATTTTATATTCCATTCATCATTAATACAGCTGAATATGAAAAATCTAACAAAGAACACTTTATCTTCATAAATGCTCTTCAGTTCCATGTAAAGATAACACACCAGCCACATAATTCATTGAATTTATTATGGATGAAGAAAGACCTGGAAATGCTCCCCATTTTAGCATTTAATGTGTTCTTATGTGAAACCAAGTTTTTTGCCTTCATTGCTCTGCTTGGAAGTCCATTCCAAGTATTTCACACCCTTGTGACAAACTCACTGAAAGTTCTATCTTTATCCTTTTCTGGTATGAACACATGTCAGGCTCATGCAATCAAATTTAGTTTTCAAACCTTAACCTCTTCCATACTACTATTTCTATGATACCTCCATAAAGTTACCTCTCAGTCTCCTCCTTTTTGTGCTTAGATTCTACATTTTCTTAATCTTTGATAACTTATACCCTGTCACAATATATCAGCCTTTTGGCTTTCCTCTGTATTGCTCCAATGCTTGAATGTTTCTGTGTGAATTTAAGAGTTTAAAGTGCCCTGTACAGTTTGGGCATTTTCATCTATGTTGTGATATGCTGGCTATTTAATTGAATATTTTAAAGCTTCATTGGTTACTACTCAACATTTGTTGAATGAGGAGTTTAATTTAAAAAAAACCTCAGTCACTTTTATTTTCCATTTAGCTGTCCTAACATTTTCAATACACCTATTGTCTGTTAGTTCTTCTTTTATCTCCATCTAAACTATTTACATACCAATATCTTCAGTAAACATCACCTGCTATTCTTGTGCACACTCACATCCTATGTAATATGATTGTTAACATTGAAATCACTACCTTTGTACATGGCACAGCATGATGTACATTAAAGGATTGATATATCAGCCACAGGTTACACTTACTCACAAAACTGTAAGGAAAGTAAAGGAAAGCAACATTGCCTTCATAATATTGCACTACTTTGGTTGAAAGAGGAAAAGGTACTGCTAATATAGAAAGGAACTAGGTGTTCTGGTGAATGAATAACAAAAAGTTAGCAGACAGATCCAACAGATAGTTAAGAAGGCCAACAGTATGTTAGCCTTTATTGCAAAGGGGTTGGAGTTAAGAATAAGAATAGAGAGGTTTTCTTACAGTTATACAGGGTGTTGGTGAGGCCACACCTGGAATATTGTACACAGTTTTGGATCTTCCTACTTAAGAAAGGATACAATAGCAATGGAGACAGTCCAAAGGAGATTTACCAGGCTAGTTCATGGGATGAGAGGGTTGTTCTGTCAAGAGAGACTAGTTTGGGCTTGTATTCCTTGGAGAGTAGGAGAATGAGGGGTGACGTTATTCAAACACATAAGATCCTATGGGGGCCTGACATGATAAATGTGAGTTGTTTCCACTAGTGGGAGAGCCACAAGTAAAGGGACCTAGCTACAAAATAAGTGACTGGTCATTTCTTCTAACAGAGGATAGTGAATCTCTGGAATATTCTGCCATTGAGGGTGGTGGAAGCCAAATCATTAGATATCTTAATGTGAAGGCAGGCAAGTATTTAAGAGATCAAAGAATTGATAGGTCTGGGGAACTGACACAGAAAAGCAGTTGAGGCCAGTATAGATCAGCCATGATCATATTACATGACAGGACAGGCTCAAGGGGCCTGGTGGTCTACTCCTACTCCCATTTTCTTGTGTTCTTGTTCTTGAGATATAATACTGAGGTACAATATGTGATATAGGTATTCTGAAGGAGAAGATGCAGAAGAAAACCTGCCATAACTCAGGAATTCAAGTTGAGGAGATGGTCCTAGACTCTAGTAAGGTCAGGAGGACGTAAAGGAGAAGAGAGCCCCCTCCCCCTGCACCCCACCCCAACTTCACCACAGCAGATGTTGGATCCAAAACAGACTATTTTCAGACCACCATAACCTGTCCAGGTATCTCTGTTCGTGGACAGAGGGAGTTTACTGAGTGTGACCAGGAGTGTACCACTCGGTGAAGTAATTGGCCCTGTGAACCTGTTGAAGTCAATGGTGACATGTTTAGCAACATACACACCATGCCAACAAGTATGGAGGTGACCATATCCTACTTGTCTGAGGTGTTAATCCACAGAATTTAAAGCCCACAATCAGCCTTGGTAGGGATAGCCAAAGTATAACCTCTCACATACACATATGTCTTGGGTGACTCAGCCTGCGGCACTAACCTCTTTATAGTGTAGTGCAAGTTCCTACTTTCCGCTGCTTGCTTGATAACCCCATAAATGAACAGCATGTTGAACAAATTTTGCCCACTAAGTGCATTAATGCAATCTTAAATTTTTTTTTCAAGTACCGTCAGACTAAATGCCCGAGGATCCAAATAATTTTCTCTGATATGTACTATATTTGTGTGAAATTCCTTCCACTTTTATTTCTTCTTTTATTGAAAGGAATTAATCCAAAATGGGACAATGCTTCTGTAAAAGTATTGGACAAAGTAGCTCATATAAATATGTTAAGCATCTTAAGACAGAATTTTCAGACCATAGATTGAAATCTCAGCAAATGCCTGCTGAGTGCATTAAACAGCTGATGGATGCTGCAGATTTAGGCTTAGACAGACTGGTGGCTGCAAACTCACGTGCAAGGCTATGGGGTTGGTCCAGGTCTGGTGATGTACTACAATGAAGCATTCTTCATATTTTACTATTAAAGTATATATGCATACAACATTGAGAGAGAAATTAAAGGAATAGGCAGATCTGTTGAAAGGAAGCAGTGAAACTTTTACTTTATTGCACATTGGATGTGACAGAGAGATTCAAAGCATCCTCTCTTAGATATTCCCTTCCTCCTATGAAAAGGACATGCTGATCCAAATTATAAACAGAATTATCTTTAATTATCACAGAACAATCATCCCACATGGAGGCCTGCATCTGGGCTTTCTGCAGTAGTAGTTCACATGGCCCAGGATCACTCAGAAACTAGGAGTTCACCTGCACCCATCCCTTTCCTGGTTCTTTTTCAGGGGCATGGTTCTACATTTAGTGGTATTTTTACAATTCTGTGAATTATAATAACATATTTCAAATGCCTAATTACTCCAAGGCCAGGTAAGTGCTTTTTCTCTCATTGATCTTGAAAAAAATGACAATTGGTGATTGGGGTTCTTTAGCCTATTTCAGAGATTTAACATTCAACAATGCAGTAATTCTGATCCATTATGAAAGCAAATCTTAACAATGACCTTAAAAATGTACACATATCTGTCTCCTCTTTGATACTCAACTCTAGGTGCTGCTTCAGGATGTACTCCATTTACAAAGCTGTCAGTTTCATGATATCACACCATATTGCTCGGTGACAAAAGTAAATGACCAGATATAAATTTGAAAGAGGATTATTGTCTCTTTGGAAAACCTGCTTCATTTCCCAGCTCTCCAGATGCTGTATGTGTCACAGTACTTCTGCAATGTTTTTGAAATTTCATCCTTGATTTTTAAATTTTAATCCTCATAAACATTGTTGATTACATCTACTGTTGCTAATTTAAAAGTGCGGTTTTCATCTTTTGTTCAGAAGTATTCAGAAAGCCCAGGGCTTAGAGGTCCAGGGTAATAGTTTCACAATGAGAAATTAATGAATCTTACAACTGATAAATTACTTTCATGTCTTCACATCAAACATTTGAACATTTTTTAAGGAGAAGAACGTAACTGTTCTTTATTGGATTTCTCAAAATCCAGTTTTATTTATGATGTTTAAATAATATTTTAATAATGATTTTTTTAAATTCAGAAATAGTGTGGTAACATATCAGAAGAAAATCTGAAAATACCTGACCAACAATTGACTCTGATATCAAAATATCACACTGTTGTTCATTCTGTCAATGCTGATCTAAGCCATACCATTTTATCTAATCAAACAAGCAAATTAAAATCTAAAATTTAATTAATTTTTGTAACTGTGAATATGAATGTTTCATGGAGAAGAAATGTACATTGTTGATTTAATTTAGAAGGAAAGAATATACATAACTTACAGTTACTGGTGTAATGATAACAAAGAAGGTGAAATACTCCTTATTGTTGGCAATGAAATTACATTATAGTTCCTAATACACACACTCCCCCAACCTCCTTCTGAAGATGTCAACCCATGCTGGGGCACTGCTCTAGACACCCTCTGGCACCTCATTTCGAAGAAAGCTCATGCTGAGAATTGAATGCATCGATTTCCACAAGCACAGAAAGATTTTCAGGGAGGCCAACAAGAATCATTTTAGGACTACCTGTGGGGAATAGGGCTGGGTCGGGCAGATGCATCACCCGCAATCCCTCTTTAATCTGCCACTGACTACTTTCAACAGTGTGCACCAGCTGCTTGAATTTTGATGCTCCTTCATTAGGCTAAGAAAATTCAGGTAGCATTTTTATTTCCTTTCCCCACATACAGAAGGTATGCTTTATCATGAATGACTTTTCCAAGTTTGTCATATTTTGCCTGTTGCTTTGCATTGTGCCCATTTTAAGACTTGGGCTGACCCCAAAGCCAGCAAGTCATGGATGAAAAACCCATCATTGTTCTTCACCAGTCTGTTGGCTCACTACCTGCTTTATGTGAAAATTATCACATCCATAGCCCAACAAATAATATCAAGGTTTCTAAAACCTAAAATATAGGGAAGAACCATAAGCAAAATAATGTCTTGAAATTGGCTCATGTGACATTGTTTTACGTAGCGCCAGACATATATTTTCATTCTTACCTGGAGTAAATGGTGCTGACAATCATTTCCAGGGGAACTTGTGTCAATTGTGATATTGGACCAGCTGCGATCCACGACAGTGGACTTGACCATTTTCACAGTCTGAGTCAGGCACTATTCATGCAACGTCCATTTCCACCTGTAATGACATAAGTTAGCACTTAAAACTCCACACTATGACTATCATAGAACCAAATTGTGTTTGTTATGTATTTATCCTTAGTTATAAGGACACTCTGCTGTTATTAGGATGGGCATCTTCACAACTTTTGACAGCTGACTGCTGAAAGTTCACAGAATGTGATTAGACTAACTGGAAGTGTTTTGCATTTAGCCATTGAGATATTCGTTCAGTTGGTGCTTCAGTAGTGACACTGCTGGCAGCACTCCATTTGTGGAGGCATTGTTGTAGGACATGGCTGACCATTCAGCGTGGATCCCTGGATCACGAGCACGTGCCCGTCAGCAAAGAGCCTCCTCCCACAGAGTCTTCAGAAACACCACATCACATCTGGACCTCTCTGATGAACAAAGTATTCACAGGCTCAGGTTTTCCAGGACTGCTATCACCGAAATATGTGACATTCTGTGGAAAGACATTGAGCCACACTGTCATGCCTGCAGGTTAAGGTCGTGTTGATTCTCAGTTTGCTTGCCACAATTTGATCTTTACTAACAGCCACAGCAAATCTCTGTCACATCTCCCATTTGGCTGCTCACCGCAGCTTTACAAGGGTTACTGAAGCAGCTTACTTGAAAAGAAATAATTTCCATCTCTGATTTCAGTGAGGAACACATGGCATCTTGACCATCTACAAAATGCACTGCAATTACATGCTCAGGCAATTCACAAACCTGCAACCTCAACCACCAAGGACAAGGTCAACAAGCTCATGGAAACACCACTACCTGCAGGTTCCCCTCCAAGTCACACTTCATTCTGATTTGGAAATATATTGTTGCCTCTTTGTCATCACTGGGTTTAAATCCTAGAACTCCCTCCCCAACATTATTATGGTGTAGTTTCATCAGACCTTCAAACCTTTCACATGGTAGGGAAGTCTAAAACCTCAAGGGCATAGGTTTAAGGTGAGATGAGAAAGATTTAAAGAGGCTATGTGGGGTAAGTTTTTCACACGGAAGGTGGTGGGTATATGGAATGTGCTGCCAGAGGAAGTGGTAGAGGCGGCTACAATTACAGCGTTTAAAAGACATTCGGACAGGTGGTGGAATATGAGACAAATGCAGGCAAATGGGACTAGCTCAGGAAGGCAGCATGGATGAGTTGGCTGAAGGGTCTGTTTCTGTGCTGTGTAACTCAAAGACTCTATGACTCTCAGAAGTGCAGTGATTAAAGAAGATAACTCATTATCACCTTCTCAAGGACAATTAGGGATGGACAATAAATTCTGGCCTTGCTAGCAACATCCAGATACTCAAAGTGAACAAAGATAGTAAATATAATCTCCTCACATCCTACTCTACAGATCCACTTGTGCTGAATCTAACAGTTCAAAGAATGATTCTCTTGTAAATGACCTCTACACAAAGTAAGCTTTCCTCAGAGCAGCTCCATTCCCCAAGCCTAAATATCGGTCAAGATCTTGAACTTCTTGCTGCTCTATACATTAATCAGTGAGCATTGTAGCCACAGAAGTTGAGAGGTGTGCATAACAACATGTGGATTCGATTGGCATTTGATGGCAGGAAGATACACTGAAGGTCCAATATTTTAAGCCAATAAAGTCTGCCATCATTCAGCATTGAGAAATCTCTTACGAAGTTTCAGTTGAGATTCACTTTTGCACCAATTATCTTTGCACCAATTAACTATTTCAAGGCAAACAGTGGAACAGAATTAAAGAAATCTGAAGCACAACATATTATTCATTTTGCAACAATTGGATCTGATCAGTGTACTTTTCTGCACAGTCCATTACTTTCACCATCATTTTCTCACCTCAACCTGTTGCTTTCAAATGCCCTGCATAAAGGAAAGTTCCTAGAAAAGAGAAATCAGGCCTCAGCAGCGAACTCAGCTCATTCCCACCAAGTCCCCATATTTATATTATATACATTTTATAAAAAAATATAAATTTAATAAAAGGTGGGATGGGTGAATGGAGTCATAGTATTTTTGTGCTTAAAACTAAGTATGTACGTGTGTTTATCTGTGTTTGCATGCACAAAGGAGAGAAGTTTTTACAGTGGTATACAACTCACCTTGATGGATCTTGTTCAGGTCATGAAATTTCTCCATTGTTGCAAGTAATTTCATGAAGGAGGCAACTTAAGTCACCTCCTGCCGTGCTCTTCTAATGGTGGTCCTGGTGGGTCTTGTGCTCTCTTTATACACAGGACCCCCCTCCTGTCACATTATTTCTCGTTGTCCAGAACTTTAGTACCCCTCTCTGTGAATCTGGGTATTCTCTCCCTTGTAGGCTTAATGTGCATTGCTGCTGTCCAGCTGCCTGGAGAGTTTAACTTTAAGGGGAGGCACTCTTCTGCGAAGGGTAGATTTAAAGGTGCTGGCAGTTACACTGAATTAAGTGTGGTCCCATCAGGAAATGTGCAGGCCCTGTTTTTAGATGTAAACCACACTAGTGCTGTTTCAAACATCTTTTTAATGAATTTTGCTGTATTTTGAGGGACCTGATTTGGCACTAGTGCTTAATGCTAAATCACATTTCAGTGCAGTGCACCATAAATAAGGGAATACATTTTGTAGGTATGTTAATCAATTTAAAATGGCTCCTCTTGAACCATATTTGGGCTGAGAAAGATCCACAGATTTTATATTGGAATAGGAGACATGCTGCTAATTAAAGTACTGAACCCTCCTCATGCTTTAATTAGCTTTCTGTCTCTTTTTTCTGGCGTAAACCCAAGAGATCATTTGCTCTAGCAGTAAGCTTCAGTAACTTTATGCATTAACTGTATTAATGCTACAACTTCAAAATGTAGTTTCTACATTTACTACTGTTAAGTCCGAGCTTATAATATACTTAGAATTACTGCAGCGTTTCAGATCCTTGTGAAGTAGCTGAAACATATCATTGTATTGAATGGGATCCGAATCAAATACTTCAGAAAGACCTGAATAAATTCAGCAAATTGACAACTTCTGTTCACATTTATCAGACCCTCTGCCAAAAGGCCAGGCAATAGCATAGGTTGCCTCAGATTTATGTGGTTTGGAAAGGATGATCCCAGCATCTGATTATAAATGCAGTGGAAAATGGCTGGGGTGGCAATGGAAAAGTCTTTTTTTAAAAGATCCCCATTATATATTGCTAATTGTAGCTTTTTTCCTTGCACTTTTACTCTCACAGGTGCCAAAGCAAACATCAGGGATTACTGTGGGAAGATGTGAATGCACTATGGGAATGGAATTGAAGATTTATTCACGCCCATCTTCTCACACTCATGTAAGCTTCCAGTTTCATACTAAGTTCTTTTTCCCCATCCTACTTGTCAGCGTAGCATCAGGAAGGCAAAAAACAAAAATGCAGCAGATCATTAAAAAAGCAAAAAATCCAGATGGTGAAATGATACGAAAATGACCTTCAGGTTACTGATAAGGAACAGGCTTCATAGTTGACACATTTTTTAAACTGTCATTTAAGCACATTGGAAATCTACAGCTCACTCTTACACAATGGGGAATACGGCCAGCATTTAGCTTAATTGAGCACTTCAGTGTTAAAATAAAAGAAATTGTCTAGTTAATTACTTTTTCAAAGATGACTCTGTCTTCCTGACATATATTTTAAGTCTAACATGTAAGGCAACTCAAAATAACATACTGATGCAAAAGAGTGAAATTCCAAACTTAATTTGCAAAGCCACCATACATAATGCACTAATATGTTTCATAACATATTATTTAAATATTTTCCTTGAAAATCTAGAATATTGGGTTACATGGCACAATGTTTGCAGCATATTTAAAATGTCATAAAATATATGTATAGTAAGATTAATAGTAAGAAAATAGACTTTTAGCAGTTAAATGGTTAAATGTAATGGTATCATTATTTCTCTGTGTTAATTTATCTGCATGAAATGATGCCTGGAGCATCTTTCTTTGTATATGAATTTGACAAAGAAGTATAATGTTATGCAAAAGTAGTTTGTGTAATTTGAAATTAATCAGCATTAAAATTATATATGGTGTAATTTATCAAGATTTGTTAATGGCTTTCTAGTTTTGACAGTTTTGATGGCGGGTGGGGTGAGGAGTTTGGAGAGGGTGAACCCTTGTAGCAGACATCACCATGTGACTTCTCATTAAAGCACCTATGCCTTATCAACCGGTGCCTCTGAGTCCTAATGAGATGGTACAGGATCATATTAAGAATCCCGTAAATCTTTTTCATTTATAATATGTTCTACTGGAATATTGTAATATTCATAATGCTTTCATTAATTTCAAGTCTTGCCTCTAAGTATCAGTTTTACCTGAATGAAAGGCTTATTTGAAAAGTCACATATTATATTCTGTTAAACAATGTTGCTGAAATATATATAAAATTTTAATTTCTATGCAAAAAGTAAATATATTTCCATTATTCAGAAAGCCATATTTCCCCTTCCAGCTACTTGGTGTTTTGTGGCAGTCAAAAACTGAAAAATACACCAGATAAAAAGTTTTTAAAATCTTTCTTTAACAAAGCTTTATTTCATTGTATTATTGTAAAGAACATGCATTGAAACAATATTTAGCATATCATATTCTTAAGTACTGTTCTGTTAATTAAAACTTTAAAAACAGCACAAGAACTTTTTGTTTTCTGCAAGCAGATTCATATGACTTATTCCTTTATTGGAATAGAGTGCTATTGCAATTCTAGGGGGAAAAACACTCATTACAGACGGAGACCTTATTTCCTTAAAACAAAAGCATGTGCTTTGGCATACTTAGTACAGGAACTATATTATGACTTGCTCATTGTAAAATAAATATGCTTCTGTATGCATAGGCCAATTCTCAAGTTAACACTTTAAGTGGGCTCAGTGAACATTATATTAAAAATAACTCATAGTTACATAAGCTTAAAGTGTACTTTGTGGAATTACAGAACTGAATTATATACCATGTCTTACTGTAACTGAGCTACATGTGCAAGTTAAATCTGCAATGCACTGTTTCTGCAGTTGGAATGTAACACCATTCAAAGTGCTAGCAAAATAAATTGTTGCCCCTGGAATGTAGAAATATAACTGATATCCATCTTACTCCTGCATTATGTGGAATCTGCCATGCATTGTTTCAGGCAGTATTGTGCTATATGACTTGTAGCAAATGTAGAAATTACAGTTTTTCTTAATTTTCTTTGATAAAGTATGGCATTGTGTTAGTTATTAAACAAACAATCATATTCTTACAAATCCAAATAGAGCCACAATAAAGGTTATTTTATAAATGTTATTTTCCGGGATTGAGACTGGCCGCACAGAAAGACTGAACAAAATACTGAGTACAGTAAATATGCATTATTTATGGCCCAGATGTTGAACGTTCCTTTGTAGTCCAATACCTTCTCACTGTTAAGATTTTGCTCACTTTCAAAGGACTAACTATAGTGTGAAGATGCTGGATCAAATATGCAGGACAAATCCAGTCAATGTGAAGATTTATGGACTGTTGGCAAATGATTGATATTTGGAAAGGAAATAAGGATGTAGGTGCATCATAAAAGCTGCACATAAA
Organism: Pristis pectinata; assembly: GCF_009764475.1. Taxonomy (NCBI): domain Eukaryota; kingdom Metazoa; phylum Chordata; class Chondrichthyes; order Rhinopristiformes; family Pristidae; genus Pristis; species Pristis pectinata. Next base: position 34,703,024 of record NC_067417.1, on the reverse strand, counting down.
CTACTCAACAGTCATCTACAGTTTGAGCTGTCAGGTCCAAAGATATTCACAGCTATAGGTATTTTAGCTCAGGAAGAGACCATTCAGCCCTTGATGACCATCATGCCGTTGATGATGATTGTTTCACATCAGAAACCTCTCAACCCAATTCTCTATTCTTTCCTAATGCACTTTAACTTTCAAAGATTTATTTCATTTCCTTTTGAAATCTTTCTTAATTGCATCACATTAAGTCAGCATGATGGCAATGGTTTCTATATTGTAGTAACCTATAATTATAAAAAAAGTGTCCTAACCCCTCACCTTTTTGGAATTAATCTTTGTTGTTGATTTACTGACCAATGGAAATAATCCTTCATTATTTTCCATTCTTAAACTCTTTTATAATTATGAATATATGGATTTGATTCTTAAGTTCCTGTGAATAATTTTGATTATTCATGCCCATTTTAATTATATTTTTTCATTCCTGGTATCATTCTAATAAATTTAAGTGTAATATATTTCTATAAATTTAAAACTTTGGGTAATATTTTTCGATATTTTACCTTTTTGATCGATTTTAATGAATACATTTTACAAAGCCTCCTCCTTCAGTTTTCATTTCATATTTAGTCAGTCATTTCACTATGTTATTCATGCTTCTCTCACTTTAAATACCTTACAAATTTTTCCCCAAATGTTTTGATCCTCTTTGTCAGAGCAATCTATGATCACTTAGCATCTACGTCACAGGGTCGTATGAGTTCCTGCTCATAATTATGGGTAAATTATTGTGCTAATTATTTGTAGTGCTGTGAAAATACTTCATCTATTAATATAAAATAAAGCTATCATCTTGGAGGATAGCAGGCTCTATGCAACTATATTTTTAATTACTTAGTTTACCTGTGAAAAGATGGATAAATTGTGCTGTGTTTGGCAATCTAAGGGTCCTTTAGACATGACATTCTGACCTAAGAGATAAGTAATATTTATAAGGTGTGTGTAGTATAATGAATGAAATTAATTCAACACTGGGATTTATTCTGATTTAATTCTATTGAATGCAGTTTGTATTGAATGTTATAAAAACAGGTGATAATATAGAATAATACAAAATGAGGTGCACATTATTTTGCATTAGAACAGTGCAATATTTGACAAAGGTCACCTGACACAATATTAGGGCATTTAAAAGAAATGTCTGTGATCACCGAGTTCTTGGCTAGCATGTTGCCATTTATCAGACCTGTGTAAAATGTCAGCCTTGACATCACAGGGCATATATAATTTGAACATTTGACACCATGCTGTGGTTTATCAAAATGATCTTGACTTATTTTATCTTCTTAGGACTGAAGGTAGTTGAAGATTATCGTCTCAAACCTAATTGTAAGTTTTGGTTATTTCAAATGAATGAATGCATTTCATGTGTGTGAGTTACTTTCATTAAGTGCCAATAAGATAACAGGAACTGAATTTAGTCAAACTTCACTAAATCCTTGGGAAAATGAAATCCAAAATCAATCGTTGCATTTTCCAATATTAAATGTGGTAAAATATTGCCACATTTATCAGGGATGGTATAGGATTTTACAGAGCCTTATTATGTGCAGACCTCGGTGTCCCATTACTACAGATTTCCTGAGGCCTGTGTCCTAGGCCCAATCATTTTAAGCTGCCCCCTTTCATTGTAGAAGTGGGGGTATGCACTGATAATCACACAATGTCCAATCTCCTTTGCAGTTCCTCAGAAATTAAACTAATCCATACCTTCATGGATCAAGACTATAACAACATTCAGGTATAGACAAGTAAAATTCATGGCTCAAACATGCCAGAGAATGATCAAAATGAATAAATGGGAGTCTAATCACCCACTCTTGACATTCAATGGCATTGCCACTGAACATCCTGGGGAACCTCTATTGACTCAAGTCTCAGAAGAACCAGCTACATAAATACTGTGGTTACAAGAGCAGGTAGCTGAGTATCCTGCAATCACTGAGTCAGCTTCTAATTCCACTCATCTTTTGCACCATCTACAAGACAAAAATCATGGGAGTAATAGAATACTCTCCACTTGAGTGGATGAGGATAGCTGCATCAACACTCAAGAAGCTTGTCACCATCCAAGACAAAGCTTCCCACTTATCTGGCATCCCATCCACCACCCGAAATTTTCATTCTTTCCATCACGGATGCATGTGTACTGTCTACAAAATGCACTGTAGTTGCTTGCCTCGTTTACTCCCAAACCTACGATCTTTTGCTACTAAGAAAGAAAGACAAGGTCAGCAGGCAAATAGGAAAACCACCATCTGCAGGTTCCCCTCCAAGTTGCACACATCATCCTGATTTGGGAATGTATCAACATTCTGTCACTGTATAATTAATGATCCTGTCACTGGATCAAATCCTGGAACTCCCTTCCCAACTGCACTGTGGGTGTGCCTTCACTAGAAAAATTAGAATGGTCCAAGGAAGTGGCTCACCAGGACCTTTTCAAAAGCAGGTTGAGATGGACAATTAATATGGCTTTTTTCAGTGATGCCCGAATCCTGAAAAACCAATAAATAAAAACAAATTGAGTTGCAACCTTTCAGCATATGCGTTTACTGGAGATATTACTATCCACACATTATGCATTCCACAGGAACAGGATAGAGAAGAATCAGCCTGCACAGGTCGAGGCACAATTACCGTTACAAAACAAGCCTAAATTCTGCACTGCTCAATTACTAGCAAAAACAGCATAATGCACAGAGTGAGAGAGATGAAGATTTTATCCATTTGAACTCTATTCCACAAGCAACAAGTTTTACACCAGTACATAATTGTGCAGATATTTGTACTTCACATTCTGTGGAGGATTTAGTTTACACAGTACATAATGACCTTGCAGAATCACCTTGTCTGTACAAAGAGATGACTCATATGAGCTGACTTCCTGTTTCTCTACCAGCAGAATTCATTTTAACTCAGTATGAGTTTGTAAAATAGGAGCAGAGGTTTTTTTTAGTGGACTGACCTTGCCAGATTAGTATACGAACAATAATCCAAAGAAACAAAATGCTTGGTAATGCTGCAACCTCCCGTGACAAGTAACAACCTGAGACATCTCACTTAAGAGCAGGATGGTTTGAAGAAAAAACAAATACTGAAAATCAGAATTAAAAATACACAGTAAATCCCACCTGAGTCATTAGCCTATCTTTCTCTTTCAGATTCTGTGACCTGTTGTGTGCTTCCTGGATTTTTGTTTAATTTAGAGATATCCTTTCGCACTTTCCATATATAAACGTCCATGTAGGAGGTAATAATTTCCATTATAAGCTGCTACAAATATATCCATAGTGGAACTCCAGTTCTGGACCCTGTTTCTAAAAATAGCATTACATTGAAAATTAAAATAAAGCTTATTTTAAGTTAAGTAGTTTGACCACATAACGAGAGTTATTTTCCATTGGAAATGCAGAGTAAACAGTGTTTTTTGAGAATGAATAGGGCTGCTTTGAGATCCATGGTCAGCTAAAGTCACTTACAGGAGAGAATGCTACCGGTATCAGCTGACAGTTTAATTGCCGGTGCTTTGAATGGCTAAGCGTGAGCCACTCCACAGTCCTATTAAAAAATTTATTGACCAGCTCAAAAGCCTATTGACGAGAATAGAAAATACTGCGTAGGTTTAACTTCACTTCAGAAAGACGTGCTGGTGTTTTAGGAATTTGCTACTTCATCATTTAATTTATAGAAGTGCCTTAATTTCCTGCATGAGACATTAAATCCACTTTCATTTGCACCTATGGGTCCAGTGGATATTTTTCTTGTCTGAAATTTGCTGTTGTGAAGTAACTAGCAAAATATATTTAGTTTTAAAATCAAGAAGCAATAAATTTCCCAATGAGATATGCCACTACTTCTAATGCAGCTTGCATCATGTTTGCTTAAGTTCACTATGCCACAAATGTGTATCGTGTTATATGGTTTTCTTTCTTAAATTATATCTTATGGTTTTTAATGTGTGTTCAGATCTGTTATGAGATTATTTTGAGGTAATTTCCTTATGGAAATTAAAAGCATGAGAAATAAATGACAAGTGAGCTTAAAATTCCCAAGATAAATTGTCACCTTCCTTGCCCAGACAATAACCCAGCCAAACATATCCTCCAGTATTTGCAGGATCTCCCCTATCTCCATGCATTTATTTCATCTCCAGATGTTTCCTAGCTACCTTGTCAATGGCAAAACTGTCATCTCCCCCTCACAAAGCAAACAACGGTTGGGAATGTTGGCAGAGGCAAGTGACAATAATAAACCAATACCAATACCAATAAAAGGATTACCCACCTCCCTACCCCTAACTGGTTCAGAGGTTTGATAGGACCATGGCTGATACACTACAAGTATTCCTGCATTCACATCCAGCATGGTTCCAGTGTCTCCCAACTCCACCCCCCTCCCTCCACCTGGCGCAAGCTGCCTGTCATCTTACACACCTCCCCAGTCCACCAATCACCTCTGACTCCTGTCTCACCACTCCCCCTCTCCTCTTTATACTGGCCAATTCGCCACTCCACTCTCAGTCCTGATGTAGGGTTTTGTCCTGAAATGTCGACAATTTCTGTTCTCTCACAGATGCTACTCGAACCACTGAGATCCTCCAGCAGATTGTTTGGTGCTTCACATCCAGCAGGTTTTGGAGACTCCGGACATAGGCAGGTAGTTACTGGAGATGTGTCCAGCCTTCCCTGTGCAATTGGTCTGTAAGCCCACCGACCCCGCAAAGTCCATCAGGGTTTGCGTTTGGAAGCAAAATCAGACAACAGCATAAACGGATCACCTATTTCAGAAACAAGGTACTGACAATGCTGTGTCAGCCAATGAGTTGGAAACAGAGCAGAACATATATCTGGGCTCAAGCAAATGGCTGATTGTACTGCAAGCACATTCATTTTAATTAGTATACAGTCTAGAGCAGATGAAACAAAACAAATATCACAGCTACTTATCCCACTGAAAACAGGATAATGAGACCTTAAAAAGTGAAGGTCGGTTATATACAATGTATGTGCATCAGCAGTGCAGTTGCCAGGCTAGATTGACGGTGGAGTTGCCCAATCATTCTCATTCTGCCTGGAAATAGCATCATCACTCCAAGTGACCTCTGACTTTTTGCATCTTCTTTTGACAATTTCAAGCCTCTGGTTTCCAGTGCAACATAAAGAACTTACACTTACATACCATCCTCAATAGTGAAAAGCATCAACAAGGAACAAAGGATTCTGAGCTACATAAGGAGATATTAGGTGCAGATAATCAAGAGCTTGGTCAAAGTTTTGAGAAACATCTTCAAGAAGGAAAGAGAGCTCCAGGAAGGGAATTCCAAAGCACAAGGCCTGGGAGCCAAATACAAGGCCACCAATGGTGAAGGGATTAAACTCAAGGCTGAACTAAAGAACAGAATTTCTCAAAACCCTCATAGGGCTGGTGGAGAGAACCGAGAAAGGGAGGGGGGGGGAACATTGGGAAAATCTGAAAACATTTAATTGAGATGTTGCTTAATTGACAGCTAGACTGAGTCAGAAAGCCTAGAGGTGATAAATGAAAAGGATGCTGTGAGTTACAATGTGGGCAACAGGGTTTTGGAGGACCGCATTTACTGAGAGTAGAATGAGTGAGACTGGTCCAGTGATTATTGGAAATAGACCTGTGTAAAGTGAGCAGAGGCATGGATAAGGGTTTCAGCAACAGCTATGTTGATGATGTTAAAGGGGTAGAAATAGATGACTTCAATGATGGAACCAAATTGCTCTGGAACTATGACACCAAGGTTGGGAACATTTTGATTCCAGAGGTCAGGGAGAGTGAAGGAGACAGTGATTAGGGGAATATGCAGGATTTTAATTTGTTGACTTTTGGAGGGCTATCTGTGCTTTTTCTTAATATTATACAACAAAAATATGTCTGCATTTCCATAACATCACAGCTTGTTTTAAATAATCATGGGTCCTGCTTGCCATCAGCCTTTGTGCATCAAGGAACAGAGTTTCAATCAGGACTGAAGATGATGCCAATGGTCTTCTCAATATTTAAGCGGGAAGAATTGTTGGCCAAACAGTCTGACAATTTAGAATCAAAAATGGAGTTGAAGTCAGGCACCATCAGAATACATGTGGAAAATGAAGTCACATTTTCAAATTATATTGCATGGAGCAAAACGTAAAGGAGTTATAAGAGGAAGCAAGGATATTTCCTTGATAGGCACCAGAAATAATGCTGTGGGCATAGAAAAGAGTGTGTAAGCAATCCTGCTTAGCTGGTGATGATGAAGAAGCATTTGGTCAGAAGTTAGTGTGGTTAATAGTATCAAAGATTGCAGTTCAAAGAGGACAAGGGGAGATGGACTAACCTTGTACAATTACACAAAGAAAATAATTAATGAAATCCAATCATGTGTCTACAGTTGTTGATATTAATACCCATTCTTTCCAGTCTGCAGATTTATCTTTCCAGCCAAACAAAAGTAAAATCAAATCCAATCATATCAAGTGCCAGAATTTTCTCTTATTTGATTAGCTTAACAAAGTTCCAGAACATTCAGCAACTAATTTTACTGTTCCCAAGAAGGAAAAAGTCTGAGAGCCAAAACAAAATACATAGCTGGAATGTAAGAAAACAGTGGCATGAACTTTCCAGCCATAGTTTTCTGTTCTTCCATCTAAGTTATTACAATTGACTTTAGGCAGCAAGGTAAGAGGTGAAGGCAGACAAGTGTGTGTGATCCCGGAACCTCTGGGCCGTGATCAACCCTACAGTTCGAGTCAAACCTGGGTAGAAGGCTTGCCTTCTCCAGATGTGATTGTGTGGTTTCCAAACATACCAGGGATTGATAGGAAATGGATGCTCGGTCCCCCACAGCAGAAGCCAATGACAGCCTGCAACTTCGTGAAACTATGTAATGTGGGGTCAGTCAGCATTTGAATATGGAATGTTCAAGGCAGCTTCTAGCAGTGACTGTTTGGGTCAGGCCCACTTGCTCTTCTAAGTAATTTATAATGTGTAATACACCGAGGTATTGCACAATCTCATTATCATTACTTTTTTGCATATTTAACTACAGTTTTTTTTAATTAGATGTATTTTATTATTCATGCACATAATTTGACTATTGCTCATGCAGCCCTCTTGTACATAAAAAAACGGCATTTCCAACTTTCTGCTTGTGGTCCTAAACTGACAAGTGGCTCGACCTTCCACTACAGTAATGGCTCTCTTTTAATTTAGCTAATAGCTATCATGTTATGTACCTTTATAAATTTGCTAAATTCATAGCACTGGGAGTTGTCTCTCCATGCGGTAACTGTTAAGTAGTTTGCTGTGTTTGGCTTTCGCATAGAACTGTTTGCTCAGGGTATGGCTCCTTGATGTATTATTAAAATTGGTAATGGACTCCTGGGACTCTTTCTGGTTATAAGCCTTCATTTTCAGTATAAACCATGCGTTGTTTTCATCTTTGCTCATGATTGTTAATGGCAGTGATGATGAGCAGGGTGTTTTTTCCACTACCTTTATGAGAGCTATTTTATAATGCAGTAGAAATAGCCAAGCTGCTGATTTTGTTTAAGGTTTTCAATTATTTATTTGACTGAACACATCTGTTACTGGCAAAGGCCCAAGCATGGACCAGGGTATTACTAGTTTACACCTGCTGAACCATAGCTGTACTTGTGCACATGTGACACAAGTATGAGTGGCTATTCTTGCTTTGTGCATGCATTTTCTTTATATTAACATCAAAAGTTATACTAATAATTCTACTAGCCACACCCAGGATATATCAATCCATTAAAATGATATAATTTTCTGAAAATGTTTAGAGGTCATTTCTCTCAATTTTAACATCTTGAATCTAGAAACATTAGTAATTCCTGAGAGTGCTGGAAAGACTCAGAAAGTCAGTAGAAAAAGAATTGTTTCAGCACACTCACTTTAGTCAGAAATCTCCTCATTAGCTGAGAGGTTGACTAAAAATTTCCAATTTGAAATGCTAACTCTGGTTCTCTTTTACTTATTTCTGTCTTTATTTCAGATTACCAACATCTGCAGTATTTTATTTTTATATTATTAATCCCTCTTAGATTTAGCAATGGAGAGATTAAAACACTAGTCTATTTATCCTTTCCTTCCCATTAAAGAATCCTGCTAAGCTTCATGCATATCAACATGATATTTCAAGTTATAAACCTTCAGGGTCACCCTTAAACTTGTGTGAAAACTAGCACCATAGCCATATTCTGTGCTGTAATCTGATGTTCACTGTGAGCTAGAATGAGGATCCTCTTACTAGTGGATTCTTCGTTGCTAAATGCCAAGTTACCAGAATTGTTTCAATCCGTGTGCAGCACCCATTCGTGATTACTCTGTCTGGAGATTTAAATATTGGATCTGATGTTCTGTGGGAGTTCAGACATGCAGGAAACTGCAGATACTGGAATCTGGAGCAACAAACAATCTGTTGGAGGAACTCAGCTGATTGAACAGCAGCTGTGGGAGGAAAGGAATTGTTGACATTTTGGGTTGAAACCCTGCATCAGGACTATCAGAAATGGCCAGTTCTGATACAGAGAAAAAGTAAGGCTGCAACATAGCCAGACGGTGAGGTGTTGGTCCTCGTGCTTGTGTTTGGTGTCATTGTAACAGTGCAGGAGGCCACCAATAGATAGGTCATAGTGGGAGTGAGATAAAGAACTAAAGACGCAAGCAACTGGAAGCTCAGGATTACTCCTGCAGACTGGAAGCAAGTGCTCCACAAAGCCAATCTGCCGTTGTAGTGGAGTAAAGATCCATGGCGGGGTTTAATATTTACCTACCTGCTGCTTTTGCCATGTTTTTTCCAAGATACTTTCTGAGGCTGGGGCATTGAGAGTGATTCAGCATTAACGACATAAATGCAGGGATACCCTAGTGAAACCAATAGTGGACCTAAGCAACAGTGTAACAGTGATAGCCTAAATATGCTTCCACTTTAAATTGTACTACTGTTTCTGAAACAGTACTCCAAACAGCAATGAAACTCTGACGTTTTCAATGTTTCTAATACCTCAAACTGGATATGGGGATGAATAGGGGTTCCTTGCAACCAGAATTGCTAAGAATATAAAAATGGAAGAATTACGTTGCAGAATGTATTTGACTGTACTTGGGCGTTTGCAGATAAACGACTTTTACATCCAACCCCAAGTCTGCCAGTTATTTTGTATGGGTGAAGAAAGCTGGGGAACTTAAGCAATTATGTCTTCCCTCAAAATAAGTGAAAAGCTAAATGGAATTTCATCAACAAGGAATCTGGATTTTCTGAAGGCAAGGGTAATGATTTTGGTAGCGATCTGAGTAATGGATGCATTCAGTGGTAAAGAAATGCTGACGTGAGTCTAAGTCCCATTGCTAGAAACTCTGACTCTTTCACAACAATGTAAGAAAATTCTGCAAGTAGCAATGCATGTGTTGAAGTGCAAAGCTCTGCTGAAGATGCACCAGTGCATTGCAACAATGGATTCACTCGAAAGGGCAGTCCCACTGGATGACAGACGATACAAGGAAGTGGCTTACTAACTGTGTCAAACATTTCAAGGAAGGTATGGAAGTGAGATAAAATATCACAGTCACAATGACAACCATCCAGGGATCTTGGAAACAGAGGGAAACATAAATTAAGTGGTGGTTGTAAGGGTTAATAGACGATTTTTGAGAGAGAGAGAGATAATGATGGGTTAGTAAAGGCAAAATGATCAACACCTAAGTAGGAAAGTGTTACCAGCAGTGCCAGCAAGCATGGAGCCAGGAAAGAAAGCTGAGTAGTTCTAAGATGTGTGTGGAAACAATTAGCAGGACATCATGTGTGAGTTGAAGGGAGGGAGTTTGAAGAGGCAGCTTGTCATAGATGTTCTGTCATTGAAGAACTATAAAAGAGAAGGGATCTGGACCAAATTCAATGTAAGCACTTCAAATGTGAAAGACCAGCATCATAATACACTGCAACAGCTAGTCCATGCTCTCAATTACTTAAGTAAATAATGGCAACCAGGCCCCCACAGCAGTTTAAACTGCAAATACACATTTCATTACCCGTGATGTTCAAATGGTCTTTGGGGAAGGATTTTGTAGCAAATTGGTGCTTCCTAGAAATGTTCTGCCATAAACCTCTACTTTGTTAAGCTGTGTAAACAGTGTATTTTCCTACAACTGTGCAGTGTAAGAATACATTTCTTTTTGATTTTTGCTTACAGATGGTTATATTTATGTTTTCATAAAAGCAAATCTCATTAAACAAAGTCAGAAGGGCCAACAGGTGGACATTTTTTTATATGCTCTTAATATTGATTAAAATACTGTAATTCAAAATGTAATCCAGGCTGAAACAGTAGTCTTTAAATTTAAAAGAAAACAAGGCCTTTCAGACACTCGATAAAATTACAGGCGTACTGAATGTTTCACAAAGTTTCACTGACAAGAGACAAGTGGTTGAGACAGGGAATGGGGGTGGAAGTAGAATAATAGACAGGTTGTTACAGTAGCACTCAGGCTTTGCTTTGTCAGGGTCATGGAAGGTTCAGCGATGTAGAGAAGTTTCCCCACGATCCAAATAATTCACAAGGGGCACAGCACAAAAACATCCTTCATAATTTTACATATTGTGGGAAAGTAGCAACTACCATGGGAAAATTAAGACTGGACAAGGATGTTGACATGACCTGTGGAACTAAGGTGCTGCAACACTTGGCCGCATTAAATTATTCACTCTATGTTCTCTGTTGGATATTATGTTCTTAGGAAGACTGCTATATAGCCCAGTGATCGTCTCTTGAATATTATATATTATTTACAAATCTCAATGACTCACTGGAGATGATATTTATGGAAATTTTCAGATTCCTGAGCAAATCTGCCACAGTTTGGGTAAAATATTCATAAATTTACATCATTCTTTGCTTAATAGTACATTAATTAGGTTTTTAGTTTTGGACTTAATTTTCTGGGTTTTTTTGTTCAATAAATACCTCCAACATATTTTTCTGCAATTTATACCTTTAAACACAATCATCTAAGTAAAATCTAAGAATAATTTGAAAAGTTGAGAAGTCCAGAATGAGCAGAAGGTTGATTTTTTCTTACGTTTCATTTGATTGCTGGTTTAGTGGCACAGTTGCACAGCAGTTCGTGCTGCTGCCTCACGGCTCCAGAGACCCAGATTCAATCCTGACCTTGGGGTTCTGTCCATGCAGAGCTTGCATGTTCTCCCTGCGATCATGTGGGTTTCTTCCCACGTTGCCAAAGACGTGCTGGTTGGAGATTATTTGGCCACTATAAATTGCCCTGGTGTAGGTGGGTGGTATGAGAAAAAGCCAGTGGTGGGTCATATGGGAATGCAAGAGGAAAATAGGACTTGTATAGATGGGTGCTTGATGGTCAGCACAGATGCAGTGGGCTGAAGGGCCTGCTCCTGTGCTGTATAAGTCTATGTGAATTTACTGCTCATTTTTACTTGCCCTGACAACCAGCAGACCTACTAGGCTACTTCAGATAGCATTAAACAAGTCAGCCATATGTTGTGGAACTGAAGTTATGTATGGGTCAGTCCAGATTCCCTTCCCTAAAGGGTATTAGCACAAAAAATCCTAAAGCTTTCATGGTCGATTTTATGGTGCAAGCACACAAATTACTAGATTTGTTGAATTAAATTTCATAACTTGCCATGGTACAATTTGAACTCACAACTCAAGAACTGCTGGTCTGTTATTATTATTACTGCAATAGCATATCAATCTATTTTAATTCAAGTAAGCAGATTTTGATCATCAACTGGAAAAAATGACTTTCTGCCTAAGCATTCTTTTCTTTCTGATGACATTTTCATTGAATCATTTTAAGAATTAATTCGTTACTCGTATATAACTGTTTTCAGATGTTGTAGTACAATGGTAACTCCAGCAAGCTATGAACCATATAATCCATTGCCCCTATAAAGCTTCATGGTATGAATTGCAGTGTGTCATACATCAGGGCTTTATGGATCACAACCAGGTACTACATTGTAGCAGGAACTGCTGTGGGATTGAGAACATGTTCACATCCATGCCATCTCATAAAACAAAAAAATTGACTGTCATCATTTCTTCATCTTTCACATCTAGGTTCATTTTTCTTAAACTTAAATAAAACCAGTATGCTTGCAGATCTGACTAAATTTGGAACAACCAGCAATTGACAAATTCTAAGCTCATCCACTGGTTTAGTAGACTATTTACCATGAAGAAATCCTTTGGAACAAAACCTTTCTGCAGTAAAGTCTGAACAGTAGGCTTATTACTCCAGAGACCCATGAAATAATAAATTACCCATTTTAAACTATAATTAATACTTAAGGCAGTATTTCCTGTGATACACAGTGAATAGGTCATTGTTCATAGCTTTTTGAGTTGGTACCAACTTATAACATTGTTTGTCTAACTGTGGTTTGTCCTGAAGTACCCAAATACTCTCCCGGAGTGGATAGAGGCAGTAATTTGTTTGCTAAGCCTGTCTCAGGAGCCATACATCATTTGAAAAAACAAAGCCCCTTTGCAGCTGATACTATCAGCTTCCTCTATCTGTGTTCCATTTTTCCTCTCGGTACAAGACTGCGCTCTCAAAATGTTTTCATTGTGATAATTTGTGATGTTCATGTTCCTTAAGTCAGGGCATAGAGCATCCATCTTAAGCTGAATTTTGGACTCCTGCTTTACATACATTATACCATTTGAGGAAAATTCTTTGCCAGCTTTTTTTCTTAGTATTCCTTTGTTTTGTTTAATTTTTCATTTTGTCAAAAATAATCATTTGGGAAATTAATCACTCTTGCCCTAACCACCAAGGGAACAAGGACCACCACAGAAGCCTTTCGTATCAAAGTGCACAAACCCTTCTACATATGGAAGCAAAAGAATCCATGACAATAGGAAAAATAGTAATACATAACTGTCACTGAAAATACATGCAAACAAGCTGCAAGTCGCAATCTGGACCTACAGCTAATAAAGGCGTCATTTTTGCTTTGTGACTTCACATTTTGGAGCCTTGATGTAGCCCTTATGCCCTTACTGTCTGTAATTTGGGTTGTGGGATTCAGCATAAAAAATAAAAATGCAAAGCAGCTGTGGTAAAATACAATAGCAGCATGGTAGTTATTAAGAAATAATTAACTTTAGTTTGTTTCCTATTGCATACATTACTCAATCTTAAGCATCTTTTATTTAATGGCTCAGGAAAATCAATCCAAATGTTTACTGGAGAAACACTTGACTAGCAAAGAAAAATGGGTCTTCAAAGTGGAGCCTGGAGACATTCGCACTAAATATCATCACTGACATATGTATGTTTCAGTCTAAATTCTCATCTTCCTGACAAGCTCGTTTGATGGTATTATTCTCAAGGTCTACTCTCATGCATGCATTTCATTAAACATTAGCTAACTAATCACTGCTGAAACTGATCATCATTGTAATGTATATGTGCTCACTGAGTTCTTAACCTTTAATAAAGTCCATTGTAGAATGTACACACATACACAAGAGGAATGGGGATCTTGAACAAAGTCTGTGTAGTTCTTTCAAGAATTGTTTGCAGACTGTCTTTGAAACTTTCTTAAAAGCACGGTGCAACCCAATAAGAATGAAGGGGGTTACAGCCTTAATGTAACAGTTATTGTTCATAATAAATATTACTTATACTACACCATTTCTCCTTTTTCAAAAAAAACCTGATTCAACGTAGTTATAAATTTAGTTAAGTCACTGTTTTTTGATCTCTGTGATCTCTGCAGTGGTGGTACTGTCACTTGCGTTGATGATGTCGTTAGAGTATCATTCATCTCTGGACTTCTTAATTTTCTCTCAGTCTGACTCTCGTCAGAAGTATTATATATTGACTGTTCCTGGACTCGCTTGTGAAATATCTTTAATCTCGCATGCTTCTTTGATATTCCTCAAGGTATTGTTTTCCAGAATTAAGTGATCAACATGGACTTTAAAGGATTTGTTATTTTCACCAAAGAATTCCAAGGCCTTTACACCTGGACTATTTCTATGTCGCTGGCCTGCTGGGAAAACTTTGGACACAAACTCTGCCATGCAGGCTGAACCTCTTTGCAGTGATGCTTTCCCCATTTTAATTTCCTCTCCTTTTCTTTCCATTCTGGATTGGTTGAGATGCAACTGTGTTCACAGTCTTCTATTCTTTATCACTTCAGCGGGAGTAAATCTTGACATGGAATGTGGCATTCTCCCATAGCATGGAGAATTGCAGCAAGTCAATGTGTTATGGTAGTCTCCCATACTCCTTCCATAACCTAGTTCTTCAGTGCATGAATCATTCGAACTAAAATGATTCAAATGGTTCACCATAATCATCAGGAACATTTGTGATAACAATAGGTCTTAACTCCTCCATTTTATGTCCTATGATAGAACTTAACTGCATTTGCTTTACTTCTAGCATTTTGAATATTTATTACAATAACCCATATCAAGCCACTGGAATAGTCTCGTGGTGCTTTACATGTTTATGTTCTGCAGTTCTAATATACGATTCATCTACTGGTAAGAATTTTTGTCAATGCTCAGATGATAGACATGTTTCCTAGTCAATGCCTTCATATTTATGGCGTCCATGTCTTCTCATGAAATTCTTCAGTAACCTTCCTCTGTGTCACTACCCTTTGCTGCCACTTTACACGGCCTTAGCTGGGGGACAGTTCGTAAAATCTGCTAATGACAAGGTGTCATATCTTCACTTCAGAGCTGTATCTGAATCTATCCATATATATTAAGACCATAAGATATAGGAGCAGAATTAGGCCATTCAGCCCATCAAGTCTGCTCCACCTTTCAATCATGGCTGATTATTTTCAACTCCATTCTTCCACCTTCTCCCCATAACTTTTATCCCCCTTACCAGTCAAGAACCTATCAATCTCTGCCTTAAATACACCCAATGACTTGGCCTCCACAGCCCCCTGTGACAAGAAATTCCACTGATTCACCACCCTCTGGCTGAAGAAATTCCTCCTCATCTCAATTTTAAAGGGACGTCCCTTTATTCTGAGACAGTGCCCTTAGATCCTAGACTCTTGTAGTAATAGAAACATCCTCTCCATATATATTCATGCTCTTTCTTCAAGGCAGGCTGTTTAGCTTTAGCTATTTCCATGGTTGGGATGGGAAAGCCATCTCCTAATAACTATAGAATATATGTTTGGTTTCTTCACGAGGCATATCCTGTAGTATTTTGCTTGTTATTGGTAATTTTGAGGCAAAAAGATGGCCCACTTCTACACCCTTGATGCCACCATATTGACGATAACAGATTTATGTCCTGAAATGCCCTTCAGTGGCTTGTGATCAGTGATTAGTGTGAATGATTTTCCAAGCAAGTAATGAGGAATCCTAGCAACCACAAATACAAATCTCCAGTGCCTCCTTCTCCAAGTTTGATTATTTTTGCTTTGAGCTGCAGAACTGGCTATTGCTTGTGACATGACTGATCAGTGCCCCGACTCTTTAGTTGCATGTATTGCAACAAGGGTGTTTGTGCAGTGATTAGCAATGCAAGTAAGCCATGGTTGTCAGCAAAATCAATTCACTTTTCTTACACAGATCATAAGCATTTTGCTGGTCTTTACTCCACTATCATCATTTGTCTTTCTTTAGCAGTTGCTGAAGTGAGTTTTGTTTTAAAGATACAAAGTGGAAATAGACCCTTCAGCCCACCAACTATATGCCAACCATCAACCACTCATTTACACTAATCCTACATTTATCCCATTTTTATTCTCTGCATATTCTTAGCAAATCCCCCTGATTCTACCACTCAACTTCACACCAGGGACAATTTAAAGTGGCCATTTAGCCTACCAACCCACACGTCTTTGGGATGTGGGAGGGGAAACAGGAGTACCCAGAAGCAACCCACGTGGTCACAGGGAGAATGTGCAAACTTCACACAGATGGCAACCGAGGTCAAGATTGTGGCAGAAATCTGGAATAGCATTGGATCAAACCTAAATAGGAGCAGAGGGTTTTCTGGATTCAACTTTCCGTTTAACAGACTGCTACTCTAAAATCTCTACATAAATTACCATTATTTGCACCAAAGAATAGTTATGTGTAAGTTTTACATTTTATTACTGCAGTTTTCTAAACACTTCTTCAAATACCTGAAAGTCTGCTTTCACAATGATTGTTGCAATTGGAAAGTCAAACTGCAGTGGATCCCTAGCAGCATCTTATTCATTGTTACAAGGAAATTTTCAGGTGATGATTTTGCCCGACATGGTAGTTTGCCATACAAGTACACTTTCTCCTGGGTGTTAATTGTCAAGCAGTGTTGATATTTTTCACCAATATTGAACTGGCATAAACATGGGAACTGATCCAGTTTTGTGGATACTTCTGCTACTTCCAACTTGTTTTTCCGAAACTTTGTGCTGTGGATAGGGGATATTGCAATAGTAGGGAATCCTGCCAAGCTCACTTATTGTACCATTTGTGGTCATGTGGCCAGGCCTCAATGCTGGGAGATCTGTGTCTGCTACTAGTCCATATACTGCCTTTAAACTAATGTTCTGTACCTGTTGAAATTCCTTCGCATTTCCATTGCTATAGCAATCCTACAAGCCCAATCAAATGTTAAATTTATAGTGTTAAGTAACTTGGACTGGATATGATCATCGATGAGTCTACACTCTCACCATTTGATCCAGAAATGCACTGAAGTCGTGATGCTGTAATAAAACATTCAGAGAAATTATATAGCTACTAATTCTTTCTCCTAATAGGTTATGGATTCCAAACGTAACTTTCCACATCCTCTGATGGCACAAGGTTGATGTGATTTTGCAGCTTCTTTATTACTTTGTTAAATGGGACACCAATTTTCCCACAGGTCATTAGTAAGTATGCCAATATCATTTAAATATCTGGACCTATTGCACCCATCAGTCTCTTGCATTTGTGAATAGTTCCATAACAAGCATTTTTGCCCTCATCCTCTTTTTCAGGAATGCCATATGCCTGCGAAAAAAAAATCCACCTTTTCAGTGTTTGAACTGAAGGCCTTTCCGTGTATTGTAAACCACCAAAGTGTTCAATATTACCAGTACTTGACTGACTCTGTCTATACCTCTCGCTGCCTTGGTGTAGCAGCCAGCATAATCAAAGACCCCACCCACCCGGGTCATTCTCTCGTCTTTCCTCTCCCATCAGGCAAAAGATACAGGATCCTGAGGGCACATACCACCAGGCTCAAGGACAGCTTCTATCCCACTGTGATAAGACTATTGAACGGTTCCCTTATTCGATAAGATGGACTCTTGACCTCACAATCTACCTTGTTATGACCTTGCATCTTATTGCCTGTCTGCAATGCACTGTGACACTTTACTCTGTATTCTGTTATTGTTTTACCTGTACTACCTCAACACACTGTGTAATGAATTGATCTGTACGAACGGTAAGCAAGACAAGTTTTTCACTCTACCTCGGTACAAGTGACAATAATAAACCAATACCAATACCTCCCATTTTCTATTGACTAAGACAATTGTATGGCTTGACTTTTTATGTGCAACTGTTCTCCGGGCTCTTCCCTATTTTTCTTTCCACGTGCCCAAAGCTGTACCTCAATCTTGATACAATTAATCATGAACTTCACAATTAATTACAATTGATTACCTGATTTTGACTGTATTAATGCAGTCACGTAGTCACTAAACATTCACAACAACTTTGTCACTTTCAGTGGATGTAATTCTTCCATAACCTTGCATGTGTGAAGGATATGAGGATATGGAAGAATGTAAAGTATGTGTATCTAGTCAGTTCTTAACCTCTAATGAAGTACATTCCAGAATGTGCAGATTGATACTTGAGACATAGGAGGTCAAACAAGGTATGATAGAGTTACACAAGCACAGAAACAGACCCTTTGGCCCACCCTGTCTGTGCTGCCCATGACTTATTCAAGGACTCTTCATTGACTGTCTCTGGAGCTTTCCATAAAATATTATTGCAACTCAATCTCTAAAGGGTGACAGCTTTAAAGCAACAATCATCATTCATAGCCAATTTTACATCTGCTACAACATAAGATATTTTTTCAGAATCCCATTGGTTTTACCAAAAAAAGACTTTTACATTAATAATACTGGCTGACCAATAGCAGCTTTTAGTTTTATATTTTATATTTGATAATGATTTGAGGGTTGAACTATCATGCTATATTTATAGACTCTGAAAACTGAGGCAACATGTGGAGAAAGAAATGAGCACTGTTTCTCCATGGTTCTCCTCCCTAGATTACCTCATTTTGGAAGTCGTCTTTGTAAGTGGTAACTGACTGGTTTTGGAAAGTTTCAGTGCTGCCTATTGTGACCTTGTCAAAATGCAGTTAAGGGGAAGTTCCTAAGTTCCTTTCTTCCCAAGGCAAAGATTTATCTAACTTGCTCAGCAATGGAATTGAAATACTAGAAAGGAGAGGTCAGTGCGGAAAGTGAACTATACCTCACAAAAAGAATGCATGGAAGTGTAAAGAGTGTTATGAGTGGATGGGTATGGCATAGAAACAGCTGAAACAAATGTACAAAGTATCACATGGCTTAAAGAAAATCTCAAGCAATTACGATGCAAGAGTGATCTGTATACCATTACTACCATTGGATTGATGTGATATTAATTTAACATAAAACAGGCATGCTCACAGTGTCTCTTCACGTGGAAAGCACAAATTGAAGAGTAATACATTGCATTGTGGAAAACTAAGTACACAGGATCAGAATACTACTAATAATATTTATGCAATATAGCCACTTAGTCTAAGATTATGAAGCACCATATGTATCTTCAAGTTGCAATGAATCAAAAAGACCGAAATAAGCACAGGAACTGGCTGCTACTTTTGCTGTTAACTTTGTTTCTGTAAGTGTAACAATAAAAAGTTAATCAGCAGTATTCTATCACACTTTTTTGAATTATTTATGGGTCTTTTAGGGAGAATTTTGTGTTAAGAAATAGGTGCATGAACGTGTGGCCTTAACGAATAATTCCTGATGTCACGTTGATTTTTATAGGCAACTGCACAACAATATCGAGCCAAGAGATCATGCAGAATGTGGGTCATTGTGCTGCTTATAAAATGCAACACATGTTTTGCTGATACTTTCAAGTGCAGTATTTTTGAAAGGAAATAGGGAAAGAGGAAAGTGAAATGTAATATTTCTGTTTGTACTCAGTTTAATCCCTCAGCACTATTACTTGGGACAAAAAGGATGAAATTTTTGCAGTTATCATAAACTAGCTTTGAAGGCATCCCAAATCCCAGTGGTGCAACCAGATTCCATTTTCTATTTGTCTGGACGAAACAGCCCTCTTATACCAGTTGACGTATGTTGAGGTACATCTTGATCTATTATAAGCTATGATCAGCAGTTTACAAATCTGTAATAACTCTGCATCTCAGAACTGTTGACAAACTCAATTAAATGACAAACACAAATGACAAACTCTACTTTTAATGGGCTCTATAGTTTGCTCACAGAAAGTATGGCTGGCAACATAGGGTTAAGTGGCAAAGCAGGTGCCTTCTGGGTATGCTAAATCTCCCACACAGTCAGCTGAGCCAACCAAAGGGTTGGGGGGGGGGGGGGTGGTGGGGAGCACAACAGAGGCATGCACACTACATGGTAGCATTAGCAACGCTTTATAGATTTCAGCTCATTAAGTGCTTCATTAGCAGTTTAACAAATGGCTCAGCAGGATTATTTCTGGCGTATTTTCATTGGCTGAGCTGCAATTTGTGATTGCTAATGAATTCAACCTTGCTGAAATGATTCTATTTAAAGTAGCATGTTCCTGTGACTTCATTCTCAAGCCAGGAAGAGAGTGGAATATGTTCTTTTAGATTGTTTTAAAAAGCTATTGAAGTTCTTTTCACCCTTTGAAGTGAACCACAGAAAGTGAGCAAGTCACTGCAGCACTGACCAGCCTGGAGATGCTGTAAGATTATTGTTGAAATTTTATTTTATATAATGTTGCACAAGTTATTAAGCAAACCAAAACATTGTCAGACATTCACCTTAATCTGACCAATATCTGAATGCATTCTAATAATCAGGCCAGAAAATGTTGATCTTGTATTTTCATTGAACTGTTACAAGATGAATTTTGAAAAGTGAAAATGTTAATTTTAATTTTAAAAGTATATTTGAGCCAGAAAGGCACATGGGCACCAAGTAACTTCAATGAAGTTGGAATATAAAATTCAGTTAGGGTTCCTTTTACAAATAATTGTCTTGTGTGTCCTTTATGGAAATAGAAGTTTGAGTTTAGTGATTTACCTCTGTCAAATAGCCTACCAATACTTAAACATTTAGATTCCTTGCCACTGGTAAGATGTCTTGCATGCCATGAGCATGATGTGTGTTACAAACCAGCAACAAAAGAAACACACAGTCATGATTCAGTGTTTAAAAACTACTTATGACAATAAGAAAAATAAAAGTAAAAATGTTAAACCTTGAACATTAACCCCAAAACTAAACTCGTTGTGTGTGTGGCAAAGTCCCAAACTCCGTCCAGGAATGGTTATTAAAGTTCAGTTCAGCAAGCCATAAGGTGAAACATGAGCAAAGGCTTCTTCAACAACCACCATTGTCTGAAGATAAAATGTAGATGTAGAGAACAGAGTAATTGAAATCCAAATGTTCCACGATGGAACCCAAACGACACCTCAGTGTTTACTCGGTAGTGACTTCCTCACCCCGAAAAGCATCTGTATCATGGCTGACCACACAAATACCTGTTTCCCTCTACAGGTCAGCAACAAAGTGAACTCCACCAGATTACTCCCAATTTCCATACGTGGATTGTAGTGACAGACAGTTGTTGTTTCTCATCCATCGATAGAGAAACTAGCAGGCTGGTGTCTCTCTCTTCTCTCTCTATCTCTCTCTCTCTCTCTCTCTCCTCTCTGACTGACCTCTTCAACAATGTCATTACGTCCTTTATCTTCTGTTGACGTAAGCACGCCACACACACCACTATGCTCTATCTTAAAGGGACATTCATTTAGTCTGTAACGTGGAAAATCATAGGCCTGTGATTTTTGTTCTCTGAAATGCACATTCATTAAATGAGTTATTTGATTGTGGTGAGAACTTAAAACAGATACTTTTAATTGCCCCACACAAAAGAATGACTATTCTTTTGTCAAGCCTATTCTTTTGTGTAACTTGCCTTTTTTTTCCATAATGTGGATGTAAAATGGTAACTGTTCTTTTGCACCTGATTCAGCCTGACAAATGTATTGGGAGTAGCAAAGTCTAGCACTGTTACCTCCTTCTATATTTGTGGAATTGACATTGAATTTTTGTGTTTTTTTTATAGTCATTCTGGAGAAGATTTTAATTTTCCACTTGTACACTTAATTTAACCCTCCATGGTTTATTTGGCTATGGTTCAGAGTTTCATGTGTGCACTAAATGAAATGAAGGAGCCTTCTGCATTGGAGCTATTGCAAAATCTGTTTGGGATATCTTGGACTCCATTCAATTCACCATGCTCCTTCCAAGATGAAGTCTCTCTGTTAAAGGTTAATCACATAGCTACAAAAAGCTTGTACGATTAGGTGATGGTGAGGAACAATAGTGTGTTTCTAGTGGATGTGGCAACAGTTGTTTTTAATTCCCTGGGTTTCCTAAAATGAAAGTTGCTGCTTCGCAATGAATGAACAGAAGAACAACAGCACACACAGTACTGTGCTGGGACTGGCCTGGGGGCTTGGATGATGTATCACATGGTACATTCAGTTGGATGACAATGGGTCAAGTGCAACTCCACCCATTCCATCCTGATGCACAGTCCTCAACAACAGAGTATGGAAGGGTCAGTGTTGATCAGATTAATTGGTAGATTTTTCAATAACTCAAAGGTCCAGTGTTCACCAGACGACACTGGTGAACAAACTTAGTAAAAAGCCAAGTAAATCACTTGGTACTTGTGTTGGAAAATGTTTTTTTTAAAAAAAAGTACTTGTATTCATATAGAAAAGTTTACAAAATTTGGTGTAAAGTAGCAAAACAACAAAGGGTAATGTTTATAAAATTGGCCCAGTTATGCCAAGTCAGCTTAATGAATGTAGCAATAAGGGAGCCCATGATCCTTGTGGTTACTGCTCCCTGCAGTAAATGTCAGTTGCACACATTCCTCTTTGATGTACTGTTCTAAAGCAAAGTTCAAGGGCTAGTGTCCTGATCAGACCCCTGCTGTGACCAGGATGGTGGGAACTAGGTGTCTTGATTGGTTCAAGCACCAGTACCATTGGATGGGTGGGGAGGGAAAATGGGAATAGTAGCACAGATGGATAATGGGTGGAGAGAGATCGGTGTTGACGGCTGATTCTGGAGTTGAGGATGATGAGGACCTGGATTAGTGAGGTGAGAGCAAAAGATGGAAAGTAATTGATTTTCTGTTGGGTGTCTCAGTGATGCACTTGGAAGAATGTTATCCTGCTGGGCCCAAAAACTTATTGTGTCACCTCAGGAGTGCTGATGTTTGCCTAGAATGCTCCAAAAAAAAATGTTGCATAGAGAATGACATCACCCCATGTACCTCAGTAATGGAATGGGTACCAAGGCACAAGGGGTTTGCAGATGCAAGCCCCAGTAGGATATCTGGAAAGACTCTGGAAATGGCTATCATTTTGTTTCAATCGAGGAGGAAAAATAACCTTTCCCCAATTGTTTAATGCAGAGAGGAAAGGAGGTCTTGTGATATTGAATTTCTAGGCCCTATACTTCTCACATATCACATGCTATGTACACTGGCTATAGTTGACAATCTTGCATACAAGTCAGAAGATTGCATGTTCAGATCCCACTCTGGAGATTTGGACACAAATCTAAGCTGCTACATGACTGCTATACTGAGCTGCTACATGACTGCTACACTGTCAGAGGTGCTGCCTTCTCCTGCAAGGGAATTGTACAGTTATACTCGTCTCTCATTCAATCTTACAAAAGAGGATTTCTGGTCATTATCTGATGGCTGTTTGAGAGCTTGCCAGTAATGTTAGAGTGAAGCATTGAATGTGGTCATGGGAGAAACAGACTGAGGACAAGGATAAGAGTTATGATGGGAAACATGAAATGGTGTAGGAATGATCCAATATCTTGTCAAACCCTGGAGGGGCCATTAAATGGTCAGTATCATATTGCTATATGCAGAAGATTAGTGTGTACAAATTAGCTGGTCTGTGTCCTACATTGTGGCAATAAATACATTTTCAAGGGTATTTCACTGGCTGTAAAACATTTGTTTTGTTGCTTAAATCTTGGCTGTATTGACAACAGCTCACATTTATAATGTACTGGATTAAAAGTTCAATTCATAGCCCCAAAGAAATGAGATATATCCATGTTGCAAATCACATACTAATGGCCTGTATTGTACAAATCTTGGTTCTTAGTGAATTTTAAATAGGCTGATCCTTCCTCAGTAAATGTATTACAGAAGACTTCAGCAAACTGGGGAAGAGCCATGGAGATCAACTTTGAAAACTTCATGTCAAACCGTACCAGATTTAGATGCTATATGCAATGTGTCCAGCCTAAATGGTGTGAAATGGTTCCCCTGATAAAATTCCTGTGGGAGCTGATTCCTGTGTTTAAACTCATCACTTTTGCATTGCTTTGCATCAGAAATCACTTCACACAGATGCAAATGTGTGAATATAAGTACATCCTTCCTTTAGCCAAAAATTGATCTCAAGGGGTTAGTGTTTGTTAAACTAATCTGTAAACTACAGTGCTATGTTTGATTAAAGCACATAAAATTCTTTGAGAGCTGCCAATTGCATCCCACATTGGAAAACCAAGAAATGCATCTGTCATTGAAGTGAGAATGCCCATTATTTAATGCTCACCTCCTAAGAATAAACCTTCGCTGCATTCCACACCTTTTGTTGTCTGAACATGGGTCACTTTCTAATAAGTGTTAAGGGGCAAAGAGTACAAGTTCACTTTGGATTACTGGGGTGCACTGCAGGTGGGAAGAAAAGTGTTTATTAAATGGAACAGCTTGCTACAGACAGGAATTTAATACCACAGAAATTAATAGGAAAGATCTGTGCAAGTGGCAAACTATCAAGCCTGCAAGCCTCCACAACCAAACTGAAAGGCAAAGAATAGAACAGTGCTCACAAGTAACAGCGGGGGATAGAGCAGCAAAGTATATTATTCTGCTGTCCTTTCCAATTCAGGCCATTACTTTGAATCTTGCTTGATCTGATTGGGTGGAAAGGGTTCTGAAATGAACTAAACTGGATTCTTTATTTACTATTGAGCAGAAAACTGCTCATAATTGAATGAGTTGGAACCAAGTCAGTAATCTTAAGGTTATAAGCAAGGTTGACATTGAAATTGTAACCTCATTCTGGTGCTGTGAGGGGTAGTTGCTATTCCAAAGTTAAGGCAAATTACTGAATCTCACTAGAAAGGAATTAACCTGACAACTAACAAATAATTTGGGAGAATAAATAGCAAGGTAACTTTGATACTAACAAATGTGGAGTCTTGTAAATTGGGTTAAAAACGTGCGTGAAGAATGTAACCAATAAGCAGAGATTCTGAAAGGGTTTGGATGCAATGGCAGACAAAACACTTCAATGTCTGGACAGTGGCAAAGCAGTTTTTAAAAGAAAAAACAAATGATATGATTATGCAACTGACCACTGCTTTTGTTGACATCTTCAATCTCTCACTTCAACAGTATACTGTTCCCATCTGCTTCAAGGAAACTGCCATCATTCTAGTCCCCAAGAAAAGTAGTGTCCTGTCTCAATAACTACTGACTAGTAGCTCTAACATCAACCATAATGTAGTGCTTGGAGAGATTGGTAATGGCCCACATCAGTGCCAGTCTCCCAGATAATCTAGACCACCGCAACCTGCATACAGGAAAAATGAGTACACAGAATGCCATCTCCCTTACACTACATTCAGTCCTGAATCACCTTGACAATAAGAGTACATGTCAGAATGCTATCCATTGATTACAGCTTGGCCTTCAACACCCTAATACCCAATAAGATCTCTAACCTCTTGGACCTCACCCTTGGGGCTCTCATCCAAAACTGACTTCTGGACTTTCTGACCAGCAGACCTCAGTTAGTTAGATTAGGTTATAACTTCCATCCACCCTGACCCTTAACACTGGTGCTCTCCAGGGTTGTGTGCAGTCCCTTGCTCTATTCCTTTTATACCTATGACTGTGGCCAGGTACAGTGCCAACCGTCTTCAAGTTCACTGTCATAGGCCACACCAACAACAATGACGAGATTAAGTACAGGGAAGAGATCACAAACAATGTCATGGTGTCAAAACAATAACCTGGCCCTTAACATCAGCAAGACGAAAGAGCTGGTTGTTGACTTAAAGTGGTGGGTGAATGCAACACTGACTCATCTACAGAGCTGCTGTAGAGATGGTTAACAGCTTCAAGTTTCTAATCATCTATATAATCAGCAACCTCACCTGATCCCTCCAAACTAATGCAGTGATGAAGAAAGCACATCAGTACATGTACTTTCTTAGGCATCTGAGAAGATTTGGCTTGTCCACGAGGATTCTCTTGAACTTCCACAAATGCATGATAGAAATTATCCTGATAGGTTGCATCTCAGCTCGCTATGGCATCTGCTCCATCCTGGACCTACAGTGAGTGGTAAACACTGCCTAGTCCATCACAAGCTCATCACTTCCATCCAATCCATCTTCATGGTGTATTAGAACCGTAGAACACTACAGCACAGAAAACAGGCCATTCGGCCCTTCTAGTCTGTACTGCAACTTCCTGTTGCTTCAGGAAGGCTAATAGTATCGTCAAGGAAGACTGCCACTCTGTCCATTCCATTTTTTTCTCTTCTGCCTTCTGGAAGAAAATGAGCCTTGAAAACCCAGATGACCAGACTCTAACAACTTCCCCACTGATATTAGACTTCTTAAATCAATCACCTCTTTCACATTACCTTCCTGGTGATGCTGTCAAATTTTCAGATTCTTAATTCTACTTCATGGTTATTCTGTTATTGTCACTTTAGCATTTCTATTGCACTACTATCTTTACACTATTCTGTTTTGCACTTGTTGCTGTATTTATTTTTACCATGTATATGGTTTACTTTAATATTCACATGAGCAAAGAATTTCATTACACCCTGGTGTGTTTATAACAGACTAATTTGATGCATGTGGCCAGAAAATAAGACTAAGGAGGCTTTATTATAGAAGGTTGGGTTGTGCTTGGAAGACAGTGTTCAATCTTGGTCACAGTGTTAAGATTTGGGTGAATCAAGAGGTAGCAAAATATAGCAAAAGAATTATCACAAATAGAAAGGGACATTTTATCAGGAAAGGTTGTGGAGATTTAACCTCTACTTCCTGGATAGAAGGTTAAGGCGGTGCTTCACTGAGGTTTACTAAATGACAAGTTGTCTTGGCACATATTATATGAAAGCAAGTCCAACTGGTGGAATGGGGCTACTTGACAGAAAGAACAGATTTTAAGAAGCATGCACTGTTTTGGGGGTTGGATATAAGCTAACTTGTAAAATGAGAGACAAATTAATATGTTCAGGGCTTTTGAGAGATGAATGTGAAGATGGAAGTAAGGGCAGTGGGATAAGGAAATAATTTGCAGAATTGCAGTGGCTGTAACAGGAGATCCATTGAATTTCTACTGGATCTATGTAAGAGCAATGCACCTATATCATAGCCCTGTCCCCTCTACCCTGAAAATACTTTCCTTTCCAGATCCTTGCTCAGCTCTTTAGAACACTAGTCTGATCTGTCTCCAGTGCGAAACCTTCCTTGGCCCTTTTTGTTTTCACCAATCTCCTTCATTCCCTATTTTCTCATTCTTGACTTTTCTGCCAATGGGAACAATTTCTCTCCATCTACTTCATCTAAACCCTTTATTTTAAATGCCCCTCAGATCTCCTTGAATCCTCCTCTTCCAGGAAGAACAACCCTACTATTTCCAGTCTAACAGCATAAAAACCCTCTGCCTTGGTATCATCTTAGTACGTCTCTTCTGCATCCTCTACATCTTTCCTGGCACCAGAATGGGACACAATACTTCAGCTGTGGCCAAGCCAGTATTTTATGAAGGTTTATCATTACTACTTGCGCCTCTTCATGAAGCTTGCCATGATTTTAGCCACTTTCTCAAACTGCCCTGCCATGTTCTTTGAGCTACCCCTGTTAGAATGGTGCTCTTTGGTTGGTATTGCCTCTTGTTCTTCTGACCAAAATGTAACACTTCTCAGCTTTAGTTTATCTGCCCGTTCCACTGGCCTGTGTTTACATCCTTGAAATCTATTACAATCTTCCTCACAGTTCCCTATACCTCCAAAACTTGTATTTTTTTTAAAAAAACTAATTGACTATCAATGGGCTGAATGTGCTCTTTCCTGTCTTTAATTGGCACAGGAACAGTTACATATGCTATAAAAAGTATAAGAGATGATTCAGTTTGATTCCCTCCTGATATCCTTACCATCACAAGACAGTCCACAGCCAACATGGTTCACTCCAAATGATCCTGAAGTGGCTAAGAGCACTAGATACAGCCAAGCCAACATCCCAGTTTTCGTACTGAAGACCTGTGCTCTAGAATCTATTGTAGCTCCAGCCAAACTGTTCTAGTACAATTGCAACACTGGAATCTGCCTGACAAAGTGGGAAATTACCTAGTTGCGTCCATTTTGCTAAAGCAGGACAAATCCAATCTGGTTAATTACTATCCAGTCTACATTCATTCATCAGTATACTGAGACAAGATTTTATCAACTGTACTTGCAAACAGTACTTATTCACCAATAACCTTCTCACTATTAACAAGTTTGTCTTTTGCCAGAATGACTCTGCTCCAGATCTTGTCAGTCTTGGTACAAATGCAGAGCAAAGAGCTGGATTCCACAGGCGAGGTGAAAGTGACTGCTCTTGACGTTGAGGCGGCATGTGATATCAAGGGGTCCCTGGTTAAAATGAAGTCAATGGGCATCAAAAGGAAAACTTTCCAGTAGCTAGAGTCATTCCTCACAAAAAGGAAGATGGCTGTAGTTGTTAGAGGTCAATTACTCCAGCCCCACAGCATCAGTGCAAGAGTTCCCCCAGGCAGTGTTCTAGGCACAACTATTTTCAGCTGCTTCACCAATGACCTTCCTTCCATCATAAGGTCAGGAGTGCAGACACTCAGTGATAATCATAATGTTTAATTCCATTGCCATACTTGCCTAAGTAAATGTTAAAATAGAACTCATTCAAAATAGTTAATACTGATGATCATGCTATTAAATCATGGTTTTCAAAAATGGAATTCAATTACTATGTGCATAGTTATGATGCCATCTGATTATTAGTTCCATATGCCACCCCTCAGCTCTGTAAAAAAAAACACTGAAGCAAACTGTTTCACAAAATTGTCTTTCTGACACTCAACATCTTGAACCAAGTGTATATAATTTTAAACTGAAGATGGTTTTCTGCCAGCTCCTACTTCAGACACTATGAGCACAGTGGTGAAAAGATGTCTCCTCAATATCATGTCCACTGTCTTCTTGCAACTTGCTTTTGAATTGCCTGAATATACTGAAAGATAATGTGAAGCTTTTTATTTGTATTGGCCTAAGGGCAATCAACTTTAAAACACTTTTCCTGCAGCAAATAATTTCTCAGGTGTAAATGTGATCTGTGTGATTGTGCCATTAAGAAACTAGAAAGAATTTAAGATAATGTGTACAATAGGATTTTCAACTGCTGCTATCAATAAGCAGTGCAGGCAGAGAGCTATTGGTCCTGTACAAATAAAAAGCCATGTTCTGCTACAAGGTCAAACCCTGCTAATGTCATTTTCTACTTTTGCAACAAGAATTAAATGCACATATGTTTTCAATGACCCCAGCAAAGCTTCTTTGTCTTTCTTGTGAACTACTAAAGCAAGGTTCTCAAAGACTTTATAGTAAGGAATGCACATCCTTAATCACTGTTACTGTTTGTAACTGGATTGTTTCTTTAAGATGGGGCAATAATAATGGGTAGCTTCTTTGCTTTTGAAAGATGTAGAAAATGTAATTTGTTACAGGAGAAGTTATGGCCACAAAATACAGAATTTATTTTTGAGACATTCAGAAAAGATAAGGAGTCTAAAATCAGTTATGCTTATCTAGAAAACAAAACCTGCTTTAGAATTGTTGTTTCTTAATTCTTCCCACCATTTGTCAACTGCCTTGAATGGAACAAAATGCCAAACCATCTCCTGTAGAATGATTCAGGAGTAATCTGGGATCTGGAGAGGTTTTTGTGCAGCCAAACCCATTTAAAAAGATTGTCTCAGTTTAAAAAAACCCATTTTTTTTTTAGCTTGTTATGTTGCTGTGAATAAAGATTAAATGTTTGGTGCAAATTCCATTTTAGAATTACGTGCACTACTCTAATTACGAAGTAGATTAGACTCGAAATTCAAAGACTTAAACCACAATCAGATTACCAACCACAAAGCAATTGCAAAATGTGCCTCAAGCTATGGTTTAGTCTGTAAAGTGACCAAATATTTGGTGTTAGTGCCATTATTTGGCAGGCTAGTAATAACTATTATAGTTCTGGCCTATAAACTCTAAGGGTGAAAATTTAAATAAATCATGCTCAGAATTATGAAGTTACATGTCTGTTTAATTTGTGCAGATAACATTCATTGCACCTTGAATTGTACAATCCAGATATGTTCAAACAAGAAATATTGGCTTGTTTTTTTTAATCCCCCAAACATGAGTTCAAAGCCTATTTCCTGCTTTTAACAATCCTAATTTTGCTATAATGTACACATTAGAAAGAGCCACCAATTAGAAAGCAGCAAGGCACAATGGCAAAACAATCAATCAATTCATACAAAGCATTCTTTAAAAAAAATCATAAAACTAAAGCTGGCAATGAAATTACTTAATTCATTCAAATGCATTTTAGTGGTCATCCAGCTGCCCAGTAATGATATTGAGATGGTAATGAGTGTTGGGTTCTTTCCTTTGGAATTTGCAATGCAGATCTCCAGCTAAAGGATTACAAAATGAGTATTCTGTTTCATAACATGGAAAATTAAGACAATGATCTGGACACCCATAAAGTTGACTTATTTGCCGTTTCTTAACAGAAGAAAAGCTCCACCCAAGTAACAACCTCTCAGAATTGATGAGTATCATAATGTACCTGCCAACAGGGTGCACTAAAATTCCCAGAAAAATTTCTTTTAAACTGATAATCTGCCAATTATGAACAGAACTTACAAATGGGAAGTATGGCCAGTCTTGCTGTCATCCATAATAAAAGCATTGCTCCTGATTTTCTGATTGGATAAACAAAAATGTTTCTTCTGAAATTGTGTTTCAATTGGGAATTAGATTCAGGGGAAAGAATTCTGACTGAACAGTTGCCATCAGGTCCTTTGCACTCTCCAACTTGAGTGGTTTTAATTTAGAAATTATGCTGCTTCTGTCCAACTCATGATGCTCCCATGCTGCTCTCTCTGCTTCTTGGCCCTGCAGTGCCCCACATCTCTGTCCCACATGTGGTCCACATTTGTGACCCCAGCTCAGTTCTTCTCCCAGCAATGCAATGTGCTCCATTCCCTGTCAAATATCCTTGCAACCCAACTGCAGCCTGATCCCTAATCACTGGTATGGAATAAAAGTATACCAAACATCCTAAATGAACTGATGAACAATTTCAGTGCAGATCAAGTAGTTGTAATAAAGTATCATTGGCAGAAATAATATCTAGTGCATGCAATTCACATTGTCTAGGACCTTAAGCCCTGTGTAAGTGTAAACTATGTATGATTATTTGAAATTTTCAGGCTTTCTATGACACAGTTGGACATTCCAGACACAACTTTAATACTATTATGTACTGGCTAGCACATGTGGTATTTCAAACCATACTCTGCTTTTTATTTAACTTTTCACAGAGAAGTGAAGTGCACGCAATGGAAGTATGTTCTAATGTTATAAAAGCTGTGTGTGGTTAAATTAAATAGTGAAGATGACATTGGGGGCCTACTCGATCATAAATGAAATTGAAAACACAATTTTGAAAAATAAAACTTGTACAGCCAAAACTGCATTTCTTCATTTTAATGCAAGGACTTTGCAATTTCAGTTCTCAAGCAAAAAAAAGCAATTAATTTTGAATTTCCCTTTCTATCTAACACAACATTCTGTATACCCATGAGATCACTCCCCCCAAACAGTTTTTTGATCTCCCAGTCTGTTCACAAAACATTCCCGCCCTCCAATAAGATCATGCTAAGATCAACTTTTTCTCTGCAAGTAGTGGACCAGATGTTATCAGATTATGTCTGAAATTAAACTCTCCCTTGATGGAAGAGTGCAAATTAGGGAATTTGTCTAAATCTGTGTTCCCAAGTGTAAAGAAGTCTGTTTTTGTTTCACTAGCTTGAGTTACTTTTTAAATATATCAAAATCTTTACCAGCCCAAGAATGCTGCATCTCTCAAATTCTCCACTTACCCAAGAACTACATCTAACAGATTCAAAAAATATTTATCAGTCTTTAAATGTCTGAGCACTTAACTTTGACACCTTTTTCTTTTGACTGACGCATTAAGAGAAATGCATACATTTTTTTTGACAGCTCATAGTTTAATAACAAATTTTCAAGCCAGTAAAAGAAAATACCTTTTATTAAAATCCCTGTTTAGAGTTTTTCAATCCAAAATGCATAATACATTAGCATTTAGTTTTATGAATTTTGTAATCTTAACTTTCAATACTGGCCCTGAGATTTTTTTGAAAAATTAAGCCCCTGCATTCCTTGAACTGATGGGACTTCTGTATTACTTCAACACACAGGCTATAAATGTTTTACTTTGATTTAAGGTACATGACAATAAATTAGGGGTATTTATCAAAGGTGCTTTGTTGGAACAGTACAAACCTGCCTAACTCAAGCCACTTTTGCATAAATTACTGCATTATCCAAATACACTTAGTGGGATCCTGCTGCTTTGATGTTGGCAGCATAGATTTATGTAATATAGGCTTTTTATTTATCTGCCCTGTTCACCTCAAAAAGAGCTCGACACATCCATCAATTAGCTCCATACTTTAAAGATGACATGTACATATCACAGTTGAACTGTTATCAAGAGGAGAGTAAAGGTTTAAATCAGTATTTTTCAAAAATGCATTTTTGAGTTGAAAGCCAAAGCTTCTGTGCATTTTCAAGGTTATTAAAAGCATTTGATCAAAAGCAAATGTTTCAATACTTTGTATTCAGTTAAATTTAATATCCTTTGGCAGATAGATTGACACAATTCAGTGCAATATTCTAAACCAGAAACTATTCTTTTGGAATTGGAGTTTGGTTGCCACTGCATATTTTGTGGGTTAAATAGTCTTTGCTTAATCCTTGTGCTCTTAAGACTCAGTTTGCTGAATTGTTTATGCTAAAATACTCCATTCCCCTTTGCTAACAAGTGATATGAATCAGAATGTCCTAGATCTGAAGTCCAGTCTGTGCTCAATTTGTGACTCGCCATCAGCGTTACTTCCGCACTCTTAGACCAAGTAGAGGACAGATTGTTGGTTGGCTACATACTGTGATTCCCACTGGAAATCCATGTACTTATCAGGTAGGATCAGTGTTACATTTGCCTATGATGATCTCCAGCTTGCCATTAGATGCATTTGTGAAGAATGACCACCTGGGTGATATACATGCTGCTAAAATGAAGAACAAAATTCAAAGTGATGAGCTGAAACATCTTGAAATAATTCCCACAAAACACAAGGGAGAGAACACAATAGAAACCTAACTTGTCCTCTACCTTCTACAACACAGAGAAACTTTCTCTGTTGCATTTATGTTTGTGAATGCAAATTGTATCCCAAATTTCTGCTGTAAGTCTCTGGTCTGGAAATTCATCTATGCAGTGTAATGTTTTTTGTTTGCTACACAATGGAATTTAATCAAAAATCTGATCACTGAACGGGTTTGGTATTTGCTCCATGGTTATTACAGCATGCTAGTTTGGGTCTTGTTGTTCCATGCATATGGCAAACTTTCAAAAAGGAGCTTGGACATGCAGTGTTTCAAACAGCACTCAATACATGTTTTAAGTCACTTACTCAAAATTCAGGGGGGGAGGTGGGGAGTGGTCTTGTGGACATCATGCAAAAGCAAGCCTTCATGAGACAGGAAATGCCTACTTCACCACAGCTTAAAGCCTGACCAGATCCCAGAGGTAGACCTTTTAAGTTTTTCTTTTCTGCTTGCTCCCACTCTAAGCCCACGCCCTCCTCTTATTGTGGGTTCTTCTTCAGGACCCCTCCACTGGATGTCCCTAACTTTTTCTCCCCTCTCCATTGCTCTGTGGCCAGTCATAAGCCAGACCACACTTTGATCCTCAAGGTCCAAATCCCCTCCTCACTAAAGCTTTGGCCTGCCCTATCCAGCCCAGGATCTTCCACCTGCTGGACATAATCTACCACCTACCCAAGTTCCTCCACTAGCTCATTGTGCAAAGCTGGTCCTGTTGCAGTTGATGCATTGGATCTTGTGTGCAATAGAACATTACTGCATTAGACCCGTGTGCCGGTCTACCATGCATTGCTGGTTTAATATGCCTTTTCCTGTGCAGAACCATTTCTATCCTACTTCCACAAGCTGTGGTTTCTCCTGGCAGAATATGCAAATTATTGCCCTGTCACCTCCATCTCAAGTGTGTATTATGCTGATATCAAGTATTTAAGACTGCAAAGACTAAGTGCTCAACCAATGGATTCCTCATTCACTAATGGAGACTCAAAGCCTTTTCTCCATGTCCTTGTTTCCATTGGTGGATATTCCACAAAATGACCAATGATTTGGGAGCTTGCATGTAACATTGTGACTTCAAATTTGAGGTACCTGACAAAAGTGGCTAGAGGCTGCTAGTACGTCAATACACTCTAGAAGCTATTAGTCAATATGTGGGTTCTTGGAAAATATTTCAAGTATTACTTAAAGGCTGATAAATATCATATTTCTTTGAAAGTCCTAAATTAACTTTTCACCCTCTAAATTTCTCTCAACATTCATCAAAGGAAATTAATCATGAATGGTATATAAAGCAATATTGGTATTAATGCAGAATTAATCAGTAGGCTAGATGTGTTTCAGCAAATTGTTTCAGATCACCAACTGAAGCAAGAGTGTTGAGAAAGAAATCATAAAGGGCTGGAGATGGAGCTGTAAGCTAGTGAGTTGATTTTACTTTAAGATTGCCAAAGCTTAGAAGTAATATGCCTCTGGGCAGTTGGCAAGTGGAATTTTCCAAGCCTGATATACACGTGTATGTATTATATATGAATAACTGTATAATAAAGTTTCTTTCTACAGGATTATTCTCCATGATTTCAGTATCTTTCTTATCTGTAGTGTTGTTTCAGCTTGATTACTTCAGGATGTTTCAGTCTGTTATCTGATGGTGGTTCAAGATACCAGCCTTAAGCATCCTGAAGTAATTTAATCACACTTCAAGAACACTAAGGACAAGAAAACCTTTTGAAATCGCTAAATCTGGGGAAAGGGAAATTTAGACTAGAACTATGAATTATTAAACATTCATAGACAATAATAATATGAAATCTTTTGTAATAACAAGGATCTACCTCTAAGCTATCTTGGGCTTAGCAATGCATCTTGGTGATGACAAGTATCTGAAGTTATTTGGAGCCTAGAAGTATGCTACAGACTTCTGCAAGTTGATCACATCACTTGGCATCAAGAATTCCCATCTATTTCAAAGCAAATTCTCAGTTTTAACACTTTTGATACCAGCGTGATACAAGACCAGCAACAATCAGATTGATTATACATATCACATTATAGCTCATTTGGAAATATTTTAATCAAGAATTAAGCAGTGGCCTCCATGTGAAATTTATTATGTACTCTGTAGTACCTAATCATACTCTTTCACATGACTAGTTTACAGCTGAATGAATTAGTGTTTAAACTAATAAATCAATCTTGAAGTTTTGATGGCACAATGGCATGTATCCTACAAACATATTGTGCATCTGATTCTTAAAGCATTGTGCACTCTCCTTGAATCTGTTCGTAGAGAAGTATGAACAGATCTTCCATAATAATTACTTGCATTTATGGTAGAGAAGCCACTTGACACTGAGTCTTCTGCACACAATCCCCTTATTCAAGTTTTTTTAAGAGACAAATTCTCAACCTGGTTTGTGGGTGACAGCACAAGAACTCACAGTCAAGAAAGTTAGCGCCAATATGCCCTGTCAGACCATTAAAAAGTTAGCCTGGTATTCCCAGATATTGGAACCATGTGTGCTAAGGAATTTTTCTTCTGGTAAGACATTCCAAATATTGTACCACTGCCAAACACGGCGGTGTTAGACTAATTTAAGCAGTATGTTGGAACCATCTCTTAGAACTTTGATCATCTGGAGATCGTTTGTTACAAATTGAACTAACCCAGTCTCTATTTCTGGTGGATCAGATCTCTGGATTTGTTGAATTAAATGCCTCATTTAATACAGTTTGCACATGAAAGAAAGTTACACTCAGGAATCCACCGACAAATATTTCACGTAACCAACTGGTCTAGTTTTTATTACTTTTAAACATAATCCATATTACACTCACACTGCTTCTAATAACCTCTGCCCTGTTTAGAGCTTGTGTCTACAAAGTTTTGTGTGTTTGGGGGGGTGGGGTGGGGGGAAATATCACACAATTATGCGTGTATCCTAACCAGAAACACATTTGCATCATTTTCACAAAATAGTTTTTCTGGAGCAACATAAAGCTGGATTAGTCTAGGATAACATTAGTATCTCAAATCCTTGCAGATGAACACGTATCATTTCAATGTGACCACTGTATCGTGCAGAACTTAATGACATGATTTCATACTTAACTTCTGTATGAAAATGCACACTGGGCAGAAAAGTTAAAGATCAGTTTCTGCATTTTACTTTGAATTCATTTACCTATCATTTCAGATTGCCTTGGGAACCAGAGTTTAATAAGGATTTTAATATTATTAATTGTTCTCCAATGGCATTTGTCAATAAGTTTTTAGTAACATTTTCTGTGATATTTTCCTCTGACTCTTTAATGCTTTCTGCACCTTTCCATTTGACTTCATTCATCCATCTTTCCCTTCCTGTTCTTTATTCCTTTTGTAATTCGTCCTGCCTGGATATTTCTCTTTATCTATAATTCACTTTCTGATGCTTTCTATTTTTGACTTAATCCATGTTTCCATCATCTTTGACTGCATGACCTTCTGTGTTGCCATTCTTGCTGCAATTGGTATGATTTTTAACCGCAACCCATAGCAGATGAGTAAAGTATGATCGTGGTTCACTGTGAATGGAAGCTTTCATGAGACAAATTCAACCTCTGTCTACCACAAAATGGGAATGAGATCCTGTCATCTGCCATCTCCCCTCTCCCTGAAAGGGTATGCTGGTTAGGTGTATTGTAGTGGGCTTCCAAACACTGTTCCAACATTGACTTCCCTATTATAAATTTCAGTTGTGCAACACTTGATCATTAGTGGGTACATTTTTAAAATTGAAAATGAGCCACTCAGGAGTCAGGCCTGAGTTGGGAAGGTTGGCAGCTACAAACTCAAGCAGAAGATCTGCTTTGCCCAGGGGGAGGAGGGCAGGGGTTTGGATTTTTGCTGTGGCCAGGGGAGGGGAAAGGCTGGAAAGAGGGTTTTGACCTGCACCTTGAGTCATGGATAGGTAAAGAGAGACTGTGACTGATGATAGGGGAAGAGGATGGGTTCAGTGGTGGGAATGAGAGGGGGGCATGGGGAGCAGAGATGGTTTTAAAAATCAGGCCATTGGAGGTTCACTGAATCAAGGAGTGGGCCTGGGCCTTGTAACCTCAAGAGATTAGAGGATCCCAATCAGCAGGACCAGAGGGTGGGGACTGGAGCAATTTGGTCCAGGAGTGTCAGGAGATGGTTGCTGACAGAATAACATGATCCAATAACAATTTCCCATAATGCTGCAAAAGGAATGTTGCCATCTCGTGCACTCACGTCATGGAATTGCATTGGGGTTACTACTACCTCATCAAATTTCTGGAATGGACAACTGGTAGAAAATGAGATGAATTGTTCATGGTAATGTTAACAATGCTTGGTTTCTTCCTTTTGTGCCGATCAATTCAATCGTAACTCTCTCCAGTGACGAGCACTCAAGTTGATTCCAACAATAACTGTGATTAACACTGCTTAATTAGAACTCTACATTATTTTATGTTGGTACTAAATTAATCATTCTTGTATGTGGTACATTTGTATGTAGATGAGTCATGTGACCTTGTGACATAAGCACACATGGAAGTTGTTCGCCTGAAATAGATCGTATGCACATTATGTAGTTCCTGGTGTCTCCTGGTGATAGTAACTATCAGTTTTACAAGACTGATTCATTACTGCTTCCAAATACACTACAACTCGTGATGAGGATTGTCTATGCTATCAAAGTAACTCAGCTCTAGGAGATAAAAGAAAATCTCTTTGATCTGCAATGACCAATGTATCAATGGTATTGACTACAGGACCTCAATTCTATGGTTGGGAAAGAGACAACAGAGCAGGTTGCAGTTTTCCTGGGTGCACTGAGTCAATAAAATTGTGCAGGGAGTGGTGATTTTTTTAATATATATTAAAAAGATAGTAATGTGTACTGAGAGAGACACTCAAGAAAGGAAAATTCAGGACAGGAGAACTGAGTGTGGTGCGGAGAAATCTGAAGAGAAATAAAGTCACAGTTTGTGCAATGAACGGAAGTTATTGGCTCAAGCACAAATAGAATACATAAGCACCACAGGGGTATACAATCAACCATGTAAGTACTTGTGTTTATGCAGAGAATTTAAATATTATGTACTGCTAAAAATCTCATTGGTACTTGCTCATTTGTGACATGATTAGTGTTAGCACACCTTGTATCTGAGACCTTAAACTGCTGGCCCTACAGAAAGCCAGTGATGTTCCATCCATAGTAGTGCACGAATTGGAGGATTATTTCAATTCACAAACATTTGAACTAACAGAGTTACAAGTTTGCCACAGGGGATCAAAGAATGGGAAAAACAGTCTGCAACCATATTGTTGCAGTAAAGGATTTATTAAAGCTTAAAAGATGAATGGATTCAGTCCAAATTGCTAAGTATGCAGTGTCTTGCATTTGACCTGGCTTGCAAAATTGCAACTTAAGTAGAAATGGCAATGAAAAATGCCAAGAAATTTCATCCACCACCAGGCACAAATATGACAGTGGTTTATAGTCAGAAGCTAGAAGCAAAAGCTTCATTGCTGAAACAAGGTCGGCACCGCTTGCATGCATTGATGCAAATTCTTGCTGATGCAGAGGCAGAAATTCACTGCAAGTCTGTTGACTCAGAAGGGAAATATGGTAACAGCATGTAAATGTAAATCCAAATCCAGAGCAAGTAAGCAGAAAAGAGTGAGCAACACATTCCCTGCACAAAATGGCAATTTGTACATCAGGGAAAAGACAACAGAAATCTGCATAACGTAGAAGCTGAAATATATAGTCTAGAATTTGCCGTGCATTACATCCATGATACCAATAGAGATGGCAGGAAAGAGCAAAATTGCAAGGTAAGTGCAGTTTAATCAGTGGAAATGACTATGGATACAGCAGCATGTTTTATCATGGGTAGGGATATATATTGAAGTAAATTCAGCCATCCACACAAGGTGCAATTAATCTTAAGGCATATCCTGAAGTAGAAGGTACAGCATCATGTTATGATGGCCAATGACCAGCAGCGGCAAAACTTGTAGCTGACAATGCAGATTGATCGACTTGGCTGTTTAAGGAATGGCTAAAAAAAAACAACTAGAAATCGATTGCTCATACAAATAATTTTGTCCAGAGTATCACACAAAGATTTGACCTCGGCGGTGAGAATGTGCTGCTTGCAAATAGTAGATGATGACTTCCAAAAAATCATCGAATTGTACAGCACAGAAATGGGCCCACCTCATCCATGCTAACTGTGAGGCCTATCCATGCTAATCCCATTTGCCTGGTTTAGGCCAGTATCCTTCTACTTTCCTATACAAGTATCTCTCCAAATGCCTTTTAAATGTTGCACTGAGATCTGCATCCACTGTCTTCTCTGACATGTTACAAATATTCACCTTCTGTGTGGAAAAACATATCCCTTGGATCTCCTTTTAAATTTCTCCCCTCTCACCTTGAACCTGTGCCCTCTAGTTCTAAACACTCTCGCCCTGGGGGGAAATAAATTCTGACTATCTATCCTATGGATGCCCCTCATAGTTTTGTAAACCTCTAAGGTTGCCCCTCAGCCTCCTACATTCCAGTGAGAATAAACCCAGCTTTTCCTATCTCTCCTTGTAACTACAGGCCTCCATTCTAGGCAACATCCTGGTGAATGTCCTCTGCACTCTCTATTGCTACCACAACCTTCCTGTAGTGTGACAGCCAGAATTGTACAAAATACTCTGAAGTGCAGTCCAACCAATGTTTTGTTCAACTGCAACATGACATCCCAACTCTTTTACTTAATGCCTCAGCCTATGAAGACAAGCATACCAATTGTTTTTTTTAATCACTCTATACACCTGTGTCGCCACTTTCAAGGAGCTAGGGAGCTATG
This sequence comes from Pristis pectinata, assembly GCF_009764475.1. Lineage (NCBI taxonomy): Eukaryota > Metazoa > Chordata > Chondrichthyes > Rhinopristiformes > Pristidae > Pristis > Pristis pectinata. The sequence goes on along the minus strand of NC_067417.1, from coordinate 34,663,193 downwards.
GACTTGGACCCCAAGGTCTCTCTGTACATCAGCACTCTTGAAGTTCCTGCCATTTACAGAAACAGCTACAAAAATTACTGAGGTAACACAAAGATGTGCTTCTGAAATGAGTCTGTGAGCACACTCTCAAAGATTATATTGGTTTCGGTTAGAGTCTGAGTGGATTGTGACCACTTTATAACAAGAATTGAATTGTCCTTTGATCAAGGACATTTAATATGGGGACATAGTACGTTAGGGATGGCTATTCTGAGAAAATGAAAATTCCATGAATGTCATTCAAAGCATACCAGCATTGGCAATATTAAAGCTATTGCTAGAAGCTTTGTATGTTGGCCTGGATTGACAAAAATCAAGAACTTTTAGAGTCACCAGATCAAAAGTCCAGAACAAAACTAGAAAAATAAACCTACAAACATGGAGGTAGGCAACGCAACCACTTCAGTGATTCCATGTCATTTTTGTCTAATCAGAAGGGCAAGATCAACCTTTTAGTTCTTATCAATGTTAATGGATTAAAGTTGAGTGCAGGAGTATGACGACAACAGCAGGACATGCCATTGAGGAGCTGAGATTTTTTTTTACAATCCATGGTATACATGAAGAGCTACTGTCAGGAAACAGATCTCCTCAATAAACATTATACCTTTTTTTGGTGGCTTCATGCAATAAAATGGCATCAAGTATTCATTAATTCTTGCCACATCCAGTCTCTAATGGTGCAACTGAAAAGTATATGCAAATTCTTAAGGAAGCCTTGAAGTTTTCCAAGAGTGCTTAAATTCATTATTTAGCTGACTTATTATCTAATATCACACAAAGCCAGATTCACCCCAACACAGCTGTGTAGCAGACTTCAAACACACTTGAACATTCTTCAGCCCAGCTAGGACACTGAAGAGCCAGCAACTGACAGTAAAGCAAAATTATGATTAACATCCTAATGAGAAGAGGCAATTGGAAATGATTCATTTTAAAAAAAAGTGATAAAGTAAAAGTAAGATCAATGAATAAGTATGACATGCAAAAGTGGGATATGGGTGAGGCAATGCAAGTCTACTGTACTAAACAATATCTTACTCATTTTAAAGGAAAAGTTGGTGTCTACAATGCCAAATGATTGTAGGGAGAGGCCTTTCAATTATATTGAAGAAATATGATGATTTATTCCAGGAATAATATAGAATGAACTAAAGAGGAGGCACAAGTTGACATTGAGTTATTTCAGGATGTCACACATTCATCAGATCAAGAAATGACTAAGCTAGGGTTAAAAAAAACAGTCAAGAAAAAGCCAGCCAATGGATAACCAATAACTGTTCCACTCATGTGAAACTCCCTCATTTAATGAGGGAAAGCAGAGTGGCAAATTTGTTTGCAGTAAGTTTCTTGCATCTGATGTAATGACATTGTGTGTGATGTAAGTAAACGTGAAAGCTGTACACATGTTTGGAAATTCCTGGTGTATTAAATAATTGTAGCTAGTACTTTACGGGCTACCACCAAAGACACTAAAAGAAATTCAACATTTAATTGATGACCCAATATTTATTCTTCATCTATACTTGGAGTCAAGTAATAATGAGAAACTGGATGAACACTTTTTTTAACCTCTGCACTTTTCCTAGTCATGATTCTTGTAAACGTGAGCATTGATTCCCAATTTTATGCAAGTCAATGCAATTAATATCAGTCATGAATTTCCACTGCTGGTTTTGTGCCAGTTTTGTAAGGCATATGACATGGCCAATGTTTTAATTTTTAATTTTGGAGAGATACAAGTTGAAACTGTTGCCCCAGTCAATGAACCACACTCCATGAACATGGTGCTGTTTTAGGCTGCAGTCACCTAAAGTTGAAGTCTCATTACCTGCTACCCTTGTCATGAGGACCTTGACTGATGTTTGCTTGGTGTCTATTGACCAATTACTCATCATTCTACCTGGGGAGGTGGTGGTGGTGGTGGTGGAAATGAGTGACTTCTGCATTTGAAGTGGTTCCAGTATGGCATGTCTGGTGATGGAAGTCAGTGAGTCTGCCCACTGCAACAGACTTGGTAGGTTGGAGGTATGGTAGCTTGCTTCCTGACCTACACTGGTTTGTAGTACATAGATTGCAATGAATGACCAGCCATTCTGTCTCTCCCATGGCAACTGAAGAGGATAGTTGTGTTACAGACCAAGATATTTCCCCACTTGGCTCCAGATAGCATGTTAATGCCCAAACAGTGAGAGTGGTCCTAGCAATGGGAAGGTTGCCCATGCTTTGCTATTCTTTTTTCAAAAAATCAAGTGAGCCAAGTCAGCATATGGTGTAATCCAGTATCACTGTATTTATGCCAAAACTGAAAAAACACCCGTAAGACTTTTAATAAAATAGGTTTGAGGACCATGTGTTACATGAGTGTTAAATGCTATTTGAAGTAATCTGATCATTTGGACTGAGCTTGTGTTGTCTCTGTGCCTGTCTTTACAAAGCCTGCAATGTGGGCTTTCTTCATGTGGTTTGGGATTTATTTAGCTTACATTGGTTTAATTGCTCAGTGAGTTAAATATGCAAACATTAAACAGTGCCACTCTGTGTTACACATTAAAAGGGGAGTTTATTTAAATCCAACCAGCCTTGACTGTTAGCCTCAGAACAAAGTATCATATGATAAAGGCATGAGTATACATAGCTGAAGCAGCAACACTATTTTTCATCAATAATGTGCATTAATATTAACAATTAGTCAATATCCTTGATATACAACTTATATAAGATTAATTGGGAAATGCAAATTGTATAGATATGATATAAAATGAACAAATTGCCTCAGTGTAATTATAACCTTCAAGTGGAGATTTGATTGTTACATCAGCTGCTTGGCCTTCTGCCTGGTGTTTTAAATATCTCACCAACAGATGTAAAAATCTTTCTTTGTTCAGTCAGGAGGTATATTGTGTCATCCAGCACCGTAACCTTGTAATAACCCACAACTTCTCCCATGTTGCAGGAAAAGGTCATTTTTTCCTGAAACATTAGCTTTGTTTCTCTCTCCACAGATGCTGCTCAGCTTGGTGAGCATCTGTTCTTATTTCCTCCCATGGGATCAAGTCCCTTCCCAGGTACTTCAGCTTATCTGATTTACAACATAAATACAATACTGATGGAGTGTCAAAGGAGCCATCTTTCAGAAAAGATATATTAAATATAATCCTACCTATCATCCTAATTGAATCTAGAATATTTCATATCAGTATTTTAAATAAGAGCAAATGAGTTCCCTCTATTTCCCCAAACAATATTTATCCCTGGGCAATACCTCCTCCCATATGCCATATATCTGTCTATGAAACTATACAATACGTAAATTATTTTTGGTTCTCCCATTCGTCGAGACTTAATCCAAAACCAGACTTCTCTCCTGGCTTGATGTGAAATTCTCAGGTTAGGTCCTCAATCTCTGCCAAACCTGAGTTGATCTCAACTAGCCTTTACCAGCATTGCTGCTTGTGATTACCATCTAATGAGCTTTATAGAAACGGTGATTGTATGGGAGATAAATGAAGATGGGTTCCAGCTTGCTACAAATGACCATCACATTTGCATAAACTGCTCGTACTCACAAAGCTCTTCCACAAAGTGGCCAGCATACATGGAGCCATACCCTATTTATAAATAAGCATCCCCTTTTTGTTTAAAAAAAAGCAAATGAAAGATGGCAGTCATACATTATCCTTTGCACCAGTTAATCTTGGTTCTGGCAGATTTAATAAATACTCAGATTCTTAAGTCCAAGTGCAAAAATATTTTGTCACTATTTAGTTTTGTGTCAGTTTGAGGGTTTCTACTGGCTTACTCAAGGAGAAAATGATCAATTTTGTGACATTTTCTTAATTGTAAGTACTTTCTAGGCTCTTGGACAGACAGTTAATTGTATTATTTGTAACCTGGATAGTCTTTAAACCACCAATTACAGTAAAGCACGAATAACCCGGCAACTGATTGTTCAGAAATCCCGATGGTCCGGCATCTGGCTCACCTCTTGGTCCAGGATGCGAGCCGGGGGCTGGGATCCAGACTGGGAGATGAGTATGTAGTTGGAGCAGGCTTGGGGTCCAGTACACGAGGGATCAGAAACACAGGTAGGTTTGCAGCCAGAACCAGGGTCCAGAGTGTTTGTATATTTGCTGCTCCCTGAATTCACTGGAAAACTTATTATACAATTGGAAATTACTGGCCTTTCTAGTGACACCAAGAAAAATGAATAAATAAACAAAGATAGTTTACTTTACTGGGTTCTGTTGATATAGGAACCAATATCTCTTGTACTGGCTTATCAGGGTAAATGATCATCTTGGTTAAAAGCTGATAGAATTTCTTGATACCAAACACTATTCGAAGTGCTTCCATCTCAATTTATGAATCGTTGTACTTGCTGTTTTGTGAGAGTCCATAAGATGGTTCTTTATCCTTGTGGCATCGCTGTGTCTTCACCATAACTTGACCAATCCATAGCCAACTTCAACTTGTGCGTACAATTTTACTGAACAAGGAAAACCTCATTTCTAAGCTTTTTATGCATTCATCATATGTACTTTATTGTTCCTTGCTCCGTGTTCCTTTTCATAAAGTGATGCAATAGAATGAGAGGGGACTTCATAGAAACATTTAGAATTTTGAAAGGACTGGGCAGAATAGATGTGGTTAAGCTGTTTCCCCCTGGTGTGTGAGCCCAGGACTAGAGGGCACAATCTTAGAATTAGAGGGTACCGGTTTAAAACAGAAATGAGGAGAAACTTCTTTAGCCAGAGGGTAGTGAAATTATGGAATTCTTTGCCATATGCAGCTGTGGAGGCCCGATCATTGGGGGTGTTTAAGGAGGAGATTGATAGGTATCTAATTAGTCAAGGTATCAAGGGATATGGGGATAAGGCCAGAAATTGGGGCTAGATAGGAATAGTATTAGATTAGCTCATGGAGCAGACTTGATGGGCTGAATGGCCTACTTCTGCTCCCTTATCTTGTGATAGTGTGAGCACTGTTGCAAGAAACGCATGCTAAGTGCTCTGTTATATTTAAATTTTTAAAAAAATATTTTTTTAAATTTTATTTACAGCGTGGTAACAGGCCTTTCCAGCCCAACGAGTCTGCGCTGCCCATTTTAAACCCAAATTAACCTACCCGTACATCTTTGGAATGTGGGAGGAAACCGGAGCATCTGGAGGAAACCCATGCAGACACAGGAGAACGTACAAACTCCTTACAGACAGCGACGGGTATCGAGCCCCAATCGCTGGTGCTGTAATAGCATCGCGCTAACCACTACACTACCGTGCCACCCCCATGATACATGTGATAGGTTTCCTATCATATGATATGCCCCCTATGATAGGTTTCCAACCTATGATACGTCTGCAATGGCCTCTACTTCTTCCATGATGTATGTAGGCCACTGGCAGTTACCTTCAAACAAAGGTACATTACCTCATTGGAAAAAAGTTGCATTTGTTTCACTTTAACTTCACATTGTGCTCATGTTATCTCCGGAGCATTACCTCTGTTCTTATGGCAATCAACAGATCATCTTGCTTACACAAACTGTTTCATTCCTTTCAGAATTTTATCATTCATTAAGATCTTGAGCAAAGAATTAATTGCATTTGATAATGTTGTGTATGAATAGTCCTCTGTGTGCATTGACGGTCAGGTACTGCTGACTCTCTTTGTCAAATTCATTTGTTGTGGGCATGGAAGAGGTCCCATTTTATGACTACTTTTGCTCTGTCCAGATTACAATAATGCAAATAAGTGCTTGTCTAAGGGCTTAGAAAGTACTTGCAACTGATATAATGTCAAAAATAATTCATTTTGGATGCTAATTTTCTCTTTGAAAAAAAGCCAGTGCAAACCCGCAAACTGATACAAAACTAATTAAAGTGACAAATATTTGTGCTCTTGGACTTGAGCACTGGGTTTTAAATCTTCCAGGTGTAACTGACAGACCAAGGTCATGGTTTTCCTGTGAGCTCTCTGCTTAAATCTGTCAATACTTTATGCATATTGTTCATCTACAACATGATTTAATCTAATTTGGTAACTTCCATGCAACCACAGATTCCTGTCTGTTTTTGGCAGAGCCACTATTGTCCTGGCCCATACACTGATCAAATTGCTTATCCAGTTCCTTCTCAGATTGACTCATTAGAGATGATGGGACTGGGCTAGGCTTGCAATAGACCAAAATCCGGTCCGATGAGAATGCACTCACCCTATCCTGTGTCTTCAAACACATTGTCATATCATTCTAGCAGGATGTTGAGGTATGATGTTAAAGCATACATTCTACCAGTCAAGCCTGGTCCCTTCCCATTACTGCTGTCCTGTTTTATCACTTGTTTGTATTTGATAGATAATACCAGTCCCTGTTCATTGTTCCAGCTTTTATTTCCCCGTATGTAAAAACAGAGCCAGTTTGTACTTTTCTCCATTGGAAATCAGGCAGCTGCAGCCACTAGGTGGGACAGTGTAGGATCATTCGAACAGGAAGATGAAAAGCATGTGCTGAAGCAATGCATGTAGGTAATTGCAGGGATTATGATTTTAATTTTTTTGGAAATATTTATTTTGTGGCAGCTTTACTTTTACTTTGTGACCTGATGGCTAATGACAAGGAGGTAAGGATTGTGGGAATGCTGGTCAATGGGGAATTTAATCTGGTATCTCAATCAAATTAGTTCTTCGTGAACGACCAGGGCAAATAGGAGCTGCTCTTCCTTCTGCTTCAGCTAAGTACTGCACAATGATTCCACCCCCATGGAAATGTTGTTTCAACACTCCAGTGGTCTATTCTGCAACATTTCTTCATGTGATGGCACGGTTTCTATCTCTACATCTTACATGGCTCTGTGAGACGTGAACTAGTATTATGAGCCACTATTTAGTGGATAGCTCTTGTTATCTAGTAGCTACTCTTTGGCTAAGATAGGTCACATATAGGCTGCCACAGAATGAAGCTATCATGACTGTAGATAATGCATCATGGTCATGCAGGGAATGAAATCTCTTCTTTCCTATAAAGGCAGAGTTCACTAGCACCTGCAAAGCAGAGTGAATTTGATCATTGGCACCCTTCACCAGGGGGAAGCCTCCAATCCAGGCAATGATGTGCTTACTCCGCTTACTCTCTTTGAATGAAGATATTCAACAATCTCCCTTAAATAAGTGCCCTTCAATGCAGGGGATGCTGGAAATATCATGGCTACTTTGACAGGCTTAGTTCTGTAGCCTGCTCTGTTCCAACTGGAAGGCCAGCAGATGTATCATCTATGGGAAACAAGTGGTCCATGTATAAGCCTTGAAATGAGGACCATTTCTCTCAAAATCTGCTACACCATTCCCAAAAGGCTTTTGGATGTTGAAACAACTATGGGAAGCATGAAGCACCATTAGTGATGTAGAAACAGCCAAAATGGATCTAATCTATAAATGAAAATCAAAAAGAAAACCTGCAGATACTACAAATCGGAAATTTAAACAAAAATCAGAGATGCTCAGCAGGTCAGGCAGCATGTGTGTGGAGAGGACATGAAAAATTAGCTCTGTTTCCCTATCTTCTGTAGATCTAACATGTAATTGATGATCTCTTTTAAATAACATTTAGCTGAAAGGGTGGGGAGTTTCCTTTATCCTACTTCACATGAAGACTTGGAGCGAAGAGCACTTGTACTAAATCTGTTATGCACCCTAAATAGTTGCCAGGATCTACCTTTTCCACATACTTACAGGAGATGTTGCCTGTGCACATGTAGCACCTGTATCAAGATGATTCTTGGCTGAAGTTTGTGTGCATGTAGTGAATACTATTTTGGACTTAAATGATATCCATAGCATTCCATAGAACAATACAGCACAATACAGGCCCTTCGGCCCACCATGTTGTGCCACCCTTCAAACCACACCTAAGACTATCTAACCCCTTCCTCCCACATATCCCTCTAACGTAAATTCCTCCATATGCTTATCTAACAATCTCTTGAACTTGTCCAATGTATCAGCCTCCACCACCACCCCAGGCAGTGCATTCCATGCACCAACCACTCTCTCGGTGGAAAAACCTCCCTCTGACATCACCCTTGAACTTCCCACCCAATACCTTAAAGCCACGTCCTCTTGTTTTGAGCATTGGCACCCTGGGAAAGAGGCGCTGGCTGTCTCCTCTATCTATTCCTCTCAATGTCTTGTATACCTCCATCACGTCTCCCCTCATCCTCCTCCTCTCCAATGAGAACAGCCCTAGCTCCTTTAGTCTCTCCCCATAATCCATACTCTCCAATCCAGGCAGCATCCTGGTAAATCTCCTCTGCGCCCTTTCCAATGCCTCCACATCCTTCCTATAATGAGGCAACCAGAAATGGACACAGTACCCCAGGTGTGGCCTAACCAGAGTTTTGTAAAGCTGCATCATCACTTCGCGGCTCTTAAACTCGATCCCCCGACTTATGAAAGCTAACATCCCATAAGCTTTCTTAACTACCCTATCCACCTGTGAGGCAACTTTCAGCGATCAGTGGATATGAACCCCCAGATCCCTCTGCTCCTCTACACTGCCCAGAATCCTGCCATTTACCTTGTACTCCGCCTTGGAGTTTGTCCTTCCAAAGTGTACCACCTCACACTTCTCTGAATTGAACTCCATCTGCCACTTGTCAGCCTAGCTCTGCATCCTATCAATATCACTCTGCAAGCTTCTACAGCCCTCCACACTATCCACAACACCACTGATCTTTGTGTCATCTGCAAACTTGCCAACCCACCTTTCCACCCACTCATCTAAGTCGTTAATAAATATCACAAAAAGCAGAGGTCCCAGAACCGATCCCTGCGGGTCACCACTAGTCACAGCCCTCCAATCTGAATGCACTCCCTCCACCACAACCCTCTGCTTTCTACAGGCTAGCCAATTTTGAATCCACACGGCCAAGCTTCCCTGGATCCCTTGGCCTCTGACCTTCTGAAGAAGCCTACCATGCGGAACCTTGTCAAATGCCTTACTAAAATCCATGTAGACCACATCCACTGCACTACCCTCATCAATCTCCCTGGTCACCTCCTCAAAGAACCCTATCAGGCTTGTGAGGCAAGATCTTCCCTTCACAAAACCATGCTGGCTATCCCTAATCAGTCCATGTTTCTCCAAGTGCTTATAGATCCTATCTCTTAGAATTCTTTCCAACAGCTTACCCACCACAGACGTAAGGCTCACCAGTCTATAATTCCTTGGACTATCCCTACTACCTTTTTTGAATAAGGGGACAACATTCGCCATCCTCTGGTACCAGCCCGTTGACAATGAGGACTCAGATCCTAAACAATGGTTCAGCAATCTCCTCCCTCACCTCACAAAGCAGCCTGGGGAATATTCCGTCAGGCCCCGGGGACTTATCTGTCCTAATATTTTCTAACAACTCCATCACATCCTCTCTCTTAATATCTACATACTCCAGAACATTACCCTCACCTACACTGTTCTCAGCATCATCAAGACCCCTCTCCTTGGTGAATACTGAAGAGAAGTATTCATTGAGAACCTCACCCACTTCCACAGCTTCCAGGCACATCCTCCCACCTTTGTCTTTAATCGGACCTACCTTTACCCTAGCCATCCTTCTGCTCTTTACGTACGAGAAAAAAAAATACACCAGTTTCATATCCTTTGCTTCATCCCGTTCTTATGCTGTGGTGTGGATATCAATAGTAGCTCCTCATGTGCTCCCTGTCAGATATTCACTATTTCATTACAGATTCAGAATCAATCCAAGAGCCCACCAGACTGGTATCATACCAGCTAGTACAACAAGTAAGACCAATAATACTCTCTAAGGCAAGCAAGACGCCGGGCATGCACTCTCACTCATACATTAGGTGAATATGGAGAGCATTACATAGTAGTTAAAGATGAATTATATCAACAAGTTGACATTAGATTGTGTAACGTTATGTACTTGAATGTTTTCTGCCGCAGTGCGGTCTTAAAATAACTTCTTTTTACTGATTACTGTGAACATCATTCATTCCACACTGCTGTTCCAGCAGGCACTTGGATCTCTTCATGATGGTTTCTACTTAAAGCACAGTATGGTGTAATCCCTGCTTGGGGCAACCATCTCTTTATCCACAGCAATATTGCCAAGTTGAAATCTGTGAAGTGGCACAAAAGAAGTTAATGTATTGACCCTCTCACTGCCATTTGTTTAGTGATAGCGTGCTAATAAATTTCCTCTAATAATTGGCGACATTAGAAGCAGATTTGTTTTTTTTTGCAGCATGTCATGATACTAAAGGGAGCAATTCCACACTCTGAGATTGGGGGGGCTACATTTGTACAGAGCATGGGTCAGAGATAGGTCAACATTGTAGCCATAATTTCCTGGCTAGTGTTCCCAGCAATAGAATTCTACCTACAAATACCCCTTATATATACTTAGCAGTTTTACATGCTCCCAAAGGTATCTTTACAGAGTGAACTTACTGTACAGTGCTGTTATTTCTATTCTCCTTAGAAGATGCCAGGTGGTGGTATTATTGCAGCTGTCCAGAGTATGGAAGCAAGCTGCATTAAATGACTTGCAGCAGGTATTTGAATTGGTTAATACTGTGAAATATCAACTTGAAAGGATTTTCTTCAAAGCTCCAGAAAGAATTATGCTGATGAAGGTAAATTGATTGAAGTGGTTTAAATCAAAATCTGAGACTATAGATGTAGAAGGTTACTGTCCCGAAGATTCTACACTCCATCTCCATCAGGTTTGATAATCCTTCTTTTATTTTATTGCTTTCCTGTTCTAAAGTGTAGTCTGCCCAAATGCTCTGAAAACTTACAAACACTGCTTCCTGATCTGCTGCCTTAACAACCAACTTAATGTTGTCAGACTGTATGGTATTTTTAAAGCACCGCATTTGTTTTTTTTTATGATGTGTGCTGGATTTTATTTCTAAATTGAGACCAAGTTTCATCCCTGAATACATAGAAGTAACCTGATGGACTGTTTAAAACTTGGGTCTTAAAGGAAAACCTCAAGTTTAATTTGAATTAGAGATCGTGAGAATAGCTCTGGCAAACATAAGTTCTGTTGATGACGATAATACTACATGAGTAGTGTTAACTTTCTTCCTTAAACTATTTAAAACCAGTCTGATGAGCCAAGGACTTGCAGGTTCAGAAATGAATACCACTTTTTTTTATGCATGGAATACTAATGGAAGGACTTGCGAGCATGTGATTTGTACCTTAGTCCCCATCCCAGGCTAATGAAGGGGAAAATGTCCATATGTGCCCCTGCCAGTTTCTATCTACTGGCCTGTTATTGTGGTGTGGAAATGGATGAGTTTGGGCCTGGCTGTGAGAGGCCTGTGATCAAACATTTCTCCTGGAACTTCTGACTTCTGAAAGGCTACCATATTGGGAGGCTAACAAAACACTAAGATTCTCTGCCTGTAGAAAAGGTAGAAACAAAATCAATCAGTGCTTTCTAAAGGGAATTGGATGGATGCCTGAAGGAGACTATTGGGAAATTGGACAGATGGGGTTGCTCTTCCAGGATTCAATGGGCTGAATTGCCTCCTATTCTATGAAACCATATTCTAATCTTCGTGGATTATGGGGTGAAGGTAGAAAATTAATGAAAATAATTACCCCTATATGCATGGCAATCCTGGTCAATTCCAGGTGAATTTCAGCAGCAATGGTTGAATGTTAGACCCAGGGACCAGTTAATGCCAGATTTCTGCCTTGTGCTAAACTTTCTAGGGTAGCCTTAGCCCTTGTGGGGAATAGTCACTTCTTTTTTAGAAGGCTATTGATGAAAGGAGAAGAAAAACCCTGAGCTGTGGGTAAGTCTGTGATGCGTCTTTCTTGGATCCTCAGGGACATGATCTATAGACAGTTAACATTCATGATTAAGAAAGGTAAAGCAACTGACCAACTGTCAGGAGGAGAAAGTCAGCTGGTCACTGGTTCCTGATTATCAATCAATAATCCCTGCTTAAAGATATGCATCTGAGAATTTGATTGTGATGCCTTTGAGATTGAATATCCTGAAAGCACTTGTTTTAAATAGATGCCATTTGGAACCAGCATCCTTGAGACTGGAGGGTAGAAAATTGGAGGCAAATAGTCTAGCAGCTGTACATATGTACAATATCAGGAGAGAACCAAGATAAAAAGCCGCTCAATAAGCAGAAACATTTACAATAACCTCCATACCACTGTTTCTCATTATATGTACTATGACCCTTGAAACAGAACAAACCTTCTCACAGGCAGTTTCTAATCTAATGACAAGTTTCAGCCTTGAGAAGGGACATAATGATGGATCCACTTTTTAAACACTGGTATCCTTTGTCTCTCAAATAAATATGATTTAAATACATATCCCAAATCAAAATCTACACTTTTTATATATTTTCTATTTATTGTACCACAGTTTTATGTTTAGCAATACTGCAGTAACAAGTTACTATTCATTCTACTTTAGCTCAGCGGTAGTGGATCCTGTGGAATTAATTCTGACTTTTCAGTTTTGCCAACCATTGATGTACTAATCTCATATCCTGTCATTACTTAACCAAAAGAAAATTATACAGTATTCAAAAGGTGGCAGAGTTTGTATTTTTAGTTGCAGTGTAACTGACGATTAATATCTGGCCTATGATTCTAAAGGTGGGGATGATCATATGAATTCAAGCTTGCATAATAAGTCAGACAAAGAAATGTTGTCTATTGAGTAAAATTTATTCCATATGTTTTTTGTTAGTAATGAATGAAGCATTCTTTGTCTGCCTCATTCATTACCAATAAAGCAACCATTGAATAAAAGTGCTTTTCAATGGGTGGTGAACAGACAGGGACTGACACAAGGTCATGTAGTTCTATTGTATGAATCTTGACCCATGCAGAATACAAACCTGTACCTTGCATATTTTGAGTTTAGTCATGAATTTAGCTATCCTGCAAGGGGAAGGAATAAATATATAAGCAGGATGGAGAAGTATTTTAAGGCTGTTTGTGTGCTTACAGTTTCATGTTGTCTTGGGGGTATGGGGATTGCTTTGCATCAGAACTACTGCTGTGAAGTCAACATGACTGACAAACAACAACTGGAAACAAATTGGATGTCATTTATATATTTAAAAAAGCAACAAAATACTTGTACCTATAACCTAAAGGTGTTATCGATCTCAGCATATGAGTGCATAAGAGTTTTTGTCACCCACAGTTTATAAGTTCTGTTATTGTGAATGTCTCACCCAGTGGTACTCATTACTTGATTATTATTGCTCTGCTCAAGTATTAGTATCAAATATTCTCTTGTCAAAATTCACATGAATGGCATATTTCACCCTTGTGTTGGAAGTGGTTATATATGAATTGCATTTTAAATAAGCCATGCTTTTGTATTTATGTCCATTAAAAACACGCTCAGATGAATGATTTTGAAACTTGTTTGTTTTCAACATTTGGTATGAGATTCACTTTTCTGTGGTTTACTTTGACTTTGTTTCAAATCAATTACTGATATGAACACATGAAACATGAGTGGTAATTAATAATAATAATAGGAAGGATATCTTCTGAAGCGATCTTGATCATATAGAGAAATATTAAAGTTCTGGCATAAAGTTTGGGAGCCCCTGGCAATGGGAGTAAAACAAGAACTGATATGCATGAAAAGCATTGGGTATTGGATGGTATGGCATAACAGTGTAGGTTTATGGACCATCCTCCCCATCCATATGCAATGTTGAGGCAAAGGAGGGAAACTGTGTGTCTAATTTTACAACTATTCTCTTATCAAGCCAGCAATGCTCGAAGAAAACTGCAAAACTTTGTTTAGACATTTGCTAAAAAGTTATTTTTACACAGTATAATTGGAAGTAATTTTTAAATTAGAACTGCTTTGCTGGGGTTCATTGTTGTAGTTTTGAAACCAACAGTTCATTTTAATATTCACATCATTCTATAACCATCAGGGAGCTGGCTTTTTTAAATGCCACTTTTTCTAAATCTTTCTTTCATTCTCAACAAACCCCTCAGGGTAAGTTTCATCATAAGATAATTTGTAAAGGGTTTGTTTAATCCTGCCTTTTGATTAACAACCACATCAGCAAACAACTTAGAGGACTGAGCTGACTTGTATGAAGTCTAGACAATAATTAAATCCTTTTATTTTCTAAAACACTTCTAGTCTCCTCAATATTAAGTAAAACTTTAAAGATAGTAAAATTAAATTACCCTTTTCATAAATTCCAAAGACATGAATTATGAACATACTTGCCCATGAGCCACCAAGGCATTAAAAAAAAAATTGGGTAATAATAAATGGAAGTCACAATGTGCACAATGGCATCAGATCACACTCGGCCACATTAGGAAGCTTAATATTAAGAGTGCTTTTCTATCTGTTACCATTGCTTTGCCAAGTCTTCTTTGAATGTTATATTCGTACCAGATTGGGCACTTTGTTCATGATTTTTTTCTGAGAACCAAAGCAGTAACTGTTCAGCAACTAATGAAATAACTTATTTCAATACAGCACATTTTCTGATCTTAGAACATTAAGACTCTTTCTGCAACCAATGAAGTGTGGCCACAATTAAGATGAAGGAAAGTGCAGCAGACAAGTTGCTCTCGGGTATATCTGGTAAGCATTCACTAATGCATTTGTGGTATGGACAGCAAAGCAAGACCTTGCACAACTGGTTTGACTATATTGCTTCATTACAATGGTGACTTCATTTGTATTTCATTGTGAAGTTATTTGGTACTGGTGGAGATGGCATGTAAATACGTCTTTCCTTTGTTCAGTCTGCTGCTCTCCTTCAGCCAGAAAATATAATTTGCCAGCCGCTGTTTACAGCAAAACCACCACAATATACCTGCTATTACTATTGCAGTTGTATGCAAAAAAAAAGATCCTGGAGGTAGGATAACTTAATTTTAAGTCAAATTACTTTATGTTGCATTTGAACAGATTTCCATTTGTCAACTTGTGTTTTTAAAAATGGCAATTATAGGGTACAATGTTGTTATTTAGGCCAGGTACCTTCATAAGGTGCCTCCATAGGTACCTTTACCACCTGGATATTTAAAATTGTTCCCAGCAAGGCTTGATATTGTATATACAGTTTTTAAAGCAGCCCCTTTTATTTAACTTGCAAGTCATCTGTTCCATAAATATTGCATTTTCTGTAGTAAATATATTTGCATGATGTAAAGCTGAGAAAGAGCAAGTAACAGCTTGATTTTGGTGACCCCTTTTCTTTGCTCTGCATGATCAAAGGATTAGTGACAAATGCAGTTGAACATGTCAGCAATCTTTTGGCACTGCTAATTCTCTGAAGTTTCCAAACAGCTTTTATTTGAACTGAATATCGATTGTCAACATTAAACATACAAAAAGTGAAACATCTGTTTTTAACTTATGACTGGCATTGTTTTGACAAAGCAAAAGCACCATAGTTTAAGATCTGTCTAAAAATGCGAGGAGCAACTTTACTCCATTCAAAGAAAAAAATGTTACTTAAGATTTGATTAGTGAGCAATTTGTATGAACTCAATCAAATTTACTTTCAAAGAATTACATTACTAAGTTTGTAGTAAGTAGGGAACCAGAAAAAGCTAGTTATAGCAATACAGTAATAAATCCTGCAGGGTCTTGTTGTTTCTATCTTCTGAGCCTCACATCATGGAATTCCTTCAAAATGGATTAGAAACTTTCTGCATTTAAAGAGTGAATGCTGTACTTCAATATTCAAAGTACTGGAATACTCAAGTGAAAGAACAGTGAAAAATAGTAGGCTTTAACAGCAGAATCTGCCATATAACAAATATCTATTTAAAAACTAAGGCTATCTAAACCTGTCTGAAACGGTTGTAATAAACTTCCAAGGAAGAAATGCACATTTTGAAATAAAAAGAAGCTATTTTTCTCTTCCAAGATATTTTGCTAATGACTTGCACATCTTACATTCCACCTTTTCTTTCATATGCACTTGTGTATTCTGCCTGAAAATGACAAAGCAGTAATTTTGAAATGAATATTTCCTCAAATTATGATTTTTGTTACAAGAAGAAACCATTATGGGGCCAGTCAAATTGCACCTGTAACCAAGATCCTTTAATGTTCCTCAAGGGGCTGAAGATTCCAAGTTTGTGAATGCAGCTGTGGGATTTGTGGAGGAATTATGTCAGATGGCTCAAAGCTGAGATAAACCCAAATTGTCAGCAGCGTTCACTATGTTCTCCATACCGGTCAGCAGCATGAATATACCTCTTACGAATTGCTCTTGCAGTGGGACATCTTGGATATCTATAGTGAAACAAAATGCAGGAAGAGGTGGCCTAAAACTGAAGTCAAACAGATGGGTATGTGATTGTAACTCTCTACCACCGAAGGGAAGGAAAAGACCTTCATCAGGTAGTGAAAATGAGCAACCTGATCCCAAACTAACCTGTTTTTCCACTACCTAAACTGTTACAAGCTCAGGTTAGACCATCAATAAGGTAGGAATGTTAACATTAAAAATCACCACCTTACGACATCATGAATTGTAAGTGCCCCTGCAATGCATTTCCTGGCAGTATATCCAAGGTGGGAGATGCTGTCTGTCCATTCTTTCTAAAGATCAGTTCCTTTTAATGTTCCTTGTGGGTCGTGAGGAGCAGCAGTGCTCCCTCTAAGTACCTCACAGAGCATCGTTGGGCCTTCTTGGACCCAATCATGTGATCCTGAGAACAAATTGAATCCTCACTGCCCTCACTCCACTTGTGAATGCAGCTCCCACCTCTGTCATTGATAGAGACCATTCCCACAAATCCAAGGCCGCAGCTTCTTGCCCATGCTTCTAATCCTGTAGTAAATTAGTGCTGCAGAACATATTTAGATAAGTATTCTTACTTCTACCTCTTTAGATTTTTACACTAATATGAAGCCATTTTGGAATATTAATGAAAAAGAAAGAGCTGGCATTATAATGTTTTAATCATATCCTCTAGGTTCTCCTAAAACCAGCAGCTTGCCTTCAAAATACTGTCGCCATTATGCAAATTTGGGAATTAGGATATATCAAATTAATATTTTCACGGCTTATGAAACTTGTCTGTCACAGCTATTTGTCTCTGTTTTCTTTTAATCATTCCCTTTAAGCTTCAATGGGAAAAGAGCACAATAAGAAGCAAAAAATACAGATACTGGAAATCTGTAGTAGAAAACTCAAGGGATACTCGGCAGCTCGGGCAGCATCTGTGGGGAAGAAGTAGAGTGAGACTACGACAGAAGTAATTTGAAAAATAAATATAGTTCTCCTGCTGAGGGTGCATGATAATTTCCAAATTGTGAATCGAAGCGTATTGGAGTTGGAGGGCCCTAGAATGTTTTTTTTTCCAGATTTTATTGCGATCCATATTCAAAGAATTCCTGATATTCCATAACCATGAGTTTTCACTCCTTCTGCACTGATTTGAATACTTTCAAGAATAATATGCCTTACAATTATGGCACCTTTTCAGGGATGGATGAAAAACAGATCATTTTATTCTAATTAGAAATGTTTAGAGCCCTGGCCAATTATATCATTTATCTTTTATCAAGAAAACTGATTTTTTAAAATACGATGCATGAAAAATATAATGTCTCCTGAGTAGTAGCATCCATCAATTTAATGTGTCTGAAAAGCTTATTTTTAGATTTTCCTTGCTTTTGTGCAGAATATTAGTCAATAACATCTCACACAAACATCAGTTGTGCAGCATGCAGAGCCAATATATCTATACAAGGAAGGTGTGAAAGTTAACAAGGCACTTTACTATACACTAATGACACTGACACAGTGGGCTGAAGCTTATTTTCCAAAAACTGGTGGGCTGAGGTTATGTCAGCCATTAAATTGTAAAGATTCTGGCACCTGAAACAAATTTGCCTCATACCCACTTCTAGTTTTTGCAGGAAGTGAACAAGGGAATGGTAAAAATCCACTCGTGCAAGAGAATTGTTTATTTAAATACTATAACAGACCTGGTTGAGTTCACTGTTGTCAAACGCCTTTGAACTATTTTCAAATGCTTCTAATTGGAAACATTTAAAAAAAAACAATTCAAATAGACTGAATTAAAACACTAAAAAGAGTTTTATAGAATTTACTTAACTATGTTTGCTGGAAATGAATTTAAAAACATAAGTAAACCACTTACCTGAAATGACTTTCTCAATTGGCTCGGTGGCATTGTTCATATGGGGGGGATGGGGGGAGAGAATCACTACTTATCCAAGCCATCCTTGTTGTACAGCTGAAGAGTCAGGAGTAGTTGTCATTCCAGCCTCTGTTTATTTGTGCTTCATGCCTGGACTCCTTGGCAAGTCAAATGACAGAGCAGGGAGGTCAGGTCTGCTGGCTTCTCACCTCCATCACCATCTCATCTGTGACTTCACTGGTGTGGAAGTCTGCAATGACTGAGGAGGACAGCACTGGCATTTCCCCACAGAACCACTACCCACAGGTAGGGGCATTTTAGCCCAGTGAGCATAGCTGTGAATTAATTTCAATGGTTGCTTCATTTCTAACCACAGGAAACTGGGATTTCCAGCTGTGGACTGGACGGTGGTGAGGACCACTGAATCCACAGGTCAATGATTTTACAGCTCTACAGGATGCAAATATTGAGAGGTTCCTTTAAGTTTTGTAAGCTAATCGGTAAAACCTTCCAACTCCCTCTACCATCTGTCAGCTACAGCCAAATGTAATCAGCCAACGTGACTGTAGTTGGAAAATATTCTCCTACATCTGCACTCTTCCCCCAATCTAGACTCTGCCCGCAATCAAGACACCCTGTTGACTCCCTCAGTATATTCCGCATCCTGACTATTATATCCCCTCACTCTACCTCAACAAATGAAACTACCAGGGCTCTTCCCACCTCCAATTCCCAACTTCAGCCTCTGTAAACCAGACCAACCCCTCATCACATACTTTTGCCTATCTCTTATGTTAGGCTTTGGCCTTGTGAAACACTAAGTGCCTATAACTTGTCAACTGATTTCTTTTTGGACTCGAACCCCTGCAGTTAAAGTCTATAGGCATGTAACCTAATGTTTCAATCTTCCTCACTTCCTTACTATTCTCTGCAGAGAATCTGCTGCCAGGCTAATTTCCAACCCCTTGTATTCTTCCATTTGATTCCGTTCACTGATGACGGATTTGACCAGGAGCAAGATCACTTTCTGGGGTTTGACAGGATAGGAATCTTTGCACTGTATGTGCATCACAGAACAGGGCATTCAGCCCAACCTTCCATACTATTCCTCCCTCACCACAACCTGCCTCCTCCTCCTCTTCATCTTTCCCTCTCCACATAACTTTGTTTTCCTTTCTCCATGTTTTTACCTGGCTTTCCCTCAAATGCATCCATCTTATACACCTCACCTGGTCTTTGAGATACCTGGCTCCACGTACAGTCACTATTATGGGTAAGAACAGTTTTGTCTGAATTCTCGATTGAATTAATTGTTGCCATGCCTCTTATATTTGGCTTTCCCTATATTCTCTACATCAAACTGTTTTATAATATTAAATTATAATCATGTCAGTCCTCAACCTTTCCTAGAAGAGAGAATCTAAATCTATGCAATACTTTTGACTGATGTAACTTGGTGTTAACCTTGAAAATCATGTTCTGCACCTTTTACTTTCTCCCTATATCTTCTCGAGAAGGGAGGGGGAGATATCAAAAGAGGAAAGTGTTGTCCAAACAATGTTTTATAGGTTTTTTTCTCTTTCTAGAAATGACTGGGCTAAAATGGGATGGTTTTTTCCCCAAAGTAAAAAAAACCTGCAGATCCTGTAACTCTGTAACAGTACAGAAAGTGCTGGACATACTCTGGTTGGGCAGCATCTGTTGAAGCAGAAATGGTCAACAATTCAGGTCAATGATCTGACAAAGGATCTTTGACCTGAACTCTTATTGATCTCTACTTTCCTCATTTTTATTTTGTTCACCTGCCTCTTCACAAGTTGCTGAGGCAATGAAAATATGGCCTTGAACATCTTCACATTGAAAAACACAATAGATATATTTTCAGGTCTAACTTGTTTGGACACAGCATTGGTTGTGGACTCAAGTCCCACTCAAATGATGTGAACACAAAACTCTAGGCTGGCACACATGTATAAGGGAGCTCTGCCCTGTTAGAGTTGCTGATATTTGAATGAGAATTTGAACAGAGGCCCATTTACTCTTTTGGATCCAGTGGCTTCATGTGGAAGACTACAAGCAAAGTTTTCCTCAGTGCCCTGACCAATATTTATCCCTCAAGTTGTGAGTGAAAACAGGTTATCTGATGATCAACCCATTGCGGTTTTATGGGAAGTTGCTGTGTTTGCAATGTTACAACAGTGGCTTCACTTCAAGAGTATCTCATTGGCTGGAAAGCATTTAGGGACATCCAGTGATAATCAAAGGCAGAATACAAATGCAAGTGAAGGGGACAAAGAAACAAAGCCAATTCTCCCCTCATTGTGTTTGCATGGACAAATCTGGCTGCGTCTCTGGCTGCTATATAAACACGGAAAAATAAGATTTTATTCCCATCCAATGCACAAAGTATGGGGAAAATACCCCGTCGTAGAGTAAGAGGAAATATTATCTTCAATAATTATAATATTTTGATCTGAAGAAAAGTGGCACTGAGAATGGATGGAATATTTAGCTGTCAACAGGTAATAAATTGTCTTTCTGAAGTAGTTCAATTCATGTCCAAGTGAGGCTTTATTTGACATAGTTAAATGGTAAGAAAAATGCATCAATAAAATGAAAACATTGAGTTTGCAGTTTTAAACTACTGGAACCAAAACCATATCTGTAATAACCGAAGTAACAGTTACCTCTTGGAACTTTCAAAATAGTTGTCTCATGGCGCTACAGCGTCTTCCGCATTTTGGTACTAACATTGAAAATAAATGCAAGATGACAATTCTGTATTCCAGTAGGACAATATCAGCGAATTCAGAAAAGCCTGTGATTATACAGTATTCTGCAATTCTACTTTAATGTATTAAGAATAGAATTGCACATGGAATAACAGGCAACCATATTGTGCAGATTCCATTCTAATAAATTACAATAAAGCTCACAGTTTCAAGTTGACTTCAAAGCACGGAGTAAGTATTACTGTCACTGCCTATGCAAAGGTAGTCAGTACACTCCCTTCACTGGCACAATAACCAACCTTGATCCCAACTATCTGCTCTTTTAGTGAGGGCATATAGGTGGTCATCCATCTTGATGGTCAGCAGATTTTTTAAGTACTTTACAAAGGCTGCGCACATTGCAAAGGCACCTTGATTCTAATAGAAAATCTACTTTTAACAGCAAATTGCTGAGCTTCCCAGACCTTGAAATCCAGCAGGGAGGAGAAGGGCTCGAGGAGGTAAGTGCCTTGGACTGTATGTGGACCAGAAAAAAACTGATGTGCTTACTCAGGTCAATAAATTTACCTTTGTACCTACCCTCCATGATCTGTCTGCTAGCCCAACCCTCTCCCACTTCCATCTGCTCCCTTCCCCTTGCGATCAAACCACCAGTATCTGCAACTGGAATCCCACAAATTACTGTCCATTCTCTCAATCTTTCCCAACCCAGAAAATGACCTAACCTATTTGTTCTCTGCTCAGATGCAGACTTGTGCTGCCTTTTATCTCCTTCCCACCTCCTACCCCAACCGGCTCCACATCCCCTGATGGCCAGTTTGTCTGTCTTGGAAAATTGCAGAAAAAAAATCAGAAGATATATCCTGTCCAGTTTTGCTTTCCTAATTCCACACCCCTATCCCACCCCCATAACACTGGATGTACCCAAAAGATAAGATTTGGGGTTCATATTGTCTTTAATGAAAATCAGTAACAGGTTTAAGCACTACTCACAGGGGACTTGAGTAATTCACAAAATTTGCAGTAGGTTTTCTGTGTATTTAACTGCAGATTTAGGTCATTTGATTAATTGTACTTACTCATTTGTGCAATGCTTTCTGTATCTTCATAAATTATTAAAAATAACTGGGTGCACATACATGAGGTCTTTGAATTTGCCCATTTGCCAAACAGTCACTTTCAGCCGGATCAGGTTTCAAGTACTTCAAACTTCTCATGTTTATCTATAAACAGTATAAGTGCTCCACAAAATGGTTAACAATTTAATTTACAAGATGACTGTTCTTTCTTTAATACCCAAGGTACAAACATTATCAATCCACGAGGGAATTTAATGCATTACTTTCGAAGATCAGATGGATTCTTAGTTCATCAGCAGCTTTTGGCCCGATAAGCTCTCAGTATTTGAAAGTTGTCACAAGTTTTGAATCCAGCACTGGCAAAAGTTATATTCTGCTTGGGTACCATTTAAGGTCGTTGCAGCATTGGTTTTAACTGGGGCTCATTTCCATATGCAACATCGAATTCTGTATATATCAAGACGTTTATGTCACATTCTGTATCTCAGGTTGCAGCTACTGTTATCACAAAAGCATGTCCTAGTGGTTGGTTTCCTAGATCACCACAACCTTAATGAGCTAAAGTGTTTTCTTTTTATCAATAGGCTCTCCAAATGTTGTGCATTGACACATTTCTGCCGACAATTTGTGATGCAGTTTGGAAAATTGTTTCTAGCCACAATTTATCTCTCAAGACACAGACTCTCATTCCTCTTCAGCTCTTCCCCAGCAGATGGTCCTGATCGAGTGTTTTTTGTTTATTTGGCACACTATGCCACTTTTCCCTTCATAGAGCACTTCAGAGTATCCCTCTTGGTTTGGTGTCTATGATAGGTTGCTTTACTTTGGTGTGTTCTGTTTACTTTTTGGGAAGATCTGCCAAATTGCAGGCAGTCTCCATGGGATAGCATAAGGAACATGCTGGCAAAAAGCTGGTCCTTTCTTTTAGTAACCTCAGCAATTTGCATTTCCTGCTTTCTGTTTCTTTCCCAAATGTACTGCTAATCCATCATGTTGTGCAATCAGTTCTTGTCTGTTATGCTCATAACATGCCAATAGGGTCCTGATGAAACCTTTTATTGTGAACTGAATAAGCCTCTCTGAGAAAGCTATTCAATGACTAGATGAGAGCACGGAGCTCCTCACTGTAAAATTTTGCCTGAAATCTTTGCAAATTTTGACCATTTTAGCATAGCAAAGGGAATGAATCACGTGCCCTTTGGTATCTACAAGATCATTATTTGCATCTTATTCCCCTAAGTTACAATATTTATATTGGACTAAACTAAATCTGTACTGATTTGTAAGCCTTTTGAGGAAAGAGGGATGTGGTGGAATGGTTGAAATGATTTTTATGCAATAAAACTTTGATTGGCATGAGTTTTCCCGAAATGAATGAAACAGAAATACAAATCAGATTCAGAAAGGTTAGAGCAAGGACAGGCCATTCAGCCATCAAGTCTGTGCCAGCTCTATAAAGCCAATCCAACTAGTCCCACTACCCCACATTCTTCGCACAGCTCTACAATTTATTTCCTTATGTTTACCTGCACAGCTCCATTTTGAACACCATGGTTGAATTTCCCCCTGCCCCAACCTCCCTAGCAGAGCATTGCAGACCCTAAACACACACTAAAGGGGGGTGGGGTGGAGGGGAGGGAAAGAAACAGTCTGTAAATCACTTCATTCCGTGTCCTCGGATGCTTCCTCCTTCTGGCAGACAGGACAGTTTCTCTCTGCCAACTCCATCTACACCTTTCATGATCTTAAGTTCCTGTTCCTAAAAGAACATGCTTAACTTCTCCAGATTATCTAGGTAACCAAGTCCCTCCTCATTGGAATTGATCTACTACACCTTCTCGGTGACCTTTCCTGAAGTCAGCCCAGAAATGGACACAATTCTTATGATGTTCTGACAAAGTGTCTTTGATTTGAAACCTAAACTCTCTTCTTATCCCACTGATACAGCCTGACCTGCTAAGTGTTTCTAGCATTTTCTGTTCATATTTACGATTCTCGTGACTGCCTTGCTATTGTACTGGATGTTTCCAGTTATTATTCTTCAACTTTTTCAACTCACCCTACTATTTTTAGAACATAGAACATAGAACATTACAGCACAGTATAGCCCCTTCAACCCACAATGTTGTGCCGACATCTTATCCTGCTCTAAGATCTATCTACCCTTCCCTCCCACATAGCCCCCCCATTTCTCTATCATTCATATGTCTAAGAGTCTCTTAAATGTCCCTAATGTTTCTGCCCCCACAACCTTTGCTGGCAGTACGTTCCACGCACCCACCACTCTTGGTGTAAAGAACTTACCCCTGATATCCCCCCTGTACCTTCCTCCAATCACCTTAAAATTATGTCCCCTCATGTTAGCCATCGTTGCCCTGGGAAAACGTCTCTGACTGTCCACTCGATCTATGCTCCTTATCACCTTGTACACCTCCACCAAGTTACCTCTCATCATCCTCCTCCTCCTCCTCCAAAGAGAGAAGCCCTAGGTCACTCAACCTATCTTCATAAGACATGCTCTCCAATCCAGGCAACATCCCGGTAAATCTCCTCTGCACCCTCTCTAAAGCTTCCACATCCTTCCTATAATGATGTGACCAGAACTGAACGCAATACTCCAAGTGTGGTCTGACCAAAGTTCTATAGAGCTGCAACATCACCTCACAGCTCTTGAACTCAATACCCCAACTAATGCAGGCCAACACACCATACACCTTCTTAACAACCCTATCAATCTGCACAGCAACCTTGAGGGATCTATGGACATGGACCCCAAGACCCTTCTGTTCCTCCACACTGCTAAGAGTCCTGCCATTAACCTTATATTCTGCCTTCAAATTTGATCTCCTGAAGTGTATCACTTCACACTTATCTGGGCTGAACTCTATCTGCCACTTCTCAGCCCAGGTCAGCATTCTATCAATGTCCTGTTGTATGTTGTATCTTAATATTTCTTTTCACATAACACCCCAGATCTGTTCATATACTCCATTCAGAATTGTGCCTTGTTTAGAGTGCATCTCCTCGTTTCCCCCATCAAATAGAACACCATATTTTTCATGTTAAATTTCATTTGTCATATGTCCACCCAATCCATCTGCCTGTCTATTTCCTCTATTAACATATTCTTTGAATTCCTGTCTTTCCAG
The DNA here is from genome assembly GCF_009764475.1 of Pristis pectinata. Taxonomy (NCBI): domain Eukaryota; kingdom Metazoa; phylum Chordata; class Chondrichthyes; order Rhinopristiformes; family Pristidae; genus Pristis; species Pristis pectinata. Next base: position 34,638,001 of record NC_067417.1, on the reverse strand, counting down.
TAGCTTTGTGTTTCTTATTGGTATTTATACCACACAACAGAAGTAACTGCATGTTAAACTTTTTTTTCCCAGTGGCTAAATGTTCCAAGGCACTTCAATGGAGGGAAACTACAAACAAATGAACAATCAAAAATGTTCGGCTTTAGTGGGTGCCTGTGAAGAAAGGAAAAACATGGTGGAAGATTGGACTAAGAGTGTGAAGATCAGATGGATAAAGGTACTGGAGCAAAGGGGACAGAGACCAAATTTTGAAGAGGAGGAAATTCAAATGAAATGTACATTTTGAAAGAGGTACATTTTGAAAAGAAACAAGACCCTGTAGGGATTTGAAGATGAAGGCAATATTGTTCTCTTCGGTTAGGTCAGCAAGGGCAATGACAAATGCATAGGACTTCATATGGATAGAATATATGCAATAGAATTAAGGATAAGCTTGAGTTTGACATTTCATATTAGAGTCCCACAAGATGCGCATTGACCATATTAACTTCCAGCATGGGTAGGTTGGGCTGAGTGGCCTCCTTGTTCTGTGCTATAAACTTTTATAGTTTCTGCAACTGGCTTAAAGCAATTACTATCCATAAAGCACTCTGAATGGTTTAGTTTGAGTAATGATATGTTATTTCGATGCCAATCTTCATTTCATAGAAATTGCAATATGTTGAAACATGTTTTCTGTCAGTTGTTGCTGATCGGTAAGCCTTTATTTTAATCCACGGGTACTTTCTCTCGATGGTGCTGAGCCAGATTGGAACGTGGCACTGTCTTCCACTATCTCATCGAGGCAATTCTTCATCTGTAACCCAAACTCTGCTTGGTAGCAGACCACGATCATAACTAATCACAGTCATAGATATCCTCTATCCCTTGGCACAAAGGCAAATGATTATCGTCCTTATCACAGTACCAGATAAGATGTCAAATCTGGGAGCATTTTGGTCAGTCTGGATCGACTGTATTTGAACTTTACATCTCAATGATGTTCTATTGAACCACTGAATGCTGAGCTCTGGCAATTTCCTCCATCACAATAGTAATTACACTGCTCTTTGAGACATAGGGTATGAAAGGTGAAAATCTTTCTTTAATCATGATTATTAAACTAGGCTTATGTAGTATTAGATATAACTTTATTAAGACAAATCATAGAAGGTAGGTAAATTGCATAATGAGGAAAATTAACCCCAATAATAAATATTTGGATTTATGAAGACGGATGGAAATGAGAAACTTACAGGTGGTCTCACTCAGTTGTGTTATTTTGGATATCAAAATGGTATTGGTATTGGTTTATTATTGTCACTTGTACCGAGGTACAGTGAAAAGCTTGTCTTACAAACCGATCGTACAGGTCAATTCATTACACAGTGCAGTTACATTGAGTTAGTACAGAGTGCATTGAAGTAGTACAAGTAAAAACAATTACAGTACACAGTAAGGTGTCACAGCTACAGAGAGAGTGCAGTGCAATAAGGTGTAAGGTCACAACAAGATAGATCGTGAGGTCATAGTCCATCATATTGTTTAAGGAAACCGTTCAATAGTCTTATCACAGTGGGGTAGAAGCTGTCCTTAAGTCTGGTGGTACGTGCCCTCAGGCTCCTGTATCTTCTACCCGATGGAAGAGGAGAGAAGAGAGAATGTCCCGGGTGGGTGGGGTCTTCGATTATGCCGGCTGCTACACCAAGACAATGAGAGGTAAAGACAGAGTCCAACGAGGGGAGGCTGGTGTCCGTGATGCGCTGGGCTGTGTCCACAACTCTCTGCAGCTTCTTGCGGTCCTGGGCAGAGCAGTTGCCATACCAAGCCATGATACGTCCAGATAGGATGCTTTCTATGGTGCATCGGTAAAAGCTGGTGAGAGTCAAAGGGGACAAGCCAAATTTCTTTAGCCTCCTGAGGAAGTAGAGGTGCTGGTGAGCTTTCTTGGCCGTGGCATCTACGTGATTTGACCAGGACAGGCTGTTGGTGATGTTCACTCCCAGGAACTTGAAGCTCTCAACCCTCTCGACCTCAGCACCATTGATGTAGACAGGTGCATATACACTGCCCCCTTTCCTGAAGTCAATGACCAACTCTTTTGTCCTGTTGACATTGAGGGAAAGGTTGTTGTCATGACACCATTCCACTAAGCTCTCTATCTCCTTCCTGTACTCTGACTCATCGCTGTTTGAGATATGGCCTACAACAGTGGTATCATCTGCAAACTTGTAGATGGATTTAGAGCAGAATCTGGCCACACAGTCATGAGTGTATAGGGAGTAGAGTAGAGGGCTGAGGACACAGCCTTGTGGGGCACCAGTGTTGAGAATAATCATGCCGGAGGTATTGCTGCCTATCCTCACTGATTGCAGTCTGTTTGTTAGAAAATCAAGGATCCAGTTACAGAGGGAGGTGTTGAGTCCTAGGTCTTGGAGTTTGGTGACAAGCTTGCTTGGAATTATTGTATTGAAGGCAGAGCTGTAGTCAATAAACAATAGTCTAACGTATGTGTCTTTACTGTCCAGATGCTCCAGAGCTGAGTGTAGGGCCAGGGAGATGGCATCCGCTGTAGACCTGTTTCGGCGATAGGCGAATTGCAATGGGTCCAGGTTGTCTGGTAGGCTGGAGTTGATGCGTGCTGTGACCGGCCTCTTAAAGCACTTCATGATGGTGGATGTCAGAGCCACTGGTCGGTAGTCATCGAAGCATGTTACCTTGCTTTTCTTTGGTACCGGGATGATAGTGGTCTTCTTAAAACAGGAGGGAACCTGAGATTGAAGCAGGGAGAGGTTGAATATGTCTGCAAATACTTCTGCCAGCTGATCAGCACAAGATCTGAGCACGCGGCCCGCGACACCATCTGGGCCAGGTGCTTTCCTCGTGTTCACTCTCCCGAAGACTGATCTTACGTCCTCCACTGTGATCACAGGTTCAGCTGCGTTCGTGGCTGTCAGGGTGGATGGTGACAATCCACTTCCCTTTTGCATACAGTACTTTCCCATTTAGATGCTTAATCTCCCAATAAAGAGGGAGGGAAGGACATTCTGGTAAGTTCTTCAATGCTCACTTAAGCAATGAAGGTTAGTTTAAAAAACCAGTCCAATCCCTTTGTTAAAAAAAAAGTTGGTTTTCAAACTTTTCTTTCTTATTCAGCAGGGAGAGTTTGGGTGAGGATAATCAGTAGATCAGGAGCAGAGGCCCTGCAGGACTTCATCAACACCTTGTAACTCCATCTTTCATTTCCTGGCCTGTAGACAACAGTGGAAGGAAGTCCCAGCAAGGGAACTTCAGGCTGATCCTGTCAAGTACAAGGGAGTAGAGTTTGTAATTGAGGGGAGGAGGAAATGACTTGGGTTTGTAACTGGGAAGTACTGGACTGAGTCGAGCCTTTCTAGAGGAGCCTGAGAGGACTAAGTCAGCTCTCCCAGGCATATGAGAAGTTTTGATATGGACATTTATCTTGGAAAGCCAAACATTCCCAACTCCTTTCTGCAGCCATGTCTTGTGGCTCTGGGAAACACATGCAGCAAAACTTATCTTCAGCTCAAATATACTCAATCGGCATGATCTTAAATATACTAATTAAATCTTCCACCTCTCCATAATGTCATATGCTCCCATGTTTGTTGCTTTGGAATGATACTGGCTTTTTGTGCAGACTGGAGTTATTTTACAAATATTTAACATTTTTAAAACCCCTTCCCTAAACCTATTCTACTGGTTATGGAAAGGAGGTTAATATTTAGACAATTACTTCTATGGTGACCTAAGCCATGAATTCTTATGAGAAGACCCAAGGATCATATTCCACAATCTGCATATTCATATTTTGTCCCACTAGTTTTATATTATGTTCAATAAATTGAACATTATATTCTGTTTCCAAGATCTTTAGCATTGTTTTTGGCGCAAGTATAGGCAATTCCACCTAGTCCTTTTAGTGAAAATTGCCAATCAATTCATGAATATTAACAAGTACAGACTTCCCAAGAAGGAGAGATGAATTTGTGCAGGAGACAATATTCAGTTGAAACACTGGTCATCATTTGGTGATCTCGTTCAGTGACTCTACTGATTAGTTCAAGAAAATTCATCCTAAAAGAAGAAAACTAATAGAGTAATATAGCATGGAAACAGGCCCTTCAGCCCAACTCATCCATGCCGACTGTGTTGCCCAATGAGCTAGTCCCATCTGCCCATGTTTGTCCCATGGCCCTCTAAACCTCTCCTATCCATGTACTTATCTAGATGGCTTTTAAATGCTACTAATATGCCTGTGTCAACCAGTATTTCTAACAGCTTATTCCAAATATGCACCACCCTTTGCGTGAAGAAGCTGCCCCTGATGTTTCTTTATATCTCTCACCTCTGATCTTAAACCTATGCCCTCTTGCTTTTAGCACCCCCTCCCTGGGAAAAAGACTCTGCTTTCACCCTGTCTATGCCTCTCATTATCCTATATACCTCTATCAGGTCACCCCTCAAACTCCTGCGTTCCAGGGAATAAAGTCCTAGTCTACACAACCCCTCCTTGTAACTCAGACTCCCAAGTCCAGGCAACATTCTGGTAAATCTTTCCTGCACTTGCTAGTTTAATAACATCTTTCCTATAACAGGGTGACCAAAACTGTACACAATATTCCAAGTGCGGCCTCACCAACATGTTGTATGTGCTAAATAACTTCCCATCTCCTATACTCCATGCCCTTACTGATGAAGGCCAGCATGCCAAATGCCTTCTTCATCACCCCATCTACCTGTGACGTCGCTTTCAGCAAACGATGCACTTGCACTCCTAGGTCCCTCTGTTCCATAACACTCTCCAGGGCCCTACCATTCACTGTATAAGTCCTACCCTGCTTGATCTCCCAAAATGTAATACCTTACATTTATCTGGATTGAAAGCCATTTCAGTGAACTCTGCACTCCCTGTAATTTACTGATCTCCCTGTAATTTTTCATAACCTTCTACACTATTACAACACCACCTATTTAAAGAAAATAATACTCCAAGGAAAATGGAGAGAGTTTTGCCTAGCATCTGTTATGCCTATAGTTTGCCATCATTGTTCATTTAAAGGCACTAAACGGCAAGAAAGAGAAATTTGTTCATTTCCCAAGACTGACGGTGAATAAAAATCACACTAAACTAAATTTAAGTAAGGACTAATAATGACTCGTTAATCTTCTCTTTAATGCTTATGTGATGAATCGTCATTTGTGAAATAATTAACCACTGGGTACCACAAAGCAATTTGAGATTTTGGCCTGGATTATGCTGGCAGATCCATCCCAATTAAATAGCAGGAAGCCCATTATTTTATGCATGTCTTGTCAAAAGTGGAAGTCTGAAACAACATATTAGTAGTTGTCGCTGTATTTTACAAAATTTAGGGAAGTCTATCGGTGGAGCATCACCCTGAGGCTCCCCAACGTTTAAGAGGTTTCATGGATGGAGCTTCATTGTGTCATTTGAGGCCCTGTTCATTCTCGGACTTCCATGGACTCCAGGATGTTTCAAGTTAGTGACATGGGCCCAATGCATCTACATCAAGTAATTCTGGGGATGGGATAATCACAGGTAGCAGTCCAATGTCTGCAAGATCTGGGACTTGGTTCATCATCTGGTCTTGAAGTCAAAGTGATAAAAAAGCTTACTTGTTTAGTTTGGTATTACTCTCCATCTTGAACCGTGTTCAACTATTTTACCCAGATTTCAGTCTCTTCTGCTTATGGAAAATGAATTGTTTGCACAAACATCTGGATAACATAGTCAATATTGATGTACTGTGCTCCTTTAGCCTTTTGATACCTGAAAGTTTCATGGAATCAAAGAATGGGCACCAGTGAATAAAGTTTCCACAAGATCCTGTGTACATCTGGATTAGTTTCTAGCACTCAAGTAAAGCAGTTCTATTTATAGACTTGTTTAAACTTGTATCTGTTTAAGTTCTCTTTGTAAGCGCCCAGTTCAAAGTGTTCAGTTTTACTTTTCCAGAAACTGATTCCAATTGTTTCCTTAAGCAGTCAGGTTTAAGTACTCAATGAATCAGCCCAAGTCCTGTAAACATTAGCACTTACACCAGTTTAACCTGAATTAGTCTAAAATAAACAGTTTCTGGAGAAGTTTAGATCACAGTAATCTGAACCAGTTATTTTGCCACGGGTCATCATTAGCTTGCTAAGAAAAACTCATGAGCATGGGCAAGCAGGCATATTCTCATGTCCAGTAAAACACTGCACTATTAGAAGAGACAGGTTGGTGTTAAATGAAATATCCCAGTAAACTTGGCTTTTCTGACAAGATTCACCGTTAGACCATGTCAGAACAGCAAATGGTAACTATAAGCTGGAACAAGGTAAGTACGCTGTAATACAGAAGCAAAAAGCTCTTGTTATTTTAGAAAGGCATTAATACTTAAATAACAGAACAAATTTTTGTTTATTTCTTCTCTTTAAGTACTTCCTGTTCAGTCTCTGCAGTCCTTGAAAGAAATGTACATATTTCAAACCCAAATCTTTTCTTCACTGGAAAGTAATATATATTACCTTGATGGCAGACCATTTCCATATCCAATTTTACACAAATTGCTATATTTTTTTTTACCCTCTGACGACAGTCAGAAATGTTTCAAGATTTGTATTTGCAGATTTTGGCATTCCCTACTTCCTCAACCATAATATGGCTTTATAATCAATCCCAGGTATCCATCATCCTAAATGGAAACTACATGTCTCCTTTATTGAACTCATTCTTGTTAATGGAATACTTAAGATTCTAATTTCAGACAGGCCCAGCTCAGTCATAAAGTCACTAATTGTAGTACATGCTAAAGGTACCAAATCTTTTCCAATATATCAAAGGATGACCACCAGTAAATAAGATGTTCCCCCCCCCCCCCCGCCCCCCCAATAAACTAGCTGCCATTTTAATGTACAATTGAGGAGAAGGCTTCAGAGGCATTTCTGCTTTGAACATTTTCTATGATGTCTAGAAGGAGGATCTTGACAAGGTAAGAACTTTGGAAAGATAATGGTTACTCTTTTCTTCTGTTCTTTAGTCATTAATATTTAGTCATTTTTAGTCTCTTGTTTCAGCAGGGAACAAAATAAAATTAAGCATATTTACATTTTCCATGTTTCATCTTTGTGTGGAGATGCAGCCAATTTTTTTTACTGACCCAAATCACCTTAGATTTAAGTCCCTTGCATCCTTTCATTGAGCACTAGGTCCCTTTGCATGCTTAGCACCAGGTGGATAGGGACAGAATCCCTCGCCTCCAGTGTCTGGCACAAACTAGCAGCAGAGCCATTATGGCAGACTGAACTTTTAATCCCTGCAATAATATGTCAGTGTGACATTCTTGGTTTAAAAAAAATGCTCCTAGGAATAACTAGAATGGCAAACCACTATTCACTTACAAATAATCCACTTCAATGGTTACAGCAGGAGCAGATTAATTTCATGGATAAATGAACTGCTTTGCAGGGCCTGTAAACTACTAAAAGTTGTAATACATGCACTTCTAGCTGTAAGAACTGACTATGTTTTCAGTCAAGATTATTTTGACAAACTTCCTCACCCTTGGAGCGTCTGAAAAATGTCCCATCACAAATCTCTCCAAAGTCATTCAATCATGAGAGTTATTACCAATCTGAAGGTCAGCTTTAAACATGCTAATTCAAATTTAACCACTTTGACTTGGTTGTTATTAGCAGGGACCTTTGATTATTGTAAACTGATTCTGGAAGATGAGAAAACCAAGACAGAATTAAGTTAAGCAAGCAAATAAATGAAGCACGTTCTCGTGATGCCAGTTTATACTTAGTTTTCCAAAAAAGTGGGATTTTTATGTTACATGAAAGCTGCTTTACCTAGCAATTGTCCAGCTTTCCCTCATTTTTATATAATGATGTTAAACTTTGTACCAAATGTTCAAATGGGGGGAAAAAAACGTGTCTCTAAGACTAATCTCAGTATAAGGTGTACTAGGTTTTGAATAAGCTTCTTAGCAATGAAGGTGATCTCTTTCCATCAAAATCAATCACTGCTCTCAATTTTGATCAGATACAGCTGTCATTTCCTCCTAGATAAACTGTTCCATAGACATTCCCTTCCCATACTGCATCACTGTTGGTATTGCAAACATCAGTGCTTTATTACCAAATAAGATTGTTGATATTCAATAGCTCATTTGTATAAGCAACTACTTACATCAGCATTTGGAGGGATTTTACTTTAAGACCAGTTAACTCTATGGCTGACATTGAAAATGAAAACAATACTTTACTGTTTCTATTGCCATTCATGTCTACTTTTATTTCAGTCTAATACAACACATTGCTAGAGGGTATTTGCTTAACACTGCCAAGTCTGAATCAAGGTCTATAGAAGATGTTTGTGTAGGGTTAGAAGTGGGCCTGGCTAATAACTATGTGATGATATATACATGAATTCCTACTCCTCAGGTCCTCTGTGACACAAATTAGCTTGCCCTTATCTCTTAAGACATCTGGACCAATGTCTGGGTTTTTAATTTCAGAAAATAGTCACGAAGGACCAGAGTTGTTAGGTTCTTGTGAACAAAGTGGAATACCTCTGCAGAAAGGTGGAATGGATTAAATCAGATAAACTCTGGAAGAGTAAAGGTATGTTTGATGGAGTAAAGCAAAGGTCTGTCATGCTTCCAAAAATATAGATCAATAACTTTTCCCCAAAGGCTAATTGTTTGTACCTAAAATTTGGAATCTACAAGGTCATATATTTTACTAATGTATTTTTGTTGTGGCAGTAACAACAGTAAATAGGTAAGACTTTGTAATTAATATTAATGAATAACAGGGGGCTTAAATGATGTCCTGTGCTATCAATCACGGGACGTTATACTACACTTTGAATAGTTTTAGGACTTTTACAACGGTGTATAAATCCTGGCTCATAAGTAATGTTTGTGGAGCCGTTAACAAGCAAACAGTTCCAAGATGCATTGTTTTGAAAGAGAATTTTATTAGCTTTCGCACAACCAAGAGAAAAAGTAAAATCGACAAACAGGAATGAATGAAGGAAAATAAAGCGTGAACTAAACCATGTAAAAGTCAGAAGTAGTTAGGAAAACAGCAAAAAAAAAGTGTTTAAAACTCTGTAATAGCATTTCGTTTTAAAATATCATGAAAGTATATCTTTCTGATTTGTAAAACACAGAACCTTCGTTATAAAGTCATATGGAATCATTGAACTCTCCAAGGAACAGAAGGCCCAGTCTTAGAAAATGGGTAACATAAGCAAAACTTGCAGTTGAGTCAAACTATTTTGGTAATTTGAAATACATGTGTTGATTTTGTAACTGCTGTTTACCAGCAGACCAGCAGAAACCAAATTACGGATTAATGTGAAAAATCACAAGCTCATGTCATGCAACATGCTTTCAGTGAAAGACCAGAAGACAAATGCAAGTGGTTGATAAATGATCAATGCTGACCACAAACCATATTACTGTGCATGTTGTGAGAGAGCGTTGTGGAAGAAAATGGAAAATACAAAGGGTGTGGAAGCGTTACTGTCGAGTGAAGACAGCAGACAATATTGCAATTCACTAAAACTGGGTCAGGTTTCATATCTGGAAAGCTTAAAGAAATACGAATTAAAATTTTGTGACTTTTCAAATTAAATACAGCATTTCTACAAGAGAATGTTTATTTCATCCTCTCTCAGATATGAATTTGTGAAGTATCTGTACCATACTGCTTAAGTGCAGCAGTGGGAGGTGAGGCTATAATAACAGTTTATCTTTACCCCCTTCACCAATGCATAACACAGCCTAGCTTCATCCTAGGTTTCAATACAAAGATACAACTCACTGAGGTGCTTTGATTAAGTATTTTCCAACTAGTTTGTTAACAAGTTAAAACATTTAGAAATTAGATATTTTATCTCGTTTTAAGAGAGTGATCCTAAAATGGATAATGAAGACTTTTCAGTTAACATTTTTCAATGAAAGGAATTTTGATAAATAAAATATGACAACATCAAAGATTGAAACAATTTATCAATATGATTTTCTTTATACGTATTTTCATAACGTAGATTGTCACTTAATGTCTGAATGCATTGGCCTAGATTTTGGGGTCAGAACAATCGAGTTTACCAGAACTCCCCATTAGCAGTGAGTAGACTGAATAGCAACTTCCAGTGTCCGCACATGTTCATTTACATATGGGAATAAGTGAAGGTTGCTGTTCTAATTGCCCCTTTCTCCATAAATTTAACTGTTCTGGTACTTCACCAAGAACTGCAATGTTCACATCTATGAAAAGATGAAGTTGTTTATTTACTCAGTAGTTGCTCATCAAACAGGCTGTTCATCATTGGTGTATCTAATTTCTTAAACTCCCTACCCATGGGCACGGGAGGACCTTCACCAGATGAATTGCAGTGACTCACCTTCACTTTCTCAAGTGTGGATAGGGATGAGTAATAAAACCTGATGTTTGCCAGTGACATCATATCTCGTAGGTGAAGGGTAAATACATTTTCATTGTGGCTGAACGTCTTAATCAATGGCAACAGAATCCATTGACACCAATTAACTTTCACTAGTGAAGAGACTCCTACTTACACAGTTTTATAATTGGTGGAGATCACTCTTACTTTCTGTCTCTCACAACTTTCTCATGTTATCATATCTTTCTCACCCCATTGTATCTTACTTTCCCTCTCTTTATTTTGCTTTATGTGCATGTCTTTGAAATAAATACTTTATCTCAGCTTTCCTGGTTCAGACTGAAAGGCATTGTGTTACTTCTTCCATCTTATTTGTCAAGGAGGCAAACTGTTGTTCTGATAAGTCACAGAGCCTCTACCATGTGGTTTTGGCTCACAAGTACATCAAGTTCTCGTGCAAAAACCTACAGAAAACCTGTGAGCAATGAATATGGAATGAAAAGCAATCACCTTTAGCTCACCACTGACCACAAAATCTGGGCCTTCATCTTTACTTTAAACAAACAAAATATAAACAGAACAACAGCAGTCCTGATGTAAAGTACTTGCATATGGGTTTCATTACACTGATTAATACAGAATTTATTTATAGTTTTATCAATTAAGAATTGAGTTGCTTAATCACAAAAAGCAAATCTGAATATAATTTTTATGCTCCCATTTTTAAAAATTAGAAATTCTGGTGTAAAAACATTAAAGATCACACACACAAGTGTTTAAAAAAAATGGATTGACAGCAGACAGAGAAAAGTAAATGAGAGCAATTGAGACAAAGCACTCAGGTAAACAGGACAAGAATCCAGCTCTGTATTACAGATGGATATGAATTAAAGAAAAGGATTAGAGTTCTTTGTTAACTGAAGAGTAAACCTAAGTGCTGGCATGCTTAGTACTTGTGAGAAGCAAATGATCAAAGCAACATTTAGCACTTCACAAATACTCTAATCTTCATGTTTACATAAAAGTGTCAGCACTTGCCTTACATCACACAGTTTTGGAATTCTAAAAGCCTGAAGATTAATTACCTCCAAAATTTCAGATTGCCAAGATGCCATAGGTGAATAATGGTTCCAAAATATTTTCTGATGCAGAGGCAGTTTGCACAAGGTAGTACCATTGCAATTTATTTTTGTTCTAAAATATTATTTATATTTATAATTATCTCCTGCCATTACAGGATCCCTCAGGTGGCTGTACCTTTAAAAAGGCTTAACATTTCAATACATTTTGGAAGCACATATCGCAAAAAGGTAAACATATCAACTTAATCCTTGAAGTCTTTAATGAGAATGACAGCATTTTTATTTTCAAGCAAAATTCAACCTCAACAGGTAAGCATTTCACTTTAAGGTACAACAGTTGTGCAAAGCGTGAATGTTAAAATTCTCTTGTGCAATGGTTCTGAGTTTCCATCAAACCAACAATGTTCTCTTGAAATGCTCAGATAGATGACTCTCTTTTAAGAAATCTGTCAAGCAATTAAATACATAGACTCAGATTCTCATAATCAACATTTTAGGAGCTAAAATTCATATTTCAAAGAAAAATATTGGTGAACAGTCTTACCTCCATTCCAAAACTGCTGCTAGTAGCAACAATGGCAGTGAGAATGAACTTTGCAGCAGAAGACGGAGGTGATGGAAGAGGTTGGGATGCATAGTTTTTTGGTTGCGGTTTAATACCATCTTTGACGTCTGATCTGAAAAATTGCAACAGCATTGAAACGCAATTTGGTTTAATACATAGAATAATAGAATGGAAGTATTTAATGGAAAGAACGTTACAAAAAGATGTGATAAATATAATGTGACAGCAAAAGTCACTCAAAGGAAGTTAAGTATATCATAAACAATAAATGAATGCTGGGTGCAAAAGCTCTACCATTGTAGATGGAAGAGATCAGACCCCTGCAATTTGGTACATCGTCCCTTTTTGCACCAGCCAAAAGCCACCTTCATTCTTCTCTCTTATTGTTTTAACTGATTCAGACCTCACCCCGTATTATCCCTGAATATGAATTAAATGCAAAAGACTAATTACTTAAAAAAAAATTCCTTTTGCCTTACATTTTCTTTCCTGTTATAACAGGTAATAATGAAGCATAAAAATTAAAAAAAAAATGGATGAGCTGGAAATAATGTAAATTGTATAGTCCTAATGATTTTAGTTCTACTGCATTACTATCTACATTCTTGTTAACATTTTCATTTTGGTACAATTATTTATTTTTGATACCTAGCACTTGTCTTTTTATAAATCTCACGGTATCAAAATTTTTTTCAAAATGGCTTTGTATTGATTTTTTTAAATTTAACCTCCTATTTTCTTAGGACATGAGAGGTTATTTGGCCCATTGAGTCCATGCCTGCCCTCAGAGCATTCCCATCAATCCCATTCCCCAGCTTGTTTCCCTATTAACCTATATTTTTTCACCAGCCACCAACTGCCTCCTATCATCTAAACTTGGGGTAATCTACAATAGCCTAACAACCCACAACTCTTTGGAATGTGAGGAAAAAGCCAGAGCTCCCAGATTTAAAAAAACGCATGTTAATACAGAATCCAAGTCACTGGAACTGCAAGGAGGCAGGCTGCAGCGCTATCTGCTCAGCCACAATGTCTTTTGAGTAGTTGATACTGAATTAGCATTCAGATACCACCCTTCCTCAACTGATAATTCCAATGCAAACTGGAGATCTGAAGATAAAACTGCTTTGTCTACAATATTACTGAGGCTGCCCATAAATCCAAAAATAATCAGAAAATCTTCCTTTCGGAACTAAATATTGGATACTCAATCACTCTTCCAGAAGTTTTGATGCTTGTACTAGTTGAATAGCTTATTGGTTATTTGAAAACCGTGACAAGATTATTGGATGTGTATTATGATTGGTTGTTGGCCTTCCATTACATTCTGATGAAATGATGACTGGTGAACCTTGGGCTTACTCTTGTATTTATTTTCTCTGGTGTAAAAGGACAAGTAGATGTTGAGTATGTGATGTAGTTTATTTCTAATAATGCTGATGTTTCTATAGACTGCCTGCTGTTTGCAGAACATCACTGGGTTTACATAATAGTCTTGTGATGGCTCTCTGCTTTGCTGAATTTAGCTGCTGATTTGGCCAATTCATTTTTACCATGGACAGTGTTATCAACACACCTTGATTTTGGTGTCTCACCATTGCTTCTTTTGCAAATATTATAGTGTCCTCCCAATACCATCACCTGCTTCCCTAAAATAAATTGCACGAAAATCATGTTGACCATTGTTTGCGACACAGCTTGTAGGACTGCTGCCATCTCACTGCTCCAGTGACTTGGGTTTAATCCTATCCTCTGGTGCTGTCTGTGTAGAGTTTGCATGTCTTCTCCATGGCTGTGTGACTTCCCCTGGGTGCATCCAAAAAAAAAGTGCAGCTTGGTAGGTTAATTGGTGGTAGTGGTAGAATCTGGTGGACTTGATGAGAATGTGAGGAGAATAAAAATGGGTTAGTATAGTTTTAGTGTAAATGGGTGCTCATGATCGACTTGGACTCTAAATACCAAAGAGCCTGTTTCCAAGGTATACAGTCTGTCTCTATAACAATGTTGTCAAATTTCAATGGTTGTCAACTTAGAAGCCATCTCCCTCTGCCTCATGGGCTTGCAACTTCCCAACCCAGGAATCTAACCCAGCCTTCCAAGATCATCTTGCTATTCTAGTTTTGTCCTCCAGCATATCCTCAATATCCACCTTCCAGCAGTCTTAGCTCTCTTCCAGCTGTCTAGGAATAAGCTATTGAATTCCTTCCCCAAACCTTTGTCCACCACTTACTACTACTTTAAGACATGCTTTAAAACCTACCTCTTTAACCAAGGTTTTAGTTGATAGCTCTATGACTTAAAATAAATCAGAGGATTATTACACAGAATTTGATACTATGTCAAGGATTCTACATCAGTGCAACATCTTGTTGTTGTTGAAGATGGATATTGAGAAGGGTCACAAACTGGACTGTCTCTAAACCATTCTGAGTTACTAGATAATAGAAACTCAAAAGGAAAAGACTGCAGAGGGTTAAATTAAAATGAAAAATAATTACTTTTAAATAGCCATCCAAAATAATGTAAATACACAAAGGTAAATATGCATTTTGTTAATGCTTATTTATTGCACTCATCACCAGAGGTGGTATCTTTCAAATACCCAACTTCTGAAGAAAAAATTGAGCTATGGACAGAAAAGTGTTAACTCACCAGATTTTTAGATAAATTCGTCAACAGTCATCTTCTCCTGTTATTGCAGTGCAACATTTCCATGTGCTGACTGGATTAGCAATGACAACATTCTTTTCAAACTTCTGTAGAATCCTTCAGTGTCAGTTGAAGACAAGTTGGGCTCATTATTTGCTTTACTTTTGTTTTTTGACAGGATGCAAATTTCTTTGTTTGCTCATGATTTAGAGAGAAAAAATGTCATATCCATTTACTCAACAAGGAAGCTGATTGTTTTGCAAAATGTTCACACAGTTCTGTGGAAACAGCAGTCTGAATCCATCCATATGTGATCTCAAACCATAGCTTGACATGCCTGTCTCACCAGGTCAGACTGTAGGCCTAACTCAAGTGATACACCAGGTGGAAGCTAAACTAAGCAAAGTTTCATCTTTCTATCCTGCCTCAAGTGAATTTTACTTAGGAATTGTGACACCAGATCAAAGAACAAAACACATTTCTACTCCTCAAATTGTTCTCACCACTTTGGAGTATGGAATGCAACTCGGGCCCAGAGCAACTCATTTAATACCTCTGGAGTGGTAATGAAATCTTGCTGTAGTTTTTTTAAAAAAACCGGTTTTTCCTGTCACTTAGGAGCTTTTCCCTAAAGGCGTAGATGATACTCAAATCTGTTCGTCATGATGTGGAAACAGTTCAATTGATTGTTGTGAGCTTCCTTCAAACTGTTTATTCTTTATGTAGAGGGCCAGATGCTGCAAGCAAAAAGTGGAGATAGCAACAAAAGTGGAACAGAAGAGAGCGAGGGGTGGGAGTAGGAAGGAAGGCAGGTGCATGACATACAACTTTATTTTTCGATCCCATCACAACAGATGAAAGCCAATATAATAGAAATCCCTGTTGGCCCTTGCCATTTAAGCCGCAGAGTTTTCAGTGAGATGCTAACCTCATGATGGCCATAGATCAATGTCTTTCAAAGCCAGACATGAACATGCAACCATTGTTTATTGTTGAAGATGGATTGTGGTCTTTAAAAAAAGTTTCTCATAATTTGGCAAGTTTATTATACGCCTCTTCCCCCGACTTTCTCCCACACTTCTCAAAGCAATCTGACACCCTATTGAGATAATAGGCCACAAGTTCAAAGGTAGTCCCAAAATCAGGCAGCAGACAAATCACCCAGAGGGAAGGGCCAGATCCAACCCCTTATCTGCTTTGTGCACGTATGCACACCCACGCATGTGCTCAAATGCACACATCCACATACAGTCGTGCACACACATATGCACATGCATGCTCTCAAACTTCCAGCAGGGATGACAGGATAGAAATGGGCGGCAGGAGCTCTGGACAGTCGGCCCCTCCATTAGACACAGAGGCCCATTTTAGTGTCTCTGACTCCACCTACAGCACAAGCTAGGGATCAAATGTGGAACTTTTCCGGGCCCTTAGACTCATTGCAGCATCATTTCCCATTTTAATTAAAGTGTTAAAATCATTATTAATTCCTTTAGCATAATATTCATTTAAACACCCTTCCAAAATTAAACTTTAAATCTTCTAAGCGGTCAATAAATAAGGACCACAGTGGGAAAACAGTCTTCACGTTTATCTTCCTACTTGTGACATTTTTAAAGTTTTAAGATTAACCTCCAGCACAGACACCAGTTGGCACATTACCAGTTGTCTGACTGACTTGGGACATTTCTATGTTTATAGATGAATCACTGGATTAAGAGTTAGGCACAAAAACAACAAAAAATATACTTAGTTTCTAAATGTTCAATAATTTGAGTGTTGTGTTGCATTGATGCTGAAGGTTGATGGGTTTATTTCACCCTTGACAGGGTCCTTCAAGAGCAGATCAAGCTGCTTTTAAGACTTCACCATCAAACTTTACAACAGAGCTGGCTACGGAAGAGGATGGTATGTGCTTCAGGGCATTTGTGCACAGCAGCTAAAGATCTCTTATGTGATAAAGTTCCACAAGCTAATACCTTGTTTATTATTAGTAGTCTGATCATTTTTCTCCTATTGAAATCCTTTTCTCACAACGGAAGCTTAGTAAAGCTTTTCATTGTCTTTTTCTACTCCCGCACTGTCCTTTATCCCCACCCCACTTGTTTTCTCATTTAATATTCACGGTCAACTATGTAGACTTTTCAAACTTGGGTGAATTTCCTCTTTCCCATTAGATATTTCTTCAGCTCGAGGAGAACTGACCTTGCTACAACTGAAATCACTGAGGCATTTCCATGACAATTAATGGATCTTGTGGCCCCAAAGTTGAGATGTCTTTTCAGGTTATTGGCAGGGGATTCCAATATATGCCAGCCAACCATCTTGCCTATTAAAATTAATGAGATAAAGTGTTACAAGCACAAACTCCCAAGTAAACAGATGATGACTTTTTGCCTGTTGGTTGATATTAAGTTATTAGCCCAAACAACTTTCTATTTTTATTTCCATTTTATGCTGCAGCAAAAGGTAAAAATCTACTCCATTGTGTGTAGAGAACTCTTGCAAAATTATCATCAACAGAGGGGGCAGCTTGTTTTAAGGGTCCTTTTAATGGGATGGATTGAAATATATTCATATAGTATGAAAATTTAAAGTGAATTCAACAACATTTTGTTGATAGCTTCCAGATAATTTTGCAATAGTAACACAATTGTTCCCCTCCTGCTTTGCTCACAGGAAGTTGTAAAATGACCTGTGTATTACCTATCTGAGTTACAGCAGTTAAGGAGACAACTGGCGTGGGGATAGAGATGGTAATGACAGGCCTTCTTGAAAGCAATCACCGTCTTGACCACCACTTCTTTTGACCTCACTGCTGTCTCTGGTTTCCCACATTTCTTTTGGAATATCAGGAATTTCCTCCACAAACAATGTGAAGTTTGAAATCATCGTCTTTGTTCTCCAGCACAACTACATTCACTAGTCACCATTTCCATTTTATTTCCATCTCTTGGCTTGATCACTGCCCGAGGAAGAATTAGATTGTTAGCAACCCAATGTGACCCCAAAGGAACTCTGACTGCTGAAACCCTTCATCACCAAGATTTGTACCTCTCTAGAATAGTCCATATCTGTCTCCATCTTGGCACAACAACTGATCAAACTCCCATCCATGCCTCCATTACCTCTAGACAATGAATTACTTCAAGCTTGATGGAAGCCTCCCAACTTCCATCCTCCATATAGAGAGCTGTAGTGACACCTGATGCAGTAACACCTGAATTTTAATATTCTCATTCTTGTATTAAAACATCTTTTCATGGCCTCGATCCTCCCTACCTCTGTAACCTCCAGCCCAACAAGTGCTCAACCTTACTTCCTTCAGATTCCGAGGGAGCGAGGTAACTTAGTTTTAAATTAATATTGTATTTAATATAGTCATTAAGTGCACTTGTTTTAGTTTTCTTAATATTCTAAAGTGTTGTAATTTTTTATTTTTTTTTAATGTTTTTAAATCATCTCTGAATACCAGAGTCATTTGGAAACAGTCAAAGTTTTTGATTGAGATGAGGCTGGTAGGAAAAGCTTGATTTGAATTCACCCCAACCCTCACAGAACAGCTCTGTGTCACACTAGTCTCTGAACTTTACAGAGGCTTATTAATGAAGGCTGAAAACACCCTTGGCAGCAATTGATGCTGTAAGATCCATGCAAGTTAAGTCCGGACTTTTCCATAGGTCAGCAGCAAATACTGGCAGCTCACTGACAGCAGAAACCTCTGTAATGGTCCTGAATTATATCAAAAAGAAAAACATGCATGAAAACCAACGATCATCTTTTAAACTGAAAGACCAGTCAAAAAAAACTACCTGAGCAATTCTGTAATAAATGCTGCTCAACTAAACATTCTTTTATTTTATTATTGTTTTCTTTAAGATCTTGCAATGTGACAACATGTGTCAGTGTCAGCCGTGGGGCCCTGCTGGCAACACCTTGAGAACTATGTAGAGGTACAGAAAACAAACAGCTCAGGATGTGATCTCAGTGATAAAATACCAGTGTCAGGAGCGCCTCCCGGGATCCGTAATTTGGAACTGCCATGTGATAAGACTTGTCTGTCTTTCTGACATGGACGTGTCATTTTTCCCTTTTGGGTTTGTCAGGGGTAAAGTTGGTTGGTGAGGAACAAAGAGCCATTCCAGTTATTAAGCCTATTCTAGTCCATAAGGTTTGCCATGATATTAAGTGAACCCATGAGCCTGCTTGTTTTGCAAACAAATCATACTGGTTAAAATATCCAGTTCTGAATGAAATTTACAGAATCTTCCCTATTGAAAAATATCTTAACGTGCCTCAAATTCTCAATGCAGCTGGATCTGAGTAAGATGGATTTTGCATTGTAGAGAGAAAGCATAAATAGGTTTCTGTAAAGAATTTTAATGACAAACCTTTGGAAAAGCAATGGGCTTAAGATAAGCAATTGTGAAGTTTTTAAAGGGCCAATCATGTTCTCCATTTGATTACGGTTTGGCTGAAATAAAAGTCTTCATTCTAGGTAATCCTCAACTTATTTTCCCCAGACCTTTTTCTCCCCCTAACCATTGTCCCTTTTGTTGCCATGTAAGTATTTTTAAGTTAACCATTCTCTTACGACTTTATTTTGTAATTAAAGGAAAGAGCAAGTTATTAGTAGAAATCCCATAATCATTCAACTCCTAATGCTACAGATTGTGTGCAATTTCAGGAATCTTTCATGCTATTACATATCATCTTTTTAACAGCATACATAGAATTTGCAATCAAAGTCTAGCTTGGCAATGTGAAAGTGTTTTATGATCATAATACCAATTAAACCTAACTACAAACATCTTGGATCTCTTTCTGAGGTAACAAAAAACAATCCTAAACAATTCCTAAAACAATGGAACAGATTTTGCAGCCAATGGCATTGGCATTCAACGTTCACCACATTGACAGCTGCTCACAATGACATTCCCAGATAGAGTTATGGAGCAATACAGCACGGATACAGGCCCTTCGGCCCAACAAGTCCACGCCGACCACATTATCCACCTAGCTAGTCCCAATTTCCTGCGTTCGGCCCATAACCTCCTAAGCCCCTCCCCTCCATGTTCCTATCCAAGTGCTTTTTAAATGATACTACTGTACCTGCCTCAACCATTTCCTCCGGCAGCTCATTCCAATATACCCAGCACCCTCTGCGTGAGAAAGTTGCCCCTCAAATCCATTTTAAATCTTTCCCCTCTCACTCTAAATCTCTGCCCCCTAGTTTTGGACTTCTCTACCCTGGGGAAAAGATCGTAACTCTGATGTCCTCTGATCTGGGACATGTTCTAGTGACGACCTCAACACTAGTGGAACTCTATTATCCATAAGTAGGTCAAGGAACACAGAGGCTCTTGAACCAATCATCTTGTAAAATTTGCAACAGGACACAAGCTAAGAAATTCATTCTTGGAATGATAGTACTGAGTACAAATTACAGCAAGTTCAGATCATTGGCATCTGTTACTGAAATTTGGTTCCTTTGAAGTCAATGGAATGAAAATTTGGGGGCCGATATTACTGTTATGTACATTTTACACTACTAATTTGAAGATGCCTTTTCTCCCTACGAACTCTAAATTAAGAAATAGGAAATATAAGTTAGAATTATAGACAAAATGCAAAAAATAATTGGAAAATGTAAATAGAATTAAGGGTGAAAAATTAAGAGAGAATTTAAAAAAATGTCCACACTAATTTCTTATGAAGGAATGAGGTACCATGAAGTAAAGTTAAATTATCAAGGCCAGTGAGATTTCTCAGCTGTAAGTTTTACTTATCTGAGCTATTGAAAACGTATTCCTGAATGCAACATGATTAATTATTAGCCACATTCATGATGGAACTGATAGACATTTACAAGCACTTGCCACTTGCATTCATTTTGTGGATGTGTACTTTGGCAAGAACTGAAACAGTATAACCTATGGAGGAGCAAAGTATTACAGATGGCAATTTACAGATTTGGTGTATTACTGTGTCTGCACAGATTGCGTTATCCAATGCATTAAAACAGTGAGCACTCCTGAACCATTGTTATTCACAACATCTGGCTCAGTGTTACTAGAAACATTTAAAAATGTCAAATGATTAAAATAATAAACCCCCATAAATCACATTTAAGTGATAGGAATTAATTAAAGCATCAATATTAAAGTAAAATAAAGAAAATTAAACAAATTTTTTACCTTTTCACTGGTGAACATTTTACACATCAACAGTGACTGGCATAAAGCCAAGGAGAACCATGTGAAGTGTGTTCAGTTCTAAACTCAGTACAGCTCAGTGCTTGGACCAGCAATGGAGAGGGAGGTCAGGTGTGCCAGCATCTCACCTTCAGGTTGCAATGTGCTGAAATCAGGAACATGCAGTCAATGAACAGCACCTCTATCAAACAGCAAGAAAAATAGAAATTTGTTTCAGTGCAACAGCATCCATCGATGAACTTCTTGTCAGTATGATAATATCAATTATTTCGGTACCGTAGTACTAAAAACAAATCCAGTGAGCAGATTAGCAATTGCGAGTTAATGATCTAGGAAAAGCATGGCTTTCCATTCAGTCCCATTACAAGAACTGTAATCAGCCCACTAAACACTGCCAAATGAAAACTCCAAATAATAAACTTCAATGAATAAACATTTTTATGTGATAATAATCAACAGCATGTCACAACTGTCTCAGATTTGCCAAATCTAATAGAACACAATATGAAAAAAACATATATTTTGAAGGCTACAATAGATATTCAACCTTTGAGAGGTTAATATACTTACATTCTGACTTCAATCAAAATGGCTAAAGTTGACACAAAGACTTTGATTAGTCATGTAACTTAAGTAGCCTTTTAATATTACATCTCCACCAATTATGCTGTCCAAGTACACTAATTTTACCTTCAGGACTTTCCGATTCAGTTTTTGTACCAAGAACAATAGAATACTTTGAGAAGCAGAAGATATGAATACCAAATGAAAGGTTAAGGGATCACTTTACCCATTCAGGAGCCTATTACTTGGCACAATCCTACTGTAATAGTTCCAAAACAAAACACTGCTGCCAACAGGCCTATAGCTAGACGGGGAACAGATGATAAGTTGACTCTTCCATTTTCCATGTGGAATGATGCCATGGAAAAGATATTACCAGACATGAGATTATGAAACAAAGTGTATGTCAGCCTTACTCAAGAATACAATGAGCTGCTGTTTATTAAGTGTGTGGTAACTTGACTACAGCAATTAAACAGTGATTTCTGAGTGTACTGGTCATAAAAGTCCATGTAACTTGTGCTATGCTTTTTCCACTTTTAAAATGCAAAAGACAGGACAAAGAAATAATGTCAACTTAGATCACATGCTGGGAGACTTGTCAATCAGCAAGACTATTTTCGTCACACATTCACGATGGCAATCAGCTTACATTTATATCATACTGCCCATGCAAGTTAAAACTTGGTGTTTAACAAAGTGGAAAGTGCATATCAGGCAAGAAAAGAGGGTAGATACAGGGGGGAAAAGTGAGAGATAAATGGAATAGTTCTGAAGCAGGAGGTTTTATCAGGCAGGAAAAGTAAAACGGTTTGGGAAAAGAATTCCAGAGGAGAGAGTGTAATCACCGGATGATCTGCATCTGTTTATTTAACTAAGATCTTCCTTCTCAGACACTATGGGGTACGGATATACATAGTCCTTATACTGTTCAATGTAACTGATGAACAATGTTTCAAAGTGTAATAGTTGGCAATTTGAGCTTAAATGGTGTAAAATACATTCTTTGAATTCTTTTGAACACCCAGGAACATAGGATGTTTGGCCTTACTTTTGATTTTCACCAAGAATAGTTACTTTATAATACTTCTCACACTATCATTACTTTCTTCCTATAAAAATATTAGCATCTCTTGAACAGAAATCCATCAATCTGCCTTAAACTAACTTGTCTACTAATACCATCAGGAATACAGACAAGTATTCCATCATTAGCTCACCAGGAATCAGTTTCCACTCCCCCCGAGACATTCATCTCAGGCAGAGTGACTAAATACTCCATCATTAGCTTATTATAGAATTGATGCCCTGAACTCTAAACAAATACTTACCATTAGATTGTCAGGAATCTAATATTCCATACTGGACAACTGGAATTTCCACCCACTAAAGTTAAGGAAAAAAGGTAAATCTTTCAACAGCACCCATCTTTGATGTCGTTGTTCCCTGTCACAAATTACAGTTATTCAAGTACCATCTGAAATGGTGGGAGGACCTAAATAGGAATGCCTGCAGTTAATACAGCAGATTAAACATGGAAAAGCATCCTGTGGCATTTAGACCTATGGCATTGTTACAACACAGAGGAAAATCATTTGGCCCATCAAGTCTGTTCTAGCACTTTATAAATCAATCCCATCAGCCCCTTTCTCCCATTTATTCCACTATTTTCTCTTAAGTGCCTTCTTAAGCAAAGCCGGACCTATAGATACTGAACCAAAAGATAAGCAAGCAAAAGTATAGTCAAAAATTTGAACTTTCAGGACAGTCTTAAAATAAAAATGAGAAGGAAATGGAGAGGTGGAGAGACTGAAGGAGGGAAGTCCACAACATTATGGGCCGAAGGGCCTGTACTGTGCTGTAATGTTCTATGTTCTATAAGATACAGACAGATGGCTGCCAATCATATGGTCAGGGGAGTAGAGGATGCACAGGAAACCAGAGTTTCAAGGGAATTATTTGACTGCATAGAGTCAGAGGGTCAAGATGATAAAGGGAGTAAAGGCAAAGATGAGGATTGTAAATTTAAAGTATTCGGCCTGGGAGATCTGTTGGGTAAAGGAGGAGACTGATAGGTAAGACACAGGCAGTAGTTTTAGTTGAATTGAGAGTGCTGAGGAGAATGAGTTGAAGTTTCTGGAAAGTAGACAATGTTACAGTAGATTGAGTTACAGTAATTGTCTGATGGCTTTGAACTTGGTGTAGTGCATACAATGAAAACATTGAAAATGCGCAAGACTGAAGAAGGTCATTTTGCCCATTGTGCCTGAACTAGTTGAAAAAGAGATTTTCCTTCTAATCCAGCATCTGCAGTTCTTAGCTTTTAAATTACTACCGTAAAAAGAGCAGTGTTTTTGAAAAGAAGTTCAAATAACATACATTAGATTTAGAGTAGCAGATATCCCATTAATGACAATGGACCACAATTCACATCCATAGAATTAACTATGTTAAACACTTTCAACACGTGACAACATTGACCTTCATATCCACAAAATCAAATGATAAAACTAAAGATGTTGTCAAAACTATTAAGATCCTTTTCATAAATTTGGAAGAGTGTGTTAAATAAAGCAAAGGACTGCAGATGCTGGAAATCTGAATTAAAAACAGAAAATGTGAGAAATACATAGCAAGTCAGACTGCATCAGTGGAGGGAGAAACAGAATTAATATTTCAGGCTGATGACTTTTCATCAGTAGTTGAAGTAAGTTTGACCATTTCAATAAAGGTGCTGTAATAATCACACTTAATAAAGAGTGTATAGTCATGTACTGTACAAAGATCAGCATCAGCTTTGGTCCATAGTCTAGCCATAATATCCTTACATGGCAACTTTCAAGAAGTCAAATAATATCACACATCAGAATGTGTTTTAGTGCTCAGACATCATCCTATGCCAAAAGAGGCAACCTTGGACTCTACAAAAGAGCAACTGAAATTAGCCCCTAATGTATCACAGCTGGTGCCACAAGTTGTGTCCTTTTGACTATGATATTTCCTGATACATTTTGTTTATCCCAAAAATCAAAATAAAGGATGGAGCCACTCAGGCATCTCTAACATGACCTTAGGCCATCATTACTGAATAACAACTCTCAGTTGTTTCCGAACAGGATAATCTGCAGCTGCATGGTTAGGCTGTTCCCCATGTACATTTCCTACTGGAAGTGTTTCACTGTGAGCAATTTCTTCCAGCTCACAGGTAAAATCACAGGTACTAATCTCTGGCAAGTATGCTCTGCCCAATAGATCTGCTGATACCATCTTTTCTGTTATTTTGTTCATATCTTTCAAAGAGAATTTTTGTAATCACAGTAGCATTCTCTGAAGTCTCTTAGGTGTATTATTTAGTGGATTGAGAACAAATGTTTCCAGCAGTTGATAATCTGTTTCAACACTCACCCTCCATAAATATATTGTTCAGACCTGTCACAGGAAAACACGCTTGCCAAGAGCTCTTACTTGATTTGTGCATGTTTCATCCATTAATGCTCTTGATACCTAGGTGACTATTTGTCCAATCTGTGTCGTTGTTATTCCACTTTATCTTTATTTAGCACAATTCCACACTCACACCCCCTTTGAATAGAAGTATCCAAATGCTTATTATCATTTTGAATGCTCAGCCTTTTTCCAACACTTAGAGTCACAAATGGCTTCTATTTCCTAAAATTCTTCCAGTGACTTAGGCTTACTTTGAAAACTTCCAGCACAGAGGTGGTCCCAACAAGCACATACTGCCAGTGGTAACTTGCAAGAAGTGTAAAGTAGTTAAATACGAAGACTATTCTTCTAAGCTCACATGCCAAAATCCATTTTGAACAGCTAATTTAAAGTTTAGGAACATCTAGGAGCATTGTTATATCTTCTGTCTTAGGAGAAGATGGTGTCTTGGAGTCAGAGAGATACAGCATGAAAACAGGCCCATTGACCCACTGAGTCCTCACTGACAATCAACCACGTATTCTACACTAACCCTACATTAAACACATTTGTTTTTATTCTCCCCAGATTCTACCCCTTACTGATGCACAATGGTTTACAGTGGACAACTGTACCAATCTGCCTTTGTTTTTGTGATGCGAGAGGAAACCAGAGCACCTGGAGGAAACCCACACAGTCACAGGGAGAACTTGCAAATTCCACACAGACAGCACCCGCGGTCAGGATTGAACCCCCTGCCATTTGGGAATACTTCTACAAGCTGCACCACTGTGCCACCCCTGTGCTGTCTGTTAATAATTATATTCAGTCTTTTGGACCTAAACTCATGCCCAGTGATCTATTCTACTTAGATCTTGCTACCCTTGGACTGATCCAATTAGTCACTGTTACCAGGATATTTTGTCTGACCTTCCAATGCAGTGTTTCCTCAAGCTCATCCCTTAAAGCCATTGGGGACAGAACCCATTTCACCATATCTACTGTTTCATCAAGCTTAATTGATGAGCTTTAGGTTGTCCGATTCTAACACTGAACACCGGAAGATATTTCTCCATTAGACATTTTTAAATTACTGGTTCATAATCATCTAATACATATGTCATGACTCAGCAGATGGAGTTCTATTAATTGCATTACCACCATTATAAATGAATAAAATGCATACCCAAATATGCCTTTTTTTCCACAGCAGACACCTTACATTATCCTCAAACTGAACATTTACATCTGCTCTTTTAGAGGAATATAAATTTACAATACAAGCTATAATTGCAAATTTAAAAGATTATACCTTTGCAATTTGAAAAGCTTAGTGTTTATGAGTACATTCCATTGAGCTCCTAATCTATTTGAAACTTCAAGTAGTTGTCCAATGTTAATTCAAGTGCAACACATTCCTAATCATCCAAACCAAAAGCACTGACATTGGTGACCGCAAAAATTATTGTTCCTGATTCCTATACAATGGTTGTGCCTGCCTGCTTATGCCCAGATGATTCTTCTCCTCTGCAATTCTTTGCATGGTGATTTGGGCATTCTGTACTTAGATATCTTACCAAAGGCAGCTCTGTTCTCTCCTGCAAAACTCATAGTTCCTCCCATAGTTCCAACACTCTATAGTTCTTCAGGTTTCTTTAACAGTAGGTTACAGTCTTTTTCTGACACGCCGGAAGATTCACATTCTGTCCAGCTGACTGTCTGATGACTTTTAAGTTAAACCTCCATGCTCCCCACCACATGACAAGTCCCTTTTTTTTCTGCAAGGTCAAGCTTGTTTCACCAAGCAACTTTCCTAGCACCCTCAGGTCTGCCATTCCAAACAGAAGACTGCCTCTGAATACTTCTTCCAGTGTAATTGCATGAAATTCACAAGCTTTGGTGAATTTTCACAATGCTGTTCTATATCAATGATAAGAATCAATCACATTTTGTCTTCTCCTGTCAAACTTTTAGCTCTCAAGATGTGATTTTTGTGGTTGACAGTATTCAGAAGAGTTCCTCAGACGGGTATTATTTTGTACTTAGCTCCTTTTCCAACCCAATCAGTCCAAGCAGAAAAACTCCTCATGTGTTGCTACTTTGGTTTGTTTCATCTCCTGCCCAATTTCATCATAATAGCATCATTCTGCCAAGCTAATTCAAATATCCTCTAATTTCCTCCAACACTTTCATCACGTATTTGAGAGCTCATGGTGATGGTTATGGTACTTCCCATAACTAGCATGCATGCAGTTACGAGTTCAAATAACTTTCCGACAAAGCAACCAGCTCCAAGATATTAACCAAAACAAATTAGGGGTTGTTTTAAACAATCACATCCACCGTGCATTGATTTCACTTTAATTATAAGCTTAGTCAACATCTGTTATCAAGTGAAATCAACATTTATTTGAAAGTAAAATAAAAGAAGCAACTAAATTAAACAGAGGGAAAGCATACTTGACAAACAATTTTCCTTTACTGCTTTCATAAACATAGTCAAGAACTCTTTGGAACAATGTGAATAAAGAGGACTTCATCAGCCTCTGCAACAGTATGTAGTTGGCTGGTTATACATCTCATTACATCAAGAGCTTCCCTGGTTTCTTTTCACAGCCTGGAATATATCCACTTTCAAAGATGCAAAACTCCTTAATACTTCCTCTCTTACTAAACTAAGTCTATACAATATTTCGTACTTGTGCTCTTTAACATAAAGGTGGCATTATCCCTTCTGTCGTGAAGATAGCCATAAAATATTAAGACCCTCATCAATATCTTCCACCTCCATACCTACCTTACCTTTATGGTCCCTCTTAGGCACTACTCTTGTTCTTCATCCTCAGAAAACATCTTTGGATTATCTTTGATTTTTTAATGATTTCTCCTTGTTTTCCTAATTTCCCATCCTGTACTTTTTGTACTCTTTCAGGCTTTCTGTAACATTAAGTCTTGATGTGTGACACAAGCTTCCCTTTTTTGCCTTGTCTTACATTCTACACACTTTGACATCTGGGGAGTTCTTTCTTTGGCAGTCTTGCCCTTTTACTTTGCAGCTCCATATTCACTTTGACCCCCTTAAGTCTCCTTTTTGAAGGCAAATCAGTGTTGGAGCAATGAAAGACATCCAAGTAGATGTTTCCAATCACTTCCCAACCCTGCAAAATTGTTTTTTTCCTGCAACTTAGAACCTTTACTCTTGTTTTATCTTTCTCCTTTTCCATAACTACTTTAAATCTAACTGAATTGTGATCACTACCATAAATGTACTAACTCACTGATAACCCTTCCACCTCTCCACCTTCATTCCTTAAAACAAAAACTGGAATTGTCCCTCACCATGACCCTTTTGTTGGGCTTGCTACTTATTAGCTACAAAGAATTATCCTGAATGCAATGGTATTCCACCATTATTACTGCCCTATTGTTTTTGCACTTGTCAGAAATGTGATTCAAATATGCTTCAAAACCTCCATCAACTGTTTGGATGCCTGGGGTATAGTCACAGCAGCAAGGTTGCTCCTTTTTGTATTTTTTAGTTCAAAATAGATAGCCTCACTTCTAACATTTCATCTTTTCCCACAGATGTAAGTACTTCTATAACCAATATTGTCACCCATCTTATTTTATTCCCCCCCCCCCCCCACTCCACTCATCTGAAAGCCATATAACCAGGGTTATTAAGCTCCTATTCCTGTCCCTTTTAAGCCATGTTTCATGAATATTTAAAACATCATACTTCAATGTGCTTCAGCTCATCTGCTTTATCATACTGCTTTCATTTGGTATATAAAATTAACTACAGTCAGAGTCCATTCTTTGTCTATTTAGCAATCTTTATTCTGTATTCTAAATTCTCTCACTAATTTACTGCCTTTCATTTCCAGCTCTGTTTTCCTTCTTTCTGAATATATCCTCAGCTTCCCATCACACTGCCAACATAATTTAAATTAGTTTGGACCTTCCACCAACATCACTAGCAAACGTGCTCACAAGGTATTGGTACTGGTATTGGTATTGGTATTGGTTTATTATGGTCACTTTTACCGAGGTGCAGTGAAAAGCTTGTCTTACAAACCGATCATACAGGTCAATTCATTACACAGTGCAGTTACATTGAGTTAGTACAGAGTGCATTGACGTAGTACAGGTAAAAACAATAACAGTACAGAGTTAAGGATTCTGAACGATGTATTTGATTACATGTGTATTGGTGTGTGCTTGTGTAGAGTCAAAGAAGAACCTTGAATAAAACAGAGGTATCGCTTGGGCCTCTCTGTATTCCCTGTATATTACTCTGCATACTCTACATGTTATTTCATCATAGGCCAGGAATTCACAGGAACATATAACACTGGTAATGAGGACAGAATAGAAAAACATTGAATCTGGCCAAAGCAATGAATTCGTTGATTACCTTGAGCAACCTTATACTCAGTGATAGGGCAAGTCTGAAAATTCTTGATTAGTTACAGTAACTTCAAGGTGCACACAATGAAACAACCGGATTCGGGTTTAGACTCAAGCACAGGAGAAATAAAGGTACAGAAAGCATTGGACATAAACCTTGTAACTGTTAAAGTGGGAACAAGGTAAAACCTGGCAGCTCAGACACATTCTGCCTATAGCAAGAGCCTTTGCAGTTTGATGAAAATAGTTTTAAATGTAGAATGGATAGAAATGTTCTTCAGGGCAAATACTATTGTTAAAATTGAGGACAGAGGTTGAAAGTGCACCTGTTCAAAAAGAAAACCATTACAAAAACATAAGAGAGCCGTCTTTCTTAATAGAGAAGAGTTCCACTATGTATGCATCTTTGCCAGACCTCCAATGACATGCAAGACAAAAAGGTGTTTAATCTCATTACTGTTGCTTCAGCTCCAAAATTCAGAACTCGAGCTTCTCCAGTTAGTGCCACACCCTGCACTGATGGTTGTCCAGGACATGGAAATTGTTCTGTAGTTCAGGTCAGGATGTGCTCTGCATAGGTCTGCAGTGGCCTGCATGCTTCTATTAGATTAACTCACTTAGCAGAACTAAGTGGAGGGCCAGGATCAATATCCTCCCAAGCAAGTCAGCTGCAGCTGCTGGGGAGGGTTTAAATGAACTTGGCAGGGGGATGGGAAGCTGAGCAAAAATTCAAAAGAGAGAAAAGCAGAGCTGTAAATGGGAAACGGAAAAGCACCTTGAAATGCAGAGCAAACAAAGGTTGGAAAATATCTCAGGTTAATTCTCCTGCTGCAAATTTGTGACAACAATTTGTTAAATGTTTCTTTATTATCATGTATTAACTGCTTTTAAGCTAAAGACTTGGACAATGTTACTCAGAGCAAGAGATAAGATGCTTGTAGCATTAAAAAGACTTCTTTTAAAAAAACGGTTATTTTCTGCCCCTTTTCCTGACCTGTTACTCCATTTGGAAAGTCATCCTGTAAGTGCCACCTGCCGCCTCCTGTCATACACAAGCATGGATGGTGATTGCTATACCGGGCTATTTGCTTGTGGGTTGTACTTCATCCAATTGCCATAGAGGCCATTTTCTAATTGGATCCTTGGATAATGATTTTGAATGTGGCAAACCAGCTAGATACTTAGTGTTGTAAAGCTTCCTGTTGGGTGATGCCTTTATCCATCATAGCCCCAACCATCAATATGAATGCAGATTCAAGGCTTTTCATTTAAATTTTATTTACTGATTAGATTACGAAAACATCAATTAGGCAAATAAGCCAATGCACAATTTTCCCATTCTGCTTCATAACAAAATCATTAACATATTTTGTCATGGGAAATGCAAGCATTTGCTTAATATACCAACAATTATCCTAAAATGGAGAATCAGGTGATCGTCTACAATTTAAATACAACCAATTCACCCTACATCTCAGTTTTAAACTGACCCACCAGTGCATCCTGAAGGATTACAACACTATTGAAGGGACTGGCTTTCAGCCATAGACATTAAACTAAGAGCCCTCCTTCTGCTCTTTTGGTTTGGTGTATCAGATTCTATGATGCTATTTGGAAGAACTGCAAAAGAACTACCCCTCAATCAACATCACTAAAACAGATTATCAACTAGTTACCACATTGCTTTTTGTGGGAGCTTGCTATACTCAAATAGGCTGGCATGCTTCATATACATTGGTTGTAAAGTGCTTTGGGACATGCTGAGTTGTTGCTGTATAAATATAGATCCCCCCCCCCCCCTCTTTTAACAAATCAGAGACTAAAGGAAAATGCTTGTTCATTATGAGAACAAATAATATAGAAACAGTTGGGTACAATTTAATAAGAAGTTCTTATTGTTTTGCTGCTCTCCCAAGGTATATAAATTAAGCTGTTAGATCTCAGGCCATGACAGTAAAGTTTGTTAAACCTCTGAAAACATTATCCATCAAATGCATGCATGTGAAATGTGGACTCCTGTTGGGAGTTTGTGGTGCAAGGAGTAGCGAAGTAATGAAATGCTAATCAATCACAGCTGGTCAATTTAAAGCAAAATGTTTCCTCCTTTTGCCCAAAAGCTGCATATCTCAACAAAAAAAAGATGTGTTCCCAGAGAGAAGAAAAACAATGCAATTCCAACCTGCTTAATTTTAAAGCCTTAACAAGCTCCAGTGTAAAGCTTATGTTTACTTATCATTTGCATTGGGACTGAACGGGTGTCAATCTTCAACGCCAGGACTGATTAAAAATGACATGGAGTAAAACAAAAATATCACAAGGACAACAAGCCATATTTATTTACAGGCCTACAGACTATTTAAGCTTCGAAAGCAAGAGATCCCAGTAAAAAGTGACACTTCTTTCTACATTATACTCTAGGATTTAAAACCTCATTCCTGCCACACAATACTTCTGCTAAAGTTTTCAGTCTTGAGGAATAAATTGTCAACATAACTGCAACATTGGAATAGAAACAAAGAGCCAGTAGGGTGAAAAACTTCTTTTTTGAAATTCATATATAATTTGTCATTTTGATGTATTTTTAACTACCTGGATAGTTGACCAAGAAAATAAAAGTCAAGAGGAGGTCTAGCAGTACACACAAACACATAAAGTGTCTCATGATCCATCCACTAAATGCAAGGTACCTGAAGATTTCTGCAGTAAGGGAATCAGCTAAAAGGACTATTATCAGTTCATCTCTGCACATAGTAAAAAAGCCAAGAATATGATTGATTGTGCAGAATCAGTTAAAGGAGATACTAGTATATAGTGCGAGCCACCAGTTAGAAATGAGTAAAGAGAGTTCTAATTTATAGTTCAAGTACAAGTCTCCTCTTTGACAGATGCATACAGAAATAAAATTCAGAAGGGACATAGAACGTGCTGCTGATTAGGCATCAGCTGTTTTGCACTATTGTACAAAGTTAAAATGTACCCCAACCAGTTTGATTTTACCAAGGTTGGTGAGATATTCTTGCCACCAGTAAATTCTTCAGAACTTTCTCATTCAACAGATATTGGTACATGTATGGAGTTTCTGATTCCCTTCCTAAAGTAACTGGTGGAGCAGGAGCAGCTCTACAAGTTTATATTCAGGTTAGTTTATTGTCATATACACCAAGGCGCGATGAAAGTCCCTGGTTGCATGAAGCTAACAAAGCAAACAATATACATGGTAATAATAAATACAACAACAAGTGGAAAACAGCAGAATAATGCAAAGATTGCAGTACATTCTGAAGTATTGCAAAAAGAAATGCTGAAGTAGCAATAACAGAATAACTGAGAGAGATGGAATTAAGAGTCCAAGAATGTAGTAGCACTACTGAGAAAGGGGTGTGAAAGAGGCGATTGGTTCAGAAGTCCAGTAGCAGTGGGAAAGAAGCTGTTCTTAAGTCTGGACATCTGGGCTTTC
Source organism: Pristis pectinata (assembly GCF_009764475.1). NCBI lineage: Eukaryota > Metazoa > Chordata > Chondrichthyes > Rhinopristiformes > Pristidae > Pristis > Pristis pectinata. Next base: position 34,605,210 of record NC_067417.1, on the reverse strand, counting down.
AAGCTCCCATATCTTCTGCCAGAAGGTAGAAGAGAGAAAAGGATTGTCTGGTGTATTATTTTCCCCTTTGACTTAAAATTGCAAAAGATGACTAATTTACAACTGCATCAGAACTGTCAGTACCTTTTAAAAGAACATTTAATGGTAGCATTTGTCATTCATCGATAGGACTTGGCTCAAGTCCACAATTCCTCATTAAAGAGTTTATTAATCTGACTTCATCATTCATAATAAAGGACATGTTATGCATTGGTCAATGGTTCTTCATAACATGTTAAATTTCCACAGGGATATAGAAGGAAGACTGTGCCACCTAAACTCTTTACCAGCAAACTCAAGACTGGCATGTAGAGATGTTACCCAGCTTTTCTTGGTAAATATGATGCAATAAAGGAGGACCTACAGAAAGGAGAAATGTTATTTGAAAAATCAGGGATTTGGCTTCATTATATTCAAATATGGATTTAATTACCTTTCTGATATTATGCTGCTGTTACTGGATTTATTAAGAACTCATCTTCCAGTCGTTTACACACATCTGTTAAACATTTTAATAATTTTGCAACTTACTCTAAAATCCACATTTCAAGGTTTTGTAGAGTAATCTGTGAAAATCAGATTGTGAAAAAGCAAGATCTGTTGAAGAGTGCAATAGAAAGTCAGAAATGAAAGAGACTCATCCCCTCGTGCAATAATTCTATCAAGGTATCTGATTGTATTTTCAATAACTCCAATCATAGAATGTTACAGCACAGAAACAGGTCATTCACCCTATCAACTTCTGTGCTAGTGGTTTCTGTCACAGGAGCCACCTAATGTAATCCCACTCTTTGGCATACCCCTCTGAGCTTTATATTCCAATATTTAGCATGAAATGTTTATTTCAGAAATAGATGTACGTTAAGATAGGTTACATTTCCAACAAAACTGTATCATGGATACTTCATAGATCTCTTCAGCAAATCAGAGATATTGTGGAAGAAACTGGGTAGTACTGGAAACCATGCACTAGAATTGTGATGTGCAACTAACCTGTGACAATTTCATCCTTTGCAAAATCCAGACTTTGACCTCATTATTATGATTTTAGCCCCCCAGATCCTGCTAAACACCCTGTTTATTTCCACAACGTACATCCATAATGCACAAGTTCATGAGCAGCCAGTTCATGCTGACTGAAATCAGGCTCAGACCACTAAAGGGGTGGGGGGGGGGGGGGGGCGGCTGGTGGTGTGTGATTTCTATCTCCAACCTGTAAGAAGTCATTCCACAGGTTTTGGAACTTGCTTAAAGCCATGTCAGAACTTGGGCAAAATCCAACTTTGAATGCTTTAGTCAGTGGGCTGGAGAGGCCTAATAAACACATGGGACCAGAAAGTCTTCCAGACCAAGAGACAAACTGCAATGGGAGGAGGTCACATTCAAGGTCAATGCGAGGGCTGAAGAAGCAAGGACATGGGTACAGTGCCAGATGAAGTTTACAGGACCTCACTCAATGCTTCGGTCTTCCTCAATGTTAGAAGTTTAGTAGGTGCTGCCACAGGAGCCTTGCCAAGGGCAGCAGCGTCTTTTGAAGAAGATACACCTTTTAACTAAGGTGTAGAGATGCTTGAAGAGGGGAATATTCAAGGTGGTGGGGTGGGGGGGGTGCTTTGTTTGGGTTGGTGTGGAGCTTCTTAAGTTATGATGTAACTCTCAGTCAGGCAAACGGTAAAAGCACCATGACAACTTCTGTCTTGTGCCTTACATATTATGTGAAGGTTTTTGAGGGTCAGAAGTTGAGTCCTTCACTACTGTATATCTAGTCTCAGGTTAAGTTAATTTTTTGATCAATAGGTATGCTGTTGAAGGTCAAGGGAAGCTGGTTAGACACTCTTTCATGTTGGAGATAGTCCTCGCCTGGGAATAGTGTAGTGTGAATATTTCTTGTCACTTCTCATTCCTGGATACCATCCAGGTCATACTGCATGCAAACATGGACTGCTTCATTCTCTTGCTGAATAGTCTCTCCTTTCAAGTTTCATTTGACTGCAATTGTAATGTTATTCAACCCACGTCTCTTAGATCACTGCAAATACAGACACATACCCCACATAACTTCCCACCAAGTGGTCCAGGCTGTAGAAGCATTGCTGAAGGATGATGGCTGCATGCCTCATTATAATATCCACATTCCTTCTATTGTTTCAACTGTGGATTGGGTGTGAGAAGCTACACATTGGGCTGTTATCCCTTGTCCCCAAATAGACATTGATTGGTGTAATGTGGTGACTGAGAAATAGCAAGCACCACTGACTTTCACATGAAGCAGCTATGGCTGTCCCTGGAGATTTAGGGTTGAACATCACTATCTGGTCATGGTGGCAGACTGGTTGTACATCGTGGAAGTGATATACCTTTCTGTTCAGACCCATCTCAGGGCTCTGGTGTGCAGCTCTCAAAGCAAAGTCGAAGGTTGCTTCCACCACTGGGAATCCCTCAATTCTGGGCAAACCCTCTCACTTGATCTCCCTGCTGCTTTTCTTTAAAAAAAAGAAGAGAATCAGATGATCTCTCCTTGGGCAGGGAGCCTCCGCAACCTTTCACACTATATGTTGCAATGTGGAACCTACATCACCAGCATAATGCAGGTCAGTTGTCACTTTGATTGACAGCAACTGAGTGCCTTTAGACGCAATTAACGCATATGGCAAATCGTCATGATGATCTCCTAGGAGAAGCAAGGTCTCCCTAATCATTGCTCTCAGTATGGTTAATGTTGGAGAGGTACTCCTAGAAGATCCTTTTGACCTTTTGGGTTTCAAGCACGAGGTGTCCAAAAAGTTTCCTCCTGCTCATTCTTTATCTCAGCCTCCCACATCTTTTGGAATGTCACCTGCTGTAAAGGACCTCATCCTCCTCCCATCATGCTGAAGGCCTATATACATGGTTACCAAATTCTCCTTATCTAGATAAAACTGTTAAAGGTGCAATGAAAACTCAATTGCAATCTCTACCACCCCATCACTTCAAAAACAATCAATTCAAACCTCTGTGCACAACCAACTCTCCTTCACCTACTTAATTACCAACCACTTCCAATTGCTTTGCAGTGACCTCTATTCAGGGGATATGGAGTATGATCACAGCCAACTATAAAGCCAGGGCACCCTGATTTCATTGAAATTCTATCCCATTTACTCAAGGGTTAGAAATTTCAAATAGAGAGGCTTAGACAATGAGAAGAAATTGTATATGTTTTGCACCCACTTCCCCCATATATTGGAGCAATTTGTCAGCACTTACTTAGATCCAACAAGGATCTTGGATTTCTCCTTCCCTTCCATTGCTCCACATTCAGTCCCTTCATTTAGCTGTCACTCTGATTTCCCATAACCAGCTTGGAGAAGGAGTTTCTGCTGCCCTTCTGCAAGGGCACTGCAACTGCTGGGGCATCGTAAATACTGCAACAACACTCATTCACTCTGCCATTTGATTAGCTCCCATTGTTTATATATAACCCATCCCAATGAAGTTTTTTGAGTTACTTTGCACAGTAAGTCTCTCTTCATCCAATGACTTGTCAATGCTCATCTTCTTTCCATGTATGATTAGTTAATGACTTATTGGAAGTTTGGTCAATAATCTGACTGGTCTTGTGCTTAATGCTGCTGAGTGTCCACACACTCCTGGTCGAAGCAGGGGCACCAGTTTAGTGACCAGCATTCACTGATGGTTCACATGAAACCAGACCCAAGACTTGCCAGACAGGCAAATCTACAAGTCATCCCAAATATTAGTTCATCTTGACCCATTAGCCTACTCCTGGGTTGAGAAGGCTGTTAAATAATAAGAGGTTTTAACATTCATTTTTAAATAATACATTGGACTTCAATATTATTTAAAGATGAGGCAAAACAAATGAAATCTAATCTTAAGCAGAATGTTCCTTATCAGTCTTGTTCTAATGTGGAGTATATTATATGGCATTTTATTAGGAGTAATTAAACATGTATTATCACCTGCAAGCACACCCTACTGTGGTTAAGTGATTTCCTTTGATTTTTAAAGGCGTGAACTCTCATTTATCAACAAACCACAACAGAAGATTTAACTCAGAAGCTGCTCTTTTCATCTACACTGGATCCCAGTAGATGGAACGGCAAAATGGTAATTCTGAAAGTGTGTGGCAATGAAATTTTCTTTCTAAATTCTATCACAAAGAGAGCACTTGTCGCATGACTAATATTTTGGTCTTTGAATTGGTTTCTATGTTGCTGCTCCATTTAAATGACAGAGAATTGAAACTTTGCAATCTATCTGGAGGCTGAAAATGGGAAACTTCCATCTGTGAAGCACATGATATTCAGTTTTAATTGAATAGTAAAATTTAAAGCAATGCAACAGTAATTATATTTCAGAATTACACAGGATTTAGGGACAGATAAATTTTCTCAGTCAATTAATTATTAGAAACAGGCATAAAATGTAACATTGATTATTTATATATATATATTCAGCATCTGCTGCACATTTTATTTTCAACAATTTACTGTGGTCTTTTCAGGTAAAGATTTCCCCCTGCACCCCCCCCCCCCCCAAATGGTGTTCCTTTCTTTCTCAAGGCACTGACCATCTCATTACAGAATGGTTCAGCTGCCAAGTTCCAAGCCACAACACACACACGCAACACACACACATGCAACACACACGCTAAAATTTGGTAGGGATTTCATAATCCACATTTGCAATAGTAATTGTGGGAAAACATTCAGAATAAGAATCCTGGAACATTTCTACTCCCTTACCCAGAATTATATCCCCTTAGCAGCTGCATATACCAAAATTAGAGAACTCAATACACATGAGTGGAGGGATAGTTTAGGGCTGGGCAGTAGGGCCTGTTGGTTGTACCTCAGTCAAGTGACCTCTAAGACCCACTGAGTTTACCTCTCAGCAAAGTTGAGGGAAGTATTATTAATATGAAGTATACCCTCCAACTGTTTCTAGTTTTATTCCATCCCCAAGTTTAAAATCACTAGCTGAGGAGATTTTCCTTCAATCAGGAGAATGAAAGACTCTCAAGAGGAGTGAGTTGGTATGAGATTTGAGGTGCACGTACATTGGGCGAGACCCAAGCTGATGCCCCAATATTGCTGAGGTGCATTTATAGAGACAATCGTAGGGATATAGCTCAGAAAGAGGGCCTTTGGCCCATCAAGTCAACACCGACCATCAACCACCCATTTACACTCATCCTACATTAATCCCAATCTTCGTTCTCCCCACATTCACACCAAATTCCCCCGGAAGCTACCATTCACCTACGCACTCAGGGCAATTTACAATGACTAATTAACCTACCAACCCACATATCCTTGGAATACGAGAGGAAACACTCGCAGTCACAGGGAGAACATGTAAACTCCACAAAGACAGCAATTAAGAACAGGATTGAAACCAGGTCACTGGTGCTGTGAGGCAATGGCACTATTAGCTGCACTAATGTGCCTCCAATGACTAGCTAAATGCCAAATGTATAATATGCTGTGACCTGTGAATTTCAAAACAAAATAACCAGCTTGAACATTTATTTCACTGAATCTTCCTGACTACCATTTTTAATAATTCATAAGAAGTTTTATATATGGCCTGTAGCATTTGTGTTACTCACCTTTGGGGAATCTGGTGACGCTGGTAGAAAATTAGTGTAATAAAGAAAGCAACTTTAGGGACTTCTCACAGACCACATTCACCACATTGATTGCAATACTAATACAATCAATGAGCTCCATCCTTTTCCTTCATTGCACTACAATTTTAAACTATAGACCACATCTACTTTATAAGCCATACAAAAACCAAGTACATTTCTTCTGATCATTAACTTAAGCAAAAAATTAGACATGAATGAATGAAAACGGCTGTTCAAATTTCTCATTTACCAATGAATATTTGTGATATTCAAAATCTGCACTTTAATCTTTCTGCCATCATAAAACACAAAAAGAAATTAACAAGAAAACAGTTTCCCTTTTAAGAGCTGCCAAGGTTTTGCTGAAGGCTTATACTGAGAAAATCGAACATAATTGTGCAGGGAGAATGGGAGAAGGAAGATTGAGTTCGCAATCTGCATTCTGAACAAGTGGTAGAGGAAGAAAGGGCAAGATTTAAAAGTCACTGCTAGTATTTTTCTTTCACCTGACCTAACTACAAAACATTATCCATTGATAATTGGCAAGCAACAAATAATTAAATGGTAATATATTATCAATTATGAAGTTATTTTTATGTTAATTTACATCATAAAAATTTATAGCTTGTTTGAAAGAAATATGTAGCCAAAACAATTGTACCAATCTGTTAAATTGGGTACATTAACTAAATTGCCACAATATAACATCAGGTTAATTGCAAAAATGTGATAGAAGTTTTAAAATATTTTGAAATTATGATTTCTTAAGTAATATGGAAACAGCTACTTGAACTTGCAGTGGTGAGTGACCATCGACATTAAGTGTTTGTAGGGAAAGTAACTAAAACAAGACATTGGTTTTATTACAAATTAGCACAATGAAAAATGCTGACAAAATTCTGAGTGAGATTTAACATTTTTTCGCAGGACAGATACAGAGGTACATTTTAACCTTACTGCACAAGAATTTCATGCAGCTGATCTGTGTTTGCATTTCTTCCAATTTCACATTCCCAGTTCATGAAAACATATTACTTATTTCTATTTTTCCCTATAGTTTCAATAAACATTTAAGAATGACGAACATATTTCCATTGAGAGCTGGGCTTGGGGAACAGAGTATAAAGGAGGAAATGTTGGTCCTTTATAACACAATGGTTAGATTTACATCTTTAGTGAGTACATTAAACTGCTGCAGTAGTATTTTCTGCCCTTTATGTTTCCCTATTAATGCTCAATTCAATTGAATGCAGTGGAATTCTTGACTGCATTGTAATTCCATCAATTGTTAACTTTCTGGTCATCAATAATATTGGAAGATCCATAGTTTCAGTAGAATCATAGATATCAGTAGAATAAAGCTCAGATCTTCAACCATGAAATGAAATTGAAACTTATCTTGCAGTTTTTTGGAGGCTTCACAAATACAAGTTTCAAGTCTGGTTGCATACCACTGCACATGTTTGTGCAGTGATAAAAGGTCAGATAGTAAGATTTGGTTGATTAGTAAATTTGTAAACTGGGAAATAGACAATTTTCTTTTGAAATTTTCATATAAATTAGGTATTCAACTTTGCAATATTTTCAAGTATTGGCAAAAAAGGTTATACTAATTAATAGCTTACAAGTTTGACATGTGTAGCCAGAAACTGAATGTATGGTGCATTTCAGAGCTTATTGAAACATGAGCTTCTACAGCAATTGTACTTTGGTTAGCTCATTGGTATGCACTAAGATTTGACTGACACTTAATTAACTGAAGTGAGTTTTGCATATAATCAACATACATCTCCACAGTTACATCTTGCTTGACCTTCAGTCCTCAATCTGAAACATTGACTCTGCTTCTCTTTCCACAGATGCTGCCTGACCTGCTGAGTGTTTCCAGCATTTACTGTTTGTTTTTTACTTCAGATACCAAACATGTGTAGTTGTTTGACTTTCAGAGTTTAGTTTTTCCTGTTTGTATGCAGAGCATTAACATCCCTAATATTCAGTTCACAATACTCCTACTTTCCAAAGTCTGGTGTATAGCTCTGCTCCAGTGACCCATTAGCCCTGAGCTATTCAAATTCTCTGTGGGAGGTTGGTACCAATGTTTTCTCTCACTCACCAAAGAACACCATAGAACTGAGAGCAACGGATATTTCACTTATAAAACAATATGAGAGAAGTTTTGTTCTCTAATCACTGTTTTCAGGATATCATATTAAACTAGCCCTGAAATTCTGTTATGTCAGAAAACCTGTCTACAGAGGTATCCCTGAAGGGCGATTGGGGAAATTCCTCAGAAAGAGGAATACTCAGCCTTTTGTGTCAGATAATTCACTATGGAAAAATAGCCAGGAGTCCCAGAGGAGGGATGAGAGGTGCTGCACTTGATATCAAGATAGTATTCAATGAAATGTGCTGTCAAGCAATCTAAGTAAACCTGGGGTCAATGAACATGTGAGAAAGCCTTTCCATAAGCTATTTGATGGATTAGAAGCAAACACCTTCCTTGCTTCAGGTCATGAACAACGAACAATATGCAGAAGTTGAATTGGCCATCCTTTCCCTCAAGAAAATGTGTGTATACATTTGAAGGATTCCATTAATACATGTAACACCTTATTGTCCATCCTAATGATTCATAGGTACACTTCCCCTAAGCAAAGGTTTCCTGCTAAGATCCAACAGCAATACTCTTATATTCAGGGATCAATTTTCACCCAATCTCGGCTTGCTCCACCTGGCTGTTGAGGACCATCATTTGAAACAGACGACAGGGCACAGAACACACATGTGGCTTGTCTTACCTGGCATCAGTTTGCAGTGCCTCTTCTCCCAACCTTATTCTGGGGAATGATTCCAATTAAATGATCCATTCATTCTAGTAGTAACACTGGGACAAAAGAATATTGAGTTAGAAGGGTTAAGCGTCAAAGGGTTAGAAGAGAAAGGCAAAAACAAAATCTAGAACACCCTTAAAAATCACTAGCCTTGCATTATTAAGGACATTACAAGAACTTTCACTCTACCTCTCAATCCCCAGCAATCTCGAATGCTTGGTTTCCTGGACAAACTACATTTTGAATTTTTGGCCCACTGCCAATATTGGTAAATTGACTGTTTTGTTCCCTGCCCATTTATATAAAGTGTCAGACAGGGCTTTGCAATGCTTCAAACCAAACCACAACTTTCTATAGATTAAATGAATGAGAAATGATTACCACTGAAGTTTATTCTATATTGAGCTTCATGTACACCTATTTTTAGGAGATAACAAAAACCTAAATAGAACCCAGTACATCCAAAAAGTTCACTCAATTGGTTTAGTTCAGTTACAACACACATCATAGCTATTCAGCTTATTATCCTGACTAATTAATATTACTTCATGTTACAGATTATGAAAGGGGCATGAAAGAAAAATATCACCATGAAATTTATAGCTCTGTAATGATATCTAAAGCTGGTGTTAAATCAACATATGTTGGCCCTATTAAACTCCAAACCTCTACATTTCAGAAGACACTTTGCTTCCTTTTAACTCTGGTTTCTCTGTGCCAACTATAAATTTTCAGGTGCTTCCCCAGAGGGAGGACACCATAGGGTAACTCTGTGGTTCTCTGTACTTGGTTTAAAGTAATATTTGTGGAGGTGTGGTGGAATATCTGTTATTTGTGAATAGTGAATATTAAGTGAAAGCTTTCAATAAAGGATGAAGGCAAAACCAATTAAATGTGTGGCAATGTCTTTTCCTTAAAGATCAATTCTATTGCAAATACATTTTAGAGAGAAAAGATATTTTAATTATGAAGGTCAAAATTATAAACTATTTTTAATGACACTGCAGGGGAAACTAAAGCCATTATTTGCCTAGACAGACTGGCAATCATGCCTATTTTGCTAATAATGGGCGTGTGTGCATCTAGTTTTCATTAAATTCAGAAGCAAACTGATTGAAGTTTACAGATGAAAATCTGAACATGATAGTTTCTGCTTGTCCTTAATTTCTCAAAAATGTTTGGGTGTACAATATTCAATATTCCTTGCTTTAGAAACATTATATATATTTCCTTCTTCAATTTTGTATTCACTCCACATAAATACTGTGGTTCCACACATCCTGCTGTCCCTCCATTTGATTTGATTACAGTAACAGAACATGGTGTCCAGAGATCCCAAAAATAATTTCTGTTACATTTCAAGACATGTCAGCAACCACTTCAATCAATAAGGTTTAAAATAATTCAACATCATTAAATTTTCTCCACTGTGTTATAATACAATGATTAATTCTCCACCAAATAATCTTACCTTTCATCTCACTCTTTTTTGTTGTCATTCCTCATAAACTGCTCACTTGTCATTTCACATACCCACAGGTAACCTTTAAGTAATGCATTAATTAAGATACTATCATCAGTGCTTTTTCCCATCACACCCCATCAAGTACAATATTTTAGTGAAAACACTTGTATTCTGTGAATATTTACTTCATTGCTGAACATTGTTCAGTTTTAGCCTTGGGACCAGAGAACACAGCCTAATTGTAACAAGAATGTTTCTAAATCTAAACAGCTGCCCTGTACTTCCTTAAATTTTCAGTAATTTGTAACTAACCTGAGGGTCATTCCAGGAAATAAAATGGTATTAGAGAATGCAAAGGTAAAAGGATTTAAAAACATTCCCTACCTTCAGGATAACTGATGTGTACACACACCCACTCAGTACTCTTCAAAATGAAAGACACCACTCTAATGCCTCCTAACCAAAGATCAACCATTACATTTCAGATTAGTCATAACTGTCTGTCAGACAAAACCACAGTTGTAAAGACAAGAGCTGAGTATAGTTAGTATTCAACAAAGAGTTCAATGTGCAGCTTTAAACACAAAGTAGTTAAGAAATCCTTTCCAAAGAAATCCTCACATCTTACAATTTTGATATACCATTGCAAACATGCCAATAATTTTCATTTAAAATATAATTTGTGATCTGATACTCTATTTTGTTTGCATTCTGGGACCATTAAAATTTGTGTAACCCTGTTCACATCTGCCATGATGTTCATACCACATGAATAAAAGGTACAACTGACCTCCTCCATACTACGGATCTTGCTGATTTAATGAACTATATGGTTGGAATAGGAGAGGTCAAGCCAAAGGAAGTTATGCTCAAAATTTATAGTGCTCTGGTGAGGCATACCTTGAACGCTAGAGTCCAGTCCTGGTCACCACGACACTAGGGAGGCATTCAAGCCCCGGAGACATTTTAAGAGCAGAGCCATGTGACTGAAGTTTATCATCAAAAGATTTTTTTTCCCCATACAGACAGGAGAAGCTTGAGGTTTCCAAACCTCAAAGTAGGTAGCTGAAAGAAAAGGTAGTTCATGTGAACTTCTGTCACCAAAACTATGGAAGTAGAAATAAAAATATAATCTTAAATAGTAAAACATCTTGATGCCAGTAAGTTATTTTTGTATAAAACCCCCATAAAGATTTAGGGACAAAAAATATAGACAGAATGATAGAGAACCGCTGAACTTTTCTGAAAGGATGAACTAATCTGGCTTATATTTCCAACAAGCTGTCATTTTATCTTTCAACTAGGGATCAAGGTAGCAATTTAAAGAAAGCTATAGGCTGGGCTTACATTTAAACAGCAATTACAATATTTTAAGTAATGCATCTCAAGTAGGTGTTTGGTTGAGAGGTATTTATTCTTATCTGCACAAGAAACAGAAACAATACTCCATTCCACAGTAGACAAATTATTACAAAATCCCTTTTTTCAAAATAATGAACCATTTAAATAACCACTAAAAGGGATTGTCTAATGTATGGGCTACCTTTATTTCCACCATTTTTATTTTTGAACAATTCCAGATTCCAATACCTTTTGTTCTTCTTGTTTTGGTATTTTACTGCCAAAAACAGCAGTTAGCTATGTTATATTTAATGCCACATTATTGCTAACCCCCATGACTACCCAGATGTGACTTTTCCCTCTCTTTTCCCTTAACCTGGGAGTTGTATTCAGTCTAGGAATTTAGAGAGTTACTGTGGATTGAAACTATATTTGTCTTGTACCCTTTGACTCTGATTGTCAGGACTCCAATAGTGAGTACTCAATCTTACATTTTCAATGTTAATTAATTGTGTTTTTATAACTAGGTGCCAACTTAATTGGCCATTATCTAATTGTATTGATGCCAATCAAAACTTGCAGCAGAATAATAAATCACATACCGCAAGATATTACAGATCACAAAAATTTATACTCTTCAAGGAAAAGAGGAGAAAGGTGAGATTTAATCAATCCAAAAACATAAATGGATCAAACTTATTATTTCCTATTACAAATGTCCCTTTGATACCATTTAAAATAATACGGATAATGTTATGCGTGAGAGTATTTTTGTTATTCTTTAATCATGTGCAATGAAGAAAAAAATGCAGCTTAGATCTAAAAACACCGTAGATAAAGAAAAATCTAATTATCCTATTTGGAACATGGTTATGTGATTAACTAATTGAGCATGCTTTCTATCCCATGATCCATTAGGTCACACTCAGTGATAATGTAATGAAGACATTATTTTCAGCTGTTATTTTTGTGCTGCAACCATAATATTGAGGCAGTACTTGTGGAAACTGTGCAAGTCTTATTTTTTGTGAATGCATTTGAGTTGTTTATCGTACTGATGATTACTATAAAGTACACTGTGCTTATTGAGGGGAAAGAGCAAGGACCCAAAGAAGCTGTTATTGTCATTTTTTTTTACACTGAAATGTGAAAAATAATTTACCCTCAGCAAATAATGAATTCTGTCTATAAAGTCTATCCATTTTTTTAAAATGGCTATAGAGCCAAAGTCAAATTCATTTTGGAAATCCATGTATTTTCTTAACAAGATGTTAATAATATTTCACTGCCACACTGATGCCTTGCACTTATTCCTTTTATACCTGATATATAACAGTATTTATGTGTTACAGCTGTGTTTCTGAGCTATCCTTCCTGTGTCAGCTGAACCTCTTATAAAGCACTGGTTCAGCCATAATATTCAACTTATGTCTGGTTCTGGGCACCACACACTTTAGAAAAGAGTTATAGGTCTTGGTGAAAAGATTGAGTAAAATGATCCCTTGGAGGAGGGAGTTCAATTTCAATGAAGAAGCAGAGGTTGTCCTCTTTGGAATAGAAATAATTGGAAGGGGATCTGATAGAGATATTTAAAATCATACATCACAGAATGGGGATGGGCAGTGGTAAAGGAGACAATTCTGCCTGCCAAGCTGTATTGCCCATATGCAAGAATGATTGAATAGATCTGCTCCTCTATCCTCACCCCACAGACCTGTAAATTCTTTCCTTTCAGAAACTCATCCAGCTCCATTTTGAATTCTAGAATGGAATCTATCTGTGGCAGAGGATTCAGACCGTAACTATTCACTTCTCACAGCCCCAGTTCCGCTTGGCTTTGTATTATATCAAAACTTGGAAATATTAAACTGATTCCCTCATGCAAGTCATTGATAATGGACTGTGAACAGCACCACTCCCTGCACCCACAGGTAACAGCTGCTTATTCCTATTCTCTGTTCTTTGTCCACTAACAAGTCCTCAATCTACATCAGTATATAACCACCAATATTGGTAAGCAAAATTAAAGTGCACAGTCAGTGCAGGGTATCTTATCAAAGGTCTTCTGAAAATTCAAATACACCCCATCAACTGGTTTGCCCTTGCCTATTCTGCTAGATACAATCTCAAAAACAAAGAGTCCAACAAATATGTCAAACATAACTTCCCTTTCATTAATCAGTGCTGATTCTGTCTATTATTATTATTACTTTCCACAATGGATCTGGAATGGAAAAGTTGTCAACCAGACAGGGAAATGGGTAAGTACTTAAAAAGAAATATTACAAAATGACACAGAAAGAGCTGGGAAATGTGGTTTCCTGTCGAAGAACCAGTCTTGGCACTGGAAATAATTGAGCCAAATAAACTTTCTGTGCTACAAATGTTATAATGCTGAGCAGGAGGATTTTTAACATTCCACCTGGTTAGTTTACAACTCGATGGTATGAACATTGAATTTTCCAATTTCAGTTAACACTTGTCCTGTGTTCCCTCTCTCTCATTCTGATCCACCTCTGGTCCTCCAATTTTTGTTCCCTTTCCCATCCATTGCCATCCAGCCTCCCATCATCCATTTTTGTCCCTCTCGCCCTCGAGGTTCCATTCACCACACATTTCACTCACCAGATTCCATCTGCCGTTCATCTCTCCCCTAATGGTTCCCATTATCACCTTCCTTACTTATCAGATTCCAGCACTGGCAGCCTTTGTGTTCCCTGCTTATCACCCTCCAGCCTCCGTCTCCACCTTCATTCTCCCCTCCACCCACCTTGATCTAGCCACCTATTTTTTCTTCCCTTGTTTGCTTCCACCTATTACCCGCTCGGAGTCTCCCAACTCCACCCCTCCCCCGTCCCACCTGCCCATCATTCTTCACCTCTCCTTGGTCCACCTAACACCTACTGGCCCCTATCTCAACCCCTCCCCCTCTCCTTTTTATACTGGCTATCTTCCCTCTCCACTCAGTCCTGATGCAGGGGCTTGATCAAAACGTCAATAATTCCTTCCCTACCCCCCGCCCCCCCACCCCCCCACCACACAGATGCACCTCAACCTGTTGGGTTGGCAGTTTGTTTTTTGCTGGTTATGAAAGATCGGAATGCTTTAAGATGCACTTAGATACAATAAAAGTAAAGACTGATCATAAATCTGCAGTGCTAATGGAATATTTGGCTTCGGTTTTAAGAACGAACATTTTTATCAATATAATACCCAAGATAGGGAAGAGAATGAAATTAGTGCAGGAGAGTAACTTGCAGGTGTTAATATTAACAAACAAAGTCATGGAAATGAAGGCAGATGAGTGCAGATCCAGGTCACTTCCACCCAAGATCATTCAAAACTTTTGGATTCAGGGAATGAACTAATTCACAGTTTCCCAACGTGTACCATATTTATGGATAGTAAAACCAAGTAGCATAGCTTTCCCCTAGACAAACAAAATCATTCAGCCTGTGCCATAATGTTCTATGTTCTAATTGTAACTTTGCCAGTAGTGATGTCAAAGGTCATCAATCCCATTTACCACAGGCATCTGAAACCGTCCTTCTACCATCATCATCTCAGAAGCAACACATTGAAGCATCCAAAATCTGACACAGGAATTTTGATCCGAAACATTAACTCTGATTTCCTTCCAGAGATGCTGCCTGACCTGCTGACCGTTCCCTGTATTTTCTGTTTTTTTTAAACAGATTTGCAGCATCTGTTGTTGTTTTGATTTTCATTGAATGACATCTTCCTGTAGCTGAAAAATAACATCAAGAAAGCTATGAGAGGCTAGTCTACTCCAAAAGGTATTTAAAATACAGTGCACTGACTGATGATCAAACTTCATTTTGAGTGCCATTTGTTTTTCTGCACTGATCGTAGGAAGAATTTACCAACATTGGAAACACGCTGGGGAAGGAAGGATGAAAGCAATTAATTGGATAATTAGTATTTCCCGGAGGACCTAGAACTAGGAATAAGACCTACAAGACTTTGAACTAAATTCATTAAATAAATCCAAGGGTAAATTCTTCACAGTAAACATTGTGAAAATGTAGAACACATTGACTGGGAAGGAAAGTCTAATGGCATTTTAAAAGAGATACAAAGAAACATATGGATATGAAAGCAAGGCTATCCTCCTGAAACAATATTAATAGAATTACAACACATAGCCCAATACTATCTCTGAATAGTGTTCCAATCTGGTAAAAGTATAGATATGTTGAAATTTCCTTTGGGGGGAAAAGGCAGGCATTTGGGTTTAAAAGGCTAAAAGTTGCAAACAGCTAATTAAAATGGTGTTTCAGGCATTTCTTGCAAAGGAGGAAACAATTTGTATTTATATAGAACCATTCACATCCTCATTGAAGCAAAGTATTTTACAACAAAGTTGCTCTTTAAAGGGTAGCTACTGTTCCATGACAAATGCGACATTGATTTATACACAGCATGACCTCACAAGAAACAAATTTTATTAGTACTGTTGCAGAGATTAATGGTGGAGAACTCAGTTCTTCAAATATTGCCAAATATCCAGGTTAATAATTCATCTGTGATTTTATTCTTATGAAGTTCAAGGATACTTATGAAATGTATTTTATGTTTTAAATATTTTAAATATCCTGCTCATATTATCTAATAAATGAGTTTGATTTGTTATCTTGTAACATGTATTAAAAGCCTTTCCCAATAA
Source organism: Pristis pectinata (assembly GCF_009764475.1). Lineage (NCBI taxonomy): Eukaryota > Metazoa > Chordata > Chondrichthyes > Rhinopristiformes > Pristidae > Pristis > Pristis pectinata. The sequence continues at coordinate 34,589,212 of NC_067417.1, read as the reverse complement.
AACACATAATCACGGCAGAAACTGTTACAGCAGACACATCAGATAGGCACATCCCAAAAACCTTTGCACTTGTCTTTATCAATGACACCATCTTATTTGCATATTTTACCACCACAGCTGATAGAAAGTGCCAGTTGATTAATGTGCCTTGATGTAAAGATACCTGGCATAAACATTTGACTTCTTGATCAATATCTCGTAAGGAAAGTGTCTTTCATTTGGTGTACTTAAAAAAAAGAGGCTCATGATTAATGTAATGGAATGCTGTGGGTCAGTCAACGCCACAATTTCTGCTCTTGATTCCAAACCAGAGTAAAGCGAGGTCAAGCTAGTGTAGATAAATCACTGGGAATTTATTCCAGGTGCGTATTGGTCTTAATAATGCCATTGTTTGCAATAGCTTTCTTGCCTCTCAATGCATCAGCTAAAATTTGGCCCCTGATTTGCTCATTCTTGACCATTCTAATTCTGGGCCACATTTCTTTCTATGTTGTTTTCAAAACTTTGAAATGTTGGTATTTTAACTAACTTCTATCATTTGGTCCACTTCAGTGTAAAATTGATTCAGTTCAATTTTCAAACATATCTGAGCTGATTTAAATTGATTTTTATGGATCTTTGGTCTATAAAGAAATCCGATGGATGCTACAGGAGGTAGGAGGAGATAGTTCAATAAAGGTCATTCAGAAATGCGACTAAGGTCAGGAAAACTGTAATGGTCAATAGGTACTTATAATTTCTCCCATAAAAGATGCATTTTGTAGTACTTTTTAAATATAATATATATATTTTTTTATCTTTTCTTTTTCCTGGTCTGAAATGTTGATAAGTGTAACTCAGGACATAAAAATAGATACTGAACACTAATGATAACACTCTAATATATAATTTTTGAGTTGTAAAAAACATCCTGAAAGTATAATCAGCCTTTGTACAGGAACTGGATGATTATTAGTAAGGAACATTGCTGCCACTATAATGGCACAGTAACGTAGTGGTTAGCATAAGACTATTACAGCACCAGCGATCGGGGTTCAATTCCCACCGCTGCTGTAAGAAGTTTGTACTTTCGCCCTGTGTCTACGTGGGTTTCCTCCAAGTGCTCTGGTTTCCTCCCACATTCCAAAGACGTACAGATTAGTAGGTTAACATGGATGAAATTGGGCAGCATGGGCTCATTGGGCCGGAAGGGCCTGTTACTGTGTTGTATAAATAAAGTTTAAAAAAAATAAAGATTTATTGTCAAAGTTGCTGGTGTGGGTGGGCACTTTAATGCAGAAAGCCTGGACGCAAGTATTAAGACTTTTTAAATGATGATAAGTGAACAACATCAAAGGAACAAGGCAACGTAAACTTAGCTGCTGCAGAGACATTCAGAAATAAAATTTGTCTTTGTGAGAGTGCAAAATGGGTAACAATGAACCAGCAACCCATGCTACCCCGCTCCAATTTTTAATGCTAAAGAAAAATTTCTACATTGATTAGATCCGAATTGAACTGTCGTTTGAATTGATTTTTCATGGTAAGGATGACAAAAATAACTAAGACTATGGAAATGGTTGCATTGAGTATTATAGTTAATAAGGCAATTTTTATTTTGTTCTTTTCAATTGGAACATCATCTACTTGATGAGCCATCCAAACCACTCTTGTACCACCCTTTGGGAAACAGAGCTGTAAAAACTGCAATGAAATGGCTTCAAACCTATGGATTGATAGCAAAATGGTTATTTTTTATTCATATTAAATTGACTTTGCTTTTCCAATAAATTTTTAGGCCCAGAAAGATCACTTCCATTTCCTTACTGAGAACATCGCAGGAAACCTGTTCAAAGTCCTCCTCCCAAGTCAAAGAAAATCTGCCACCATCCATGAGTGGTTTGTTCTAATGTTCCTCTCCTCTAAAATGTGCCTTTCTTGTGGTCAATGCTTATCTACTCTGTATTATACATGGAAATGCACCTCATTGGAAGTGATAACATTCTAAATTGCAGTGTACCAGGATGGCAATAAAACCCTGCAACATCTTAGGGTTGCCAATCCCCCAGGATTGTTCTGGAACTCCTAAGAATTTAGAAGAAAATCCTCAGGTCACTACTATGTCCTAGTGTAATAAAAAATATCATTTCAAATGTTTCCTTTGAATATTTTTTATATATGAATTCCTTAAATATAAGGGGAAGAAAACAGTTTGATGATAAGAATCATAAATTGAAGAAAATATTCATCTTTTGGGTGATCTAGGGATCTAGGAGGGCGGCAGACCATGAGGATGATCTCCTGATGTGTCTGATGATAGAAGAGTGATAGTTGTAAGCAGCAGGTTATATGATGAAATCCATCAAGATGACTCTAGTTCTGCTGCTTTGTGCTGCATGTTATCAACACGCTTATAGTGCTGCACCAATTGTGTTATTAGAAATGTATTTTAAATTGCTCACTGTCATAACACAAATTCAACTACCAATAATATTCAAGGCATGTATTCAATCATTTACTGTTTCTTTGTTGCATTAATGACCTAGAAAACCAGTTGTTTAAAAAAATTCAACATCCATGTACATATTAATTTATGTACAGGTGATTTTGGCTGCTTTCAGACACAGCAATCAGTGAAGACTACTGAGAAGAGTTTGAGTAAGGGTATGGCTAAAGTTTCACATTGGTTGAATGTGACACTAACTGCACAGATAAAAGAAAATCATTACTAATTGGATATAGTCAGCATCATCTCGGGGTTGATGATATTCTCTCTAGGTGGAAATAGAGGATAAAATCAAATATCAATGGCTACCTTTAGATAATGTACTTTCTTTTAAATCACACTATTTGATTTAACCAGCATAATTGGTTTTCCCTTAAATGTTTAGCCAATGCCTGCTACTAAAGACAGCTTTGGCTCTACATAATGGTCAAACCAACCGTTACTTAATCTGTGAACTGTGGACATGTAAGTAAAACGTAAAACATTAAACTGAAAGAGCCTCATTGTTTGACAAAATGAAATATGCTGAATAGTGCAACTATGTAATCCCAATACTTTCAGACTAATACATTGCCACAACACCCGTGGTTATCAATAAAGCATGGATCAATATTTCATCACAGTGATAGACTATCATTTCATCACTTTTACTACAAATAAGATAACAAGAATAGTCCACCCTTGAACAAATTTCCATATTTCTTACACTAGACGGTACAAATGATTTTTTAAACAATACCAACATATCTTTTATGCAACTCACTTTGCAACAATGCCAAGCAGCTCCTAATGAAATGGTTTTATAAAACTTTGAAAGTGTATCCTCAGAAGACCTTACAATTTGAAATCTTAGTCATTTCTGAAATGCAGCATTCCTGATTAATGACAATGATCAGTATAATTGCTCTATATTTAAACAACATTCAAGAACACTAATTGAGTACAAATAGGTGAATAAAGTTTTTGTTAAGCAACTTGTTCAAAATATTTTATTTATTACTTTTAATTTCCCTGTGGAATGATATTATGCGTCATGTATTTAATGGTTGAATTCATCATTATCAGTCATGTACTCAAAGAATCATAAACTTTGGAGCCCCTTTTGTATGTGAGATACAAGCCAAGTTGAGTTTATTGTCATATGGACAAGTACGGTGAGGTACAGGTACAATGAAAAACTTGCTTGCAGCAGCATCACAGGCATGTAGATTTAAGCAACACACAGAACAAGTTGTTCACGACAGTGAAAAAAACGACTGCAAAACAAGACATTAGTGGAAAAAAATACACTATCAGAGACAAGTCCATGGTAGTGCAAGAGGTGGTCCATAGTATTCTGTTGCTGAGGTAGGATTAGGGTTGTGCAGGTTGGTTCAAGAACCTCTTGAACAGTTTAAGAATTGCAGGTGCTGGAAATCTGAAATAAAAACAGAAAATGCTGGAGATAGTCAACAGGTCAGGCAGTATCTGTGGAGAAAGAAGCAGTGTTAATGTTTCAAGTCAATGACTTTTCATCAGATCTGCCTATGATGAAAGGTCATTTGTCTGAAATGTTAACTTACATTTTATATCCACAGATGTTGGAAACACTCAGCAGGTCGAGCAGGTCTTCTGTTTAATAAACACTCTGCCAGTGAAAACTGTGTCTTACTCTAGTTACTGCTAAAAGAGTAGATACATGTTGACACCAGAAAAATGATTACATTAAGGCTGTAGTGCCAATCATAATGAATACAGGCATTTAAAAAGCTCTCCTCCAAGAACTATATTTGGTGGGTAGAGTTGATGAGCAGGATCATGCTTTAATGTGGGCCGCCTCCATTCTGAATGGTCAGCATGTCTTCCACTTGTTCATTTGTGCATTTTAGTGCAGAGGGACTGATGGCACTGGGGTGAATGCCAATGCTGTGCTGTTGAACTCAGTAGTGAGTCTAGTGGTAGCTCTGGGACTTTGAACTGGGGGTTTGGATACAACTGCTGGATCCATTCCTCTAGAAGTCCAGTTTGTACATAACCACATTCAACTTAACTGGCAGGTCAATGCCCAGTATCCTAGCAGCAGTCATGATGCCTTCATTTCTCTGCCAAGTGCACTTGAACCAGCATTTCCCCATGGAATTTAGGAGCTTCAGTTATGATCTGCTGGTGCAGAAAGAAAGAATCAAAGTGTGAGGCCCACTCCACAAAGGTAGCTGGAGGAGGAGGGCCAAACCTCACCTGAGTTTTTAATTGACCTGAATCCAGCTCTCTGAGGATCAGTACATCAGGTTAGTGTACATTTCCCACATATATGCTTGAGAGAACCCAATAAATGATTAAAAATAAATGGGAAATGATTAAAAATAAATGGGAGGGTCATAGATTCATGGATTCATAGAACATGGAAACAGGCTTTTAGGCCTATCATTTCTGGGCATCAAGCATTCATTTTACACTTATCCCATTTCCTTGTCCCTTTATTCCCTTCAACTTCCCCCCAGATTCTGCCAATGAATGGTGGTCCTTTTGTTGGCAGCTAGAATATGTTACCACTTTCACAACACAGGAGGTCATTAGCATTTTGCAGCACTGGGACCAGATCCTTAGGTCATTGATGTGACTGTTGGATCTTTCTGCCTTTCTCTGCTACTGCTGCCTCATTTTGATGGCTTTGTTGGCCCTGTGGAATTCAGGAGCTCTCTAGGATGTCATGGTCAGTACCAGAGAAATAGTATGTCCAGTCCGCTGTGCGCACTGTGGGTAGTATTTAACAAGCAGTACAATTCCTTCCGTTTGTTCTTACTTTCACCTTAAAGGTTACAGGCATGATTTTAATTAGTGCGGATTAAATCAGATTGGTGTGCAAGACCCCTGAAATTACTGATATATAACATATGTTAATAGGACTGGTACCTCCTAAGCACACAAGTCTTTGATGAAGCTGCATGCATAAGTCACCTAGTAATAGCAGTGGGGCAAACTGATGCTGGTTTGCCAAGTAATAACATTTTAGAGCGTGTTTTATGAGCAAATGAATTTCTGAGCCCAAATCTCTTCCACCACACCAAGTAAACCAGGAACTAGAATTTAACTATAAATTACTGAATCTAGTCAACTTCAAACTTATCATTTCACCTTGACTTCCTATAAATAGAGCCAAAGCATGTTTGTAAAAACCCTACATTTTTTTTCATTTATTAGGGAAAGATCATTTGAAGCAGCAACGCCTTATTGAATAATGCATTGCATCTGAATCTTTTAGCATTCCTGATCTTTGTACTATGGGTAAGCTTTGAAAAAACCTCAGAACACCTTTAAGTGAGGAAAGTTTACAGCCGTAAGGCAATTATTTGATAACCTCTTTATCACCCGATGGGACGCCTAAGAGTTTTCACAACTTTGTGTTCCGTGAAAAGCTCTGTTTAGACAGTAGCTACAAAGGCACATTTGGCATGAAGTTTCCACATATATGCTTGAGAGAACCCAATAAATGATCAAAAATTATGTGCACCGATTGAACTTCAAAATGCAAATCCTCACATCTTACTCTTGGTATAGATCTCTGTTCTAAAGCCAGAAATTTATATTTCTGTAGCACAAAAAACTAATATTAATCTATGATATTAATATAGGAATATTGTAGGTCCATGCACTACATGGATTAACTTTGAGGCAACTGTCAGTACAAACAGAAATGATCACATTCAGTTCACATCAGTTTGACCTGAAGTAAATGTGATCAAGTGCAGCTGAGAGAACGTGGTATTTCTCATACAAAACCCCATTAAAACCATTGCTGTGCAATTGAATTCAATTTTCAACAACAATTTCCAATGAGCAAACACAGATTAATACAACCTAAGCATCAACAGTTTCCCACCTGATAATTGAAAGTCTAGTTTAAAACCAACAAATACCTCAAATTCATTTTTGTTGTAAGTTTTAGGCTCAGGTTCAAAAGGTAGAGATGGACCAGTAAAAGAGGTCTTAAATTGGGGTAGGCCAATTTTATTAACATAGGTCAGGACCTGCCAAAGGTATATTGGGAGCATCTACTTGTAGGTAAGTCTACATCCGCACAGTGGGAAGTATTCAAAGGAGAAATAAGAGCTCAAGCCAGACATGTTCATGTAAGAGTAAAAGCCATGGGTCAAGAGTGGATGTCAAAGGATATTAAGCTATCTTTATTAGTCACATGTATATCGAAACACACAGTGAAATGCATCCTTTGCCTAGAGTGTTCTGGGGCAGCCCGCAATTGTCGCCACGCTTCCGGCGCCAGCATAACATGCCCACAACTGCCTAACCCGTACGTCTTTGGAATGTGGGAAGAAACCGGAGCACCTGGAGGAAACCCAGGCAGCCACAGGGAGAACATACAAACTCCGTACAGACAGTGGCCGGAATTGAACCCGGGTCACTGGCGCTGTAAAGCGTTACGCTAACCGCTACATATTGAGGTCTGGATAAAGAGAAAAAAAGTGTATGACAGGTATTGGGAACCAATGAAACGGGAGGCCCATCATTAGTTCCCTACTTTTTTTTTTAATGACAGGTATATGGAAGCACTTAGGAAGTAAATTCGGAAGGCTAAGAGGGAACGTGAAAAATCACTAGCGGACAGGATTAAGGTAAATCCGAGCATTCTATAGTTTATATCAAGGGCAAAAGAATAACCAGGGCAAAAGTAGGGACAACAGGGGTAATCTGTGCATGGAGCCAGAAAGTATAGGTGAGGTCCTAAATGAATACTTTTCATCGGCATTCACAAGGGAAACAAACTTTGTAGTTGGAGAATTCAATGAGGGGGTATGTGAAAGTCTAATGCAGATCTCCATAAATAAAGGAGAGGTACTTGATGCCTTAGTGGGCTTAAAGGTGGATAAATCCCCAGGCTGCTATGTGAGGCAAAGGAAGAGATTGCTGGGGCTCTGGCTGAGATTTTTAAATCTTTAAATGGATACAAGCATGGTACCAGATGACTGGAGGACAGCAAACTGGTCCCCCCTTTTTCAAGAAAGGTAACAGGGAAAAACCCAGTACTACAGAACCTAGCATCAGTGGTAGGGAAAATACTGAAAAAAAATTGTGATGGGGAGGATTAATGATCACTTGGAAAGGTAGGGACTAATCAGAGACAGCCAATGTGGCTTTGTCAAGGACAGATCCTGCCTGACAAATTTGATTGAATTCTTTGAAGAAGTAACAAAATATATCAATGAGGGCAGTGCATTAGATATTGTTTACATGGATTTTAGTAAGGCCTTTGACAAGGTCCCACATGGGAGACTGGTTCAAAAGATTATGGCCTATTGATTCCAGGGCAAGTTGGCAAACTGGATCCAAAATTGGCTTGAGAGACAGAAGGTGATGGTAGTGGGTTGTTTTTGTGATTAGATGCCTGTGACTAGTGGTGTCCCACATGTATCAGTGCTGGGACCCTTGCTGTTTGTAATGTATATGAATGATTTGGATGCGGATGTGGGAGGCATGATCGGTAACTTTACAGATGACACAGAGATTGGTGGAGTTGTTGATATTGTGGAAGATAGTAAGGTTGCAGAGAGATATTGAGGTGTGGGTGAAATAGGCTGAAAAATGGCAGATGGAGTTTAGCTAGACAAAGGTGAAGTGATACATTTTGGGGGTACTGAGGTTAGAACATATGTTAGGGTCTTCGGGAATATTGAGGAACAGAAGGACCTTAGCGTACCAGTCCATAGATCCTTGAAGGTGGTAACACAGGTAGATAACGTGGTTAGGAAGGCATATGGGATAGTGGCCTTCTTTAGTTGGGGCATCAAATGCAGAAGTAGGGAGGTTATGCTCCAATTTTATAAAACCTTGGCAGACCTTAGCTGGAATACTATGTATAGTTCTGGTCACTATGCTATTGGAAGGATGTGATAGCTCTGGAGAGGGTGCAAAGAAGATTCATCAGGATGTTGCCTGGGATGGAGCAGTTCAGTTATGAGGAGAGACTGAAGAAGCTAGGTCTGTTCTCCCTGGTGCAGATGGGGTTAGGAGGAGACATGATTGAGGTATATAAAATTATGAACGGTATAGATAGGGTGAGACTGCAGGAAACCTTTCCCTATCTCAGAGGTAGGTAAAGTTAGAGGACATAGATTTATGGTAAGGGGTAAGAGATTTAGAGAGGAGGACCTTCTTCACCCAAAGTGAGTAGCAAGTACCTGCTATATACTGCCTGAAAGAATGGTTGAAGTTGGGTTACTTTCAGCATTTAAGTATCTAGATGATCATTTGAATTACTGAGACAGAAGGCTATGGACCAAGCGCTGGGAGATGGAATTAATTTGCAAGGGTGTCTACTGGCCTACGTGGACGAGTTGGACTGAATGGCCCACTTCCATGCTGTATGGTTCTATAACTCAGACTCTTAAGTGTTTTCAACCTGTTAACGACTTAAGTCAATGAACAATGATTAATATAATATAATTAATACAATATAATAAAAGCAGAAAATGCTGAACATACTCAACAAATCAAGCAGCATGAACAAACAAAAACAGAGTTAATGTATCAGATCATTAACTATCTTTGTTGATCTGCTTCAGGAAATTCCTTTAAATCTCTGACATAACAATTCTTGAGTTCTGGGTGAAGATGCATGACGTAGCAGGACATGGCTACCTACTTGATATCTGGAGTATATAACCCTATTAATAAGCCCAGGCTTAGCTAATTTCCACAATGCTTCTGTGACAAAGATGCATGCCCTATAAGTAGGAAGCCAAACAGGCAAGGAGAACATTTAGGTAGGGCAGGAACAGGGGCATGTTGTCACTTCAGGGATAGTATGCAGTTAAAGACTTGAGCAAAAAATATGCTGTACCAACATGAGGAAAAAGTTTCCCCTGCCTGTATGTGCTCCTCCCCCTCCCCCCACCTTCTTATTCTGGCTTCTGCCCTCTTCCTTTCCAGTCTTGATGAAGGGTCTCAGCCTGAAACGTCAACTGTTTATTTCCCTCCATGGATGCTGCCTGACCTGCTGAGTTCCTCCAGCACATTTTGTGTATTGCATGAGGAAAAGATGGCCACTGTATCCCATGGAGGCTGAGGTAAAAATACTGCCGTCCCAAATTAGAAAACAGAAGGATACCATAATTGCAGTACCAGAGAAAAGCCATCACATGTTGTAATATGGATGTAGCAATACAAGGCCTTGAATAAGTGGAACCTCCGATGATTTGAGTGTCTGAAGAAGCTTAATGACTTAACAAGATCACCCAAAGTAAGGGCAGATTAGTAAAAGAAGCAATCAATAGGAAAAGGGGATCAGGAAATTCCTTGAACCCTTTGGCAAGATACTAGACTGTTTACAGTACAATACTATTTACGTTGGCCTTTTCCAATGCCCCATAATCTATAGGTTTTCCCTGTTTTCCTATAATGAGCTGTGACCTCCATAACCACTTTGGAGTGGATCACTGCATTAGAGAAGAAACTAGTTATTTCCTGGTAATACTAGAGAAACGTTGACTGCCTACTTTTCTCCACGGATGTTGCCTGGCCTGCTGAGTTCCTCCAGCATCATAGGGCTTTTCATCTTATTTCCTGGTAAACTAGGCTAGGAGTAAGTTTTTGGAGATTACATGGTGTCACATTCCTTGTTCCAAACCATGTGTCATGTGTTTCATGTCTTATAATGTATGTTGGGCAATGAAGTCTCCAATCAATTTCCAGCAATTCAAGGAGCGCAATGCTCCGATTGAATACAGCACACGACACCAAGCTACAAAGAAAGAAAATGGACAAGCTCACATAAAGACGGAGCAACATTAATCAGTTAGGGAAATTTGGGGGACTGTCTGTATTCAGTGGATTTATAGAACATGAATTTCCTTACTGGTTATAAATATCTGTCAGTCCATTCACCACCTTCACTTCCCCCAACAGTTAAGTAGAATTTTGCACAAGCAGATCAAAGTCAACAGGTCTATTTTATCATCCACATATGCAAGTAGAGAGATCAAACCCATTGGAATGCTGGAAGAACCTTCTCCACATCCAGTCACCGTTCACCCATCCAGCCATTTACCTAATCCTAGCAGAAAGGAAACACCTACTGGAAAAGGTATGTGGGGAGACAGAAAGCCCAGGCAAACCAGAGAATGCTGAAGTGGAATTGGAGTCTGTTTAACTGAGTAAGCTAGAAGTCATGCAAGGCCTGCCTGTAGAGCACATGAATAATGATTTCAGTGATCCTGTAATGAAAAGGAACAAGCAAAGGGTCAGATCCACATGAAGACACCAGAAAATGTGTCCAATGACAGGGATAGTAATGGAGTCCACAGCCTACTGGATATCGTTATCCAAGGATTTCAATTCATAGCAGAGCAGAACAGTGTAGAGAGTCTTTTCTCTAAAAACAACCGTAACTATCTTGAACTTCATAAAAGATCAAAGGTATACATTGTGGTGAGAGATATTAAATAAAGTATTGTTGAATTTGTAGAACAGTTTGGATAGTTTAATGCAAATGTTTCCTCCATTGCTGCCTCATTGATTTGGGTTTTTCTTTAGCCTCCTGCCAAAGGCAGGTGTCTCACGAAACCTGTTGAACAGCTCAGTAGTTCTCTTTAAATACAATGCAGAAAGCAGGAGGGAGGCTTCCTAAGAATAGCAATGAGAAGACTACCTGCACTTTAACAGGGAAAAGCAATTTGACTGGTGGACAATGAAGAGAATGCCATGCCGCTTGACCTTGGAAACCCAAAACCCAATACTTGTACCCCCTGGATACATCTACATGTCACCATTCAATTATCCACCCAAAATGCACAGTAAGTAATAGAAGGCCAGGGATACTCGGGAGAAGGGTGGAACCTTGGGCAGGAGGCTGTGGATGTGTTGTAATAAGCTTCCCATCAAAATCACAGGGAAGAAGTATTGGGGGGTATGGGGTTGGCTGTAGAGTGGATCTTAGTGGGGAAGGGGAGGCCAAAATATTTTCTGTAAGGCTTAGAGGAGGATTCTTCTTTCTGGGCACAAAAAGTCATAAAAAGATTTTACCTTTGTAAAATGTACCTATTTGTTTGTCTTCTAGCCAGATCTTTGCCATTACCTTCAGCTCTTCGGGAAAACACCTTGACTTCCCCAGCCAAAAATTCCAAGGTACATATTTAAAGAAGGGTCCTGTTGGCTTCAGAAGGATGGTCTCACTGCCTGAACAGCTGGCCGAATGAGAAGGTGGCAGGATCAACGCAAAATCTAAAGCAAAGTATCTGGGGATTCGGCAGGTCGCATTTATCCTCCACCTCATTTGTAGTTTTGCCAAAGTAGGAATCCATTCTCTTTTGAATTGTAAACCACTTTTATAAAATTAACTAAACCTTTCCCTGTTATGAATATACACATTAAAATATGTTCAATTAGATTAAAAGCATTGCCTAATGTACGACATAACTCAAATGCTTTGCATAGTTTGCTTGCATCATACACAGTATGATCATTCATGTAGGGTTTCAGTACTAGGTGTCTGTTTTCATAAGATACGTAATAATATTCCTTTGGTCATTGCAGAATGTCTGTATCTCGTTCAGTGAAAGTGGTTTCTGTTCTTAGTGGTGTACTAGAGTAAAATCCAAGCCACTATGCTGAACCCTTATGGAATCTAGGATTACACTGTAAATAGTAAGCACTGGTATATTAACCTCATTTACTAAGTGGACTCCATAAAGGCCTAAATTTATTACCTTCTGTTTCCTTGACATAGGGTTCAACCTAAAAGTTTACACTGCATAGAAAAGCAATCGTAATATTCAGCTCCCAAAGTGAAAATATTAGTTACATCTTACGATTAAGGGGTATTTCTACTTAAAATTTAATTTAGTAAGCCTTTATTTGTATATTTCATGATAATATTATAATCCATCTGTTACCCAATGCAATCTGGATTACGCAATTTTATAAGAATGTCACATATTACAAGATTTTTAAAGCTGGGTTAGAAATTCTTTCACATACCATAATGTTTTAGTGCATTTGCAACTGATATTTAATCAAAACCTAACTGCACGTTTGCAGTTCTGATCCAAATTCAACAAGTCTAAGTGTGCACATTCACAGAGCTGCCAGGTACAGTGACAATTTTTTTTGCACATTTGTAGCCCATGAGTGGCACAGCACTCACACTCTAGCACACCATAACTTCAGAGTTGTAGCCTGTTTTGCTGGTGGTTAGAGGGGACCATCTTTATCTGACCTACTTCCATGGCACTCCAGGTGCCTGTTTTCTTCCAGGTAGATCCATCTTTAAATATTTTCCTTGGTGTTTATTCTCACCTGGCCAAATGATTCTTATTTCCTGACCCACCACAAATGTGACTCCATGTCCCCATGTGATCTCAATGTGCATCCAGCCTAATGTTCCATCCCCCAATGTCTGACCAACATTGCCCTGTTCCAATGTCCAACAATCAATGTCACTCCATTCTCCTCTTGCTGCTGTAATCTCCTAACCATTCTGATCTTTTTCCATCCTGAAGGTCCTCTGCCTAGCAACCCTCCACTCCTGCCTCGCCAACTGCAATCTTCAGCCTAGATGACTTCATTCACTCACTCCATCCTAGTTTAAACAGGAGAGGAAAGTTTCCATTTAGTGCAAGTTTCCACTTTTAGATCTACTGTATTATCATAATCCATGAGACTCTTCCATGAGATAATTTTGCTGCTATAGGATGGGGATGTGCCGAAGGGTAGTGGGCCTTGTGCAAAACTGGAGAGGACCCATCATGTAGCCCTGTTTTAATGTGCAGAAGATTTTCAAGCCTAACTTGTTGTCAAAGTCATGTCTCTAGACTTCATAAAGTCTTTGCATATGTTCTTAATGAAAGACTGCTTCAGTAGCTTAAAGTAATAATATTTCAATGTAACATTGAAATATGGATAAAAAATTTATGTAAGTGAATGAAGCAACAAGGTGAAGGGAAAAATGTATTAAGTGTTCCTTCGTCTGTTGCTAGATATATCTATAATCTCTAATTTACATTAATGACTTGAATCAGAGACTTAACACGAATTGTTGAGGAAGGTAATCTACGAAGGCTGATGAATCTGATGATAGCCAAGGATCGATTAAAAAAGAAGCTACATGAAATATGGGACTTGAAGAATACTGCTGGAAGAAATTCAACCCACATAATTGTAAAGAACAATAAATAGAGACATATGCATCTCATGAATGCTACCGAACTAGCCATGGCTGAGGTTGAAAATGGTACATTAGGGAAGAATTAGAAGGCCTTGCTTAATGTATCCAGTCATTGTGTTGCATTAGGTTAAAAATAAGCAAATAGAATGTGTCATGACTACTAAATCAGAATATGAGTGAGGTGATACCAGATGGAAATTATATAGTATAAATCATTTGGGCACAAAGATAATATTTGTCCTGCAAGCCTTTTCCTCATATTGAAACTACTGTTGCTGACGCTCTTGACTTCTAACTCTTGGAGTACCATTCTATATGATGCAGTCTGCCACATTGCAGTGTTGCACTCCAATACTTGACAGATTTATGTTGCTCATCATGCCATTCATGAAAAGATCCTGATCTGTACTTTCTAACTATCAAAGGCTAAAATCATTATTTTGTGATTTCTCCATATACCATTTGGGAGCAGTAAGGTTGGGAGCAGTAAGGTAAGGATTCTACCAATGAAATCCATTGCCAACTCACAAAGTTGGAATGTATGGATTGTGTGTTTCCTTTCTTCTGCTGTGAATATCTTTTTTTCTGTGGCAGTTTCAATCTTCCCCATTTTTCAATCATAGGCCTGATTTGTCCAGGCAAAGCTTTTGGTTATTGTGGTTATTTGTGTAATCCTTTTTCAATATTTTTTTAATTATATTTTATTCATGTCAGGCATCCAATGACCCAACTTCTTGCATTTAGGACCCTGTTCTTTCTTTGGCCTTTCAATTAACTGTTTCATTATTACATGAAGCACTCATTCTCTGAAGCGTGTCTTGTATTTTATTTGGGTTTTGTATCCTTTTTCCCTTCATTTACAAGCAGTGAAAATTAAGTCACACTCGTTTGCAAAGGTCAACTGACTCTTCCAGTTGTTAAACTGTTTAATTTGCATTATTAACTTTTGTCTTGACTGGATGGCTTAAGTTACTTTTGGTGACAAATTATCAAGCAGAAAGTGTGAAAATGCAATCCAATGATTTGACAGGAACTGTAAGCAAAGCTGCATTAGTATTATTCACATAAAGCCAAATTGAACTGACAGCCAGCCAAGAGTGCTGTAAGGAACCACCAGCTCAGCTCATCTCGCACTTCCACATATTCTGGCCAAGTGTCAGTAGGTGACCTCTCCCTCTTCCGCAGGATTCTGAGTCCAATGGAGAATCACTGAAATGATGAATCAAGGGGCTGGATGTAATTCGCACGCAACCCCTCAACTTTGTACCTGATGGAGGTAGTGGTGGAATTTTTATGTGGTCACCAACCACATGGATAAATAAGTATAGTTACATTTTTGAATGAGTTTACTTTGTTATAAATTAGTTGTTGGCATTTTAACTAAATTATATTTTAAATATTAAAAATAATTTTATCATTTAAAATTATTTGTCTACTAAAATAGTTGTTAAAAACCTCTGAATATCAAAGGCTTTCAGAGCTTTGTCGGGGCTGTGCTTCAGTAGCACACCATCCAAGCCCATTTGCTGCTCAGAAAGCTCTCTGCCTCATAGGATGTTCTCAAGTGCAGAAAGTCAGTTTCTTTCACCCTCCGCACCTGGTAAAGGTGTAGCATTTGTCCATCTGGTCTTTACCAGGTGGACAAATGCTACACACAGCAAGACTAGCTCAGCAGACCAGGTCCAACACAAACTGGTCTATAGTCTTAATGTTCACATGAGATAAGTCCTTTCATAGCAGAAATAGTAATGGACCTATACTGGGTAATAATATACTTTTAAGAACAATCATTTCACTATTTTTGCATGGATGTTCATCTTTCACTTCTGTTTTAGGTTTATTATGTGTGATATTTTGACTTATGTCAACAAAATCCCACACAATTTGCATGTAATGTTTTCTTAATTTATTACATTTCACCCTTTTTATTCATCACAGCTACTTAATTCTGTGTACAATTAATTTGATTTTTTTAAAATCTTATTTTCAGAAAAAGAAACCAATTCTCATTTGTGCTCAATTAGTTAATAAAAATTACAACTTGAATTTATGTAGCAGCTTCAGTGTAGTAAGACATCCCAAGGCATTTCAAGCATAGATTAAAAAGAAATATTAGGATGGGTGCCCATTCCTCGGTCAAAGAGATAGACGTGTGGATCACATTTAAGGATGGTGGAGGTGGAAGGTAAGAGAGAATTGCCCAGACAATTGACAGCGAGTCACCAAGGGTGGGTGCACAGGGAGTAGTGTTGACACAAGAAGCCAGAGTTGGATGAAAACAGAGTTCTTGGAAGTTCTTAGGGTTGAAGACATGCAAGACAATAGATATGAATGGATGAGGATATCATTTTAAAAAATAAAAATTGAGTCCCTTTTGGACCAAAACTCAAAGCAAGATGAATGGACTCTGTTGCTGTTTTGGATACAGGAAACAAAGATTTGGCTGAGCTTTAGCTTATGGAGTGTGGAAAATGGGAATTTGAGCAGGAAAGATTGGAATTGTTTAGGTGAAGGCTTAAACAACAAATGATTGTGGTATGGAAGGTGATGGATAATGTAAAGGTGAAGATTCTGGGGTCAGAAATTCACCTCAGGATCAAACAGTCACATATCTTTGGATCACAGTATCATAGAAGCACGGAAGCAGGCCCTTCAACCCAACTGGTCCATGCCAACCACAGCATCCTCTCTACTAATTCTTGTTGCCCGCTTTTGGCCCATAACCCTCCAAGCCCCTCCCCTCCATGTACCTATCCAAATGCCTCTTAAATGTTGCAATTGTACCTGCCTCAACCACTTCCTCTGGCAGCTCATCCCAGGTACTCACTACCCTCTGTGTAAAGAAGTTACCTCTCAGGTCTCTTTTAAATCTCTCCCCTCTTATCTTGTACCTGTGCCCTCTAGTTATGGACTACCCAACCCTGGGGGAAAGACTATGACCATCCACCTTATCCATACCCCTCATGATATTATAATCTTCTATGAGGTCACTCCAATGAATAAAGATCCAGTATGGCCAACCTCTCCCTATAACTCAGGCCCTCTCATAAGTCTCTTCTGCACCCTCTCCAGCTTGACAATGTCTTTCCTATAACAGGGTGATCAAAATTGTACACAATACTCCAAGTGCGGCCTCATCAATGACTTATATGACTGCAACATAATGTTCCTACTCCTAAACTTGATGGTCTGACTGATGGAGGCCAGCATGCTAAGTGCCTTCTTCATCACCCTGTCTACTTGTGTGGCCGATTTCAGCGAACTATACACTTGTATTCCCAGGTCTCTCTGTTCCACACAACACTTGTCAGTGCCTTGCCATTCACTGCACAAGTCCTACTCTGGTTTGAATGTCCAAAATGCATCACCTCACACCTGGCTAAGTTGAAATCCATTTGCCATTCCTCAGCCCATCTCCCCAACTGATCAAGATCTCTTTGCAATTCATTGTAACCTGCTTCGTTATTAACTAGACCCCTTAATTTAGTAATTTAGTTTCATCAGCAAACTTGCTAATCATGCCATGTACATTCATATCCAAATCATTTACATACATAATGAATGACAGAGGCCCCAACACTGACCCCTGGGGCACCCCACTAGTCACAGACCTCCAGTCAGAGAACCGACTTTCAACCATCACCCTCTGCTTCCTATCATCGAGCCAATTCTTAATCCACTTGCTAGCTCCCCCTGAATCCCATGCAACCTTACCTTTTGGATCAGCCTGCCATGCGGGACCTTGTCAATGGTCTTACTAAAGTCCATATAGACAACATCCACTGTCCTACCTTCATCTATCCCCTTAGTTACCTCTTTGAAAAACCCCAAATGATTTGTCAGACATGACCTCCCACGCACAAAGCCATGCTGACTATTCCTGATCAGGCCTTGACTATCCAAGTGATGGTAGATTTTGTCCCTCAGAATTCCCTCCAGTAACTTCCCTACAACTGAAGTCAGGCTCACCAGCCTGTAGTTCCCTGGCCTGTCCTTGCTACCCTTTTTGAACAATGGAACAACATTAGACACACTTCGGTCTTCTGGAACTTCGCCAGTGGCTAACGACGAAGCAAATATCTCTAACAAGGGTCTCCGCAATTTCTTCCCTGACCTCCCGTAAGGTCCAGGGGTGCACTTGGTCAGGCCCTAGGGATTTGCCCACCTTAATGCGCTTTGAGGCTGCAAATACACCCTTCGTTGTAATATGCATATGAACCAAGATCTCACGACTTATTATCCTTATTTCTCTGTCATCCATGATATTCTCCTTAGTTAACACCGAGAGGAAATAGTCGTTAAAAATCTCGGCCATCTCCTGCAGCTCCACACGTAGGCAGCCCTGATGGTCTTTAAGAGGACCTAGTCTCTCCCTAGTCACCCTTTTACTGTTAATTTAACTGAAGAACCTCTTGGGATTATCTTTAAACCTGCCTGCCAAATCCGTCTCATACCCTCTTTTGCCCTCCTGATTTCCCTCTTAAGCCTGATCTTAAACTTTTTATATTTGTCGAGGGATTAATTTGTACCCAGCTGCCTAAGCACGATGTACGCTTCCTTTTTCTTGACCAGACCCTCAATACTTATTTAAACTGATAGGGCGTTAGTTTTCAACTCTCCTACCCTTGGACTGTGACCTTATCTGTGACCTTATCTACATTGCTCACAATTCAATATACCCTTCAGCCTCCTATGCTCCAGAGGAAACAGAGCCAGCCAATCCAGCCTCTCCTATAACTCAAGCCCTCCAGTCGCAGTAACATCCCTGTGAATCTTTTCTGCTCCCTTTCCAGCTTCTCCCTATAACTAGGCAACCAAAACTGTGCCTAGTCTTGGCCCAGTAACCAAATATTGTCCCGTTCGGTGGTTTATTTTTATATTCATTTTTATTACTGATGTTTACTTAGCAATATAAAATCAGCAAGTTAGTGATAAAATTGTGCTACTAGGGATTTTATCAATGTCGCAGGTACACTCATTAAAAGAGGCCACACCATGCCTGGAATTTGCCACTGTTGACCACTTACTAGTGTCTTACATTGCTATGTGTATGGATAGAAATATTTTTTCTACAAAACTGACACAAGGAAAAGAAAAGACTGATCAGAATATGCATTAAGTAGTAAAGCCTAGGGCCATTCTACAAAATAAATGAGAGCCGGAACACTGAATGATAACAAAATTACTTCAGAGAAAACTACAACATAATGTGACAAGTACAATGGGAGGGTATTGTCCATTTTCTTGCCCAAAGTCTTAGTTACTACTGTTAGACTCATTTCCCCAAATTATCTCAGTCATTACAGTTGATAATACTATACCATAATCTCCATCCCAAGCCTGTCACAAAAGTACATTCCTGCCCCATGCAGAGTAAATTGGCTACTACACTCTGTCAGTTCTGATGAGCAATCTTAGCTGAAACTTTAACCTACCTCTTTTTATATGCTGATGCAGCTGCTGTGTATTTCCGATATATTCTGTTTTTATTTCAAATTTCCATCTTTCCTTATTATCTTTGTTATCTGAGCCACTGTTATTAGCCATTCTAGAAAAGATCACTGTATCCAGTATCCACTCCTAAACTCAAACCATTATGCTGGGAAAACCTCTAATTAGCTTCTCTTTTCTTTTGAAGTGATGAATTACAGTAAGAATACCTAGCACTTTGTATCTGCTTTGGGTAATACTCAAACCGATTGGCTTGCTAGAACTCACTGGACTGCTCATGGAAATACAGAAGCATGCTATTTCAGTTAGAATTGAATTAGGCCTTTGATAATCCAAAGAATTATTTTCATGCCTCAGGACTCACTTGCCATGTATATATTCAACATATTTTCCATGGACATTTCATTGACATCCTCACTCTGCTTAGGTTCCCGGGAAACTGGAAAGGAACATTTTATTTTAGTATAACAATAAGATTTTTAAAAAATATATATTTGGGATTTTATAAAATATACCAAAGAGAATAATGCGTAGACTGATCAGTAGCTGTTTATGTGTTTTTAATCTTTAAGAAAACAGTGCACTAGAAAAACTGATAGGGCAGTATTTTTGATCACAGAGGTTCAACCTGAAATAATGTTGAGAGATGGGTTATATACAATAGGCTTGGTTAAACAATGAGCGCGTTTATTGTTTCTTGAAGTATGGATTACAATGGATAAATTATACTTTTAAATGAGCAAGCAAGAACAGAAAAGTTTGTGGAATGAATTGCTTGCCCAAGGCAGAGGAACCAAGTAAAGGGGGTATTCTGAAAGTGATGACAGTAACTATTGAAGCCATTCTGAAGTTCAGTAAACCCACTTACGATCAGATGATCTGGGTAGCTATGATAGACAGAACAATTACATGGAAAGTTGAGGGCATTCCCCTGTTGTGTCTTGTTAAAAAGAAAGTTATTGCTGAGTTTCTTATTTCATCTATATAAAAGCTTATGAGGAAAAAGATTTCACTGTAACAATATTTGTGTCCTCTCCAATGGCTCAATACTTTTATCCCCTGTGCCAAGTGGATCACCATGTGCTGATTTTAACTGAGTACCAGGTGGAAGACTACAGTTTTCATCAGCACCCCCAGTAAGAAATAGATAATCAGCCAGTTTCAGAACCTGGTCACCATCTATTAAATTCAGGTGTGATGCACTCTTGCAGGGATCTAATGAGGATGGAATAATGATCATAAACTGGTCTTGCCAGATTTTCATCTCCCCAACTGAGGAATGCCCAGTGTTGATCAAACTGGAGCCAGCAGTTGTGGTGTCGAATCTGTTTGCGTTACCCAGTGACACTGTCCAAGCTCATCAATGTAGGATGTATCAGAGCTGCCACCATCCGTAGAAGTGGCTTCTGATATAACCTTCTCCCTCAGTGTTCACAGAGTTTCAAATCAAAATGTTAAGTTGATGTATTCGACAAACCTGAAACCTCACTGATGAAATCACAGTCCACTGAATTCTCTCCAAGTGAATTATCTCTGCCATTTACGTGAAAATACATCACCTTGTATATTGGAACACTGAGTATACACACTGGATAGTAAAATTATAGTTATTGGAATTAGTTAGAGTGTTCTACTATCACTGCAAAAGTGCAAAACTAATTTAACTAGTGGATAGAATCCAATTGTTAAGATATAAATTATATCTATTAGAGTTCAGAATCATGAAATTCAAATACAGTTCTCTTGGATAATT
Organism: Pristis pectinata; assembly: GCF_009764475.1. Lineage (NCBI taxonomy): Eukaryota > Metazoa > Chordata > Chondrichthyes > Rhinopristiformes > Pristidae > Pristis > Pristis pectinata. The sequence goes on along the minus strand of NC_067417.1, from coordinate 34,568,368 downwards.
AGAGCATGTGATCAGAAGATACAAACCATACACCCTCGCTTCCAAGCCCAATAAGGAGCTTCCTATTGGGCTGTGGTGCCAGATAGCCATGTCTTGCAAGAAGACAAGCTAATACTCTTACCTTAAACTGAACCACCATAGATTCCCACAGTACATCAGTATGAAAAGTGCGATAGATGTAAAATACAACTTGTATGTACCCAAAAAAATTGACAAGTATTCAGTAGATAATCTGAATCATTTTCAATCATATATTGATAATATCTGAAACACAACTATCAGATAAGAGCATTCATTTTTAATTTATAAATCTATCAGTCTTGAAATACATGTTACGAACTGATTTTCCACTGTTACACTAATCCTAATCTAATCCATTTTATTTTCCCTGCATTCTGTCAATTTCCACCCTACCTCCCCCACCACCCCCCCCCCCCAATAACTCTACACTCATCAACACACTAGGGGCAATTTACAGTGGTCAATTAATCTACCACCCCATACATTTTTGGGACATGGGAGGAAACCAGAGCACCAAGAGTAAATTAAGCAATCACAAGGAGAATGTGCAAACTCCACACACTCGTCAGAGGTCAAATTGAACACAGTCACTGGAGTAGTGAGGCAGCTGCTCTGTTGGCTGTGCCACTGTGCCACACAATGCTGTATGGTTTGTCTGACAAAGTATGAAAATAGTTGAAATAATATGGACTGCAAGCTATGCAATTCTTTCTCAATTGAATGAAAGAAAAAGTTCTAAGTTACTTTGTTTGTACATCTTATTAACTTGATCCAGAGGTACCATAGCCCATGCATCAATTTGGGTAACCAAAAATGTGAATCAGTACAGGAAAGAGATTCTTTATCTTGCAACCATTCAAAGTCGAACAGAGTTAGTCCATATTTTCTCTGCAAACAACTGTTTTGACAGATTAAAGAACAAATTTGAAGATAAAGGTATCTTATCAAATGTCTTTGTTTTGTATCCATTCTCATTTGCAATGTCACAATGTCCATTTATTAGTTTGGACTTTCACCTCAGTGTTGAATTAACTGTTCTAATTATTTTAATGAAAGACCATCTAAAATGAAAATGGAATGTTCCTGTTTTAATACATTCTTATCATTGTAAGGCAGAGGGAGAGCACTGAAATATCTTTGGTAATAGTCTACTTCCATGTGAATGTTGATCATGCTCTGTCCCAAAAGAGTCTGGTCTGGATGGATCATAATGGATAAAGCAGCTTCAATATAAATAGCAAGAAGGTTCACCAGGACTACAAGATCACAATTGGAAAGCACAACTGGTTGGCAGACAGCAAGGATTGCATGTGATTCCTTTAAATGGGATTCATAACTTGATGCCAATGCTGCTGAATTCAGTTGAACAAACTTAAATGCACTATATTTTAGACATTAATACTGCCAAATAGCAAGAACTAAATGGCACCAGTCTAGCTGGATTCAAATCCATTTTCCAAGAGATGAAAAGGACACTCCTCTAACCCAGTGCAGGAACAAGTAACCCAGATCTTTGACATTACTGAAATCCCTTTCTACTTCTTTTAAAGCTCTTCACAAAATATGCACGTTTTTTCTGAAAGTTGCATAGGATGTTTAAGTTTGTATATTAGTGCCATCAGTGAGTGTATCTACTTTGAATCTTCAGCTGCCTCCAGCAAAGACTTTTTTTTTTACGGTTGTCATTGCTGTATAAGTGATTTATCCTAGCTCCTGGAATGCATTACCGCAGGCTTTCAATTCAGCCTCTACTGTAAAATAGTTTAGGAAGCTTTTTAGATCTAAAGCCCCATTTATACTTTACAAACCCCTGAGATCACATTTACTTTAGGTCAAGATGGGAAAAACAGAATGTAATCCTCCAGAGTTTATAGTCCAGCCAACACTGAGCCACTCAGCGCAGAGGAATATTTCAAATCATGTTGCCAGGAATAAATTTTGCATTGTTGTTGGTCTGATTTAAGCCTTTTTGAATTAATTTTTTACTTTTAGAATTTGGGCCAATTTGGATTTGAACACATACGTGGTTATTGTATAAAGCAGCAAAGGGATAGACTTCCTTCAGAGCATAATACATGGTGTCATCTACAATACAAGTTATCTTCTAACCCTTTTCATTCTATTCTCTTATAATTTACAGGAGGAAGGCAATGTGCAGTCTTGGAATTGGTGTATGCCAATTTGCACCCTGGTAGTATGATTAATTTTTGTAGTGGGTTTATGTCCATCCAGTCTCTTGTGGTTTACATGAATGGATATTTAACCTAGTGGTCTGTTCAAGTCATTCTTCATCTTGCAGTTCAAAGGTTATATGGCTTGGGTCAAAGCCCATTATCCATATTCCATAGCTATAGATTTATGTAAGTACATGTAATGCTAGTTCATATCCCTTGGCTTTCAGTGTAGTTTCACCCACCTAAAGTATCATGAATAAGAACTACCAGAATTTGAAGCTGTATGTTATGTATCCAAATCTATTGCTGGCAAGGAAAGGGCATTGCTTGTTGTTAGCCTTACTTTTGGGCTTTGAATTCAGACAATTCAAATTCACCCGAACACTCATTGCCTATTATCTGCTCAGCACATGTGTAGACATTTAATTTATGGGTTAAATCTGTGAGAGATATCCATCAGGCATTTATAATAGCCTGATGTAAACCTTCTGCTTCTCAGCCCCAAATAAAACCAAGTACCGGGAGATTTTATTTCCAAATCCGATTAGAGTAAATAAACTTTTCACTGTTTATCCTTCCTCAGTTGGTGTGATTGTGCTGCAAATGTGCAACACATTTGAATTTCCATCGCAAGAATAAATGGGGCATCAGGTATTTAAACTGCTGATGTTTATACTGCTTTTAATTTGTACTTAAGAATGTGCAAGATAGCTATGGGCTCTCCCACACACATTGTAAATGATTTATAATCTTTGTGTTTTCCTTGCATGTGTTTTATTTCATCAGGGGAATTGTTTTAATTAGCATTGTGGATAGCTGGACATCCAAAAGACTTTTGTAAATACACTTGAAAATTTGCAGAGTATTTTTAGGAATTAGATGGCTACATGAATTATGTTGGTGAGTGTGTAAATGGTCCTTTGTGAATTTGTTCATCTATATACCTGGATCAGAACTAAACAACCTTTAGATTTTATGTAGAAGATTGCAGACTGTTCTACTTACTATCATTAAGCTTGTTTACAGAAGCAAGATCTATCCACTCCACAGGACTCCACTCTGCTTCAGGTTTGAGCTCTGTTCTGTTTGTTTAGCAGCTGAGCTTGAACTCAGACTGGATCCACAGGGACACATCATAAAGCATATATCCCTTTTGGCCTTGATATGCACAATCTGCTTCAAAGAGGGACTTCACACCACAGATTGATTGGATGGGCCCCTGTTGGTACAGACTTCTGCTCTTGAGTTTAGCTATTAGTCGTAGTTATTCAACATCTTCCAAGTTCAATTTCAGTTTCATTTTGCTGTAGGTGAACAATGGTAGGAAAAGAACAAGTGTGCCGTGCAAATTGGCTGCTGCATTTCCATCAGCATTTTTAACACAATTGATTGTGACCAATTTCACCTTTATAATGTTTAGAACACACACAAGATTATAAATCCTTTAGTATTCATAGTTATACAGTGACCCATAATTGCTTCCCATTTTTAGGATAGAATCAATGCAATACATTATACTCACCTAAAAATAGATATTTTCATCTATTTTCCACCATAAAATAGGGTCACCAATTTCTAATTATGGTTTGGGCCCATTGGTAATCCATCCCAAGTCTTAGTACCAGTGGATCTGATGTTGACTTATCAAAATCTAATTAAACTATGCCTGCAAAAAACATTTGAGGAGAATGCACCCTTCAAGATATTACCACCCAAAGAATATTAAAGCTGTACAAGTCCTTTTAAATTCCTATTAAGAGCTTTGTACTTGAAGAGTGCACTTCAATAAATAGGGATAGGGGAGTTATTCTGCCTGTTACTTGAAGATTTGTGGCCATAGTTATGGGCTTGAGCAGCTTTGCTTATGGTTGTGAAGAATCAACTTTTATGCTGTTAGGTTAGTTTTGGGTTATTATTGTGTTAAGTTTCAAACCAGCAAATTGTGTTTCCCAAATTCTTTTCTTCTCTCTGTACATACTGAGACAATTGACAAACTTATCCAGTGTTACTTTGTATATAGCCCTTATCTTTCTACATCTGTGTTGCTTTGCTCAATTCATCCAACTGAGCAAAGCAACACAGATGCAGAAAGATAAGGCTATATACTTTTATGGGGTTGCGAGGGTTGTCAAAGTGTAAGATGCAATAGATGGTGCCCAAACATTTACGATCAAATCCCCTCAGTGTCTTGAATGCCACTATTCATTCAATTTTCAGATAGTGTATGGCAATGAGTAAAGAATTCATGACAATTTGAGGATATTCTCGAAGTTAACACACACATATTACAAGGATGTTGCTGGGACTCGAGGGTCTGAGTTATGGAGAGAGGTTGAGCAGGTTGGGAGTTTTTTTTCATTGGAGCATCGGAGAGTGAGGGATGACCTTATGGAGGTGTATAAAATTATGAGGGACATAGATAAGGTGAATGCGCACAGTTTTTTTCCCAGGATTGGGAAATCAATAACTAGAGGGCACAGGGTTAGGGTGAGAGGGGAGAGATTTAATAGGAACCCGAGGGGCAACTTTTTCACCCAGCAGGTGGTCAGTATATGGAACGAGCTGCCGGAGGAAGTGGTTGAGGCAGGTACATTAACAACATTTCAAAGGTACTTTGACAGATACATGGATAGGGAAGGTTTATAAGGATACAGGCCAAACGCAGGCAAATGGGACTAACTTAGATGGGAATCTTGTTGGACATGGACCAGTTGGGCCGAAGGGCCTGTTTCCCTGCTGTATGACAATGACATTTTTCCTTAGCTTTTTGCCCCACTTAACCAAAATATAGTGCAAAGGCAAATGTGCAGTTATTAATTTTAGAGGGTAACATGGTAGCCATAGAAGGAAAGGAGCAGCCTATGTGCTACACTGCCAGCGTGCATCATTTCATTAAACCACTATGTACCAATCTACATTCCTGTGGAGGAGATTGTGCACACAAATGGATAATTTTTGGTTTCTTTCAGTTGCAACTCATCCAGGAAGGCTTGATGAATTTTTGACCTTTTCTCTTCTACCTCCTCCGAGCTCCCAGTTGCCTCCTTTTCAATGTTTCCTTCAGATCATTCACTGAAAGTGTAGGTTTTAAAAGTGAGCTCTACTACCTTTCCCCCTTATATGGACAGGTACCAGATAGTAAACCCATCTATGGCTCCATCAGACTGCAGAAACCTACATCATTCCTGGATTTTTTTTCCCCCCTTGAAAGACTCCCCTGCTACAGGAATGCCCAGGCATGCCCAAGACAATTTTATCCATGCTGTGTTGCATCTCTACAAATGATTCCCCAAAGGACATACAAGTGAACTGACTGGACAACTTACAGTACGACAAACACTGGACAGCATTGATGGGAGCAGGTCCTACCCAAGCAGCTCCATACTAGACTCCCTGGATCCATGCAGTTGCAGGCCGTTAGCTTTTGAAAATCCTCATTATTAATGGTGATTATATGAGTGAATGACCTTGGCCATAAGGTTCTGTTCTTGATGACAGCTCTGCTAGTAGAAAGATAAATTATTTTAATGTGTTAGGAAAGCTTGTGGTTTGAGGGAGTACAAAAAGCTAATGGGCATTTCTGTTTCTGAAAGAATTTCTTCCAGTTTAAAGGATGAATGCACTAATTCTGGGGCAAGTCTGTCCGAGTCCAGCAAACTAACAGAGGAACTATGGTCTCTTGGTAACACACTTCCAATTGGTTAATGCTCCTTGGATCGTCTATTCAGTCATCTATCCCTCTTCAAATGTTACATCTTTTTCTACATGGATTAAAAGCAAGGATTTGTGAGAAAACTCTCGAGCATCTTGTGGCACGATGATTCAGTCTGATAGTCTGTACATTGCTTTGGAGAAAACAACATTAAAATGTTATGGAAAACAATTAAAAACTGGAATTGTTAGACACCATCTTAACTACAAAGTGACCCTGGGATTTTTAAATTGCTCAAAGTTCTTTAGGAAATAACTGCAAGTGTATGTTGGCAGTGGTGGAATGGGGGGGGGGGGGGGCGCGGGGAAGAGATTGGATCCAGCTCGAGAGACAATGAATAATGTGAGCAAATGGACAAATTAATGATTAAGTGAGAATTTTTATTCTGGAAGCTGTGTCTGACTTGGCCTCCCCAGTTTGTACCATCATTCATTGTCAACATTTACCATGAGATTGATTTAATTAAGATTAGAAAAGTAGCAGTAAAATGGAATGGGTCAGTCTGATTGTACTGATTGTTACTGCTGAACACACAGTGCATGTGGCACTCCTGAAGTGTGTTATCACTTGTGTGTGACTTCATTTAAGGAAGCATTATTCTTTGTCAGACAGTGTTTCAAATCAAAATCAAATCTGTGCAACAAAACCTGCTTAAATACTAAAGCCTTTCAAAAACATCCATACCCGAGTTAGTTTTCTTTTAAAAAGCCATTTAAAAAGCCCTGAGGAAAATATCACTATAAAAGATGAAAACGTGTTATTACAGAATTACTCCACCATGCTCTTTGATTGACCTTTCAGACACTTAAGTTCCTCAGCAATTTGCAGAACACAAATCCATTTTTCATCACACAACATCTACAGGAATAATACTCAATAAAATGATTAGGTGGACTATTGGAAATTGGATAAGGACAGGGAAACAATACAAATACAGATTCAATAAAGGTCAGGGTGTACTTACAGAACCAATTTCCAGAACTGGATAATCAGCACTAAAGAAATAATATTTTTCCCCCAAACCTTAAACTTACTTAAACCACATGATACAAGTATTACTCTGAGAAAAGATATCTGGTGAGTGGTTTCTGATAACACACACTCAAGAGGGACAATAATCAACAAATGTGTTTCAGGAATTACAAAGCTTGAAAACAAAAGTAAAATCAAAAATCCATCAGATGACTCCTTGATGGAGGGAAAGAACAATTTCTCACAAATCATTTCCCCCAATTAGAGAATTTTCTATTAAGCTTTGACAAATATATTTTTGATACAATTTGAAAGTTCAGCAATTCTATAAGGTTGTATACTTTGTTTTTTCCAGTTGTTTATAATTTGTAACTCATAATAGTAGAACTGATGTAATGCAGAAGACAACCATTTGGCCCATTATCTGTGCCAGCTGCTAATAGAACACTCATGCCAGTCCCATTCATTCTTTCCTTTCTCCTTAGACCTACAAATCATTTTCCCTCAAGTAGCTATCTAATTCTCTTTTGAAGGCCCAAATTGATTAGTTCCACCAACCTTAAAGCAATGAGTCCCAGATCATAAATACTCTGTAACAAAGAAGTATTTTCCTCACATCCCCTTTGTAACTTTTGCCCAAAACTATAAATATATGTTCTCTAGTTCTTGAACTATCCAGTGATGGGGGCAGCTTCCCTTCATTTACTCTATTTAAACCAGTCATGATAGGGTTAAACTTCCAACAGTAACGAGAGATCACTAAAACTATAATGATAGTGGAATAAGTTACTTTGGTACCAACACGTTCTCCTGTTCTCTCTTGCTATATGATGTATCCAATCTCTCCACTAAAATTCAATGGAAATCCCAGTGAGAAATCACTCATAACCTGCTAGAGTTGAATTGAATGATGTTGTGATCTTGGTGCCACTCTGACATAGTTTGAACTTGGAGGCAAGTAGAAGAGACTTAAAGTGGTGACTGAGAAATGTATCCCAAAGCAGAAAACACATGCATTGTAGAATACATCCCGCAGTTTATTTAATGTGTTTGAATGATTGACTGAAGTGAGGAAGGTTAAAAACAAAGGAATGATTCTAGCACTGAACAAAGTACTCTGGCTTCACCAAGGCCCAATATTCTATACTTGCAGGTGCCATCTTCCAAAATGACCAAATGAATAGACAGTGTAAATAACAGTAAGAAAATATGCCATGCCACAATATGAACTTATTTGTGAGGCTTAGAATTAAGTGTTCTGTGAAGTCTTAGCAAATTTCTTGAGGTTATTAACTTTTACCTCATCCAACTCCAAGTCCTCTGAATGTTGAAGATTGTGTCTAGCATGAACAACATATCTTACCAAGTAGGAGGCATGTTTCTTTCCTGAGACACGGTGCCTTAAGATGCCAAAAGGCAACTGACCATTATGTTGCCTATATTGAGATGACTTCCAAACATGCTTTGAAAAATATTTGCTGCTTTTCTATCCAACAGTACAGAGAAGTGAAGTGATACGACTCATTGATGTAGATTTAAAGGAGACTTAACATAAGAGATTGATGTAGGGACATCAAAGTAGTGTGGGATATGATAACTAGAGGGGAAGATTTTTGCATGGAGTGAACACCAATGCACACCAGTTGTCTGAATACCTAATCCTGTGCTCTAGATTCTTTGCAATAACAATTAAGTTGCTTCATTAAATAGCAAATGACAATTTAAAGGCTTAGTTGCTCCCAATTCCCTACCCAACTCTCTACAAGTTTCCATGGACAGGCTAATTGTGGGACAAAAGCAAGATTCTTTCAGGTTTGCACGATCCTGCTAGCTTACTGCTGCAACTAGAGAATTTGTCCTGACAATGTTATAGCCACAGAAACATTGCAGAAGTACAACATTTAATAGATTACCCTGTGAGATATCAAATTGCCTCTAAATCTGTTTTTTAAACCATATCCATAAAGATGATTCTTGAAAATTGCTTGTGATAAATTTAGTCTTTGCGCATGTTTCCATGATGGAAATAGCCACGCTGTTACCATTAAATATGGATTATTGTACTATATGGAAGGAACTACCTTATCAGCACATTTCAGTGGAAGTTCCCCTTTCAGTTGACTGGGTCAGTGCATCACCTTCTAAGGTACTGAATCATACAGTCTTCGAAAGGTTCTGGGTTAATCTCTGGTCTGTGTTGAATCAAATGGTCTCAGCTGATGCCATGATAAGAATGCTGCAATTGACGTTAACATCCCCAGATTGTGGAAGAGAAACTAAAAATATCAAACTGCTGTATAGTTCATTTCTTTATATATTGAGGACACAAAACGAGAGATTTTCTTTTTGCAGAAACTTACTGGGTAAAGGCACAGGATCCTGAGGCATTAAATCAAACAGAGAACATGGCTCAGATAGTCGGAAGTGGCTGATCATCACTAGGGAAACAGCTAAAGTGCTATAGTTTGCTTTAATGCTCCAAGTGAGGGAAGGTGAAGCTGGAAACATTTGGGTTCCCATCTCTAGTTGCTCTCCAATGATCCATGATGGAGAGAAAGTGCATCTGTGAATGTCAGACGAGGACCAAATTGACATCAGCTGCAATGTTCTCCACACTTGATTGATCTGCTGGTGCTTGTCTGGGCTCACATTAAGAGCAATCACTTGGGCAAAGTAACTGGTGGATCCTGTGGGATTCTGCTGCAGTCTTCAGGAGGCAAAAAAAATACAAATGGGGAATAAAACTGCAACTTATACGCTTGATATTACAGTAATTGATGCACTAAAAATGCTTCAAATTTTGAGTCAAATTTCCTGGTGTTCTAATCTGGTTTCATCTTGCAACTTTTAATGGTTGTGCTGCACAGTTACTGTGTTCACTGCCAATCAAATGGACAGCACCTATTGTTTATTAACTTAAATTCTCAAGTATATATTAGTAAAGGAAATGAATTAGGAGAATTCCAATATGAAAAGGGGTTCCTGGACCTATTGAATTACATCTATTATTTCAGTTTTACTTTTTCATTCTGTTTAGGAGAGTAACATAGCATAGTTCAAATGCAATTGAATGAAAAAGAATAAGCAATGTCAGTATATATTTAATGATTATTAAGGTAAGGAATGGGAATGCTGAGACTGCAGTGGGAGAATACTATTTTTAGAAACTCTTGTACCAACATCAAATACTTCCAGGTCGATTGGGTTAAAGCTGCCCCTGAGCCAACATTGTGGCTTTTACCTGACCACAGAAGACATTGCATTAGTGTGATTATTTTTCATTCCCCACAATTCTTTGGCACTGAGTTAGCAATCGGATTCAATTTGTGCTAAAGTTTGGAAAGTTGGCCATGAATTTGGATCCAGGGGAAGGATCATAAGGGCAGTGTCAGGATCTCAGCAAATTGGCCCAGCAGTTTCATTAGTTTATTACTGATGGAATAAACCCACTGGTCGCAACCCCAGAAGCAACAGTTCTGGAGCACTGAAAGATCAGCTGTCTCAGGTACCATGAGGTCTGAGACAGGGACCATGGGGAATGGGGGAAAGATTATCACTCAGGACTGGGGCGATATGGGGGAGTGGAGAAGGAGTTGTGGGTAGAACAAGCAGTGGCAGATGTGCCGGGCTGACAAACTAATGAGGAACCAGGAGCAGACCCCTCCTAGCTCCATAAAAAAACTGAAGCATACCCTTTCGGGGGTAGTCCCCAGGGATCTCCAGTGGCTACTGATCCTCCTGCTATATGTCTGGGAATGCTAACCATTGCATCATGGTGCATGCTGCAGTCAGTTGCTACCAAAATTTCCCAAAAAAGGGTTGGGTGAAAGATCTTACTGAAAAAGAGCCTATTGAATTACATCACTGATCTGATTCTACTTCATTGTGTTTCAAAATGTAATTCATCAGAACAGTACAAGGCCATAGTTTCTGTTAAAATCTCACACAAGGTACTGCAAATGATATTGGTCTCCATAAATAAAGAAGGAAATAAGTGCCTTGGAAGTAACACAGTGAAGGTTCATTATATTGACTGCCGTCAGGAAGGGATTACCCTGTAAGGAAGCTTTGAATGACATAAACCTGTACGCTCAGGTGATTCCATTTAAATTGACCAATTGTAATGTATAGTGAAGAAACATCAAAATTGGAAAATAAATATAGGACTCAGTAAAATGGGACTAGATGAATCTATTCCTGAGGCACTTAAACCCAGAGGATTAAATGGGGGGGGGGGAGGTGCTTAAAAGCAAGGCTAAGAAATGAAAGGAGCAATGAAATGATTAAAAATTGAGGAAGAAAGATGATAGAAGAGGTTGAGGTTTTCTATTATTTTACCGTCCTTCCAACTAGAAATTGGAAAGTTATGTTACTCTTGGTGTAAATTCAGCAAGTTAACCTCGAAAGGTGGTGGTGAAATTAATCCTTCGGTGATTTGCAAACATCAGGATGTTGCTAGGAATGTGCTTAAAGCACGGTTGTAAATAAATGCATACAACTGTAGACATGTTTCAATTCGCATTGCTTGTCCTGCTGGGTTTTCTTTTCACCCAGTGACCCACTGCTGTTCTTATTATAATGATTTATGATCTCTGATTCTTTTTTTTCTACACATGGTCTATTTCAAAATCTCTGCTCTAGCCACTGATGTCAAGACACCACCCAGCAAAATGTCTCTCAGATTGATTGAGCATTTAGGGTGTATTTCTCCAGAATCAACAGGACCCAAGAAAAAAACATTGCTAAATTGAACTTCCTGCCTTTGATGCATGGTGAACTCCTGTCTTTTATACAAGCCAGCAGAATCATTTGGTGTGGGACAGTTCTGTAAAAGAGCAGAAGACGAGAGAAATGTTATTAAAAAGCAGGAGATGCTGGTCCCAGCCAGGAGAAAATATGGGGCAATGCTATTCAATGGCTAAGGGAAAGTGAAACCCGTCAAAATTCATGTTCCTGATTAACTTCCAGTGAGACTTACTGAAAAGTGCTCTTCTGTGGGCATTGACAACATGATTAGATTTGGCTGTGAAACATTTCACAAGCATTCAATCAACCTTGATATTCAAACTATTTCCATAAGGTGGATCACTTAGATGAACAACAGAGGGTTACTGACACCCATGAATTCAAATGCTAGTGACTGGTGTCTTCAAGAGATGGAAGGAAAGGGATAACTTGAAAACAAAACAAATTTGCCACCTGAACACATGGTACTTAACTGACAAGAAACTACCACAGAATTTTCCAAAAGTGTTTCAAACCCAAATAAAAAACTGTTTAAAAGAATTGTGCTCTGTCAGTTCATAACTTCTGATGAAGTCCACTGCAAAATACACAGACTTATACACACAAGACATCAGGAGTTCAAATAAAGTCTTTGTAGTTTATTCAAGGGCTCGTCACAGACTTTCTCTGGAACTTTCTACAAAGCTTTGCTGTGACCCACTGAGAATTAGTCACATGACAGAATTCTTAAAGAAGTGACAGCCTTAAGTAACAATGACTTTTCACAACAAATATTACATATACTTTCACTGTCAATTCCAATTTTGATTTATGACACTGACCATCATTATCTGGGTAAATTTGGATATCATAAATTGACTCCATAATTATTCTGTTAGCCACCCTGCCCAACAGATGAATTAGATGTTTTAATGCAGCATTATCTGTATTCCTGAAGCTGCAGATCAAGCTGTAACTTACTTCAAGTTGTATTATCCCTTTCAAATAGCCAAGGTACTGTAACGTAAAGTCCATCAACAATGTATTTTAAAGTCCCTTTGAACATAAATCAGTACGTCATTAGGTCCCAGTAGTTTGAATTAAATGATGCCACCATTTGAGAAAAGCTAGAACATTTCATTAATGTATTTTAATGATTCCTATTAAAATGTCTCAAAATATTCATATATTATTTTAAAAAGACCTTCTGCTCAATCAAACTCATACAAGTCAGATTTTGATGATCTGAAGGTGATTGCTGTAATTGATGCTGAGGCTCGTCTGCTCTTCTAAGTAGCAGAGTGAACATTATGCCATTTTAAAAGAATGTTTTCTTTTTCAGAAGAAATAAAGAAAATATTCCTTGAAGCATAAAGTCTACTGGGTCTACAGAGAACAATGCTGTCTGCACTATGATCATATAAATATGAATATTTAGAACCAACTCAAAGTATTTTTGAGTGTTTTGTTTCTTTTACAGTCTCCAACTCATTTCCTTTGAAATTTTAGAAGTCCAGGTCCTTTCCCTGATCCACAACAACGCACTGCAAGACTAAGTCAATCATACCAACCACCTTTTCTCATCAAGGTGCTCATTCTTTACTGGAGATTTGGTACCTCCTCCAATTGATCAATATTCACGGGTAAGCACTAAGGAGATTCAGTAGTCAATTGAACTATGGAAACTTCAAAGGTAAAAGCTCCCTTCATTTGATACGTATTCTGGATAGATTATGGCAGGTCTCTGCTCATGGTGACCTTATCCAATTTTGAAGCCAATTGCCAAGCTGACATATCAACAATGTGCACATTTGAGGATCAGACTACAAAATATTTGGACCAAATGACTCATGAGGCCTTTTCCCCCCAGTCATCTGGAGAGTCTGTATGTGAATCACATGAAAAACCAACTTAGCAAGTGATCCACATCTAACCTCACACAGAAAGTTTAATTCAATCATATTGAGGTTATGATCTTTCATGCCAAATTTCACAGTTTATATACTTGTAGCTGTTTCTTTCATAAGGACGTTTGACTGAGTGAGATTTGTAAAACCTCCACATAATACACAAAGTTATCCCAGGAAAGATGTTGCTAGGTCACCACCTCTACACAGTTGTCTCTTAACATATCATGGTTCAATGGAGTTAAAACAAGAATATATCCAGCAAGTTACTCATTTCCTTGCATTGCTTTCTGGTTCCTTTTGGAACAGCCATTCTCCACCAATGCAGATGTTTGGGCAATTTCTTTTTCTTTTCCCTCTTGCCAAGACTTTTACTAAGTGTTTTATAATACAGCCACAGATTCTTTAATAAATGGCAAAAGAAACTGCCACAAAAAGGATGAGGTAATTCTTAATGAGAGCTTAGTTATAATATGGGTTTTCTTGACCCACTTCCTAAGATTTGAATCAAATACAAAAGGTATCATTTGAAGATTTATAGGTCACACATCCTCCTGTAGCACAATCAGTGATAACACTAGGAAACATAGTGAAATTCTCTGATATGCAAGTGCTTGCAACCAAAACAGATATTGAGTATTAAGCCTGCACGCAAACAGATGAGGTATGGTAACCATATGGTTGGATCATTCTAAGTTCTGAGCAGAATGGGAGCCCACTGTGCTTGAATGTTTCCACACAATGCATCTCACAATAAAGTTAAGATGGAAAGTCAGATTGTTCTTAGAACAGTAAAGGATGATTTGACAAAAAAGTTTGACGTTTTTAACAGTTTTGAGAGAATAAAAAAGATCGTTCTTCCAGTAGCAGAAGCGTTTGCAAACAAGGGGCATATATTTAAGGTAATTGGTTAAAATACTGGAGATATATGAACCAGAACTGTTTTGTCATAATTTGATTGCACTGCCTGAAATTGTGGTGCAATTAGATTTTATAATAACTTCCAATAAGGGGAATAAATACTTGAAAAGGAACCTTTTGAAGAGCAATGTAGAAAGAGCAGAGGTTTAGAGCCAATTGGATATCCTTTTCAGAGAACCAACATCTATGCAATGGCCTTAATGATCAAAATTCTGACAGAACTCTGGGCTGAATGCATAGAGGACAAATATTCTGAGTGAGGAGTCTAGAATGAGGGAGTACAGTCTCAGAATAAGGGGCAAGCCATTTAGGACAGAAAGTAGGAGCAATTGCTTTACTTAGAGGATGGTAAACCCGTGGGATTCTTTATTGTAAAAGACTGTGGAGGTCAAGTCACTGAACATATTTAAGATAAATAGATTTCTGGACACAAAAGATACCACAGGGTGTGAGAGTGGAAATTTGGTATTAGGACAGAGGATCAGCCACAATTGCATCAAATTCAGATCAGGCTTAAAGGGCCAAACTACTCCTTTTGAGACATTTCTATATTTCTATAATCTCCTGAGCTGTATCCTTCACTAATTCTATGAGTAGCAGTGACTGGAAACGTACGTCAAGCTTTCACTCATCTATGAATCTTATGGCAAAGAGGCAAGCATCAGATCATATTCTTTCCAATAAGATGAGAAAACAATTTAGAAGGAAACATCAACACCATTGTTCTCTCTACTCTGATCTTTATAGTCAGATCACAACACTAATAATTTATATTAAAAGGTCACAATTCTGCCATCTACTTCAGTGTCCAAGTGGCATGAGGAATGAAGAATAAAAATTACTTCAAAATTCTGAAGCTGAGTATGTTACTATACTGGAAATTAGTGTTTTCAGTGGGCCAAAGCATTCAATAAAATGAACAATTAGGGTAACATCACAGAAAATCTTTGTTGCAATAGATGCCAAATCCAATATTGCAAAACCTCCTTACAAATGGAGTCAATAGGTATGTATCAGGTACAGAGAATGGTAGCTGATCCAAAGCTGCTTGCTTTGTGCTTCCACAAAAGTCAAATTTCTATCACAATGCATTCACTAACATAACCAGGCTTTTCTCAACAATTTTATGGAAGTTATCTAAATCTTTAAATGAAAGTTTAAAATGACCATCTCCAAACAGCAGGTGCAACTTTTCAAATGGAAATCTTGAAAGTGATAAAATATTTTTTTTAAAATCAAATAATAACAACAGCAATACTTTTATTTGGGGTTTCGTTAAAGATTGTATGAACGCATGTTGGTCATGGAAAAGATTCTTCTGAAGCAAGGAGCAGGAGAGGTTGTACAACTAAGCTCAATAACATCGACACAATGGGTTCGGGTTTTCACCACATTTCCCTTTTGTCTGAATACAGAGATTCAGCTGCAACATTAGAGTAACATTGATATTATAATTTAAAACCAGTGGACTTATTTTACATACAAAATGATATAGGAAGGCAAAGAAATTCAATGTTTACTGTATGTATTTTTGCTCAGAGTTTTCTTTCTAAGCTGTGGAAGAAATAATTAAATGTACTTGTACTGTACAAAACATTTCTATTATCATACCAGCTGATGAGCTCATACAAGTGCAACTTTACAAGGCCAGTTGGTTTACTGAGGCATTAAATCCAACAAGCCTATAAAACAGTGTGTTACCAGATAAAACTTCACATTTTTGATACATGTAAATAAATGTGGCGTTATATGAAAAGGTGCTCAGTATAGAAACAATTCATAGAATCACCCAGAAGAGATGATCAGATGATGCCTTTTAAAAATAGAGTTGTTCTTTGTATAGAGAACAGGATTTGAGTCTGTACAACTCTAGATCTCTTCTTCCCCTACGAACCCCATCATTTCTCTATATTAAAATGCATCTTCCATTTGTAAGCTTTTTCACCAGTGCACATCTTCCCAGGAGTGTATGTGTTACTGGGACTGGAAGGCTTGTGTTATAAGGAGAGACTGGATAGGCTGGGAATGTTTTCCCTGGCACGTAAGAGGCTGAGGTGTGACCTTATAGAATTATATAAAACCATGAGGGACATAGATAAGGTGAATGGTCGCAGTCTTTATTCCAGGGTAGGGTAGGAGAGTCTAAAATGAGAAGCCATGGATTGAAGGAGAGTGGAAAGACTTAAAGGGACCCAAGGGGCAAAGTTTTCCACACAGATGGTGGTGGGTATATGCAACAAGCTGCCAAAGGCAGGTATAATTACAACAGTTAAAGGACAGTTAGACAAATGCATGGATAGGAAGAGTTTGGAGGAATATGGGCAAAACAAAGCCAAATGGGACTAGCTCAGGTAGGCAACTTGGTTGGCATGGATGAGTTGGGCCAAAGGGACTGTTTCTATGTTGTATGACTCTATAATGCACTATCCTCCCAACTGCTTTCTACATAACCAAATTTCATGTCATCCTCAGACACTGAAAATATGCCGTTTGCATCAAAGGTAATTAACAGATTGTCAATGAGACCATAGGTCCTAATATCCATCACTGGAAGGGCAGGGATACCACTACATTCCCTTCAAACTGAGAAACAACCTTCTCCTTGTTTTAATTCTCTGAAGCAGATTTATAAATGCACTGCCATAACCTTTTATTCCCATGTGCTTCAAGTTTGCCAAGAATTGGAAATTTTAACCTTTCCTGCCACGGCCACCTCAGTGAAAACCTCGTCCCCAAATTGCACACAGTTGTATGTTCAAAGCCACGATAGCTTTGCCTTGGGTCTTCCATTCACCATAATAAATCTTCATCTGCAAGTCTGCTCAGTTGTTCCCTCATCCCCACTCTGATATGGTTCATCAACAACATGAACAAGATGGTGCCTTTAACATGGTAAGAATTCCAAGGTGTTACACAGGGCCATTATCACATAAAATTTGACACCGAGCCACACATGAAGATATTGGGGCAAATCTTACTGGCTGTGGCCCTATCAAAATAATGCCTATCAGCCCATTTTCATGTTACCTTGCATTGATGTTTTTGTCCTTGCAGACAACTATCATCTTACCCTTTTCATTTTAAATGCATGAGTTTGCCATCATCTTAGATTTGAAATTTTAACCTTTTTTTTTGCACAGGTGCTGCCTGATCTATTTCCAGAATTTTGTTGTTTTTATTTCGGGTTTCCAACTTCTGCAGGGTTTTTTTTAACGATTTTCATTGTCATCTCTCAAATTGTGTCCCACCTCATCTGTAACCCATTCCTCTGAAAATGAACCAATGCAATTAATGTGCACCTTTTCATGTCTGGGAAGGGAAAACCTGGTGTTTTTTTTTGCTTTTACCTCCTTTATAAAAAAATGCAAGTGTTAGGAAATAAAAACAAAATTAATAAAAGTTTTTTCACATCAATGATCTTTGCACATCTTCCAACCATTACATTTCTTCCCATTCTTTTAATGAAAAAATATTTATCAAGCCAATAAATATTTTGGGTTAACTTTGGGTATTAACAGTTCAGTTGATCCTCTTTCATTTTCTCATTCCTCTACAGTGTGATGAAACACTGTGATGAATTGTCCTTGAGATGAATTCCCCTGTAGAATGCATTCTCCACCCATGGTCCCCGCTTCGCTGGACTAATGCAGAGAGTCTTGTACCCAAGAAGTGGTGCTGGCTGCCAGTAGGCCTCAAGCTTCATACAGCTAATGTCCAACCCCAGAACATCCTGCTGGTCTTTGGCAGGTCCTCACCATCAAAAACTTCTTATCAATTTATTAGTATCTCTGATAGACATTTCATATTAAAACAGGTATTAGTATCTCTTAGATAGATGAATGATAGAAAAATAGGGGGCTATGTGGGAGGGAAGGATTAGATAGATCTTAGAGCAGGATAAAATGTCGGCACAACATTGTGGGCCGAAGGGCCTGTACTATGCTGTAGTGTTCTATGTTCTAGATATGAATTTAAAAAAATAAGTAATAAAAGGAAATTGAATTAAAACACATTAAAATATTGATAAATAATTATAAACATTAAAATAAAGTAAAATAGCTCAAGAACTTGGTTGCACTTATTTTTTCCCCACAGTCAGTGACCCCACTCATCTGAAAGGGTTCATCATTTTTACTCAAGTCCTCCCTGGCATTAAGGTCTCCTCATCATATCGGTGAACTGCCACTGGACTTGATGGTGAATCCAAAGGTATCTGACCTTCAGGGCATTTGAGACTTCCTAGATATTATACAGCTGATAGCTGGTGTTTCCCTATGGAACAGCTGACTCCAGATAAGCACAATTCAGGCCATGAACGCCTTTTATTTAAATGCTTTTTACCTGCAACACATCCAGTTTTTATTTCAGGTTTATAGACTCCCACCTCCTTTCCCCCTTTTTTTAAAACACTAATGCAAAATTTAATCCAGTAAAATAGGATCCAGGAAAAGGTCATAAAATATATTTTAAAAGATCATGTTATCCTGCCACAGTGTGTGCATTCAGTCCCTGGCACGTAGTAAAACCACTCCCCCCAACACGTTCCCACAGAGTAATTCCTGTTAGCTCTTACCCCTACCTGACTCAAATGCAGCTGGAGCTCCTTACATGAAGAGTCCTGGGGAAATCTGTCTTCATTCTGAATTCACTTTTAAATGGTGTAACAGTTTTATGGCCTTTAATGATCACCAATTATGTGTGCATTGCCAATCAAGGAGCACTTAATGACAAAACAGAAAAATTAACCTCTATTCAAACTGCAGAGTGTGTAATTGCCAGCGTTAATGTTTTGGCACATGGGGGTCAAGAAGGAGAGTGTTTAGTTCAGTAAGATAAATAACATTTACAGGCTGTTACAGATACCTTATCCTTCCATTGATACAATAGAGTGGCCTCTGAACCTCTCCTTGACCTGTCACAGCCTGAATGACCTTGCCTCTGCAACTGTAGTTTCTGACACTGCCCCTGTAAAATGCTGATAAAGCTTTAAAGCCTGAGGTTTCTAGAAAAAAATGCTCACATACTTCATACTGTCTCTTTTATTAACACAGAAAGTAAAGGAAGATTTTTTTGTTCAATATGTTCACACCTTAAGATGAATGACAATGGCAGCACAAAATATTACTTACCGCGATGCAATCTTGCACGTTAAAAGGACAACATAATCCAATGTAGAAAATAGCAAATTTCAAGTTTGTTCATTGATACAGTTCCCTGAGGAGTGTTCCAGATCAAGCTGTGCCTGTGTTGCAACAAGATCCAGATTGTGACATTCTGTTTTGTTATCACTAAGGTAACAACATGCAACCCTTTACGCAGTGCCTACCAGAAAAAAACTGCCATCACCATTGATAAATTGGGTTGGCGTTTGACAAATGCTGCAGAATTTCTCAAAGGATTCAATAAGTTCACCATATATATGAAGAAAATAAATATTATTATTTTAAAAATTTTAATTGCGTTATCAGTGCAAGCAAGCTTTCCCTGCAACATTATTCATTGGAGAAAGGGTCAGCAAAAGTGACATGTACAATTAGTCAGAAGGCACAGAAAAGAGATATAAAGAATGAGTCAATTAGGATGATAACTCACCATCTGCAAATGCATCTTATGGTGTGGAATTGACTCATACTGACCATGGATCCCCAATGTGAGCTGAGTTATCATTTATGTTAGCAGAAGGGGTCCAGCAATTGACCTCAGTGTTTTAAACCAAGAAGTGGGAAAGCGGTAAGACCTACAGCTCTTCTTGCGTGCATATTTGAATGTACATATGTGAACAGCACAATGTATGAAGAATTTCCACATGGAGAAAAGAACAGAAGCATACTGAGCATTCATGGACTCATAAGGCAAGTCTGCAAATACAATATATCATTGGGGAAGAGGAGGAGAATTTATGAATTAATTGGAATGTACTTTTGATGACATTTTGTAACAAAAGTGAAAATTCTTTTGTATGCCCTTAATGCTTTCTGGACACACTTAAGTATGCTATTTCTGCCATTCTTTTCAGTGCAATTTTTCCTAATTGTACATGAGGGGGATGTTCCTGTTTACATCAACTGTGCTGAGGTTGAGAGGGTTGAGAGCTTCGAGTTTCTAGGAGTAAACATCACCAATAGTCTGTCCTGTTCCAACCACAGAGACGTCAAGGCCAAGAAAGCTCACCAGCACCTCTACTTCCTTAGGAGGCTACTGAAGTTCGACATGTCTCCATTGATCCTCATCAATTTTTATAGATACACCATAGGAAGCATCCTATCCGGATGCATCACCGCTTGACATGGCAACTGCTCTGCCTGAGACCACAAGAAACCGCAGAGGGTTGTGGCCACAACTCAGCACATCACGAAAACCAGCCTCCCCTCCATAGACTCTGTCTACACTTCCTCACGGCCACGGTAAAGTAGCAAACATAATCAAAGACCCCAGCCATCCCAGTCATTTTCTCTTCTCCCCCCTTCCCATTGGGCAGAAGATACAAAAGCCTGAAAGCACATATCACCAGACTCAAGGACAGCTTCTATTCCACTGCTATTAGACTATTGAACGCATTGCTTGTATGATAAGATGGACTCTTGACCTCACAATCTACCTCGTCATGGCCTTTCACCCTATTGTCTACCTGCACTACACTTACTCTGTAACTGTAACACTTTATTCTGCATTTTGTTATCTGTTATTGCTTTTCCCTTGTACTATGCACTGATGTGGTGAAATGATCTGTGTGGATGGCATGCAAAACAACATTTTTCCACTGTACCTCGTTACATGTAACAATAATAAATACATTTACCAATTTGCCTGATTTACTGACACTTCCTTCAATGGATGATGTTGCAGGATAAACTTGCTTGCAACAGTGTAATAGTTGTATGAACTGTGAGTCATCGTATTGTGTGAGGTAGTGCATAAGAGCACGGTGAGAATTTGGAACAACCAGACTGCACTGTTACCATAGTGACAGTGAGTAGATAGCTTAAACTGAACAATTCAGGAACACCGAATATTGTAACAGAAATAAAGTTCAAATTCTCAAAGATATCAAAATAAAGCTGTTGACAAGATGATTTCAAAAGGAATATTCAACTATGTTCAGCACTGACTTTGGTAGAGTTGTGTTAAATAGACTGCTAATTGTTTATAAAGTATAAACAGATGATTGCGGGAACCTTTAAGAGAGCGATGACCATTGTATGCACACCTTGAATTTCTTGGAAAGCTTTAGCTTAGCATAGTAGAAAAGCTGGTTTATTTTTTCTCTAAGGAAATGTACATATAACTGATTTACATTGAAATATTGGCACATACAAATTTCCTTGATCTTTGTGTCACTTCAAGCTATGTTACACACATCACTCTGAGATCTGTTAAGTTAATTAGATTGTAAATTAACCCGAAGGTGTAGGTGAGATGTAGAATCATGGGGGTGTTGATGGGAATCTGGGAAGGATTAAATGGTTTAGGGTAGGATTAGTGTAAAAATGGGTGCTTGGTAATCAGTGTGGACTCAGTGGGCTGAAGGGCCTGTTTCCCTGCTGTATCTCTCTATGACTATGACTACAGATTTATTTCCATTGTGATTTGTTTTCTCTAATGATGTATTTCTCTCAATTTTCTGATGCTAGTTTTCAAAACCCTCCATTGTCCCTATTTCTGTAATCTTCCCCAGCCTTCCTATCCACTTAAATATCTGCTGTCTGGCCTCCTGGTCATGACAGGATTCAATTACTTCACCATAGGTGGCCATAACTTTAACTGCCATGTCCCTAAACTCTGGAATTCCTCCTCTAAACATCTTTACTTATCTACCTCTCCTCTTCCTAAAACCTATCTCTTCAACCAACCTTCTAGTTTCTGGCCTAGGTTCTCCTTAAGAGTTTTTAAGTAGACCCCGATACAGCAATGACTCTAGTAATGCTCTCCAAACTTGCAGACACTTTATTGATTTGGTTAAAAAAAAAGAGAAACAAGCACATTTCTACCACTTAGTAAATTCCTTTTACCAATTGTGGTGTTGGACGTGCTCCTGCATTATATCCTTTGCTGAAATACTTAAAATGAAAACCGCCAATGCATTGGAATTTATTTCACCAATTTGTTTCCTTTAAAACACTTAACAGCACTTCCTTTGTGGCTGAACAGGAAAATGTACCATCTGATATGTTACTAAGTCATAAAGACTTGGAATATTGCAGGTCTTAAACCTGGTCAGTGCTGTGTTTGTTCATTTCAATAAAAGATATGGATGACTCTATGTGACCAAAGCCAGTATTTTCACTCTAGATTCTTGTCTAGGGTATGACCTTTGGGTGTGGATAAGATCAAGCTTGACTTTCACACAAAGAGTCTTATGATCATTATTTTCTCAGCTAATTCATGAAAAAACATCTTTTGAATGAGAAACCAAATGATTAAATCCCCATGGATATGGACCCTATTTGGATCATTTAAACAAGGAAGGAAGAACATTGGGAAGGTTTAGAAATGTTTAAAAAATGGCAGGAGAAAAATCAACCTGTTTAATATAACCGCTATTGTCAGCTATGCGCTTAATTATACATTACAGTTATGCACTTCACCTAATATTATACCATGGTAAGCAGACAATTTAGTATATTTTCATTAATTGAAGAATGTCGCAAGAGTAGCTGGTCCAATATGAGATGAGAAGATGAGAGTATCTGAAACAGGTTTTACTGAAAATCAGTTGTAGAGTATAATGAAAGACTTTTTGAGACCTAAAATGAGATCAGGTGATTTGCTGAGGGTTGTTGTGAGATCAGATGATGCTCATAGCTTAACATGAGAAGAGGTAGGAAAGGACTCGGTGAAGTTTGATATAGGTCCCTATGAGATATCAGAATTGATCTTGTGAATCCTAAATGAATGAGGTGTCTTTAGGCATGACACAGCATCACTCTTGTTTAGAACACCATGCTTGCCTAATGTCATTTCAGCTCTCAAGTCACACTTGTGTTGTTAAAAGTACAGTTTTATGGAACTGTAGTCAACGTCATCATTTGTCGCCCATCCCCAGTCTCCCTCTGAACCTGGGGGTGAGCTGCCTTCATGAACCACTACAAGTCTCTTTAGAGCCTGCACCAGGTCAGAATAGTGCACATCTTCGTTTTATTAGAAACATTTATACAGCCTTTTACTTCCAGGTCTTAAGAAAATTGGATTAAAGTTCTCCACACTCGGATTTGAATACATGGCTGGCCGGCTGGGTGGCTGGATGAGGGGGTGGATGGATGGGTGGGTGGGTGCATGGGTGGCTGGATGGGTGGCTGGACGGGTGGGTGGCCGGCTAGCCAGCTGGATACAATCAAAGCATTACAGTACTAGATTTGTAATAAAACCACTACACCAAAGTACCTGGGGCAACAAAGGATCTCCAAGTGCATGTGAAAATATTGTACTAATTAATCATCTTCAATACTGCCCATGATCACAGTAAAAGTTTGACTAAGAGAGCGTCTTACCTATCAATCCAACTAACTCAATCTAAGTACAAAAGACATTCTGATGAAACAAATTAGCTTATGATTCTGTTTCAGTGAAGATGATGCCACAAGTATGAGCGAATGTGCCTGCTGATTAAACTCTCTACTATTTCATTACAAGTTCCCAACCAGGAAGACGGCAACAAACATTTTGCAGAGCACGAATGGGATGTTAGCATTTCGTCATTCCGAACTGTAGTCCTGCACCTAGTGAAAGAAGGTGAATTGTTTGTTATGATCAACTGTTTTGATATTTGCTGGACTTCAGCAGTTACAGAACATTAACTTTCAAAATATCACAATACCCTCCGTAATTCAGTTGTTCCTATTATTAGTGCAACTAACTGGATTTAAAACTCAGTTGATGTCTATTTATTTCAATATTTATTTACTTCATTAACAATTTTATCTCAGTTTACAGAAATAAATTTATAATTGCTTAGAAGTTTAATTCTTAGTTTCTCTTCCTCCAAGTAAGCATGGCCCAGTAAAGCTCTAATCCCTACATGCCTTGCTGTCCGATATTATCTAAGTTTATTACTCTAATCTTTCAATTACAGCCTGTAGGTGGCTAAAGGCGTTAGTACTTGCATTGTTACAAAGTCAAGCTACAACAGATTTCCAGGTAAAAATTTACTTTATTCCAAAGCTCCACTTCAGCTTTATTTGATTTGATGTTTTCTTTTGAATTGAGTCGAAACTGCTAACTCAATGAATCAATCCCAACACGTCAATTGTATTGAACAGGCTGTCACACAAATGCTGCACACCTAGTGATTCTAGTAACATTTGTATAGACTTTGCATGACAGTTGATTTAATATATTCATCCTGTGTGAATGGATCTATTGGCTCAGTAATCAATGTTGGCTGTGTTTGGACTCAAAATTTGAGCAGTTGAAGAATCCCTGTTAATTAGTCCAACTGACTAATTTGCGCTGCTTAGTTTCAATACTGAAAAATGTGAAGGAAGTATAACAAAGAGAATTTTCTTAATAAAGTTCAAGAATTGGTCAGTCCTACATCACTAATACAAATGAACAACTTCACCTCAAGACTCCATGGCCTACAGTGAAACTGAACAACAATGACATTTAAACCCTCTCTGCCATCGAATTCCTGCTTTCAGGCAAGAGAATCAGATTGATAAACAGCAATTATTATGTTGTTGTATCCTCCCGAACATCCGTAAACACCCTTGGTCAGTCTGATAAGGCAAAACTGGCATTACAGCACAAATGCTAGTGCTTACCGTTGTTTCAAGATTTGATTATGTGGCTATGTATTTTCAGGCATTTCTACATTGTTCTTCACGTCATCTTAGCTGATGTTTCTGGGAAGGTGTCAAATGAGACACATTCCTGTAGGGATAGAAGGAAAAGTGGGGGAAATGAACTATCCCACAACCACCTGGGACATGACTGATTAACATGATTGAGGCCTTTGGTCAGGGTGCCCATCTGCTGCCTTACAGGAGGCTAGATAAAGTCAACATCAAAATAGTTGGACATAAATATTCAATGGAAATTTAAAAGTCCTTATTTTTAACAGGAGTTTTAAAGCATATTTTTGGCATATTTCTAACAATGAGGGCAATAGTCAAGGTGAAATATGGGATTTGTAACAGTAGGAAGAATTTTCACCTCCTTCTGACTTCCATTCCCTCCCTCCATCCCCAGAAGGACTCAAATTCAATTAGCCAGTCTTATTGTAACCCCTCCCATCAACCAACTCCCATTTTTCTCTTCTCTTGAGAGCGATTGTTGGGGAACTGCTCCATGGTGCCAATAACTGTACAGTTACGTACAGTCTTGGGAGACAACAAAGTTCAATCTGGAATCATTGGACAGTAACTGTTCCCCACACAAAGTCACAGACCATACCATTACATTTCAAAATAAGTTCACTACTTTTAATTATATTTTTTAACTGAGTTATTGCTGATCCACCAAAGCCTACCA